>NC_058086.1:87561300-88183800 GCF_014858855.1 Bufo gargarizans | reverse complement strand
CAGACTGTGCGAGCAGCAGCAGGCCATAGTGGAGTTTCAGCTGCAGCACGCACGGGTCAGTCGCACTGCGGAACAGCACCACTTCACCACCAATGACTGGGCCTCCAAGCGAGACCTGTGTGCCCTGTTGCGCTGTTTCGAGTACTTCACCAACATGGCCAGTGGCGATGACGCCGTTATCAGCGTTACAATACCACTTCTATGTCTCCTTGAGAAAACACTTAGGGCGATGATGGAAGAGGAGGTAGCCCAGGAGGAGGAGGAGGAAGATGGGTCATTTTTAGCACTTTCAGGCCAGTCTCTTAGAAGTGACTCAGAGGTTTTTTGCAACAGCAGAGGCCAGGTACAAATGTGGCCAGCCAGGGCCCACTACTGGAGGACGAGGAGGACGAGGATGAGGAGGAGGTGGAGGAGGATGAGGATGAAGCATGGTCACAGCGGGGTGGCACCCAACGCAGCTCGGGCCCATCACTGGTGCGTGGCTGGAGGGAAACGCAGGACAATGACGATACGCCTCCCACAGAGGACAGCTTGTCCTTACCTCTGGGCAGCCTGGCACACATGAGCGACTACATGCTGCAGTGCCTGCGCAACGACAGCAGAGTTGCCCACATTTTAACGTGTGCAGACTACTGGTTTGCCACCCTGTTGGATCCACGGTACAAAGACAATGTGCCCATCTTACTTCTTGCACTGGAGTGTGATAGGAAGATGCGCGAGTACTAGCGCACGTTGGTAGACGCGCTACTGAGAGCATTCCCAAATGTCACAGGGGAACAAGTGGAAGCCCAAGGCCAAGGCAGAGGAGGAGCAAGAGGTCGCCAAGGCAGCTGTGTCACGGCCAGCTCCTCTGAGGGCAGGGTTAGCATGGCAGAGATGTGGAAAAGTTTTGTCAACACGCCACAGCTAACTGCACCACCACCTGATACGCAACGTGTTAGCAGGAGGCAACATTTCACTAACATGGTGGAACAGTACGTGTGCACACCCCTCCACGTTCTGACTGATGGTTCGGCCCCATTCAACTTCTGGGTCTCTAAATTGTCCACGTGGCCAGAGCTAGCCTTTTATGCCTTGGAGGTGCTGGCCTGCCCGGCGGCCAGCGTTTTGTCTGAACGTGTATTCAGCACGGCAGGAGGCGTCATTACAGACAAATGCAGCCGCCTGTCTACAGACAATATGGACAAGCTGACGTTCATAAAAATGAACCAGGCATGGATCCCACAGGACCTGTCCATCCCTTGTGCAGATTAGACATTAAATACCTCCCCTTAACCATATATTATTGTACTCCAGGGCACTTCCTCATTCAATCCTATTTTTTATTTATTTTACCATTATATTGCAGGGCAACCCAAAGTTGAATGAACCTCTCCTCTGTCTGGGTGCCGGGGCCTAAATATATGATAATGGACTGTTCCAATGTTGGGTGACGTGAAGCATGATTCTCTGTTATGACATGAAGACTGATTCTCTGCTGACATGAAGCCAGATTCTCTATTACGGGACCTCTCTCCTCTGCCTGGGTGCCAGGGTTTAAATATCTGACAATGGACTGTTCCAGTGTTGGGTGACGTGAAGCCTGATTCTCTGCTATGACATGAAGACTGATTCTCTGCTGACATGAAGCCAGATTCTCAGTTACGGGACCTCTCTCCTCTGCCTGGGTGCCTGGGCCTAAATATCTGACAATGGACTGTTCCAGTGTTGGGTGACGTGAAGCATGATTCTCTGCTATGACATGAAGACTGATTCTCTGCTGACATGAAGCCAGATTCTCTGTTACGGGACCTCTCTCCTCTGCCTGGGTGCCGGGGCCTAAATTTATGACAATGGACTGTTACAATGGTGTGTGACTTGCAGCATGATTCTGTGCTATGATATGAAGACTGATTCTCTGCTGACATGAAGCCAGATTCTCTATTACGGGACCTCTCTCCTCTGCCTGGGTGCCTGGGCCTAAATATCTGACAATGGACTGTTCCAGTGTTGGGCGACGTGAAGCATGATTCTCTGCTATGATATGAAGACTGATTCTCTGCTGACATGAAGCCAGATTCTCTATTACGGGACCTCTCTCCTCTGCCTGGGTGCCTGGGCCTAAATATCTGACAATGGACTGTTCCAGTGTTGGGTGACGTGAAGCATGATTCTCTGCTATGACATGAAGACTGATTCTCTGCTGACATGAAGCCAGATTCTCTGTTACGGGACCTCTCTCCTCTGCCTGGGTGCCTGGGCCTAAATATCTGACAATGGACTGTTCCAGTGTTGGGTGACGTGAAGCATAAATCTCTGCTATGACATGAAGACTGATTCTCTGCTGACATGAAGCCAGATTCTCTGTTACGGGACCTCTCTCCTCTGCCTGGGTGCCTGGGCCTAAATATCTGACAATGGACTGTTCCAGTGTTGGGTGACGTGAAGCATGATTCTCTGCTATGACAAGAAGACTGATTCTCTGATGACATGAAGCCAGATTCTCTGTTATGGGACCTCTCTCCTCTGCCTGGGTGCCAGGGCCTAAATATATGACAATGGACTGTTCCAGTGTTGGGTGACGTGAAGCCTGATTCTCTGCTATGACATGAAGACTGATTCTCTGCTGACATGAAGCCAGATTCTCAGTTACGGGACCTCTCTCCTCTGCCTGGGTGCCTGGGCCTAAATATCTGACAATGGACTGTTCCAGTGTTGGGTGACGTGAAGCATGATTCTCTGCTATGACATGAAGACTGATTCTCTGCTGACATGAAGCCAGATTCTCTGTTACGGGACTTCTCTCCTCTGCCTGGGTGCCGGGGCCTAAATTTATGACAATGGACTGTTACAATGGTGTGTGACTTGCAGCATGATTCTGTGCTATGATATGAAGACTGATTCTCTGCTGACATGAAGCCAGATTCTCTATTACGGGACCTCTCTCCTCTGCCTGGGTGCCTGGGCCTAAATATCTGACAATGGACTGTTCCAGTGTTGGGCGACGTGAAGCATGATTCTCTGCTATGATATGAAGACTGATTCTCTGCTGACATGAAGCCAGATTCTCTATTACGGGACCTCTCTCCTCTGCCTGGGTGCCTGGGCCTAAATATCTGACAATGGACTGTTCCAGTGTTGGGTGACGTGAAGCATGATTCTCTGCTATGACATGAAGACTGATTCTCTGCTGACATGAAGCCAGATTCTCTGTTACGGGACCTCTCTCCTCTGCCTGGGTGCCTGGGCCTAAATATCTGACAATGGACTGTTCCAGTGTTGGGTAACGTGAAGCATAAATCTCTGCTATGACATGAAGACTGATTCTCTGCTGACATGAAGCCAGATTCTCTGTTACGGGACCTCTCTCCTCTGCCTGGGTGCCTGGGCCTAAATATCTGACAATGGACTGTTCCAGTGTTGGGTGACGTGAAGCATGATTCTCTGCTATGACAAGAAGACTGATTCTCTGATGGCATGAAGCCAGATTCTCTGTTATGGGACCTCTCTCCTCTGCCTGGGTGCCAGGGCCTAAATATATGACAATGGACTGTTACAGTGGTGGGTGACGTGAAGCCAGATTCTCTGCTATGGGACCTCTCTCCAATTAGTATTGGTTAATTTTTATTTATTTCATTTTTATTTTTATTCATTTCCCTATCCTCATTTGTTTGCAGGGGATTTACCTACATGTTGCTGCCTTTTGCAGCCCTCTAGCCCTTTCCTGGGCTGTTTTACAGCCTTTTTAGTGCCGAAAAGTTTGGGTCCCCATTGACTTCAATGGGGTTCGGGACGAAGTTCGAGTCGGGTTCGGATCCCGAACCCGAACATTTCCGGGAAGTTCGGCTGGACTTCTCGAACCCGAACATCCAGGTGTTCGCTCAACTCTACTGATGACCCCATGGAATACAGTAAAGCCACAAAAAAGTCTTCAGAGGCAGAGACGGTAAATGGTGTTAATGTTGGGGAAAAGGACAATCTCCCTGTAAAGAAGTCCAAAATTGAACAGAGCATGGAGGATCTAGCCAATGAATCCCCTTCACTTTGTCCAGCCATCATCGTGGAGACCGTACTGACTGCAGGTCCACAGCACCAATACTATTGACTGATAAATAGGACTGATAATGGTGACCTAGTGGCTGATACCGCACTGGATGTAGCAGCCGAGACAGCTGTAGCAGGCGATGACCTCACTGTGACAGTTGACAATCCCAGTCAGGGGGACGAGGAAACCCGGGAGATGACTGACAAAGTCGGAGCCCTTCTTAATGGGGACCCCCCAGAAGGAGTACTGGATGATAAAAGATCATCTGATCTACATTGATTATTCTGGTCATTTCACAATGGACTGTTCGTCACTCTGTCTGAAAATGACATGATGACCCATGGAACAGTCCCTAGGGACTCTACCTTTTTAAGGCCAGGAGTGGGCCTTAACCATCAGACTCAATGTCAAGGTGCACTGAGGCAGATCTTTTCACCAGTGATCTGGGGTCTCAGAGATGATAGGCCCTTCAACCTCAAAACTGACCCACCAGATATCCACAGTTCTGGGGTAACCGGGGTGAGCCCTCTTCTTTAGAGTTAAGCAGACACCTGGATGTTCGGGTTAGACGGGGTCGGCTGAACTTTGACATGAACTTGACCCGAACTTGACCTCGAACCCAAACCCTATTGAAGTCAATAGGGTGTCACAACCAGACGGCTGAGAGGCTCTGACAGAGGCCTTTCAGAACCTCCTCCTTGAGTTTCTGTGTTGTGGTATTCAGCTCCTCCTCTCGTCAGCCTCTCTCAGCTGTCATGTGTTGGACTAATTGCTTCCCTTTAAATTCTTCCCCAGAAGGCTTTTCTGGGCGGCTTATACTTCTTCCTGGAGTGTGTGTGCACGCTGACTCTGTCCTCCTGTTTGCTTCAAAGCTAAGTGTTGTACCTTTATCTGTTATTATCTGTTTGCTGGATCCCAGGTGACCCTGACTCCCTCCGTATCTTGTGTAGGGAGCCGGTGGTCGTGTCCCCTCACTATTGTAGGGTGCTCAGGGCTTTATAGTCAAGGTTCGTGGATATGCAAACCTCCACCATTCGGATCTTTGCATAGGCTGAGCAGCCAGGGAAAGTGCCAGGTCTTCTGCAGGGGTCTCCCTTGGTTCCTTAGTTTTTGGATCCAGCGAGTCGTTTATACATGTTGCTTTGCCTTGTTTCCTGTACACCGTCCGTGACATAGGGACCCAAACTTTTGAGCACTAAAATTGCTGTAAAAATGTCATGGAAAGGGCTAGAGTGCTGCAAATGGCATCAAAATGTGATTAAGAGCATGGCAAGTGCTCTGCAAACAAATGTGGATAGGGAAATGACTTTAAATAACGTAAAATACATAAAAATAAAAAAGAATAATCTTGATCTAGGAAGACGAGGTCCATATGGAGTAGGAGGGTGAGGAGGCGGTGGATGTGGCGGTGTTGGTGGAAGCGGCGGTGGAGGAGGAAGTAGCCAACACTGGTTTTTTGTTTTAAATTCAATTTTGTTAAATTAGGTTACACCCCAAAACATTGAGAAATATAACCTGTGATAACCCCCTGCAGTTGTGCTAAACACTAGGGATGAGCGAACCCGAACTGTATAGTTCGGGTTCGTACCGAATTTTGAGGTGTCCGTGACACAGACCCGAACCCGGACGTTTTCGTAAAAGTCAAGGTTCGGGTTCGGTGTTCGTCGCTTTCTTGGCGCTTTTTGAAAGGCTGCAAAGCAGCCAATCAACAAGCGTCATACTACTTGCCCACAGAGGCCGTCAAAGCCATGCCTACTATTGGCATGGCTGTGATTGGCCAGAGCACCATGTGACCCAGCCTCTATTTAAGCTGGAGTCACATAGCGCCGCCCGTCACTCTGCTCTGATTAGCGTAGGGAGAGGTTGCAGCTGTGACAGTAGGGCGAGAATAGGCTGATTAACTCCTCCAAAAGACTCCATCCATTGATCGATCTGCAGCTGTGGATGATTGAACTGCTGCTATTGAATTGCTCACTGTTTTTAGGCTGCCCAGAGCGTTTTTCAGTCACTATTTTCTGGGGTGATCGGCGGCCATTTTGTGTCTTGTGTTGCGCCAAGTGCATTTAACCCTCAATTGTGTGGTTGTTTTTTGGCTAAAGCCTACATCAGGTTGAAGCTGTCACACCAAGTGCATTTAACCAGCAATAGTCTTTTTTTTTTTTTTGGCCATATACTACATCAGGGGCAAGCTGCGCCTGTCACCAAGTGCATTTAACCCTCAATGGTGTGGTTGTTTTTTGGCTAAAGCCTACATCAGGTTGAAGCTGTCACACCAAGTGCATTTAACCAGCAATAGTCTTTTTTTTTTTTGGCCATATACTACATCAGGGGCAAGCTGCGCCTGTCACCAAGTGCATTTAACCCTCAATGGTGTGGTTGTTTTTTGGCTAAAGCCTACATCAGGGTGAAGCTGTCACACCAAGTGCATTTAACCAGCAATAGTCTGTTTATTTTTTGGCCATATACTACATCAGGGGCAAGCTGCGCCTGTCACCAAGTGCATTTAACCCTCAGTAGTGTGGTTGGTCAAGCTGTCACACCAAGTGCATTTAACCAGCAATAGTCTGTTTATTTTTTGGCCATATACTACATCAGGGGCAAGCTGCGCCTGTCACCAAGTGCATTTAACCCTCAGTAGTGTGGTTTGTCACTCTGTCACACTAAGTGCATTTAACCATCAATAGTGTGGTTATTTTTTGGCCTTATCCCAGTGTAATTCTGTCAGTAAACGTATACCTGTCACCCAGCGCCTAAATACTAGGCCTCAAGTTTATATCCTGCTAAATCTGTTGTTACTGCTGTACTGTTGTGGCTGGTCAAGTTATTTAATGTCCGTCAAAGCACATTATTTGTTCTGGGTTGAAATACAATTCCCAATTTAGCAATTTCCTAATTTAGTGGTTTCTGCTGTAACAGAGCTACTTGAAATCTATCCCTAAAAGGGTATATAATATTCAAGGTGCACATAGGGTCATTCTGAATAACTTCACACACACGCTACTGTGCATTTCCAAGTATAATTCTGTCAGTAAACCCATACCTGTCACCCAGCGCCTAAATACTAGGCCTCAAATTTATATCCTGCTAAATCTGTCGTTACTGCTGTACTGTTGTGGCTGGGCAAGTTATTTAGTGTCCGTCAAAGCACATTTTTTGTTCTGGGTTGAAATACAATTCCCAATTTAGCAATTTCCTAATTTAGTGGTTTCTGCTGTAACAGAGCTACTTGAAATCTATCCCTAAAAGGGTATATAATATTCAAGGTGCACATAGGGTCAATCAGAATAACTTCACACACACGCTACTGTGCATTTCCAAGTCTAATTCTGTCAGTAAACCTATACCTGTCACCCAGCGCCTAAATACTAGGCCTCAAATTTATATCCTGCTAAATCTGTCGTTACTGCTGTACTGTTGTGGCTGGGCAAGTTATTTAGTGTCCGTCAAAGCACATTTTTTGTTCTGGGTTGAAATACAATTCCCAATTTAGCAATTTCCTAATTTAGTGGTTTCTGCTGTATCAGGCCTACTTTAAATACATCCCTAAAAGGGTATATCAGAATCAAGGTGTTGATAGGGTTATTCTCAATAACTTCACACACACGCTACTGTGCATTTCCAAGTCTAATTCTGTCAGTAAACCTATACCTGTCACCCAGCACCTAAATACTAGGCCTCAAGTTTATATCCAGCTAAATCTGTCGTTACTGGTGTGGCTGGTCAAGTTATTTAGTGTCCGTCAAAGCACATTTTTTGTTCTGGGTTGAAATACAATTCCCAATTTAGCAATTTCCTAATTTAGTGGTTTCTGCTGTATCAGGCCTACTTTAAATACATCCCTAAAAGGGTATATCAGAATCAAGGTGTTGATAGGGTCATTCTCAATAACTTCACACACACGCTACTGTGCATTTTCAAGTCTAATTCTGTCAGTAAACCTATACCTGTTACCCAGCGCCTAAATATTAGGCCTCAAATTTATATCCAGCTAAATCTGTCGTTACTGCTGTACTGCTGTGGCTGGGCAAGTTATTTAGTGTCCGTCAAAGCACATTTTTTGTTCTGGGTTGAAATACAATTCCCAATTTAGCAATTTCCTTATTTTGTGGTTTCTGCTGTATCAGGCCTACTTTGAATTTATTCCTAAAAGGGTATATAATATTCAAGGTGCACATAGGGTCATTCTGAATAACTTCACACACACGCTACTGTGCATTTCCAAGTCTAATTCTGTCAGTAAACCTATACCTGTCACCCAGCGCCTAAATACTAGGCCTCAAATTTATATCCAGCTAAATCTGTGGTTACTGCTGTGCCTGTATTAGTGTAATACGGTACCTAAATAGATAGCCAGATAGTGTTAGGTGTCTGTAAAAAAAAGCCTGAATTTGAATTCAATACATTGGGCCAAATAATATTTTTGTTGTTGTGGTGAACGATAACAATGAGGAAAACATCTAGTAAGGGACGCGGACGTGGACATGGTCGTGGTGGTGTTAGTGGACCCTCTGGTGCTGGGAGAGGACGTGGCCGTTCTGCCACATCCACACGTCCTAGTGTACCAACTACCTCAGGTCCCAGTAGCCGCCAGAATTTACAGCGATATATGGTGGGGCCCAATGCCGTTCTAAGGATGGTAAGGCCTGAGCAGGTACAGGCATTAGTCAATTGGGTGGCCGACAGTGGATCCAGCACGTTCACATTATCTCCCACCCAGTCTTCTGCAGAAAGCGCACAGATGGCGCCTGAAAACCAAGCCCATCAGTCTGTCACATCACCCCCATGCATACCAGGGAAACTGTCTGAGCCTCAAGTTATGCAGCAGTCTATTATGCTGTTTGAAGACTCCGCTGCAGGGTTTCCCAAGGGCATCCACCTAGCCCTTCCCCAGCGGTGGAAGACATAGAATGCACTGACGCACAACCACTTATGTTTCCTGATGATGAAGACATGGGAATACCACCTCAGCACGTCTCTGATGATGACGAAACACAGGTGCCAACTGCTGCGTCTTTCTGCAGTGTGTAGACTGAACAGGAGGTCAGGGAGGAAGACTGGGTGGAAGACGATGCAGGGGACGATGAGGTCCTAGACCCCACATGGAATGAAGGTCGTGCCACTGACTTTCACAGTTCAGAGGAAGAGGCAGTGGTGAGACCGAGCCAACAGAGTAGCAAAAGAGGGAGCAGTGGGCAAAAGCAGAACACCCGCCGCCAAGAGACTCCGCCTGCTACTGACCGCTGCCATCTGGGACCGAGCACCCCAAAGGCAGCTTCAAGGAGTTCCCTGGCATGGCACTTCTTCAAACAATGTGCTGACGACAAGACCCGAGTGGTTTGCACGCTGTGCCATCAGAGCCTGAAGCGAGGCATTAACGTTCTGAACCTTAGCACAACCTGCATGACCAGGCACCTGCATGCAAAGCATGAACTGCAGTGGAGAAAAAACCTTAAAAACAAGGAAGTCACTCAGGCTCCCCCTGCTACCTCTTCTGCTGCTGCCGCCTCGGCCTCTTCTGCTGCTGCCGCCTCGGCCTCTTCCTCCGCCTCTGGAGGAACGTTGGCACCTGCCACCCAGCAAACAGGGGATGTACCACCAACACCACCACCACCTCCGTCACCAAGCATCTCAACCATGTCACACGGCAGCGTTCAACTCTCCATCTCACAAACATTTGAGAGAAAGCGTAAATTTCCACCTAGCCACCCTCGATCCCTGGCCCTGAATGCCAGCATTTCTAAACTACTGGCCTATGAAATGCTGTCATTTAGGCTGGTGGACACAGACAGCTTCAAACAGCTCATGTCGCTTGCTGTCCCACAGTATGTTGTTCCCAGCCGCCACTACTTCTCCAAGAGAGCCGTGCCTTCCCTGCACAACCAAGTATCCGATAAAATCAAGTGTGCACTGCGCAACGCCATCTGTAGCAAGGTCCACCTAACCACAGATACGTGGACCAGTAAGCACTGCCAGGGACGCTATATCTCCTTAACTGCACACTGGGTAAATGTAGTGGCAGCTGGGCCCCAGGCGGAGAGCTGTTTGGCGCACGTCCTTCAGCCGGCAAGGATCGCAGGGCAACATTCTTTGCCTCCTGTTGCCACCTCCTCCTTCTCGGCTTCCTCCTCCTCTACTTCCACCTGCTCATCCAGTCAGCCACACACCTTCACCACCAACTTCAGCACAGCCCGGGGTAAACGTCAGCAGGCCATTCTAAAACTCATATGTTTGGGGGACAGGCCCCACACCGCACAGGAGTTGTGGCGGGGTATAGAACAACAGACCGACGAGTGGTTGCTGCCGGTGAGCCTCAAGCCCGGTCTGGTGGTGTGCGATAATGGGCGAAATATCGTTGCAGCTCTGGGACTAGCCGGTTTGACGCACATCCCTTGCCTGGCGCATGTACTGAATTTGGTGGTGCAGAAGTTCATTCACAACTACCCCGACATGTCAGAGCTGCTGCATAAAGTGCGGGCCGTCTGTTCGCGCTTCCGGCGTTCACATCCTGCCGCTGCTCGCCTGTCTGCGCTACAGCGTAACTTCGGCCTTCCCGCTCACCGCCTCATATGCGACGTGTCCACCAGGTGGAACTCCACCTTGCACATGCTGGACAGTTTGTGCGAGCAGCAGCAGGCCATAGTGGAGTTTCAGCTGCAGCACGCACGGGTCAGTCGCACTACGGAACAGTACCACTTCACCACCAATGACTGGGCCTCCATGCGAGACCTGTGTGCCCTGTTGCGCTGTTTCGAGTACTCCACCAACATGGCCATTGGCGATGACGCCGTTATCAGCGTTACAATACCACTTCTATGTCTCCTTGAGAAAACACTTAGGGCGATGATGGAAGAGGAGGTGGCCCAGGAGGAGGAGGAGGAGGAAGAGGGGTCATTTTTAGCACTTTCAGGCCAGTCTCTTCGAAGTGACTCAGAGGGAGGTTTTTTGCAACAGCAGAGGCCAGGTACAAATGTGGCCAGCCAGGGCCCACTACTGGAGGACGAGGAGGATGAGGAGGAGGTGGAGGAGGATGAGGATGAAGCATGGTCACAGCGGGGTGGCACCGAACGCAGCTCGGGCCCATCACTGGTGCGTGGCTGGGGGGAAAGGCAGGACGATGACGATACGCCTCCCACAGAGGACAGCTTGTCCTTACCCCTGGGCAGCCTGGCACACATGAGCGACTACATGCTGCAGTGCCTGCGCAACGACAGCAGAGTTGCCCACATTTTAACGTGTGCGGACTACTGGGTTGCCACCCTGCTGGATCCACGGTACAAAGACAATGTGCCCACCTTACTTCCTGCACTGGAGCGTGATAGGAAGATGCGCGAGTACAAGCGCACGTTGGTAGACGCGCTACTGAGAGCATTCCCAAATGTCACAGGGGAACAAGTGGAAGCCCAAGGCCAAGGCAGAGGAGGAGCAAGAGGTCGCCAAGGCAGCTGTGTCACGGCCAGCTCCTCTGAGGGCAGGGTTAGCATGGCAAAGATGTGGAAAAGTTTTGTCAACACGACACAGCTAACTGCACCACCACCTGATACGCAACGTGTTAGCAGGAGGCAACATTTCACTAACATGGTGAAAGAGTACGCGTGCACACCCCTCCACGTACCTACCTCCTCATAAAAATTAACCAGGCATGGATCCCACAGGACCTGTCCGTCCCTTGTCCAGATTAGAAATTAACTACCTCCCCTTAACCATATATTATTGTACTCCAGGGCACTTCCTCATTCAATCCTATTTTTATTTTCATTTTACCATTATATTGCGAGGCTACCCAAAGTTGAATGAACCTCTCCTCTGTCTGGGTGCCGGGGCCTAAATATATGCCAATGTACTGTTCCAATGTTGGGTGACGTGAAGCCTGATTCTCTGATATGACATGCAGACTAATTCTCTGCTGACATGAAGCCAGATTCTCTGTTACGGGACCTCTCTCCTCTGCCTGGGTGCTGGGCCTAAATATCTGACAATGGACTGTTGCAGTGGTGGCTGACATGAAGCCTGATTCTCTGCTATGACATGCAGACTGATTCTCTGCTGACATGAAGACAGATCCTCTGTTACGGGACCTCCCTCCTCTGCCTGGGTGCTGGGCCTAAATATATGCCAATGGACTGTTGCAGTGGTGGCTGACATGAAGCCTGATTCTCTGCTATGACATGCAGACTGATTCTCTGCTGACATGAAGCCAGATTCTCTGTTACGGGACCTCTTTCCTCTGCCTGGGTGCTGGGCCTAAATATATGCCAATGGACTGTTGCACTGGTGGCTGACGTGATGCCTGATTCTCTGCTATGACATGCAGACTGATTCTCTGCTGACATGAAGACAGATCCTCTGTTACGGGACCTCTCTCCTCTGCCTGGGTGCTGGGCCTAAATATCTGACAATGGACTGTTGCACTGGTGGCTGACGTGAAGCCTGATTCTCTGCTATGACATGCAGACTGATTCTCTGCTGACATGAAGCCAGATCCTCTGTTACGGGACCTCTCTCCTCTGCCTGGGTGCTGGGCCTAAATATATGACAATGGACTGTTGCAGTGGTGGCTGATGTGAAGCCTGATTCTCTGCTATGACATGCAGACTGATTCTCTGCTGACATGAAGCCAGATTCTCTGTTACGGGACCTCTCTCCTCTGCCTGGGTGCCGGGGCTTAAATATCTGAGAATGGACTGTTCCAGTGGTGGGTGACGTGAAGCCAGATTCTCTGCTATGGGACCTCTCTCCAATTGATATTGGTTAATTTTTATTTATTTTATTTTTATTTTTATTCATTTCCCTATCCACATTTGTTTGCATGGGATTTACCTACATGTTGCTGCCTTTTGCAGCCCTCTAGCCCTTTCCTGGGCTGTTTTACAGCCTTTTTAGTGCCGAAAAGTTCGGGTCCCCATTGACTTCAATGGGGTTCGGGTTCGGGACGAAGTTCGGATCGGGTTCGGATCCCTAACCCGAACATTTCCGGGAAGTTCGGCCGAACTTCTCGAACCCGAACATCCAGGTGTCCACTCAACTCTACTAAACACACGTTCAGACAATACACTGGCTGGAGGGCAGGCCAGCACCTCCAAGGGGTAAAGGGCAAGCTCAGGCCATGTGCCCAATTTGGAGACCCAGAAGTTGCAGAGACCCAGAAGTTGAAGAGACCCTGTCAGTCAGTTCGTGTAGGCGTGTGCAAACTTACTGCCCCACCATGTCGCACGTCCCTGTGAGGTTCACGATCCAATTTGATATCTGCTCTATCAACTTTCGATGTTCTTTTCTGCGCCTACCATGGTGATCACTGGCAGGACTGCAAAGGAGGAGCTGGGCACATCGCTGATGAAAGCAAAGGAGGAGCTGGGCACAAACGGCGGCGGCGGGCGGCACCTTGGAGACATGAGCGTCCTCCTGGGCACCTTAATCTGATGAATGACAGGTTAGATAAAATGTTTTTTACACTAAATGAGCCTACAGATTTAGCTTATAAGACCACATTAGGAATCACAAGGGCACCATGCACATAACCATATTTTTGAATGTGGGGGGCAAAAACTGGTGACAGAATCCCTTTAAAGTTTAAGCATTGAATGAAAGGATGTGGCACGCATTAATTACTGAAGAATTTATAAAATTTTCCCTGTCACCTATGCAGAGCAGGGGTTTATTCATGTCTAAAATGGTATAATGTCAACCCAAGAATGTAACTGAATTAACCTGTCTACTTGGTAGAGCAGGGGTCTATGACAGAATTTTTTTTTTTATTGTCACCCGAAAATGTTAAAGAAATTTTTTTTAAATGTATTAACTTTTCAACAAGGTAGAGGAGGGGTATATTACACACAAAAATTGGTGAATTTCACCCGGAAATGAAAATGACAATTTTTTTTTTTAACCTGTCTACTAGGTATAGCAGTGGTACTATAGTACTATACACCCAAAAGTTGGTGAATTTCATCCAAAAATGTAAATAACAAAGTAGTGAAATGACATACATACAATAAAAAAAAATTATTATTTATGAGGTGGAGTTCCATATGGAGTAGGAGTTTGAGGAGGCGGTGGACGTAGCGGTTTAGGTGGAAGCGGCGGTGGAGGAAGATGAGGCAGCCAAGACAGGTTTTGGGTTTTAATTAAATTTTTTAAAATTAGGGTACACTCTAAAAGAGTGTGAAATATCCAAAATACAAGAATGAGCAATTGCGCTGCAGTATAACAATGGCTGGTTAGTGCCGGTATACATGTCTATTCTGCACAAGGTAAGGAAAAGTCCTAAGGGATCCATGCCTGGTTCATTTTAATGAACGTGAGCTTGTCCACATTGGCTTTGGAAAGGCGGCTGCGCTTGTCTGTAATGATACCCACTGCTGTGCTAAACACACGTTCAGATAATACACTGGCTGCAGGGCAGGCCAGCACCTCCAAGGCATAAAGGGCAAGCTCAGGCCATGTGCCCAATTTGGAGACCCAGAAGTTGAACGGGGAAAACCCGTCATTCAGTACGTGTAGGCGTGTGCACACATACTGCTCCACCATGTTGGTGAAATGCTACCTCATGCTAAGACGTTCAATATCTGCTGGTTGTGCTGGTTGTTGTGGCGTGCTGACAAAGCTTTTCCACATTTCGGACATGCTAACCCTGCCTTCTGAGGTGCTGGCGGTGCCCCAGCTGCGTTGGCGACCTCTTCCTCTGCCTTTGCCTTGTGCTTCCACTGTGCTCCCGCTGTCAGGTGGGAATGACACCAGCAGTGCGTCTACCAGCGTGCACTTGTACTTGCGCAATTTGAGATCACGCTCCAGTGAGGGAATTAAGGACGGTACGTTGTCCTTGTAACAGGGATCCAGCAGTGTGGCCTCCCAGTAATCAGCACAAGTTAGAATGTGGGCAACTCGGTGGTCGTTGCGGTCACACTGCAGAATGTAATCGCTCATGTGTGCCAGGCTGCCCAGAGGCAACGAAAAGCTGTCCTCTGTGGGAGGTGTATCGTCTGTGTCCTCTGCATCCCCCCAGCCACGAACCAGTGATGGCCATAAGCTGGTCTGGGTGCCACCCTGCTGTGAACATGGTTCCTCCTCCTCCATCTCCTCCTCCTCATCCTCCACCTCCTCATCCTCCAGAACTGTGCCCTGGCTGGACAATTGTGTACCTGCCGTTTGTGGGTGCAGGAACCCACCCTTGCAGCCACTTGTGAATGACTAGCCGGAAACCCTACCAAATAATCCCCCTTCCTCCTCTTCCTCCTGTGCCACATCATCTTCCATCATAGCCAGGAGCGTTTTTTCAAGGATGCATAGAAGTGGGATAGTCACGCTGAGAACTGCGTTATCGGCACTGGCCATGTTGGTGGAGTACTCGAAACAGCGCAACAAGAAACACAGGTCTCGCATGGAGGTCCAGTCATTGGTGGTGAAGTGGTGCTGTTCCGCCGAGCGACTCACCCGTGCGTGCTGCAGCTGAAACTCAACTATCGCCTGCTGCTGCTCACACAGTCTGGCCAGCATGTGCAAGGTGGAGTTCCACCTTGTGGGCACGTCGCATATGAGGTGGTGAGCGGGAAGGCCGAAGTTACGCTGCAGCACTAACAGGCATGCAGCAGCAGGGTGAGAACGCCGAAAGCGCGCACAGACGGCCCGCACTTTATGCAGCAGCTCTGACATATCAGGGTAATTTTTACGGAATTACTGCACCACCAAATTCAGCACATGCGCCAGGCAAGGGATTCTCGTCAAACCGGCTAGTCCCAGAGCTGCTATGAGATTTTGCCCATTATCACACACCACCAGGCCGGGCTTGAGGCTGACTGGCACAAACCACTCATCGGTCTGTTGTTCAAGGTCCGTCCACAGCTCCTGCGCGTTGTGGGGTTTGTCCCCAAACAGATAAGTTTTAAAACAGCCTGCTGTTGTTTACCCCTGGCTGTGCTGAAGTTGGTGGTGAAGGTGTTATGCTGACCGGATGAGGAGCCGGTAGAGGATGAGGAAGCAGAGTAGGAGGAGGAAGCAACAGGAGGCAAACTGAAGTGCCCTGCAATCCTCGGTGGTGGAAGGACATGCGCAAAACTGCTATCCGCCTCAGGCCCAGCCGCCACTGCATTTACCCAGTGTGCTGTTATGGAGATTTTATGTCCCTGACCGTGCTTACTGGTCCACGTATCCGTAGTGAGGTGCACCTTGCCACAGATGGCGTTGCGCAGTGCACACCTGATTTTGTCCCCTACTTGGTTGTGCAGGGAAAGGATGGCTCGCCTGGAAAAGTAGTGGCGGCTGGGCACCACGTCTTGTGGGACAGCCACCGCCATAAGGCTTTTAAAACTATCCATCTCCACCAGATGGAATGACAGCATTTCAAAGGCCAGCAATTTTGAAATGCTAGAATTCAGAGCTAGTGATCGCGGGTAGGTAGGGGGGGGGTACTTCCTCTTCAACGTTTGGGAGATGGAGAGCTGAACACTTCGGTGGGACATTGTGGAGATGCTTGGTGATCCAGGTGGTGGTGTTGCTGGAAGATCCTCTGTTCGCGGGGTGGCATGTGGCACTGTCACTCCACAGGTGGATGAAGAGGCCAAGACTGCAGCAGAAGAGAAAGAAGGAGGAGCCAGAGACCTTTCTTGGTTTTTGAGGTGTCTACTCCACTGCAGCTAGTGCTTAGCACTTAAATGCCTGGTCATGCAGGTTGTGCTCAGGTTAAGAAAGTTTATGCCTCACTTCAGGCTGTGATTGCACAGCATGCAAACCACTCGTGTCTTGTTGTCAGCACATTGTCTGAAGAACTGCTACGCCAAGGAACTCCTTGGAGCTGGCTTTGGTGTGCTCAGTCCCTTGCTGCGGTGGGCAGTAGCAGGCTTACTGTCTAGAGTGTGGCTGCTCCGCTTTTGCACCCTGCTCCCTCTTCTGCTGTGCTGGTGGCTCTGTGCGACCACCGCCTCTTCCTCCGAACTACATACGTCACTCGCATGACCTTGATTCCATGTGGGGTTGAGGACCTCATCGTCCTCCACATCATCTTCCATCCAGTCTTCACCCCTGCCTTCCTTGTCAGTCTGCACACTGAAGAAAGCCCCAGCAGTTGGCGCCTGTGTTTCATCATCATCCAAGATGTGCTGCGATGGCTGGTATGTACGTGATGGAGAGAGTAGTTTTTGGACAAATTCAGGCTCACCTTGTGTGGTTGTGCTATCGTAGGCACAACACTAGTGTACGTCGGTGATAGTGAGAGGTCTATGCTGCCAGTGTCGTCTGGTCCTCACTTGGATGGGTTGCCAGTAGAGTTGAGCGGACACCTGGATGTTCGGGTTCGAGAAGTTCGGCCGTACTTCCCGGAAATGTTCGGGTTTGGGATCCGAACCCGATCCGAACTTCGTCTCGAACCCGAACCCCATTGAAGTCAATGGGGACCCGAACTTTTCGGCACTAAAAAGGCTGTAAAACAGCCCAGGAAAGAGCTAGAAGGCTGCAAAAGGCAGAAACATGTAGGTAAATCCCCTGCAAACAAATGTGGATAGGGAAATGAATAAAAATAAAAATAAAATAAATATAAATTAACCAATATCAATTGGAGAGAAGTCCCATAGCAGAGAATCAGGCTTCACGTCAGCCACCACTGCAACAGTCCATTGTCATATATTTAGGCCCAGCACCCAGGAAGAGGAGAGAGGTCCCGTAACAGAGAATCTGGCTTCATGTCAGCAGAGAATCAGTCTGCATGTCATAGCAGAGAATCAGGCTTCACATCAGCCACCACTGCAACAGTCCATTGGCATATATTTAGGCCCAGGCACCCAGGCAGAGGAGAGAGGTCTCGTAACAGAGAATCTGGCTTCATGTCAGCAGAGAATCAGTCTGCATGTCATAGCAGAGAATCAGGCTTCACGTCACCTAACATTGGAACAGTCCATTGTCATATATTTAGGCCCAGCACACAGGCAGAGGAGAGAGGTCCCGTAACAGAGAATCTGGCTTCATGTCAGCAGAGAATCAGTCTGCATGTCATAGCAGAGAATCAGGCTTCACGTCAGCCACCACTGCAACAGTCTATTGTCATATATTTAGGCCCAGCACCCAGGCAGAGGAGAGAGGTCCCGTAACAGAGAATCTGGCTTCATGTCAGCATAGAATCAGTCTGCATGTCATAGCAGAGAATCAGGCTTCACGTCAGCCACCACTGCAACAGTCCATTGTCATATATTTAGGCCCAGCACTCAGGCAGAGGAGAGAGGTCCTGTAACAGAGAATCTGGCTTCATGTCAGCAGAGAATCAGTCTGCATGTCATAACAGAGAATCAGGTTTCACGTCAGCCACCACTGCAACAGTCCATTGGCATATATTTAGGCCCAGGCACCCAGGCAGAGGAGAGAGGTCCCGTAACAGAGAATCTGGCTTCATGTCAGCAGAGAATCAGTCTGCATGTCATAGCAGAGAATCAGGCTTCACGTCACCTAACATTGGAACAGTCCATTGGCATATATTTAGGCCCCGGCACCCAGACAGAGGAGAGGTTCATTCAACTTTGGGTTGCCCCGCAATAATATGGTAAAATGAAAATAAAAAGAGGATTGAATGAGGAAGTGCCCTGGAGTACAATAATATATGGTTAAGGGGAGGTAGTTAATGTCTAATCTGCACAAGGGATGGACAGGTCCTGTGGGATCCATGCCTGGTTCATTTTTATGAACGTCAGCTTGTCCATATTGGCTGTAGACAGGCGGCTGCGTTTGTCTGTAATGACGCCTCCTGCCGTGCTGAATACACGTTCAGACAAAACGCTGGCCGCCGGGCAGGCCAGCACCTCCAAGGCATAAAAGGCTAGCTCTGGCCACGTGGACAATTTAGAGACCCAGAAGTTGAATGGGGCCGAACCATCAGTCAGTACGTGGAGGGGTGTGCACACGTACTGTTCCACCATGTTAGTGAAATGTTGCCTCCTGCTAACACGTTGCGTATCAGGTGGTGGTGCAGTTAGCTGTGGCGTGTTGACAAAACTCTTCCACATCTCTGCCATGCTAACCCTGCCCTCAGAGGAGCTGGCCGTGACACAGCTGCCTTGGCGACCTCTTGCTCCTCCTCTGGCTTGGCCTTGGGCTTGCACTTGTTCCCCTGTGACATTTGGGAATGCTCTCAGTAGCGCGTCTACCAACGTGCGCTTGTACTCGCGCATCTTCCTATCACGCTCCAGTGAAGGAAGTAAGGTGGGAACATTGTCTTTGTAGCGTGGATCCAGCAGGGTGGCAACCCAGTAGTCCGCACACGTTAAAATGTGGGCAACTCTGCTGTCGTTGCGCAGGCACTGCAGCATGTAGTCGCTCATGTGTGCCAGGCTGCCCAGAGGTAAGGACAAGCTGTCCTCTGTGGGAGGCGTATCGTCATCGTCCTGCCTTTCCCCCCAGCCATGCACCAGTGATGGGCCCGAGCTGCGTTGGGTGCCACCCCGCTGTGACCATGCTTCATCCTCATCCTCCTCCACCTCCTCCTCATTTTCGTCCTCCTCGTCCTCCAGTAGTGGGCCCTGGCTGGCCACATTTGTACCTGGCCTCTGCTGTTGCAAAAAACCTCCTTCTGAGTCACTTCGAAGAGACTGGCCTTAAAGTTCTAAAAATGACCCCTCCTCCTCCTCCTCCTCCTGGGCCACCTCCTCTTCCATCATCGCCCTAAGTGTTTTCTCAAGGAGTCATAGAAGTGGTATTGTAACGCTGATAACGGCGTCATCGCCACTGGCCATGTTGGAGGAGTACTCGAAACAGCGCAACAGGGCACACAGGTTTCGCATGGAGGCCCAGTCATTGGTGGTGAAGTGGTGCTGTTCCGTAGTGCGACTGACCCGTGCGTGCTGTAGCTGAAACTCCACTATGGCCTGCTGCTGCTCGCACAGTCTGTCCAGCATGTGCAAGGTGGAGTTCCACCTGGTGGGCACGTCGCATATGAGGTGGTGAGCGGGAAGGCCGAAGTTACGCTGTAGCGCAGACAGGCGAGCAGCGGCAGGATGTGAAAGCCGGAAGCGCGAACAGACGGCCCGCACTTTATGCAGCAGCTCTGACATGTCGGGGTAGTTGTGAATGAACTTCTGCACCACCAAATTCAGCACATGCGCCAAGCAAGGGATGTGCGTCAAACTGGCTAGTCCCAGAACAGCAACGAGATTTCGCCCATTATCGCACACCACCAGGCCGGGCTTGAGGCTCACCGGCAGCAACCACTTGTCGGTCTGTTGTTCTATACCCCGCCACAACTCCTGTGCGGTGTGGGGCCTGTCCCCCAAACATATGTGTTTCAGAATGGCCTGCTGACGTTTACCCCGGGCTGTGCTGAAGTTGGTGGTGAAGGTGTGTGGCTGACTGGATGAGCAGGTGGAAGAAGAGGAGGAGGAAGCTGAGTAGGAGGAGGTGGCAACAGGAGGCAAAGAATGTTGCCCTGCGATCCTTGGCGGTGGAAGGACGTGCGCCAAACAGCTCTCCGCCTGGGGCCCAGCTGCCACTACATTTACCCAGTGTGCAGTTAGGGAGATATAGCGTCCCTGGCCGTGCTTATTGGTCCACGTATCTGTGGTTAGGTGGACCTTGCTACAGATGGAGTTGCGCAGTGCACACTTGATTCTATCGGATACTTGGTTGTGCAGGGAAGGCACGGCTCTCTTGGAGAAGTAGTGCCGGCTGGGAACAACATACTGTGGGACAGCAAGCGACATGCGCTGTTTGAAGCTGTCTGTGTCCACCAGCCTGAATGACAGCATTTCATAGGCCAGTAGTTTAGAAATGCTGCCATTCAGGGCCAGGGATCGAGGGTGGCTAGGTGGGAATTTACGCTTTCTCTCAAATGTTTGTGAGATGGAGAACTGAACGCTGCCGTGTGAAATGGTTGTGATGCTTGGTGACGGAGGTGGTGGTGTTGGTGGTACATCCCCTGTTTGCTGGGCGGCAGGTGCCAACGTTCCTCCAGAGGAGGAGGAAGAGGCCGAGGCGGCAGCAGCAGAAGAGGTAGCAGGGGGAGTCTGAGCGAGTTCCTTGTTTTTAAGGTGTTTACTCCACTGCAGTTCATGCTTTGCATGCAGGTGCCTGGTCATGCAGGTTGTGCTAAGGTTCAGAACGTTAATGCCTCGCTTCAGGCTCGGGTCTTGTCATCAGCACATTGTTTGAAGAACTGCCACGCCAGGGAACTCCTTGAAGCTGCCTTTGGGGTGCTCGGTCTCAGATGGCGGCGGTCAGTAGCAGGCGGAGTCTCTTGGCGGCGGGTGTTCTGCTTTTGCCCACTGCTCCCTCTTTTGCTACGCTGTTGGCTCGGTCTCACCACTGCCTCTTCCTCCGAACTCTGAAAGTCAGTGGCACGACCTTCATTCCATGTGGGGTCTAGGACCTCATCATCCCCTGCATCGTCTTCCACCCAGTCTTCCTCCCTGACCTCCTGTTCAGTCTGCACACTGCAGAAAGACGCAGCAGTTGGCACCAGTGTTTCATCATCAGAGATGTGCTGAGGTGGTATTCCCATGTCCTCATCATCAGGAAACATAAGTGGTTGTGCGTCAGTGCATTCTATGTCTTCCACCGCTGGGGAAGGGCTAGGTGGATGCCCTTGGGAAACCCTGCCAGCAGAGTCTTCAAACAGCATAAGATACTACTGCATAACTTGAGGCTCAGACAGTTTCCCTGATATGCATCGGGGTGATGTGACAGACTGATGGGCTTGGTTTTCAGTCGCCATCTGTGAGCTTTCTGCAGAAGAATGGGTGGGAGATAATGTGAACGTGCTGGATCCACTGTCGGCCACCCAATTGACTAATGCCTGTACCTGCTCATGCCTTACCATCCTTAGAACGGCATTGGGCCCCACCAAATATCGCTGTAAATTCTGGCGTCTACTGGGACCTGAGGTAGTTGGTACACTAGGACGTGTGGCTGTGGCAGAACGGCCATGTCCTCTCCCAGAACCAGAGGGTCCACTAACACCACCACGACCATGTCCGCGTCCCTTACTAGATGTTTTCCTCATTGTTACCGTTCACAACAATAAGAAAAAAAATATTTGGCCCAATGTATTGAATTCAAATTCAGGCCTTTTTTTACAGGCACCTAACACTATTGGCTATCTATTTAGGTACCGTATTACACTAATACAGGCAAGGCAGTAACCACAGATTTAGCTGAATATAAATTGTAGGCCTAGTATTTAGGCCCTGGATGACTGGTAGATGTTTACGGACAGAATTAGACTTGGAGATGCACGGTAGCGTGTGAAGTTATTGAGGATGACCCTATCAGCACCTTCAATGTAATATACCCTTTTATGGATAGTTTTAAACTTGGCCTGCTACAGCGGGAAACCACTGATTTAGGGAATTGCTAATTTGGGAATTGTATTTCAACCCAGAAAAAATATATCCTTTGCCAGACAGCAGACAGTATTTCAATTGGCTAGCCACAGCTGAAATACCAGATTTAGGGTACTGCTATTTTGGCAATTGTATTTCACCCCTCAATAAAATAGTAAGCACAGCCAAGCCCCTGATATAGCAAAAAAAAAAAAAAAAAACACTATTGGTTAAATGTACTTGGTGGCAGCTTGTGCTGGCGCACCACAAGACACAAAATGGCCGCCGATCACCTCAGAAAAAAGTGACAGAAAAATACTCTGGGCAGCCTAAGAACAGTGAGCATTTAAATAGCAGAGGTTGAATGATTCACAGCTGTAGATCAATCACTTCATTAAGTGTTTTGGAAGAGTAAATCCCTGCCTAATCTCGCCCTAACAGCAGCAGCTGCATCCTATCCCTACACTGATCAGAGCAGAGTGACGTGCGGCGCTACGTGACTCCAGCTTAAATAGAGGCTGGGTCACATGCTGCACTGGCCAATCACAACCATGCCAATAGTAGGCTTGACTGTGATGGCCTCTTGGGGCAAGTAGTATGACGCTTGTTGATTGTCTGCTTTGCAGCCTTTCAAAAAGCGCCAAGAAAGCGACGAACACCAAACCCGAACCCGGACTTTTACGAAAATGTTCGAGTTCGGGTCCGTGTCACGAACACCCCAAAATGTTACAGTTATACAGTTCGGGTTCGCTCATCCCTATACAGGAGCCATAGTCTGTTGGCTGTTGTGACACTGGATATTTATTAGGTTGCATATAGCAACCAATCACAGCTCAGCTTCTATTTTGCTACAGGTCATTAATATGAGCTCTGATTGGTTGCTATAGGCAACGTAGGACATACTTAGCATTAGACAGCTTATGTGTGAGTTAATATGATTTTGATTGCGACGCTAAGCCAACGTTGTTGTAGAGGCTGATGTAACTCACATGACCTTAAGTGTGGGGTTTTATATACTGTAAATGAAAGACAATAATGCCCCGTAAGAAAAGGAATTTGATTGGACGATTGTCAGGCCACTGTGGAGGTCACTGTTAAAGGGGCGGGCACTGTGATGGTCACTCTTAAGGGGGCAGGGGACTGTGGAAGCCACTATTAAAGGGGCAGCTGCTGTGGAGGTCACTGTTAAGGCAGCAGGGTACTGAGAGGTCACTGTTACAGGAACAGGGGTACTGTGGCAGTCACTGTTAAAGAGGAAGGCACTGTGGCGGTCTCTGTTAAGTGGGCAGCGACTGGTGCAGGTCACAGTTAAGGGATCTGTCCTCTATGAAGGTCACTGTTAAGGGGGCGTGCCCCTGTGGAGGTCACTGTCAAGGGGTTGGGGAGCTGTGGAACTCACTTTTAAAGGGGCAGGCTGCTGACGGTCGACGATAAGGGGGTGGGCTGCTGCAGAGGTCTCATTTTAAGGAGGTGGGTCACTGTGGGGAATCAGTGTTAAGGGGTGCTATGGGGGTCACTCGTAAGAAGGTGGGGTGCTGTAGAGGTCACGTTATGGGGGATACTGTCGATATCTTTTAACGAAACACACAAACATTTAATAAAATAGAGTAAATATACCTGTGCGAAGCCGGGTCCTTCTGCTAGTATATATATATTAGTGTTGAGCGAAACAAGCTTAGGGTGCTTCATCCGAAGTCGCTTTGTTCAAAACTTTGGAATAGTACTGTACAGAGATCTGTCTTAGAATGTATGGGCTCTGATGAGCCGAAGTAAGTTATTCGTGAAGTCGTCCAGCTAATCCTACAGGAAAACCTCTCTGTAGGGGGTCTCAGCCCTTGCCAAGATCTATAATTTTCTTCCCAGACATCATAGAACCGGCGGTTCATAAGGAATTATGAATCGCCCGTCCATCCCAGACATAAGTCAAATATATTTATGTGATCCTGGGGCAAAGACGAACATGCCCATGGTCATAGGATGGAGGTCGGGTGCCAGAGAGAGGAAATATACATATCTCCCCACATAAACCAAATAACTGTACGATGCTTGGACTCTACTGGTAGCCGGAACCCAGGCAGATCCATTGCCCCCAGAACCACCTCCCTGCGACATTCTGGTCTGGAGCTATGAGCCCTAATCGGTTTTGTGGCTCATTTGGACCCCTCCCACAGGCCTAGAGGGGAGGGGCCGGCTACAGGTCAAAAGGCTCATGCCAGCAAGCAGGTGTGGTTTTCTCTGAAAGGGGGTCACATCGTGCCATGTGTTTGGAGAGACCTGGAAACTGCTGACATCACTACAGCCAAGGACTATTCCACCATCAGAACCCAAAGGAACATTCATCTACCCGGTAACTTGTACTCTGTGTAATCCTGTTTGTACCATACTACCAGTATTTGTAACCTCTTTGTGTATAGTGTGTTATCTAGTGTGCCCTTAAGGCGATTAAATATATAATTTAATCTTGTGCTACCGTGGGTTGGTTTCTCACCCTATATCTTCCTGTTAGCAGACTGGGCTTATATCAAACGAGAAGCTGTTGGCAGATTTCCCGGGCTGAGGAAGCGCTCTTTCAATGGGGCAGTGACCAGGTTCCCTCAGCTTGTTGCCTCTATGTGCCCGTGTGGACAGGAGGAGTCGGTGTAAACTATACCAAGCTGACCTTACCCGCTCCTCCAGGAGGGAGTAACGTCACGCCTTGGTAACCAGTGACCATACCGTATTTCGTGAGCTCGACGTAGTTGACGTCGGATGTCAAGCGGGCATGAGGGGTGGTATTCGTCACAGGGAGATTCAATATATTTCTATGAAGCACTGTCACTTGCAACCCTCCATAGGAATATGCCTGCGGTAGTCATGGTGGCCTTCACTAGGCTCCAGGCTACCACCACGAATGAACAACGTCCCCGAACTCAGCACGGGGATCGCAGACATTAGCCCTGAGTGTCTGCTATTTAAAACAGCAGAAACCCTGTGTCTATGGTGTCCGCTGTGCTCACAAGCAGGAACCATTTTTTTTAAAGCCTGGACTTCAAATGTACATGTACGGTGGAGGTCCAGAAAGGGTTAAAAAAAAAGGCCATGTGGTGTAGCGCACTGCTCTGGTCAACCTGCAGGGTTTGGCTCAGAAGGGTGCTTGAAAGGTGCTACTAATTTTTACAGCCCATCCCACATGCCGATTTTTGCTCCTCTGGGCATGTGAACAGGGATACACTCGCAGCAATCATCATGGTACATGTGATACCCCTGCTCAAACAGTCCCCTGATGAACCTTTTTATCTACACTTACTTAACCCTACTCTACACTTCTCCTCCCTCCATTCTTCCCAATGACCATGATTATCATTAAATCTCAACATTCACGGTATGTTCACATTGGTTACTGCTATAGTTGGGACACTGTCATAGCATAAATCTCTGTTATAGTACGTACTTACACTTATAGTACATACACTTACACTGTTCACTATTGTAGTCTGTTCATAGCGCTACTCGTCCACTTCTGGAGCTATATTCATAATATTCTGCAGATCTGTTTACTATACATCTGTAAATTTGTATATACGTAGCGCATATGTATACTTGTTCATAGTACATCTGTATATTTGCTGTCTGTATAGCAATATAGAAACAGTTCATCTATATATATGTATACATCAGTACATCTGTATATTTGTCCATAGTACATCTGTATATTTGCTCTCTATATAGCAATACAAACACCTGCATACTTAGTTTATCTGTACATAATTTGTACATAACTATTCCTACTTTCTACGCTATCCTTATCTGTATGGATGCAAACTGTATTTCGTTACCCTGTATTATACATGTGTAATGACAATAAAGTTTAATCAAATCAAATCAAAATTAAATCAAACACTGGGTATTTGAGGTCCCATATAATCCTCCAAGATGTGGTTAGGAAGGGTGGACAGCTTGGGGGTTCAATGTGACAATGTCTCAACACTCATAAATCCAAAATGTGTAAGTGTAGCCAAATACTGACTGTGGCGAAAATAACCTCGCCACTGGGTTTTGGAGGGGCCTGTTTGCCAGCCAGCCTCAGGATTATAACCCATATACTAACTTTGAAGGAGAAGACAGACCGGCCGACTAAATCTGTGGAACTGTTTTGGGCAGGAAAGCTATGCTTGCGGTCGGCCAAATCTGATTTCAATGGAATTCGGGAACCCCTGCTCGGATCTGGGTGATTTTTGGATATGTTGTTCTCCCAGATCAGAGCTAAATTTTGGAGATATGTGGGGTTTTGAGGTGTTCTCTGTGTTTTGGGAAAAATGTGTGTTTTCTGCCTGTGAGTGATTAAGTTAGCCCATTGTGTTTGGTAATAGTGTCACAGGCGAGCCTATTGTGTTTTGGTTATTGTATTTTGTTGATTGCGTCAAAGACAATGCCCATTGTATTTTGTTGATTGCGTTACAGACAGAGGGAAGGGGGTTTTGTGTACAATTGCTGAGACGGTTTCGATACTGTAAATGCATGTGATCGGCTAATATATAAACTGTCACAAGGTCCCCAGGGGGAGGGTCCCTTGCTAGGAGACCTGCATAAAACCCATTAAAGAGTTCCTGCTTTCCTGTTTTACATTCAACATAGAGCCTTGTCTCATGTATGTGGGGATTGCTATACGCTGTATACTCCCCTGGCTATAACCCCTAGCTCTTGTAAGAGCTGTTACTGTTCATGTGGTGGTTACGGTGTCCAGCGGAGTTTTTGGAGTCCTCAGGAAGCACTAGGAGCATCCATCAATGGAGGTACCAAGTCAGGGTGCCGGGAGATCCGTTACATTGGTGGCAGCAGTGGGATTGCGTCCTAGTGAGAGGAGAAGCGGCTCGGAGACACCGTTCGTGGATTTACAAAATTGAGGGCAACGCTAGTATCCGTACAGCGCCACAGGATACAGCACGATGGAATCAACTAGTCTTCGGAGAGCGTTCCATGATGAGGAGGAGGCAGCCGTGGACTACAGGGATGCAGACAGAAAGGAAGTCTGGTATGATTCCCTGGAAAATGCCCAGCGGCGACGAGGTGAGAGTCTCCCCAGTTATGCGCAGTGGCTACAGAAGCGTGGGGTGATGCGGATGGGTCTCTTGGGAGAGCAGCCCCTGGATGAGTGGGTAACAGAGCTCCAGATCCTGGAATGTAAGGAGCTTTGGCTAGAGGACGCTTACGGGGCCCTAAGGTGGCATGTCATTCAACATTCCCCATGGACGGTCAAGCACGACTTACCTGAACGGAAAGACTATAATGGACCTGGGAGGCCTTGGAGGAGGACAGCACGGAGGAGTCTAGGTTTTGGGACATCTATGACTACCGGATGGGCATGCATGTTTATGCTGACGTATGGGAGGTGAGCAAAGACATGACCCACCTGGTAACAAGGGAGTGGGAGCTGGAGCAGACCTACCAACACCTGCTCTGCTTCGTTCATCCCCAACCTACCCGACAAGCAGAGCCAGATCTGCCCCGCTACATTGTAAGACCGATATGACTAAGAAGGGCGCCGACGTCTCTGTCTGGTCGGATGAGGCATTGGTAGGCCTTTTTGACTATTAAGGAATGTTTTGCGTCTGCTCCCATTCTGGTGCAGCCCGACGTGTCTCAGCCATTCGTGGTGGAGGTTGATGCATCAGAAGTGGTGGTTGGAGCAGTGCTGTCACAGGGTTCATCTCCTGGCAAATGGGTTCCGTGTGCTTTTTTTTTCCATGAAGCTCTCGGTCGCTGAGAGGAACTATATAGGAGATAGAGAATTGCTGGCCATTAAATTGGCCTTTGAAGAATGGTTTCACCGGTTGGACGGGGCGTCTCACCCCGTTACAGTATATACGGATCATAAGAATTTGGCTTACCTGCAATCTGCCAAGCATCTGAACCCTAGACAGGCCAGATGGTCACTGTTTTTTTACCAGGTTCAATTTTGTGGTTACTTTTTGCCCGGGGGTTAAAAACGTCAAGGCAGATGCGTTGTCTCACAGTTTTTCTGGGGGATGTGATTCAGAGGATCCTGCTCTGATTTTGGCTGATGGGGTGGTGGTCTCCGCTCTGTACCCCAAATTGGAGATGGAGGTGTTGGGAGCCCAGGAGGGGGCTCCTGGTTCTTGTCCCCCAGGGAGGTTGTTTGTTCCTAAAGGACTGCGATATGAGGTGTTCAAGGAACATCACGATACTGTCCTTGCTGGACATCCTGGTGGTAAGTCCACCTTTGACCTTGTATCCCGGAGGTTCTGGTGGCCCGGATTACGTAAGAGCATTGAGGATTACGTGGCAGCTTGTGAAACCTGTGCACGGTCAAAGGTTGCTCATACTCGACCTGCTGGTTCACTTCTTCCTTTGTCTATTCCGTCTCGTCCTTGGACGCACTTGTCTATGGACTTCATTATGGATCTGCCGAGTTCCTCCGGGAAAACAGTAATTTTGGTGGTTGTTGACAGTTTTAGTAAAATGGCTCACTTCATATCGTTAGCTAGTCTGCCCAATGCCAAGACTCTTGCGCAGATTTTTGTTGATAATATCATGAAATTGCATGGCATTCCTTGGGATGTGGTTTCTGATAGGGGCACGCAGTTTGTCTCCAGGTTTTGGAGGGCGTTCTGTTCTCGGCTTGGTATTCAACTTTCGTTCTCTTCGGCTTTTCATCCGCAGTCGAATGGGCAGACAGAGCGTACTAATCAAAACCTGGAGACCAACTTGAGGTGCTTTGTGGCTGAGAATCAGGAGGACTGGTCTTCATTCTTGTCCCTAGCAGAGTTTGCTTTGAATAACCGTAGGCAGGAGTCCACGGGTAAGTCGCCATTTTTTGGCGCATACGGTTTTCATCCTCAGTTTGGTACCTTTTCTGGTATTTTGTTGATTGCGTTACAGACAGAGAGAAGGGGGTTTTGTGTACAATTGCTGGGAAGGTTTGAATACTTTAAATGCATGTGATTGGCTAATATATAAACTGTCACAGTCTTCTACAAGGTCCCCAGGGGGAGGGTCTCTTGCTAGGAGACCTGCATAAAAGGCTGAAAAATAACCCATTAAAGAGTTCCTGTTTTACATTCAACATATAGCCTTGTCTCATGTGTGTGGGGATTGCTATACGCTGTATACTCCCCGGGCTATAACCCCTAGCTCTTGTAAGAGCTGTTCCTGTTCCTTGTTCCTGTGGTGGTTACGGTGTCCAGCGGAGTGCTTGGAGTCCTCGGGAAGCACTAGATGCATCCATCAACGGAGGTACCCAGTCGGGGTGCCAGGATATCCGTTACACTGATTGAATTTCACCTTCCCCTTGAAATGCCTCAGGAACACATCAATGGCAATCTGTTGTTGGAAGGTTTAAACTGCTGAAAACTTTTGGGCCAAAAAAGGTCTAATTTTAAAAAAAGTGGTTAAATACTGGTGTCATCATAGAGGGGGATAATTGGTAATTAATATAATGAATAATTTTTTTAATGTTCTTAACCTGTTACGCCCTGATGTCCTGGTACCTGTACGCCCTGTGTGTTTCGAATCACCGCCGCTCAGTGAGCAGGCACCTTGGCTAAATGCGAGGGGGAGTCCCGTGACCCCCCCCCCCCCGTGTCTGCGATCGGCGCAAACCGCAGGTCAATTCAGACCTGCGGTTTGCGGCTTTTACCTTATGCAGCGGCGGCGATCTTCGGTGCCATCGGGTCCCCATGCAGCTGTAGGGGGGATCCGATGGCATGGAAGGCAGCGCGATGCGTAACCAGTATAAGTAATACACACAGTATTACTCATACAGCCAATGCATTCCAATACAGAAGTATGTAAAAGGGATTAGACCCCTAAAAGTTGAAGCCCCAAAGTGGGACAAGAAAATAAAGTTAAAAAAGTTGAAAAATAAAGTTTTCACCAAAATAGTACGAATCTAACCATCAACTCATCCCGCAAAAATGAGACCCTAGATGAGACAATCGCCCAAAAAAATAAATAAAAATATGGCTCAGAATATGGAGACAATAAAACATAATTTTTTTGTTTAAAAAAGCTGTTATTGTGTAAAACTTAAGTAAATTTAAAAAAGTATACATATTTGGTATCGCCGCATCCGTATCAACCGGCTCTATAAAAAAATATAACATGACCTAACCTCTCAGGTTAACACCGTAAAAAAAAAGTAAAAAAAGCAATTTTTTTGTCATCTTATATCACAAAAAGTGCAATAGCAAGCGATCAAAAAGTCATATGCACCCCAAAATAGTGCCAATCAAACCGTCATCTTATCTTGCAAAAAAATGAGACCCTACCCAAGATAAATCACCCAAAAACTGAAAAAAACTATGGCTCTCAGACTATAGAGACACTAAAACATGATTTTTTTTTGTTTAAAAAATGAAATCATTGTGTAAAACTTACATAAATAAAAAATAATTGTATACATATTAGGTATCGCCGCGTCCGTGACAACCTGCTCTATAAAAATACCACATTATCTAACCTGTCAGATGAATGTTGTAAATAACAACAAACAAAAAAAACTGTGCCAAAACAGCAATTTCTTGTTACCTTGCCTCACAAAAAGTGTAATATATAGCAACCAAAAATCATATGGGGTGAAAAAACCAGTCCAGCAAAATCTGCCTTCCAAAAACCGTATGGCATTCATTTCCTTCTGCGCCCTGCCATGTGCCCGTACAGCAGTTAACCACCACATATGGGGTATTTCTGTAAACTATAGAATCAGGGCCATAAATATTGAGTTTTGTTAGGCTGTTAACCCTTGCTGTGTAACTGGAAAAAAAATGTTAAAATGGAAATTCTGCCCAAAAAGTTAAATTTTGAAATTGTATCTCTATTTTCCATTAATTCTTGTGGAACACCTAAAGGGTTAACGACGTTTGTAAAAATCAGTTTTGAATACCTTGAGGGGTGTAGTTTCTTAGATGGGGTCACTTTTATGGAGTTTCTACTCTAGGGGTGCATCAGGGGGGCTTCAAATTGGACATGGTGTAAAAAAAACAGTCCAGCAAAATCTGCCTTCCAAAAACTGTATGGCATTCCTTTCCTTCTGCGCCCTGCCATATGCCCTTACAGCAGTTTACGACCACATATAGGGTATTTCTGTAACCTTTAGAATCAGGGCCATAAATATTGAGTTTTGTTTGGCTGTTAACCCTTGTTTTGTAACTGGAAAAAAAAAATTAAATGACATTTTGAAATTGTATCTCTATTTTCCATTCATTCTTGTGTCAACCTAAAGGGTTAACGGCGTTTGTAAAATCCGTTTTGAATACCTTGAGGGGTGTAGTTTCTACAATGGGGTCATTTTTGGGTGGTTTCTATTGTGTAAGCCTCACAACGTGACTTCAGACCTGAACTGGTCCTTAAAAAGTTGTTTTTTGAAAATTTCTGAAAAATGTCAAGATTTACTTCTAAGCCTTGTAACGTCCCCCAAAAATAAAATGTCATTCCCAAAATGATCCTAACATGAAGTAGACATATGGGGAATGTAAATTAATAACTATTTTTGTAGGTATTACTATGTATTATAGAAGTAGAGAAATTGAAACTTGGATATTTGCTAATTTTTCAAAAATTTTGGAAAATGTTTTTTTTTTATAAATAAAAGTGATATTTTTTTTTTTTACTCCATTTTACCAGTGTCATGAAGCACAATATGTGACGAAAAAACTATCTCAGAATGGCCTGGATAAGTAAAAGAGTTTTAAAGTTATCACCACTTAAAGTGACACTGGTTAAATTTGCAAAAAATGGCCTGGTCCTTAAGATGAAATAAGGCAGTGCCATCAGCTCAGAAATTGCAGAAACCAGTGGGAACAAAGTAAACCCATCTAATGTCCAGAGAAGTGTGGCCAGAACTGGTCTTCATGGAAGAATTGCAGCACTAATATTGAAGTGGAAACAGGACCAAGTAACTGAACTATCATAAAAACAGGAGCTGGGGTGCAGAAAAATGGCAGCAGGTGGTCTGGATTGATCAGTCAAAATGTTAAATATTTGGCAGTAACTGAAGGCAGTTTATTCACTAAAGGGCTGGAGAGCAGTATGATAATTAGTGTCTGGTGAGAAACATCAGAGAACAAACACCCTGCAACCATTGCTGCAAGAACACAAGCCTATGGTGGCAACGTTATGCTCTGTGGAATGCTTTCATGGCATTCTCTGGGCCCACTCATCCATGTGGAAGGCACTCTCACCCATTTTGTGTATGAATCTTTCCCAGCAGATCACATACACCCATATATGCTTATTGTCTTCCCTGGGTCACGGGGCTAGAAATGTCCGACATTGGTTGGAAGAGAGCGACCAAGACTTCCAAGTACCACCATGGCCTCCTAATTCCCCAGACATGAACCCAACTGAGCACCTGTGGGACCACCTCAACCATTGTGTTTTTTTCTATGGATCCTCCTCCAAGCACCCTCAAGCAGCTGTAGGATGCACTGCCATCAGCCTGGCTCCAGATACCTGTAACAACCTTCCAGGACCTTATTAAGTCACTCTCAGCCAATCTAGCTGCTGTCCGTGCTGCACACAACAGTCAGTCTGGATATTAGCTGGTGGTCATTATAATGTGACTGGGTACTATGCCTGATTAAGAGCTGTAGATGTATCATTAGATGTAGTCTGTAGCAAAATATTTCACAATTTATATTAAATCAATCTCCTGAACATTAAAATAAGTTGTTCATTATGTTGCTAAACCATCTCAGCAGACGATAAGAAAACTGTTGGTTTGTTAATTTCAGATATGAAATAAGCCAGCACCTCATCTGCAGACAGCTGTTTTGGTGCGATTGCCCCTCATCAGTACAGAACAGAAAGTAATGGCTAAGGAGATTACTAAACATTAGTTATTATTTTGGGACCCTAAAATGGCTGCCATCAAGTCACTGCATCAGAAACATGTCCTAAAATACCCAGTACACGCACCAAGTCAGGCTGCGTCAACACCAGTAGCTCTAGGCACTGTTCAGCCTGAGATAACTGCTACTTCCTGGTTGAGCTGACTGGTAGTAAGACGTGAAGGCACATAGCTGAGCATGCACATTGTGCCTAGTTAGTTCTCAAGGAAGAAAAAGGTAAAAAAAAAAAAATTTTCCCTGGAGACTGAGTTTGCGATCTGTCTCAGGCACCAGTCAGGGGTCTGAAGAGGGCAGTTTTAAAAGGAATCTGCTCTTAGGGCAGTGTGTGCTGTTGCAGCCAGCCAGTAGCGCAGGGGCAACACGTGAGGTACACGATGGACCGATGAGGGGCCAAATTATAACACACAGTTCATCAGTTTACTCACGGTTAGCAAAAAGCCTCCCTGGGGCTGGCAGCACAGTGTTGAGGTGGACAGCACAAAATCCTCCGGGGCACGCTCTGTGGTTTTAAAAAAAGTGGTTAAATACTGGTGTCATCATAGAGGGGGATAATTGGTAATTAATATAATGAATAATTTTTTTAATGTTCTTAAGTTAACCTGTTACGCCCTGATGTCCTGGTACCTGTACGCCCTGTGTGTTTCGAATCACCGCCGCTCAGTGAGCAGGCACCTTGGCTAAATGCGAGGGGGAGTCCCGTGACCCCCCCCCCCCCCGTGTCTGCGATCGGCGCAAACCGCAGGTCAATTCAGACCTGCGGTTTGCGGCTTTTACCTTATGCAGCGGCGGCGATCTTCGGTGCCATCGGGTCCCCATGCAGCTGTAGGGGGGATCCGATGGCATGGAAGGCAGCGCGATGCGTAACCAGTATAAGTAATACACACAGTATTACTCATACAGCCAATGCATTCCAATACAGAAGTATGTAAAAGGGATTAGACCCCTAAAAGTTGAAGCCCCAAAGTGGGACAAGAAAATAAAGTTAAAAAAGTTGAAAAATAAAGTTTTCACCAAAATAGTACGAATCTAACCATCAACTCATCCCGCAAAAATGAGACCCTAGATGAGACAATCGCCCAAAAAAATAAATAAAAATATGGCTCAGAATATGGAGACAATAAAACATAATTTTTTTGTTTAAAAAAGCTGTTATTGTGTAAAACTTAAGTAAATTTAAAAAAGTATACATATTTGGTATCGCCGCATCCGTATCAACCGGCTCTATAAAAAAATATAACATGACCTAACCTCTCAGGTTAACACCGTAAAAAAAATGTAAAAAAAGCAATTTTTTTGTCATCTTATATCACAAAAAGTGCAATAGCAAGCGATCAAAAAGTCATATGCACCCCAAAATAGTGCCAATCAAACCGTCATCTTATCTTGCAAAAAAATGAGACCCTACCCAAGATAAATCACCCAAAAACTGAAAAAAACTATGGCTCTCAGACTATAGAGACACTAAAACATGATTTTTTTTTTGTTTAAAAAATGAAATCATTGTGTAAAACTTACATAAATAAAAAATAATTGTATACATATTAGGTATCGCCGCGTCCGTGACAACCTGCTCTATAAAAATACCACATTATCTAACCTGTCAGATGAATGTTGTAAATAACAACAAACAAAAAAAACTGTGCCAAAACAGCAATTTCTTGTTACCTTGCCTCACAAAAAGTGTAATATATAGCAACCAAAAATCATATGGGGTGAAAAAACCAGTCCAGCAAAATCTGCCTTCCAAAAACCGTATGGCATTCATTTCCTTCTGCGCCCTGCCATGTGCCCGTACAGCAGTTAACCACCACATATGGGGTATTTCTGTAAACTATAGAATCAGGGCCATAAATATTGAGTTTTGTTAGGCTGTTAACCCTTGCTGTGTAACTGGAAAAAAAATGTTAAAATGGAAATTCTGCCCAAAAAGTTAAATTTTGAAATTGTATCTCTATTTTCCATTAATTCTTGTGGAACACCTAAAGGGTTAACGACGTTTGTAAAAATCAGTTTTGAATACCTTGAGGGGTGTAGTTTCTTAGATGGGGTCACTTTTATGGAGTTTCTACTCTAGGGGTGCATCAGGGGGGCTTCAAATTGGACATGGTGTAAAAAAAACAGTCCAGCAAAATCTGCCTTCCAAAAACTGTATGGCATTCCTTTCCTTCTGCGCCCTGCCATATGCCCTTACAGCAGTTTACGACCACATATAGGGTATTTCTGTAACCTTTAGAATCAGGGCCATAAATATTGAGTTTTGTTTGGCTGTTAACCCTTGTTTTGTAACTGGAAAAAAAAAATTAAATGACATTTTGAAATTGTATCTCTATTTTCCATTCATTCTTGTGTCAACCTAAAGGGTTAACGGCGTTTGTAAAATCCGTTTTGAATACCTTGAGGGGTGTAGTTTCTACAATGGGGTCATTTTTGGGTGGTTTCTATTGTGTAAGCCTCACAACGTGACTTCAGACCTGAACTGGTCCTTAAAAAGTTGTTTTTTGAAAATTTCTGAAAAATGTCAAGATTTACTTCTAAGCCTTGTAACGTCCCCCAAAAATAAAATGTCATTCCCAAAATGATCCTAACATGAAGTAGACATATGGGGAATGTAAATTAATAACTATTTTTGTAGGTATTACTATGTATTATAGAAGTAGAGAAATTGAAACTTGGATATTTGCTAATTTTTCAAAAATTTTGGAAAATGTTTTTTTTTTATAAATAAAAGTGATAATTTTTTTTTTTTACTCCATTTTACCAGTGTCATGAAGCACAATATGTGACGAAAAAACTATCTCAGAATGGCCTGGATAAGTAAAAGAGTTTTAAAGTTATCACCACTTAAAGTGACACTGGTTAAATTTGCAAAAAATGGCCTGGTCCTTAAGATGAAATAAGGCAGTGCCATCAGCTCAGAAATTGCAGAAACCAGTGGGAACAAAGTAAACCCATCTAATGTCCAGAGAAGTGTGGCCAGAACTGGTCTTCATGGAAGAATTGCAGCACTAATATTGAAGTGGAAACAGGACCAAGTAACTGAACTATCATAAAAACAGGAGCTGGGGTGCAGAAAAATGGCAGCAGGTGGTCTGGATTGATCAGTCAAAATGTTAAATATTTGGCAGTAACTGAAGGCAGTTTATTCACTAAAGGGCTGGAGAGCAGTATGATAATTAGTGTCTGGTGAGAAACATCAGAGAACAAACACCCTGCAACCATTGCTGCAAGAACACAAGCCTATGGTGGCAACGTTATGCTCTGTGGAATGCTTTCATGGCATTCTCTGGGCCCACTCATCCATGTGGAAGGCACTCTCCCCCATTTTGTGTATGAATCTTTCCCAGCAGATCACATACACCCATATATGCTTATTGTCTTCCCTGGGTCACGGGGCTAGAAATGTCCGACATTGGTTGGAAGAGAGCGACCAAGACTTCCAAGTACTACCATGGCCTCCTAATTCCCCAGACATGAACCCAACTGAGCACCTGTGGGACCACCTCAACCATTGTGTTTTTTTCTATGGATCCTCCTCCAAGCACCCTCAAGCAGCTGTAGGATGCACTGCCATCAGCCTGGCTCCAGATACCTGTAACAACCTTCCAGGACCTTATTAAGTCACTCTCAGCCAATCTAGCTGCTGTCCGTGCTGCACACAACAGTCAGTCTGGATATTAGCTGGTGGTCATTATAATGTGACTGGGTACTATGCCTGATTAAGAGCTGTAGATGTATCATTAGATGTAGTCTGTAGCAAAATATTTCACAATTTATATTAAATCAATCTCCTGAACATTAAAATAAGTTGTTCATTATGTTGCTAAACCATCTCAGCAGACGATAAGAAAACTGTTGGTTTGTTAATTTCAGATATGAAATAAGCCAGCACCTCATCTGCAGACAGCTGTTTTGGTGCGATTGCCCCTCATCAGTACAGAACAGAAAGTAATGGCTAAGGAGATTACTAAACATTAGTTATTATTTTGGGACCCTAAAATGGCTGCCATCAAGTCACTGCATCAGAAACATGTCCTAAAATACCCAGTACACGCACCAAGTCAGGCTGCGTCAACACCAGTAGCTCTAGGCACTGTTCAGCCTGAGATAACTGCTACTTCCTGGTTGAGCTGACTGGTAGTAAGACGTGAAGGCACATAGCTGAGCATGCACATTGTGCCTAGTTAGTTCTCAAGGAAGAAAAAGGTAAAAAAAAAAAAATTTTCCCTGGAGACTGAGTTTGCGATCTGTCTCAGGCACCAGTCAGGGGTCTGAAGAGGGCAGTTTTAAAAGGAATCTGCTCTTAGGGCAGTGTGTGCTGTTGCAGCCAGCCAGTAGCGCAGGGGCAACACGTGAGGTACACGATGGACCGATGAGGGGCCAAATTATAACACACAGTTCATCAGTTTACTCACGGTTAGCAAAAAGCCTCCCTGGGGCTGGCAGCACAGTGTTGAGGTGGACAGCACAAAATCCTCCGGGGCACGCTCTGTGGTAGGGAAGCATCAGCCAAGATGGTGGTTGAGGTGCCCATGATGTTAGGGGTGCTTAGGGTGCTTGTTGCGGCTGAGTCCCTGGATGTTTTTTGTCGTGACGCCAGTACCATTAATGGTGGTACAACCAATAGTGGTAATAATGAGGTAGACCGTGGTAAGATGCAACTCACAACTTTTTACTGTGGATGACTTTGGTTGGAAGCAGTACAAAATACAGTCTCTTGATGGTTTTAGAGTTGGTCTGCAAATCCACTGTTTCTAGGCTTTTTAGGTTTGACTTGGAGCTGTGGGTAAGGTGTACCTTGTTCCTGTTAATGTGCGCTCAGTCCTATTCCTATTCCCTGTCCTTTCCCTACAAGCTGAACTTTGGGGACAGGTAAACTCATCTGTTTCCCAGAGTTATGGTGTGGCTGCCAGAATCTATAAGTCCTCCACCATGCGCAAAGGTGTCTGTAGCCTTCAATAATGGCTGTTATCACAGATGATTCCTTAGGAAGCTTGTTTCTATTCCAGGGATGCAAACTCTCTCCTACTGGTCAGGGATGCAAGTGTATAGTCCAGCCACAGAAGGAAAACGCTCTTCTGCGCCTCACATCTTAGTACTACCTCATAGCGAAGTTAGTTCCACTCACTAATCTGTGTCATGGAGTCTTCACTCTACATTCTCTCCCACTAATCTAATCTGATCAACTCAGAGCTGCTCTAATCTATTCTGTCCCACTAGGCCTGAACTAGGTATATATAGAACCTAAGTTTTATCCCCATCTAGTGGTGGGATGTATAAATTACACCCAATCTGCCTGGTAACAGGGATTTTGCAGATACATTAGTGCAAAGTACCACAATACAGCATAATGCAATTGTCAAGATAAAAAGTGCTTTTAAGCAGTGCGCACACACACGTAGTGGGACGCTGCACTGTGCCCCATCAGTCTGACAGGAGTCAGGGAGGCCGGCTACATCATCACAAATCATTTCTCTGTGGCTGAGTTTTCGGCTGTGTGCTGTGATCTGTCAGTCTGACAGTAGAGAGGGAGGCCAGCTACATGGTCAGCTGCTGGTTGTGTAAGTTAGTCATTTCTGGCAACTTTCGGAGGTTATTTATCAGAAACTGAACTTTCCTTGTGGCAAAGCTCTCAAAACAAATGGTATGTAAATCATTGTGATCTTATAAAGAAGAATTACTAGACTGTACTGTGTCTGTGCATTTATTCATATAAGTTTCTCTATATACATTACATATACACTACTCACAAAAAGTTAGGGATAGTTGGCTTTCGGGTAAAATTTATGTAAAACTTAAAAAGTTCACACTACAGTGATATTATATCATGAAAGTATGGCATTTAACTAGAAGCATGCAATGGTGATTTACTCATTTTCGTCGTCTCAATAATTTGTCATGTGGCCTTGATCATCAATTACAGCTCAACAACAACAACGTCTCATGCTGTTCACAAGTCGACTTATTGTTGGCTGAGCAATGGCATCCCACTCTTCTTGATGTGCAGCCCTCAGGACATTGTGGTTCTGGGGTACAGAGTTACGAACCTCTACACGGAAACTGATCTTAGAGCTTTTCAATGGGATTCAGGTCTTGAGAAACTGCAGGTCACTCCATTTGAGGTACTGTCACAACCAGACATCTGAGAAGCTCTGACAGATGCCTTTCAGAACCTCCTCCTTGAGCTTCTTTGTTTTGGTTTTCAGTTCCTCATCTCGCTAGCCTCTCTCAGCTGTCTTGTAGTTGGACTGATTGCATCCCTTTAAATTCCTCCCCATAATGCATTAGTGTGCAGTTTATACAACTTCCTGGAGTGTGTGTGCATGCTGATCCATTTCCCAGTCTGCTACAAGATAAGTGTTGTACATTAATTTGTGATTTTATGTTTGCTGGATCCCAGGTGACCCTGACTCCCTCCGTGTCTAGAGTAGGGAGCCGGTGGTCGTGTCCCCTCACTATTGTAGGGTGTTCAGGTGTTATATAGTCGAGGTTCGTGGATATGCGATCATCCACCATTGGGGTGTTTGCATAGGCTGAGCAGAGTCAGGGAGAGTGCCAGGTCTTATGCAGGGGTCTCCCTTTTGTTCCTTAGTTTTGGATCCAGTGAGTCATATATTCATTTTTGCATTGTCTTGTATCCTGTACACCTTCCGTGACATTATAAACCGCCAAAACCGTCTCAAGCATGGATCCGGTTTCACTTTTGACTGAACGCTTCCAGGGTCTTTCATTGGAGGTAGCTGATCTCCGTAAGACTCTTTCTCAGTTTCTAGCTTACGCTCATGGAGTTTGCTCTGAGCCTAAGATCTCGCTCCCGGATACGTTCTCCGGGGGTAGTGAGAATTTTGTGCGTTTCAGAGAGGCTTGCAAACTCCATTTTCGCCTTCTTCCCCATTCCTCTGGTGATGAGGAACGGAGGGTGGGGATCATTATATCGCTGCTCAGGGGTAACGCTCAGTCGTGGGCCTTTTTGCTGCAGGAGGGGGCACGGCCCCTCCGTTCAGTGGATGAATTCTTTTTAGCCCTGGGTCAGATATATGATGATCCGGATCGTGTTGCTTTGGCTGAGTCTAGACTACGTCTGTTATGCCAGGGTAAACAATCCGCAGAGATATACTGCTCAGAATTTCGGAGATGGGCAGCTGATACTGGTTGGAATGATGCTGCACTCCGAAGTCAATTTTGCCATGGTCTTTCAGAGGGATTGAAAGATGCATTTGCCTTTCATGAGAGGCCTATCTCCTTGGACTCTGCTATGTCTCAGGCCATTCGTATTGACAGGCGTCTTAGAGAGAGAGGAGAGATCTCGCCTTCCTGTCATACTCAGTCCCAGGACAGTGCAGCGGTCTCATTCTGTGCGCAGGGGTCTCAGTCGCTGTCAGCCCCTTCTGAACAGGAACCCATGCAGCTGGGGTTGATTGCCTTTGACAATAGAAGATTCAGCCCGCATGGGAAGGTTTGTTTTTGTTGTGGAGGTATAAATCATTTGGCAAATGTTTGTCCCTCTAGGAGATTCAGGCAGTTTTCTGGGAGTAATAAAGAAACAAAAAGGAAAAAAATCTTTTAAAAATGCTCCATCTGTTACTATTGGCAGGGTTGAGGCGGAAATTTAAGGTTTTCCGTTTGCTTGTAGTTCCCGTTTTGTCCTGCCTGCCAGTGTGGCGCTAGAGAGCAAGAACATTTTTTGTGAGATTTTTGTAGATAGTGGAGCAGCTGTCAATCTCATTGATAATCATTTTGCGATAACTCATGGTTTCCAGGTATGTACTTTGGGAAAGGATATTCCTGTTTTTGCTATTGATTCCGCTCCACATTCTCAGAAATCATTAAAGGGCATAGTTCACAATATTCGTTTAATTGTGAGTGATGCTCATGTTGAGGATGTGTCATGTTTCGTCTTTAGCGGATTACCTACTCCTCTTGTGTTGGGGCTACCCTGGCTCACTAAACATAACCCCACCATTGATTGGCAAGCGAGGCAAATAAATGGTTGGAGTGAATTTTGCAGAGAGAATTGCCTCACGACATCTGTTTCTGAGGTTTATACTAAGACTGTACCACCTTTTCTCTCAGAATTTTCGGATGTCTTCTCTGAGAGTGGAGTTCAGGATTTGCCCCCGCACAGGGAGTACGATTGCCCTATTAATCTCATCCCAGGCGCCAAGCTGCCTAAATCTCGTTTAAACAATCTTTCCCAACCTGAAAGGGTCGCTATGCGTGCTTATATCTCTGAGAGTCTGAGAAAAGGACACATACGACCCTCAAAGTCACCTGTTGCCGCTGGTTTATTCTTTGTTAAGAAAAAAGATGGTTCTTTAAGACCTTGTCTGGATTTCAGGGAGCTGAACAGTATCACCATTCGTGACCCTTATCCGCTTCCTCTGATCCCGGACCTGTTTAACCAGATTGTTGGGGCTAAAGTCTTTTCCAAATTAGATCTAAGAGGGGCATACAACCTGGTCAGGGTCAGAGAAGGAGATGAATGGAAGACGGCCTTCAATACCCCTGAGGGCCATTTTGAGAATTTGGTTATGCCTTTTGGTTTGATGAATGCCCCAGCCGTTTTTCAGCATTTCGTGAACAGCATTTTTTATCTATTAATGGGAAAATTTGTATTAGTGTATTTGGATGACATTTTGATTTTTTCTCCTGATTTCAAAACTCATAAGGATCACTTACGTCAGGTCTTGCTCATCCTGCGGGAGAATAAATTATACGCGAAACTGGAAAAATGTGTGTTTGCAGTTCCAGAAATTCAATTTCTGGGGTTTCTTCTCTCCGCTTCTGGTTTTCGCATGGACCCCGAGAAGGTCTGCGCTGTGCTTGAGTGGGAGCTTCCTGAGAATCAGAAGGCGCTGATGCGTTTTTTGGGCTTTGCCAATTATTACAGGAAGTTTATTTTGAATTATTCCTCTATTGTTAAACCACTCACTGATATGACCAGAAAGGGGGTAGATTTTTCTTCCTGGTCGGTAGAGGTGCGTAAGGCCTTTTCTAATATCAAGGAGAGTTTTGCTTCCGCTCCCATCTTGGTACAACCTGATATTTCCCTACCCTTCATAGTTGAGGTTGATGCTTCTGAGGTGGGTGTGGGTGCGGTCTTGTCTCAGGGTTCCTCTCCTGCCAAATGGCGACCGTGTGCCTTTTTCTCTAAGAAACTCTCCTCCGCAGAGAGAAATTATGATGTGGGAGATAGGGAATTGTTGGCCATCAAGTTGGCTTTTGAGGAATGGCGCCATTGGCTAGAGGGAGCCAGACACCCTATTACCGTGTTTACTGACCATAAAAATCTGGCCTACTTGGAGTCAGCCAAGCGTCTGAACCCGAGACAGGCCAGATGGTCTTTGTTCTTTTCAAGGTTTAATTTTGTTGTCACGTTCCGCCCTGGGGTTAAGAATGTGAAGGCAGATGCCCTGTCACGTTGTTTTCCTGGAGGTGGGAATTTTGAAGACCCGGGTCCCATTTTGGCTGAAGGTGTGGTAGTCTCTGCTCTTTTTCCTGAATTGGAGGCAGAGGTGCAGGCAGCCCAGGCAGAGGCTCCTGATCTTTGTCCTCCTGGGAGGTTGTTTGTGCCTCTCGCTTTAAGACACAAGATTTTTAAGGAACACCATGATACGGTCCTTGCTGGGCACCCGGGGGCAAGAGCCACAGTGGATCTCATCGCTCTGAGATTCTGGTGGCCTGCGCTTCGTAAGTCGGTTGAGGGTTTTGTGGCAGCCTGCGAGACTTGCGCTCGTGCCAAAGTCTTTCATTCACGGCCATCAGGTCCTCTCCTTCCCTTACCCATTCCTTCCCGTCCTTAGACACATCTGTCCATGGACTTCATTACAGACCTGCCTCGTTCCTCGGGGAAGACTGTGATTCTGGTGGTGGTGGACCGTTTTAGCAAAATGGTGCATTTTATCCCTTTTCCTGGTTTGCCCAATGCTAAGACGCTGGCGCAGGCATTTATTGATCACATTGTCAAATTGCATGGTATTCCTTCAGACAAAGTCTCTGATAGGGGCGCGCAGTTTGTTTCCAGATTCTGGAAGGCTTTCTGTTCTCGCTTGGGGGTTCGGTTGTCATTCTCTTCTGCTTTCCACCCGCAGTCGAATGGCCAGACAGAACGCGTCAATCAGAATCTGGAGACATATCTGCGCTGTTTTGTGGCGGAGAATCAGGAGGATTGGTGTTCTTTTTTGTCCCTTGTCGAGTTTGCTTTAAATATCCGTCGTCAGGAGTCCTCTGATAAGTCACCATTTTTTGGTGCATATGGGTTTCATCCGCAGTTTGGGACATTCTCGGGAGAGGGGTCTTCTGGTTTACCTGATGAGGACAGATTCTCCTCATCTATGTCATTGATTTGGCAAAAGATTCAGGATAATCTAAAGAGCATGAGTGAGAAATATAAGCGTGTGGCAGATAAGAGACGTGTACCTGGTCCGGACCTGAATGTTGGTGATCTGGTGTGGTTGTCTACCAAGAATATCAAATTGAAGGTTCCCTCCTGGAAGTTGGGTCCTAAGTTTATTGGGCCTTACAAAATCCTGTCTGTCATCAATCCTGTTGCCTACCATCTTGATCTTCCTCAGACTTGGAAGATCCATAATGTTTTTCATAAGTCCTTATTAAAACCCTATGTTCAACCCATTGTACCCTCGCCTTTGCCTCCTCCTCCGATTATGGTTGATGGTAATCTTGAATTTCAGGTCTCTAGGATTGTGGATTCTCGTGTTGTTCGCGGTTCTCTCCAGTACCTCGTTCATTGGAAGGGTTATGGTCCTGAGGAGAGGATGTGGGTCCCAGTGACGGACATTAAGGCCACTCGTCTCATCAGGGCTTTCCATAGGTCCCATCCTGAGAAGGTGGGCTCTGAGTGTCCGGAGTCCACTCGTAGAGGGAGGGGTACTGTCACAACCAGACATCTGAGAAGCTCTGATAGATGCCTTTCAGAACCTCCTCCTTGAGCTTCTTTGTTTTGGTTTTCAGTTCCTCATCTCGTTAGCCTCTCTCAGCTGTCTTGTAGTTGGACTGATTGCATCCCTTTAAATTCCTTCCCATAATGCATTAGTGTGCGGTTTATACAACTTCCTGGAGTGTGTGTGCATGCTGATCCATTTCCCAGTCTGCTACAAGATAAGTGTTGTACATTAATTTGTGATTTTATGTTTGCTGGATCCCAGGTGACCCTGACTCCCTCCGTGTCTAGAGTAGGGAGCCGGTGGTCGTGTCCCCTCACTATTGTAGGGTGTTCAGGTGTTATATAGTCGAGGTTCGTGGATATGCGATCATCCACCATTGGGGTGTTTGCATAGGCTGAGCAGAGTCAGGGAGAGTGCCAGGTCTTATGCAGGGGTCTCCCTTTTGTTCCTTAGTTTTGGATCCAGTGAGTCATATATTCATTTTTGCATTGTCTTGTTTCCTGTACACCTTCCGTGACAGGTACTGTACCCCAGTCTCCAGCAGCCGCTCCCTAATGATGCGACCTCGATGAGCTGGTGCATTGTCATCCATGAAGATTAAATTAGGCCTATGTTGTTCATGCAGAGGCACAATAACTGGAATAATGATGTTATTCAAGTAGTATGTGCTTGTCACTGTACCATTCACAAAGTGTAGGGCAGTTTTGTATTGATTATACACACCTGCCCACACTGTAACACCAAAGGATCATCTGGTGACAACAGTTAGCACTCTCCTTGACAACTCCAACATCGTTGGCGGCCATCGTTTCTGCTCAGCGTGAACTGACTTTTATCAGTGAACAGCACTGAAGCTGACTGGTCCCTCGTCCAGCGTAGATGCTCTCTGGCCCATGCAAGATGATGACCCCTGAGCCTGGTGGTGTGATCAGGTACCCTTGCAGGTCGCCTAGTATGCAGACCACGCTGATAATAAAATAATAAAATGGATTTATATACCGCCACCATATTTTTCAGCGCTTTACAAATTCATAGGGTTCATGTACAATGGTTTCAAATGCAAAGAAAAAGGGGGCACGTTGATATGGCTGAAAACAACACTGTAAAACAAAACATATATGGCACATAACAGGTAGAATTGGGGCGTGGCCTGGCTATGGAGGAGTGAGGACGCATGTTGCTCCAGCTCCTACCTCTGACCCGCTGAGAGACCTTATATCACAAGAAGTGCAATAGCAAGCGATCAAAAAGTCATATGCACCCCAAAATAGTGCCAATCAAACCGTCATCTCATCTTGCAAAAAAATGAGACCCTACCCAAGATAAATCACCCAAAAACTGAAAAAAACTAGACTATAGAGATACTAAAACATGATATTTTTTTTTGTTTAAAAAAATTAAATCATTGTGTAAAACTTACATAAATAAAAAAAAAATGGTATACATATTAGGTATCGCCGCGTCCGTGACAACCTGCTCTATAAAAATACCACATGATCTAACCTGTCAGATGAATGTTGTAAATAACAACAAACAAAAAAACTGTGCCAAAACAGCAATTTCTTGTTACCTTGCCTCACAAAAAGTGTAATATATAGCAACCAAAAATCATATGGTGTGAAAAAACCAGTCCAGCAAAATCTGCCTTCCAAAAACCGTATGGCATTCCTTTCCTTCTGCGCCCTGCCATGTGCCCGTACAGCAGTTAACCACCACATATGGGGTATTTCTGTAAACTATAGTGAGGACGCATGTTGCTCCTACCTCTGACCCGCTGAGAGACCTAAAACCTGAGGCACACCGCACCTGAAAATGCAGAGTATGGGACCCAAAAGAAAGAAGATCGGACCCCCATCCCTCAGTCAGCCTGGCTCCTCGCTGCGCAGGACATCACGCGATTTCTGGCTCCCGGCCCGCACAGCACAGCTCTGGCGCCATCTTGCTGCACGCCGCTCCTGACCGGCCACGAGGAGAGCAGCAGAGCGTTACCTACACCCGCAGGGATGAAGACACAGACGTCGGGGACTCCGGGGAGAGCTCAGCACTGGACACAGAGGAAATGGGGGTACAGGCCATAGGGGAATCGCCTTCTTCCCTGCACAACCACCACAGTCCAGAGAGGAGGGAACCCGCCATCACCCCTCCTGCTGTATGCATGTAGGAGGAGGGAGACTGAGATCTCTCCCTGGAACAAAGCCGCCAGGTGTCTACTACCTCACCACCCCTGGCACAATATGCTTCTCCCTCCCCACCTGCCAGTTTAATACATGAGGCAGAGCAACATTACAGCGCCCCTGACCTCTTAAGGCTGCAGGACTTGCTATCTAAGTTGTCGTCTATTCATACCAAAGACGACATGGAAACCTATATCTCCAGAGTGAAGCAGGGTTTTAAAATAGATATACAGTACAGACCAAAAGTTTGGACACACCTTCTCATTCAAAGAGTTTTCTTTATTTTCATGACTATGAAGGCATCAAAACTATGAATTAACACATGTGGAATTATATACATAAAAAAGTGTGAAACAACTGAAAATATGTCATATTCTAGGTTCTTCAAAGTAGCCACCTTTTGCTTTGATTACTGCTTTGCACACTCTTGGCATTCTCTTGATGAGCTTCAAGGTCAAATAGCCCTTACACAGCCTGGAGGTGTGTTTGGGGTCATTGTCCTGTTGAAAAATAAATGATGGTCCAACTAAACGCAAACCGGATGAAATAGCATGCCGCTGCAAGATGCTGTGGTAGCCATGCTGGTTCAGTATGCCTTCAATTTTGAATACATCCCCAACAGTGTCACCAGCAAAGCACCCCCACACCATCACACCTCCTCCTCCATGCTTCACGGTGGGAACCAGGCATGTAGAGTCCATCCGTTCACTTTTTCTGCGTAGCACAAAGACACGGTGGTTGGAACCAAAGATCTCAAATTTGGACTCATCAGACCAAAGCACAGATTTCCACTGGTCTAATGTCCATTCCGTGTGTTCTTTAGCCCAAACAAGTCTCTTCTGCTTGTTGCCTGTCCTTAGCAGTGGTTTCCTAGCAGATATTCTACCATGAAGGCCTGATTCACACAGTCTCCTCTTAACAGTTGTTCTAGAGATGTGTCTGCTGCTAGAACTCTGTGTAGCATTGACCTAGTCTCTAATCTGAGCTGCTGTTAACCTGCGATTTCTGAGGCTGGTGACTCGGATGAACTTATCCTCCGCAGCAGAGATGACTCTTGATCTTCCTTTCCTGGGGCGGTCCACATGTGAGCCAGTTACTTTGTAGCGCTTGATGGTTTTTGTGACTGCATTGGGGACACTTTCAAAGTTTTCCCAATTTTTCGGACTGACTGACCTTCATTTCTTAAATTAATGATGGCCACTCATTTTTCTTTACTTAGCTGCTTTTTTCTTGCCATAATACAAACAGTCTATTCAGTAAGACTATCAGCTGTGTATTAGTGTTAAGCGCGAATATTCTAATATCGAATTTTTTTCGCGAATATTTCAAATATAGTGCTATAAATTCGATATTTCGAATATTCGTTTTTTTTTTTTTTTTATTGTTATATTTTTTTATTTCCCACTTCCCTAAAGTTGTTCTTACCTGTCCTTTGGATTCCTGGCTGCTCCAGTCAGTGCCCGTTGCCTCTTCTGCCGACTTCCGTGCTCATGGAGCGTCCCCATCACCATGGGAACGTCTCCATATACTAGAATGTAGTGTCGGTTTTGAGAATTACGTAGAAATCGCAATTCGATTATTATTGTTATAATAATCGAATTGCGATTTCAACTTAACACTGCTATATTCCATATTCGTTAATTCTAGCCTAATATGGAATATAGCAGTGCTAAGCCGAAATCGAAATTCGATTAATTCAAGTTATTATAATCAAATTGCGATTTCAACTTGGACCTGGTTTACTATGGTTGGCTTGGTAGAATTAGCGAATATGATGAATATATTCTTTTTATTCCACAAAACGAAGATAACGAAGTATTCTCCATCTTCGTTTTAGCTCCCTATTCGTCAACTTCGCTAATTCTAGCAATCATATAGGAAAGTTTACTATAGAGACAGCAAAGTTTAATTCGCTATGCGATTATATTACTGCTTTTTTTTTAATAAATAGAATAATTATAATTATCAGGTATAATTATTCTATTTATTTAAAAAAAAAGCAAAGTAATATAATCGCATAGCGAATTAAACTTGGCTGTCTCTATAGTAAACTTTCCTGTCTCATTGCTAGAATTAGCGAAGTTGATGAATAGGTAGCTAAAACGAAGATGCAGAATACTTCTTTACTTTCGTTTTGTGTAATATGACGAATACATTCGCCATATTCGTCATATTCGCTAATTCTACCAGGCCAACCATAGTAAAAAACCAGGTCCAAGTTGAAAACGCAATGCGATTAATATAACTCGAAGTAATCGCATGGCGATTTCAACTTAGCACTGCTATATTCCATATTAGGCTAGAATTAACGAATATGTAATATAGCATTACTAACTTGAAATCGCCATGCGATTACTTCGAGTTATATTAATCGCATTGCGATTTCAACTCGGACCTGGTTTAGGCCTCATGCACATGACCGTTGTGTGCATCCGTGGCCGTTGTGCCGTTTCCCGCTTTTTTTTGCGGACCCATTGACTTTCAATGGGTCCGTGGAAAAATCGGAAAATGCACCGTTTGGCAGCCGCATCCGTGATCCGTGTTTCCTGGCCGTGAAAAAAATCTGACCTGTCCTATTTTTTTCACGGCCAACGGTTCACGGACCCATTCAATTCAATGGGTCCGTGAAAAATCACGGATGCACACAAGATATTCATCCGCGTCCGTGATCCGTGTCCGTGATCCGTGTCCGTTTTTTCCTATCATTTCAATGGCAAACTTGACTTAGATTTTTGTTTCATTTTTCATGTCCGTTGATCCTCCAAAAACCAAGGAAGACCCACGTACAAAAAAACGGTCACGGATCACGGACCTACGGACCCCGTTTTTGCGGACCTTAAAAAAAAACGGTTGTGTGCATGAGGCCTTAGTATGGTTGGCTTGGTAGAATTAGCGAATATGACGAATGTATTCGTCATATTCCACAAAACGAATATGGCGAATGTATTCGTCATATTCCACAAAACGAAGATAACAAAGTATTCTGCAGCTTCGTTTTAGCTACCTATTCATCAACTTCGCTAATTCTAGCAATGATACAGGAAAGTTTACTATAGAGACAGCCAAGTTTAATTCGCCATGCGATTATACGACTGCTTTTTTTTAAAAATAAATAGAATAATTATAATACCTGATAATTATTATAATTATTCTATTTATAAAAAAAGCAGTAATATAATCGCATAGCGAATTAAACTTAGCTGTCTCAATACATTCGTCATATTCGCTAATTCTACCGAGCCAGCCATAGCAAACCAGGTCCAAGTTGAAATCGTAATTCGATTATTATAACTTGAATTGATCGAATTTCGATTTCAGCTTAGCACTGCCATATTCCATATTCCCTAATATGGAATATACATATTGCCTAATATGGAATATAGCTGTGCCAAGTTGAAATCGAAATTCGATTATTATAACTTGAATTAATCACATTGCTATTTCAATAGGAGACTAGGACAGTAGCCTTTAAGTTAAAAAGGGAAATCGCAATACGCGATTATTTAAATCGCATATTAATCGCGATAACTAAAATAATGGCAAATATTCGATTTCGGCGAATATGGCACTTGCCGCTGAACACTACTGTGTATCCACCTGACTTTTCCACAACGCAACTGATGGTCCCAACCCCATTTATAAGGCAAGAAATCCCACTTATTAAACCTGACAGGGCACACCTGTGAAGTGAATACCATTTCAGGTGACTACCTCTTGAAGCTCATCAAGAGAATGCCAAGAGTGTGCAAAGCATTAATCAAAGCAAAAGGTGGCTACTTTGAAAAACCTAGAATATGACATATTTTCAGTTGTTTCACACTTTTTTGTTATGTATATAATTCCACATGTGTTAAATTCATAGTTTTGATGCCTTCACTGTGAATCTACAATTTTCATAGTCATGAAAATAAAGAAAACTCTTTGAATGAGAAGGTGTGTCCAAACTTTTGGTCTGTACTGTACGTAACATCAAGCAGGGCGCTGAAGTTGAGGCTCACTCTTTTAAATTACAATATCTGGCGGATATGCTAGACAACGCTGAGAATAGGGGACGTCGTAACAAAATACGTGTCAGAGGACTGCCCGAATTCATAGCTGCAAAAGATCTGGACTCCACCTTGCGGCACATTTTTAATGACCTCCTACAGGTGCCCCGAGACAGTCCCCTGGAGCTAGATAGAGCGCACAGGGCCTTGGGGCCTAAGCCGGATAATCCAGATAGAACCAGGGATGTCATATGCCGGGTTCACAGATACCAACTCAAAGAGGCCATATTGAAAGGTGCCAGAGAAGCTGGTCAAGTAGCATTCAATGGGATACAGCTCCAAATTCTGGCGGACTAATCCCGGCTCACATTCCTCAAAAGAAAGGAGCTTCGGCCCTTGCTATCCGTCCTTCAGCAGCGGAAAATTGTATATACTTGGGGCTTTCCTTTTCGCCTACAAGCTCGCATAAATGGCCTTACAGTGATACTTCGCCACCCCACAGATGTATCGTCCTTCTCGGCAGCCCTGGGTATTTCGCCAGTGAGAATTCAGAACTTGCCATACCGGCCCGATGGTTGAAGTCAACCCACTACCTCAAAGGGCGACTAAACCTCCTAGACAAAGGAATCACCCCACTACTGGGAACCTGATGTGGGCCGAAGACCGCTTCGTAGAATAATGAGGACTGGACAATCTGATTCTACCTTGGACGTTGTTATTGGAGCCTACCCTTGTAATGCCCCTTCTACAATCTGGCGGCAATTCTTAATCCGCAGAGGTTTGATCACTTGATCCGTGCAGACAACAAGGGCGACAATCCTCAGCATACTTCCCATTGATTGAAATGTACTTAGTTATGCATTCATTGTTCATTGACCTATGGTTTAGTTATTGGGGGATGATTTCCCTAGGGGCCCCTTGGCCCGCAAATAGTGTTATACCAGCATGTCAGAGAGGGGATTGATGATCATTATAGTGGTCGCTCCCTGCAGGGTTTCAAATCAGTCCCTGATGATGTCAATCTGCCTTTCTGTAACTGCAAAGTATTGAATTAGCAGCTAGTTAATGTTGTTCTGCTCCTATGTAACATTGTGGTGTGCCCACCATATGAGTATTCAGTTACTCTCATCTTTTTCTTCTTCTGTGTCTCTCATTGCTGGTTCGGGGGGAGCGGCTTCTCTGTAGAAAGTTTGCTTCCGCACAGGGTATACGTCCCTTCTTGTGGACACTGCTGTCTTTTTGGTGTCCACACTAGACGTATCTACTACACTTTCTTCATCTATTTTCTGTTCTGAGTGTTCTATTTCCTTTCTCTTGGTCCTTTCCTATGCCTTACCCCCTTTTTGGTCTCCTACTTCCCTGTCCCTTCCACCCCTTAGCAGATCTTAAGGCAATGGCAGCGATAAAGCTGGGGTCTATGAATGTAGGGGGCTTTAGCACCCCGCAAAAATGCTCCCAGATCCTTTATCACATGCACAAACAGAGAGTTTCCATATTATTATTGCAAGAGACACATTTCAAGAGAGGCCACCTACCCTCTCTCCGGGACCGATATTACACATAGTGGTACCACAGCCCAAGCTCGGATTCTAGGTCTAAAGGTGTTTCAGTGGCTGTCCATAAGTCTTTCAGGCGGGAGGTGACCTATATAGAAACAGATGGAGAGGGGCGTTACATTTTGATTAAGCTGAAGATACAGGGGATTATGTTCACTGTGGTCAACTGGTATCTACCCAATCATAATCAGATCTCTACTTGCTGATCTTTCCTGGAATGCTTGTACAACTTTGTGGAAGGTCGGGTGCTGATCGGCGGGGATTTCAACTTCACTGTAGACTCCTTTGCTAACTCAGGTAGTATACCCGGTAGACAACTGAGGTCTCTTCGATCTTACCTTCATTCTCTCCAGCTTATTGATGTCTGGAGAGTTCTGAACCCCCAAGGTAAAGATTATACCTTCTATTCTACGACCCCACAATTCTTACAGCCGCATAGACTTGTTCCTAGTTAGCCACCACACTTTAGCCTGGGGTTCGGAAGCTACCATTGGTGATATCTTATTCTCTGATCATGCCCCAGTATACCTCTCGTTTGAATTGCCAAATTCGACCTTTAAGCCTTGGAATTGGTGTTTAAACGATAATCTCCTTAAAGATGCGGTATGTGTAGCGGACATTCAACAGACCATTAAGGATTTCCTGTTTGACCATTCCTCCGATTACACATCTACTCCAACACAGTTGGAAGCACTAAAATGTGTCCTCAGAGAAGTCTTTATCAAACATGGGTCCAGACTCAAAAAAGAGAAAGCCCACAAGTTAACAGCATTACTGACAAGAGCCCATACTTTAGAATTACAACACAAACGGACTTTAGCACCGGACGTCCGTGTAGAATTGATGACACTTAGGGATTCTATTAAGTCGTTAATAGATCAGAAATATAAAAGCTTCTTGGATAGAGGAAAAAGATTCTTCTATGAATATTCCAATGTGGCAGACCCCTGGCCCGAGCTCTCCATCCGAGAACAGCACAAACTTTTATCCCGTGCATACGAACCTCTACCGGTCATATGACTCATAACCCCGTAGACATAGTGGAGGAGTTTTGCTTTTATTATTCACAGTTATATAACATTAAGGGTCAATACTCGGACCTTCCTGCCTCCTCATTAAATTCCCGAATTGAAAAGTATATTTCTGATACGGCTCTCCCTACCATAGTTGATACCAACAGAGATTTGCTGGAAGCAGATTTCACAGTTTCGGAGATAATATGTGCCATCCAGGACTCTCCGTCTGGAAAAAGCCCAGGCCCCGATGGCTTCACACCGGCCTTTTTTAAACAGTTTAAAGGCGTCATTTCCCCGGTTCTGACTAAGGTTTTCAATAGTATCAACGCAAATTCAAGTTTTCTCACCCAATCATTGGAAGCCCATATCAGTGTAATCCCAAAACCCAGAAAGGATCACACTCTCGCATCAAACTACAGGCCCATATCCCTACTTAATTTAGATAGTAAACTGTATTCCAAGCTGCTCACTGAGAGGCTGGATCCTCTGCTCCCTCGGCTCATACACACTGACCAAGTGGGATTTGTCAGAGGTAGGGAAGCTAGAGACAACACGTTGAAAACTCTCCTATTAACCAATGCGGCCAAACACACTGGTTCCCCTTTATGCCTATTATCAATCGATGCCGAAAAGGCATTCAATAGAGTACAATGGCAGTTCTTAGATTCCTCCTTAAGACAAATTGGGTTGGGCCCTAAATTTATGGACAGGATACGAGCACTATACTCTACCCCCACGGCCAAAGTCAGGGCTAACGGTATATTGTCACGTGCTCTTCCCATATACAACAGCATGAGACAGGGGTGTCCTCTCTCTTCTCTGCTGTATGTAATAGTAATGGAAAATTTGGCTAATGCTCTTCACATGAACCCTTCAATACAAGGCATTAAAATGGTAGGAGCACACTATAAAACTGCATTGTATGCAGACGACCTCCTTTTATACATAACTCAACCGCGTATCTCTATCCTCTCCATTTTGAAGGAGTTTGAGTGTTTTGGCCATCTTAGTAACTTTAAGGTCAATTATCCCAAATCTGAGATCCTTAAGGTTTCCATCCCGCAGGGAGAATTCACCGACATACTTACCTCTTTTCCATTTAGACACCAACCCTCTTCTCTAAAGTACTTGGGAATCCAAATACCGGCAGATATTGATCTGCTTTATAAACTGAATTACCTACCCCTCCTGGATCGTACCTTAAAAGACCTGAATAACTATAGCAAAATCGGCTCTCTTGGTTTGGTAGAATGAACGTTCTGAAAATGGACATCTTACCAAAGTTTTTATACATTTTTCAGACTGTCCCTCTAACCCCACCTGCTATATTTTTTCATACCATAAAATCTAAGATTCTCAGGTTTATTTGGGGCCCCTTAAACCCGAGAATTGATCTATCCACCCTCCATAGGGCTAAGTCCGAAGGGGGGCTGGTCTTCCGGACCTCAGGCTTTATCACTCAGCGTCCATTATTACACAAATTGTGGACTGGAATTTTCATCATACAGCTAAACAGTGGGTTCATTTGGAACAATCTTTATATCCTATCTCACTTAAACATGCTCCATGGATTGAACCGGTAGCACGCCCACGAGTCTCCAAACTTAACATAATGGCCTGACAGTCTTTAAAATTGTGGGATTCGTTCACTAATAAATGGATTGGCTCTAGGAGAAATAGCCCCCTCACGCCAATTTTCCATAACCCGGCATTTTCTGCTAGCGCCAACAAAATGTCTTTCTTGGGTTTACAGGCTTCTACAGACCCCCGATTTTTTCATTTGCTAGCAGGTGCTCCATTGCCCTCATTTTCTGAACTCACCTCGAAATCCCCTACAGCCCAGTTGTCCTGGCTAGAATACCAGCAGATGAAATCGTATATTTCTTCAAAGGGGGAACAGGGCTTTTTGAGTTCTTCCCTTTCTGAGATGGAGAAACTGTTTCTCTTGACATCCCTGCCGACGCACCTGACCTCTGCATTATACCAAAACCTGCTAGAAGGCTCGTACAAAGAGCTTTTTGAAAGGATGGGAGCAGGAGTTAGGGTCCCCTTTGATGACCGCAGATCAGCAGAAGGCGTTTATATTTACGCACAAGCTATCTATGGCATGCTCTGCCCAGGAAAAAAATTATAACATTTTGACGCGTTGGTACAGATATCCGGTCAAGCTACACAGGATATTCCCCTCTGTGTCTGACGATTTTTGGCGTTGTTGGGTTGCCGAGGGTACAATGCTTCACTGGTGGGCAAAGGTCAAACCTTTTTGGGACAAGATTTTCGCAATTTATAGATACATAACGAAACAAGCAGTTACAAATACCCCTCAAGTGGCGCTCCTCTCCATCTTACCGGGCTCTATTGCCTTTCAAAAGAAAAGTATCTTGAGATTTTGTGTGTCGGCGGCAAGATCGGTGATTCCCCGACATTAGCGTACTTCCCATGAACCCTCCATCAGAGAGTGGTATCAAGAGATGTTGTATATAGCAAGAATGCAGGAAATCTCTGCTGAAAACTCAGACAATCTGCCAAATACCATTGGATTTGGTCTGAGTGGATGGATTTCCAGGGGGCACCAGATTCCATTACTATGCTGTCTAGCTGAGTTCCTGCTTAGCCTTTACAGATTATCCCTGCCCCTTTCCCGCCTGTTCCTTCCCCCCTCCCTCTCTTCTTTAATCTCTCTTCTTTCTCTACTTTCTCCTCTGCTATCTTCTTCAGTTTGTAGCGATATTTAGTTAAAAGCGTTTCAGTGTAGGTACCTAGGCATTGACTGTATCTATGATGCTCCTCCTTACAACGGGAGTCGAGTAGCGCACTTGAAATTTGTATTCAAACTACGCTTGTCTAGGTTTCTGGCCTTTTCAGATCCTTGTAAACTGAAACTGTACGCTATTCATTCTTATCCTGTCAATATTCATATAAAATGTTTAAATAAAACAGTTTAAACATAACGGGTAGAATTTAGTGTTAGGAACCCATCTTACAGAGATCGCCTTGACGTGCGGCAGACAGGCTCAAATAATTGTGTTCAAAATGTATTTGCCAAGCATCTCTAATTTATAAGTATAGCATTAGCAATTATTATGCATTTTTGTACTTTATTTGGTTTGCAGAGAGCATTTGCATTGCATATTTTGTTTTATAATGGTTTCAAATGGTCTGACGTGACACTTGGGTGCCTTTCACCTCCCTTAAATGTGCCTGGAGTTGTGTGGCATTCATTATCCGGTTCCACAGGGCATTGTTCACAATGAAGCGATCATCAATGTGGGATGTGGCCAAAGGATGTCCACTTCTATGCCTTTCTGTGACTCTTCGAGTGTCTCTGTATCTTTGTTTCACCCTGCTGATGAGACTCTGCTACACTCTAAGCTCCATTTCCATCTGAGAACATCCCACTTGAAGTCTCACAATGGCTAGGTACTGTTGATCAATTATTATTATGTATACCTCTTCTCATATGTACAGCACTATGGAATGAATGGCGCTTTAATAATAATAATTATTAGGTGTTGTCTTGGTCTCATGATGGCAAAATGTGAATTGCATGATGAGGAGGAGTGTTTAAATACCAATTCTAATTGAACCAGGAAATGTATTGGGCGATTCATGGTTCAAACACCTGTTGTGAATTTTGCCGTTAAGCTCCTTGTTAGAGAAGAGCAAGTCGTGCAAAAGGTACTGAAACATTGAACAGTTGGACATGTGCATTCAAAAGTTTAGAGAAGGTCACATAAAGTTCACCTGTAAAGTTTAGATTGCATTTTTTTTCCTCTTGAAATTTCACTCACAAGTAGGGATGAGCGAACTCGAACTGTATAGTTCGGGTTCGTACCGAATTTTGGGGTGTCCGTGACACGGACCCGAACCCGGACATTTTCGTAAAAGTCCGGGTTCGGGTTCGGTGTTCGTCGCTTTCTTCGCGCTTTTGTGACGCTTTCTTGGCGCTTTTTGAAAGGCTGCAAAGCAGCCAATCAACAAGCGTCATACTACTTGCCCCAAGAGGCCATCACAGCCATGCCTACTATTGGCATGGCTGTGATTGGCCAGAGCACCATGTGACCCAGCCTCTATTTAAGCTGGAGTCACATAGCGCCGCCCGTCACTCTGCTCTGATTAGCGTAGGGAGAGGTTGCGGCTGCGACAGTAGGGCGAGATTAGGCAGATTAACTCCTCCAAAGGACTTGATTAACTGATCGATCTGCAGCTGTGGATCATTGAGCTGCTGATCCTCAATTGCTCACTGTTTTTAGGCTGCACAGACCGTTTGTCAGTCACATTTTTCTGGGGTGATCGGCGGCCATTTTGTGTCTTGTGGTGCGCCAGCACAAGCTGCGACCAAGTGCATTTAACCCTCAATGGTGTGGTTGTTTTTTGGCTAAAGCCTACATCAGGGTGAAGCTGTCACACCAAGTGCATTTAACCAGCAATAGTCTGTTCATTTTTTGGCCATATACAAAATCAGGGGCAAGCTGCGCCTGTCACCAAGTGCATTTAACCCTCAATGGTGTGGTTGTTTTTTGGCTAAAGCCTACATCAGGGTGAAGCTGTCACACCAAGTGCATTTAACCAGCAATAGTCTGTTCATTTTTTGGCCATATACTAAATCAGGGGCAAGCTGCGCCTGTCACCAAGTGCATTTAACCCTCAATGGTGTGGTTGTTTTTTGGCTAAAGCCTACATCAGGGTGAAGCTGTCACACCAAGTGCATTTAACCAGCAATAGTCTGTTCATTTTTTGGCCATATACTAAATCAGGGGCAAGCTGCGCCTGTAACCAAGTGCATTTAACCCTCAATGGTGTGGTTGTTTTTTGGCTAAAGCCTACATCAGGGTGAAGCTGTCACACCAAGTGCATTTAACCAGCAATAGTCTGTTTATTTTTTGGCCATATCCCAGTCTAATTCTGTCACTAAATCCATACCGGTCACCCAGCGCCTAAATACTAGGCCTCAAATTTATATCCAGCTAAATCTGTCCCTAGTGCTGTAGCTGGGCGAGTTATTTAGTGTCCGTTCAAGCACATTTCTTGTTCTGGGTTGAAATACAATTCCCAATTTAGCAATTTCATAATTTAGTGGTTTCTGCTATATCAGAGCTATTTGAAATCTATCCCTAAAAGGGTATATAATATTCAAGGTGCACATTGGGTCATTCAGAATAACTTCACACACACCCGCTACTGTGTATTTCCAAGTCTAATTCTGGCACTAAACCCATACCTGTCACCCAGCGCCTAAATACTAGGCCTCAAATTTATATCCCGCTAAATCTGTCCTTAGTGCTGTAGCTGGGCGAGTTATTTAGTGTCCGTTCAAGCACATTTCTTGTTCTGGGTTGAAATACAATTCCCAATTTAGCAATTTCATAATTTAGTGGTTTCTGCTATATCAGAGCTATTTGAAATCTATCCCTAAAAGGGTATATAATATTCAAGGTGCACATTGGGTCATTCAGAATAACTTCACACACACCCGCTACTGTGTATTTCCAAGTCTAATTCTGGCACTAAACCCATACCTGTCACCCAGCGCCTAAATACTAGGCCTCAAATTTATATCCCGCTAAATCTGTCCTTAGTGCTGTAGCTGGGCGAGTTATTTAGTGTCCGTTCAAGCACATTTCTTGTTCTGGGTTGAAATACAATTCCCAATTTAGCAATTTCATAATTTAGTGGTTTCTGCTATATCAGAGCTATTTGAAATCTATCCCTAAAAGGGTATATAATATTCAAGGTGCACATTGGGTCATTCAGAATAACTTCACACACACCCGCTACTGTGTATTTCCAAGTCTAATTCTGGCACTAAACCCATACCTGTCACCCAGCGCCTAAATACTAGGCCTCAAATTTATATCCCGCTAAATCTCTCGTTACCGCTGTCCTGTTGTGGCTGGGAAAGTTATTTAGTGTCCGTCAAAGCACATTTCTTGTTCTGGGTTGAAATACAATTCCCAATTTAGCAATTTCATAATTTAGTGGTTTCTGCTATATCAGAGCTATTTGAAATCTATCCCTAAAAGGGTATATAATATTCAAGGTGCACATTGGGTCATTCAGAATAACTTCACACACACCCGCTACTGTGTATTTCCAAGTCTAATTCTGGCACTAAACCCATACCTGTCACCCAGCGCCTAAATACTAGGCCTCAAATTTATATCCCGCTAAATCTGTCCTTAGTGCTGTAGCTGGGCGAGTTATTTAGTGTCCGTTCAAGCACATTTCTTGTTCTGGGTTGAAATACAATTCCCAATTTAGCAATTTCATAATTTAGTGGTTTCTGCTATATCAGAGCTATTTGAAATCTATCCCTAAAAGGGTATATAATATTCAAGGTGCACATTGGGTCATTCAGAATAACTTCACACACACCCGCTACTGTGTATTTCCAAGTCTAATTCTGGCACTAAACCCATACCTGTCACCCAGCGCCTAAATACTAGGCCTCAAATTTATATCCCGCTAAATCTGTCCTTAGTGCTGTAGCTGGGCGAGTTATTTAGTGTCCGTTCAAGCACATTTCTTGTTCTGGGTTGAAATACAATTCCCAATTTAGCAATTTCATAATTTAGTGGTTTCTGCTATATCAGAGCTATTTGAAATCTATCCCTAAAAGGGTATATAATATTCAAGGTGCACATTGGGTCATTCAGAATAACTTCACACACACCCGCTACTGTGTATTTCCAAGTCTAATTCTGGCACTAAACCCATACCTGTCACCCAGCGCCTAAATACTAGGCCTCAAATTTATATCCCGCTAAATCTCTCGTTACCGCTGTCCTGTTGTGGCTGGGAAAGTTATTTAGTGTCCGTCAAAGCACATTTCTTGTTCTGGGTTGAAATACAATTCCCAATTTAGCAATTTCATAATTTAGTGGTTTCTGCTATATCAGAGCTATTTGAAATCTATCCCTAAAAGGGTATATAATATTCAAGGTGCACATTGGGTCATTCAGAATAACTTCACACACACCCGCTACTGTGTATTTCCAAGTCTAATTCTGGCACTAAACCCATACCTGTCACCCAGCGCCTAAATACTAGGCCTCAAATTTATATCCCGCTAAATCTGTCCTTAGTGCTGTAGCTGGGCGAGTTATTTAGTGTCCGTTCAAGCACATTTCTTGTTCTGGGTTGAAATACAATTCCCAATTTAGCAATTTCATAATTTAGTGGTTTCTGCTATATCAGAGCTATTTGAAATCTATCCCTAAAAGGGTATATAATATTCAAGGTGCACATTGGGTCATTCAGAATAACTTCACACACCCGCTACTGTGCATTTCCAAATCTAATTCTGTCACTAAACCCATACCTGTCACCCAGCGCCTAAATACTAGGCCTCAAATTTATATCCCGCTAAATCTCTCGTTACCGCTGTCCTGTTGTGGCTGGGAAAGTTATTTAGTGTCCGTCAAAGCACATTTTTTGTTCTGGGTTGTAATACAATTCCCAATTTAGCAATTTCATAATTTAGTCGTTTCTGCTATATCAGAGCTATTTGAAATCTATCCCTAAAAGGGTAGATCATATTGAAGGTGCACATAGGGTCATTCAGAATAACTTCACACACACGCTTCTGTGCATTTCCAAGTCTAATTCTGTCACTAAATCCATACCGGTCACCCAGCGCCTAAATACTAGGCCTCAAATTTATATCCCGCTGAATTTGAATACAATACATTGGGCCAAATAATATATTTGTTGCTGTGGTGAACCATAACAATGAGAAAAACATCTAGTAAGGGACGCGGACGTGGACATGGTCGTGGTGGTGTTAGTGGACCCTCTGGTGCTGGGAGAGGACGTGGCCGTTCTGCCACATCCACACGTCCTAGTGTACCAACTACCTCAGGTCCCAGTAGCCGCCAGAATTTACAGCGATATATGGTGGGGCCCAATGCCGTTCTAAGGATGGTAAGGCCTGAGCAGGTACAGGCATTAGTCAATTGGGTGGCCGACAGTGGATCCAGCACGTTCACATTATCTCCCACCCAGTCTTCTGCAGAAAGCGCACAGATGGCGCCTGAAAACCAACCCCATCAGTCTGTCACATCACCCCCATGCATACCAGGGAAACTGTCTCAGCCTCAAGTTATGCAGCAGTCTCTTATGCTGTTTGAAGACTCCGCTGGCAGGGTTTCCCAAGGGCATCCACCTAGCCCTTCCCCAGCGGTGAAAGACATAGAATGCACTGACGCACAACCACTTATGTTTCCTGATGATGAGGACATGGGAATACCACCTCAGCATGTCTCTGATGATGACGAAACACAGGTGCCAACTGCTGCGTCTTTCTGCAGTGTGCAGACTGAACAGGAGGTCAGGGATCAAGACTGGGTGGAAGACGATGCAGGGGACGATGAGGTCCTAGACCCCACATGGAATGAAGGTCGTGCCACTGACTTTCACAGTTCGGAGGAAGAGGCAGTGGTGAGACCGAGCCAACAGCGTAGCAAAAGAGGGAGCAGTGGGCAAAAGCAGAACACCCGCCGCCAAGAGACTCCGCCTGCTACTGACCGCCGCCATCTGGGACCGAGCACCCCAAAGGCAGCTTCAAGGAGTTCCCTGGCATGGCACTTCTTCAAACAATGTGCTGACGACAAGACCCGAGTGGTTTGCACGCTGTGCCATCAGAGCCTGAAGCGAGGCATTAACGTTCTGAACCTGAGCACAACCTGCATGACCAGGCACCTGCATGCAAAGCATGAACTGCAGTGGAGTAAACACCTTAAAACCAAGGAAGTCACTCAGGCTCCCCCTGCTACCTCTTCTGCTGCTGCCGCCTCGGCCTATTCTGCTGCTGCCGCCTCGGCCTCTTCCTCCGCCTCTGGAGGAACGTTGGCACCTGCCGCCCAGCAAACAGGGGATGTACCACCAACACCACCACCACCACCTCCGTCACCAAGCGTCTCAACCATGTCACACGCCAGCGTTCAGCTCTCCATCTCACAAACATTTGATAGAAAGCGTAAATTCCCACCTAGCCACCCTCGATCCCTGGCCCTGAATGCCAGCATTTCTAAACTACTGGCCTATGAAATGCTGTCATTTAGGCTGGTGGACACAGACAGCTTCAAACAGCTCATGTCGCTTGCTGTCCCACAGTATGTTGTTCCCAGCCGGCACTACTTCTCCAAGAGAGCCGTGCCTTCCCTGCACAACCAAGTATCCGATAAAATCAAGTGTGCACTGCGCAACGCCATCTGTGGCAAGGTCCACCTAACCACAGATACGTGGACCAGTAAGCACGGCCAGGGACGCTATATCTCCCTAACTGCACACTGGGTAAATGTAGTGGCAGCTGGGCCCCAGGCGGAGAGCTGTTTGGCGCACGTCCTTCCGCCGCCAAGGATCGCAGGGCAACATTCTTTGCCTCCTGTTGCCACCTCCTCCTTCTCGGCTTCCTCCTCCTCTTCTTCCACCTGCTCATCCAGTCAGCCACACACCTTCACCACCAACTTCAGCACAGCCCGGGGTAAACGTCAGCAGGCCATTCTGAAACTCATATGTTTGGGGGACAGGCCCCACACCGCACAGGAGTTGTGGCGGGGTATAGAACAACAGACCGACGAGTGGTTGCTGCCGGTGAGCCTCAAGCCCGGCCTGGTGGTGTGTGATAATGGGCGAAATCTCGTTGCAGCTCTGGGACTAGCCAATTTGACGCACATCCCTTGCTTGGCGCATGTGCTGAATTTGGTGGTGCAGAAGTTCATTCACAACTACCCCGACATGTCAGAGCTGCTGCATAAAGTGCGGGCCGTCTGTTCGCGCTTCCGGCGTTCACATCCTGCTGCTGCTCGCCTGTCTGCGCTACAGCGTAACTTCGGCCTTCCCGCTCACCGCCTCATATGCGACGTGCCCACCAGGTGGAACTCCACCTTGCACATGCTGGACAGACTGTGCGAGCAGCAGCAGGCCATAGTGGAGTTTCAGCTGCAGCACGCACGGGTCAGTCGCACTACAGAACAGCACCACTTCACCACCAATGACTGGGCCTCCATGCGAGACCTGTGTGCCCTGTTGCGCTGTTTCGAGTACTCCACCAACATGGCCAGTGGCGATGACACCGTTATCAGCGTTACAATACCACTTCTATGTCTCCTTGAGAAAACACTTAGGGCGATGATGGAAGAGGAGGTGGCCCAGGAGGAGGAGGAGGAGGAGGAGGAAGAGGGGTCATTTTTAGCACTTTCAGGCCAGTCTCTTCGAAGTGACTCAGAGGGAGGTTTTTGGCAACAGCAGAGGCCAGGTACAAATGTGGCCAGCCAGGGCCCACTACTGGAGGACGAGGAGGACGAGGATGAGGAGGAGGTGGAGGAGGATGAGGATGAAGCATGGTCACAGCGGGGTGGCACCCAACGCAGCTCGGGTCCATCACTGGTGCGTGGCTGGGGGGAAAGGCAGGACGATGACGATACGCCTCCCACAGAGGACAGCTTGTCCTTACCCCTGGGCAGCCTGGCACACATGAGCGACTACATGCTGCAGTGCCTGCGCAACGACAGCAGAGTTGCCCACATTTTAACCTGTGCGGACTACTGGGTTGCCACCCTGCTGGATCCACGCTACAAAGACAATGTGCCCACCTTACTTCCTGCACTGGAGCGTGATAGGAAGATGCGCGAGTACAAGCGCACGTTGGTAGACGCGCTACTGAGAGCATTCCCAAATGTCACAGGGGAACAAGTGGAAGCCCAAGGCCAAGGCAGAGGAGGAGCAAGAGGTCGCCAAGGCAGCTGTGTCACGGCCAGCTCCTCTGAGGGCAGGGTTAGCATGGCAGAGATGTGGAAAACTTTTGTCAACACGCCACAGCTAACTGCACCACCACCTGATACGCAACGTGTTAGCAGGAGGCAACATTTCACTAACATGGTGGAACAGTACGTGTGCACACCCCTCCACGTACTGACTGATGGTTCGGCCCCATTCAACTTCTGGGTCTCTAAATTGTCCACGTGGCCAGAGCTAGCCTTTTATGCCTTGGAGGTGCTGGCCTGCCCGGCAGCCAGCGTTTTGTCTGAACGTGTATTCAGCACGGCAGGGGGCGTCATTACAGACAAACGCAGCCGCCTGTCTACAGCCAATGTGGACAAGCTGACGTTCATAAAAATGAACCAGGCATGGATCCCACAGGACCTGTCCGTCCCTTGTCCAGATTAGACATTAACTACCTCCCCATAACCATATATTATTGGACTCCAGGGCACTTCCTCATTCAATCCTATTTTTATTTTCATTTTACCATTATATTGCGATGCTACCCAAAGTTGAATGAACCTCTCCTCTGCCTGTGTGCTAGGCCTAAATATATGCCAATGGACTGTTGCAGTGGTGGCTGACATGAAGCCTGATTCTCTGCTATGACATGCAGACTAATTCTCTGCTGACATGAAGCCAGATTGTCTGTTACGGGACCTCTCTCCTCTGCCTGGGTGCTGGGCCTAAATTTATGACAATGGACTGTTGCAGTGGTGGCTGACGTGAAGCCTCATTCTCTGCTATGACATGCAGACTGATTCTCTGCTGACATGAAGCCAGATTGTCTGTTACGGGACCTCTCTCCTCTGCCTGTGTGCTAGGCCTAAATATATGCCAATGGACTGTTGCAGTGGTGGCTGACGTGAAGCCTGATTCTCTGCTATGACATGCAGACTGATTCTCTGCTGTCATGAAGCCAGATTGTCTGTTACGGGACCTCTCTGCTCTGCCTGTGTGCTAGGCCTAAATATATGCCAATGGACTGTTGCAGTGGTGGGTGACGTGAAGCCTCATTCTCTGCTATGACATGCAGACTGATTCTCTGCTGACATGAAGCCAGATCCTCTTTTACGGGACCTCTCTCCTCTGCCTGGGTGCTGGGCCTAAATTTATGACAATGGACTGTTGCAGTGGTGGCTGACGTGAAGCCTCATTCTCTGCTATGACATGCAGACTGATTCTCTGCTGACATGAAGCCAGATCCTCTGTTACGGGACCTCTCTCCTCTGCCTGGGTGCTGGGCCTAAATTTATGACAATGGACTGTTGCAGTGGTGGCTGACGTGAAGCCTGATTCTCTGCTATGACATGCAGACTGATTCTCTGCTGTCATGAAGCCAGATTGTCTGTTACGGGACCTCTCTGCTCTGCCTGTGTGCTAGGCCTAAATATATGCCAATGGACTGTTGCAGTGGTGGGTGACGTGAAGCCTCATTCTCTGCTATGACATGCAGACTGATTCTCTGCTGTCATGAAGCCAGATTGTCTGTTACGGGACCTCTCTGCTCTGCCTGTGTGCTAGGCCTAAATATATGCCAATGGACTGTTGCAGTGGTGGGTGACATGAAGCCTCATTCTCTGCTATGACATGCAGACTGATTCTCTGCTGTCATGAAGACAGATTCTCTGTTACGGGACCTCCCTCCTCTGCCTGGGTGCTGGGCCTAAATATATGCCAATGGACTGTTGCAGTGGTGGCTGACGTGAAGCCTCATTCTCTGCTATGACATGCAGACTAATTCTCTGCTGACATGAAGACAGATTCTCTGTTACGGGACCTCTCTCCTCTGCCTGGGTGCCGGGGCCTAAATATCTGAGAATGGACTGTTCCAGTGGTGGGTGACGGGAAGCCAGATTCTCTGCTATGGAACCTCTCTCCAATTGATTTTGGTTAATTTTTATTTATTTAATTTTTATTTTAATTCATTTCCCTATCCACATTTGTTTGCAGGGGATTTACCTACATGTTGCTGCCTTTTGCAGCCCTCTAGCTCTTTCCTGGGCTGTTTTACAGCCTTTTTAGTGCCGAAAAGTTCGGGTCCCCATTGACTTCAATGGGGTTCGGGTTCGGGACGAAGTTCGGATCGGGTTCGGATCCCGAACCCGAACATTTCCGGGATGTTCGGCCGAACTTCTCGAACCCGAACATCCAGGTGTTCGCTCAACTCTACTCACAAGCAAATATCCCTAACTTTTTGTGAGTAGTGTATTTGTAAGTCTCTAATCACATAACCATCACATAAGCAGTTGTCTCTCCCTCTGTACAAACACAGATTTATATTGTGCTGTATTCACAGAAACATTTTTTTCTGTTCTTCTGATCCATCAGAAGAACAGAATAAAAAATGTTAATTTTATATGAGCATCAGTCGTGCTTATTTTGCATCCTTTTTGTCAATTCCATGAGAGATCCGTTATTTTAGATGGGAGAAAATGTCCTTTTTTCCCGTCCGAAAATAACGGATCTCTGATTGAAATTACAAAAATGGATGCAAAATAAGCACAAAGGATGCTCAAATAAAAGGATTATTTTTTATTCCGTTCTTCTGACGGATCAGAAGAACAGAAAAAGATGTTTCTGTGAATACAGCACAATATAAATCTGTGTTTGTACAGAGGGAGAGACAACTGCTTATGTGATGGTTATGTGAATAGAGACTTTTTTTATGTGAATACAGCACAATATAAATCTGTGTTTGGAGAGAGGGAGAGACAACTGCTTGTGTGTGTATATATATATATATATATATATAGTAGCGGGACTTGCTCTGGTAGACAGGATTAGCGGACGCAGTATAGAGGCAGCAACAAATTATTTGGATCAAACAGTTCAGTGTTTTGTTCACACTTTAGACAAGTGACAAAACAAGCAGTCATATTCAAACAAAAAGTCACCTTGCAGTAATTCACACCATGCGGCAATTCTGCCTTAAAAAGTCCTTGCTGATAGCAGCACCAACCTGTTTTGTTTTCACGCCAAACAGGTAGCAAGCCTTCATCCAGACACAAGCCTCCCAGATCCCAACACAGAGACCTGGCTTCTGAGCCCAACTGCCTATTTAAGGACAGCCAGGTGCTGCCAAAACCCGGACTGGCATTTAAAATCCGGTCTGGTATTTGACCTCACCTGGCTGTAAATCAGCCCAGCAGCACATGCTGGGAGGAAAATACCTGTTTTCCCAGACCAAACCTCTCACTGTGTCACAGTATATATATTAGGTGTAATAGTAAATAGTGTGTGTATTTATGTATGATTACATGTGTAATATTATATAGTGAACCTGTGTGGATATCTTTATATATTCATACATAACTGCATGTGTAATAGTATATATTAAATATATATTATATATAAATGTTTGTATGCAGGGGTTTAGCTATAGGGGTAGCAGGGAAAATGGCTGATTTTGGGCCCACCCAGAAGGAGGACTAAAAGGTTTTATTGTCAGGGCTCCCTCAACAGTATTATACAATGACATTATATACATTGACAGTACATACAATGACAGTGTAGGAAATGGATGGAGCGCCTGCTGGACCTCGTCTCAGAGAGCAATCTTGACTAGCCACAAGAGGTGGAATTGTATGGGAGGAAGGGATTGCAAACCAGTTGCTGGGGTCTGGGGAAAATTCAAAAATTTGATATGGGGCCCAGTCATTTCTAGTTACACGAAGAAACAGGAGGTGTAGGACGGCTCACCTTCTCACTGATGATGTATAGGTGCTCCAAACTAGTGTTACACCCAACTCACCAAGTAAAATAAATTTGCAAATGTGGATGGGCACTCTGATAGATGGAGTCACATAAAGCTCAGATTTGTCACTCAAGTTTTATTTATAAGCAATAACACACTAAGCTAGAAATCCCCATCAGGGCATGCTGCTTCCAAAATGCATCAAATACATAGGCAATACAATTAATTGCGGTATTTGCACAGACCAATGGATTTTGAACCCCTTAATTTAGAATCGCATCTAATCAATATAGAATCACATATGATCGGTCCAAGGCCTAGAAATCGTCCTGTAAATCGTGCACTATAATTCATATATCTCCAGACATGCGCCGGTATACAGCTTGAGATTGATGGTAACCGGATCTCAATCTTTATGTGCCAGTGCAGAGAGTCTTATATGATATATCGATTAACTTATAATATCAGCATATTGTTCTATAAGTTAGGTATTTTGCAGTGTATGATCGGTGGTTAAGTAGTCGACTTTCAATGGAAGGTAGTACTCTCGGTTCCGCTTTCATTCGTGGCGTCCCACGTGGAATGGCTGGAAGGTAAGCTTACCTATGGCTTTGTGCGCTCTAAGAAGACATTCACTGCAATCTTGTAGCAGGTCTGTATTCATCTGCTAATTTGTAGCAAGATATTGTTGGATAATCGCGGTCCCGGTAACTCAGCTTGTTACACTGTGGGTCAAAACTTTCTTGGGCTTCCCACGTGTCTTAAAGTAGCTGGAGTCCCAGTATTGGGAATGGATCGGCTGCGTGCCTATTCCTGTATAGATGTCGGTTCCGGGTTACCGCTATCGGGTGCCTTTAGTGAAGCGCTTCACTTGTTGAAAACTCAGTCGATATGTGCAAGCATATGTCCGGCTGTTTTATCTGATGACCGAGTATGTCGTCCACGCCAGACACGTTTCGGGGACTTTGCTGTCTCCTTCCTCAGTGGCTATGTTTGGTCTGGATAGGTAGCCGGATTTTATATGGGTGCTCTCGAAAATACCTGGAAAACATGGACTGGATCCAGTAATTTCTTATCATTGCGATTCTCTTACGGTATAAGTACATTTTTATATGGACTCGTACGTTTTTTGGTCTATTGTGTCTCCATAGGTCATAATAAAATTCCTATGTCTTGGTTTTCAATTCATAGATTCCATTAACGAGAAATAGCTATAAATGAAAAAACTTTCTGATAGAGACAATTTGTGAAATATATATAGAGAGAACATCAGTGAGCAGCCTTTAGACACTTCAAGGTTTACTACACTGTCCAGATTTCTATATAACCAGGCGAACCGCCATAGACTTCAATAGGCAGGCGAATTTTAAAACCCACAGGGACTCTTTCTGGCCACAATAGTGATGGAAAAGTTGTTTTAAGGGGACTAACACCTGGAGGAAGATCCATGGCAAAACTCCCATGGAAAGTTACGTAGTTGAAGCAGAGTCGGGTTTTAATCCATAAAGGGCATAAATCACTTAACATTCCTAAATTGTTTGGAATAACGTGCTTTAAAACATCAGGTATGATGTTGTATCAATCAGGTAGTGTAAGGGTTACGCCCGCTTCACAATGACAGACCAAACTCTGACAGAACAAACTCCCCGTTTAACGCACCGCAAACAACCGCAAACAGTCCATTTGCACAACAGCAAACTCCCCATTTGCACAAGGTTGGATACCAAGCTAGCCATGTCCCATTCCTTGTCCTCACTGACGTCATTGAAGGACTCTTTCTCCACCCAGCCACGTATAACACCAAGGGTCCCCGAAAGGTGACAACAAGACCCCTGGGACGCCTGCTGTGGTTAGTCTTCCACCTCCTCAAAGCCACCTTCCTCCTCTAACTCCTCTTCTTCAGACTCCTCTCTCTGCGTTGCCGCAGGTCCAGCAATCGACGAGGACAAGGTTGCTTCTGGTGGTGATGGTGACCACAACTCTTCCTCTTCATGCTCATCTACGGCCTGATTCAGCACTCTTCGCAGGGCACGCTCCAGAAAAAACGCATATGGGATGAGGTCAATAATGTTGTCTTGGGTTTGACTGACCAGGTTTGTCACCTCCGCAACAGGACGCATGAGCATACAGCCATTGTGCATGAGCGTTCAGTAATGCGGCCAAAAAATACCCAGCTCCGCAGAGGCTGCCCTCTTTTTTTTAAATAAAAAAAATATTTTCTTACCAGTTGAATCCCTCTTACGTCCCCAATCAGGGGTCGATCTATGGAACAGATTTTAGGAACCGGGAGATGGAAAAAGATGCTTGGTCGGTCCTCCTACTTCCAATTTGGGGCACTGCGCATGTGCCGTGCAATGTGCTGTGCTACCCGATCTTAGTGGTATGTTAAGTAGTACTATTCCTATCAGTTTAATCCCTGTCACGTCCCCTATCAGTGGCCGGTCTATGTGTAGTGTCCCACTACGTAAAGGTGGGCACTACTAAGGGTCAATTGGGTCATGTTGTTCCCCACTTCCTGTGGGAGATTGCTTATTGCATTTTGTATTGTATACTGCATATTTTCCTGTTATTTCCTGTGTACCAGGCCTGCTAGGAGTGTAGTTTATCCTCCTGAGCTGTAGAGGGAGCTAGGGAACCCCCTGGTAGATATAGTTAGGCCCAGACAGGAAGAGAGAGTTCAGTCCAGTCCAGGAGGCTAAGCAGGTTCAGTCTAGCCTACCTGAAGTCCTCAGTAAGTGAAGCTCAGAGGTTAATGAAGGAGAGAAGTTTCCTCCGGAGTTATCCTGCACCCTGCAGAGTCCATAGCAGTGCTGATCCTATCCAGCCAAGTGGAAAGCTGAGAGGCAGAAGTTTATTGTCAGCAAGAGAATTTATACCAGAGGAGGTTTTACTATCCAAGGATAAAGCCAGCTATTAGGCGTACGGGCCTTGGAGAATGCCAGACAGGATCTGCAGAAAGTACAGCCTGATCTGTGAGTTTTAACTCCCTCTGAGTCACCTTGCTAGGATTCTACCTGCCATCTATGAAAGCCTGCTTGTTACTAATCTTCTTCATGTGGAACTGTTTGGAGTTTGTACATAGTTTAAACTGTTCAGTAAAGAAGAATTCTAGTTCACTGCAATCGTGTGTACCTCCATTATTCCTCCTAACAATCGGTGTGCCACCGTTTCCGGCACTGGTGTCACGAATTGTAAGGGATCTTGCCACAGGCACGCTAAACCTTCAACACCCAGGGCACCTCACCTGTCACCCGGCCTGGTCCCTATATCTAGAGAGTGTCCCAGAGGATTTACGTGCCAGCCTCTTCAGGCTATACTACAAACTGTGAGTACTAAGAGCAACCCTCGGTCTGCCTACCGACCCCCGTGACCTCACACTCACTCGCCCTGAAGGACTGGCGTATTGCATATTTTGGCGTCACGAACAGGATTCAGACATTTCTACGCCATAGTGGAATCTGAACTGTGTTCCATAATTGCCTACTAAGTGATTGATGCCCTATCTATTTATCTGAAAGTCTTGGGGCCAAAGGACTGTGGAAAATCGCTGTGTGAAAGTGTACATTGTGGACTGTTTGCTGATTTCCGAGCCACCGCTTGCTGTCAGGGAATAGAAAAAATCTATACAAAAGGTCTAGCTCAGTGAAGGCTTAACCCAAATACTCCCAAGAGTCGAAGACAAATGAACTGATTACCTTGAGTGGGGACAGAGGGAATAAAACTTAACATTTAATAGGTAATAATTAGAATAAATGGCACAAAAAGAAAATATTCAAAAAACATACACATATATGACAAGCCCACGTGGGCCTAGACAAAAGCAAGGTATTTCCAGTATAGAAAAGGAATGCTCTCACCCATGATGGACACGATGAATGGAACTCATCAGGAGGGTGCCAGATCAGGAACCCAGGGAAAGCACAAGTACTCCGTGTAGATAGACAGGGTCTTATTAGCCCCTCCCTTATCTTAGGGTTTGATTAGGGAAATCGTTCCAAACCACTGCCCATGCCTACAGCAACTCCTTTCTTGACATCTTCCTCACATGGTTTCCAGTAATTACCAGCAGAAAGAAACAGAAGACGCTTTCCCTGGGTTCCTGATCTGGCACCCTCCTGATGAGTTCCATTCATCGTGACCATCATGGGTGAGAGCGATCCTTTTCTAAACTGGCAATACCTTGCTTTTGTCTAGGCCCACGTGGGCTTGTCATATATGTGTATTGTCTTTTTGTGCCATTTATTCTAATTATTACCTATTAAATGTTAAGTTTTATTCCCTCTGTCCCCACTCAAGGGGATCAGTTCATTTGTCTGTCAGTGAATAGACAGCGTTATGCTTCAAGATGGCCTAAGCTGTCTGGAATTATCGTTGTGTCCACCTGGCGTGAAAAAAAAGGGAAGGCACCACCCTGCCTGCAAAGAAGGTACCGCCTACCGTGAATCTTGAAGCCTAGAGAGGCCGCTCCTATCTCCTGACGCTGCGCGTGGGACCTCCGCACGACGTGATCACGTATCTCGCGAGACTTGGACTGCGCATCACTGGAGTGAGTAAAACCTCTGTATTAACCGGCCCCTTTGTGTTCAAGTGCCGGGAAGATTCCGATCCTTGCTGGAAGTCTGGGGGGAGATCCCTCATTAGTAATAAAGGACTCGATTCGGGGGAAGCACGTCCAAATTGGATTTTGGCCTGCTCCGCAGCTCCTTAAAGTGCCATACCCTCTCCGTGGTCACCCCTAGCAACGGCCTATGAGAGCGAAGTCCAGCGTGAGTCTGCCTACAGAACTTGCATCCATAGACCACGCGATGTCCGCATTTGAGGAAACAGGGCAGTTGGCCCCCAACGAGTCCTCTGTAACTAACGCAGCTGAGAACAGGGCGCCCGGCATCCAGCCTGATGCCGCTGACCATGCCATATTATTTTGGGGCCCCCTGGTTCCCACGATATTCCGGGGAAGCCCACAACTTGAAAGACTTTAAAGACCAGATCATGGCCTTATTCCGGCTCTATCCTATCTCCGCTGCGCAACAGATGGAGATTCTCTTAGTGCAGTTAGAAGGGGACGCCCGCAGGGAGGTCATGTCATGGCCCTGCTCCAAAAAAAATAACATGGAACAGATCTTTGGTCGCCTCGGCACCACATTTGAAGCCAGGACGGTGTCAGAAGTTAAGATGCGGTTTTTCAGCAAGAAGCAACAGCCCGTTAGTCACTCTGTGATTTTGCTTTGTCCCTGCAAGAGACCCTGAGGGCTGTGGTCCAGGTGGACCCCCGGGAGGCTGAGAACCAGGACCGGACCCTGAGAGAACAGTTCATTGTGGGTGTAAATGCTGAGCACTTAAAGGGCCAGCCGAGGATGCTGTCGGCCCAACACCCCAATTGTACGTTTTTGGACTTTAAAGAGCTAGCCATCAGTATCCTGGGTCAAAATCCACCCACAGGGCCGACGGCTCCCCTTGAACAACCGGTCTGCCAGCCAAAAATTATTGATGTGAAGCCGTCAGGAGCAATTCAAGCCACCCAGGCTCCAGTAACGGATGTGGTGGCGGCATTGATGGAGCAAGTTAACCATCTCACAAAGAGCCTGGAAAAGGTGTGCAGGAAAATAGAGGAATGGGAGAAACCATTGTTACTGGAAGACGAAGGCCCCCTACCTCAAAGGCTCTTCCCGCCTTTATATAAAGAGGTCTACCCCAAAGATCCCAGTGGACGACCGAGTTACCGATCTAAGAACAGCAAGCAGCCTGTCTGCACCTATTGTAAAAAATATGGCCATACTAAGACAACGTGTTGGCAGTTAAACGGGCCACCCTCGAGGCTGAGGACCACCCCTCGGGAGGTAGAACAGTAGGTCCAAAAGATACAAGTTGGATGCCCAGATATGTTAATTTTTGGACGAAATCCTACATATGCATTAACGGGATACCTTTTGAAGCCCTGCTGGATACTGAGTCTCAGGTCACCACCATCCAACGACCCACCTTTGACAAATTCTGGGATTCAAGTCTCCTCACCCAGCCACCAGAATCCTGGCTGGATACCATTGCTAGCAACGGCAAGCCGGTGAAAGTCCATGGGTACTGGGAATCTACCCTTCAGGTGGGAGAAGCCACCTTACCACAGCAAGGTGTGATTGTGGTGCAAGCCGGAGATAAAGGGGGACACCCCTTGATCTTAGGGACTAATGTCTTTAAAAATTGTTACTCCGAGGTACTTGAGGAACTGAATCAATCCATACCTTCAGCTTCACGTGCTTCTAAAAGAGTCATTCAAAAGACTATCAGTGTTCTATGTGCTCAGCAAAAATTTGAGAATGGAAAAGGAGAAATCTGTACTGCCCGGATCTGGGATAACCGGCCGGTAATCCTGCAACCGAATTCTCAGATCATCCTGTGGTGCCGTGCTGTACTAGGGATCCAGGGCCAAGACTATCAAGCCTAGGTGGAGCCTATCCAAATTGAAAATCATCCCTTTGTGCGAGCACCCAAGAGCCTGGTGACTGTATCTCAAGGTAAAGTGCCTGTCCGTTTGATTATTTCAGTGATCACCCTGTTGCTGTCTCTAAGCACTGCCCTGTTGCTCAGCTTTTCCAGGTATCCTTCCAGGATGTTATCCGTCTGCCTGCCACAGAGACGTCTCAAAATGCACAGAGCAGCAGCGCCCCTGCCAGCGCCTCTTCAGTATCCTGGTGGGAGGAACTTCATGTGGGGAACAAATCCACCCCGCAGAATTGAATAGAGGGAGTCCTGAATCTGGTGAAAGAGCACCACCAGGCCTTTAGCAAGCACTCCACGGACTATGGAGAGGTCAGTGCAATCAAACACACCATACCCACTGGCTCTCATCCTCCTATCAAGGAGAGATAAAGACCCACACCACCTACTACCTACCAGTCCGTAAAAGAGATGATACAAGAAATGAAGAACTCTAATATAATCCGGGACAGTCATAGTCCCTGGGCTGCGCCCCTAGTTCTTGTTCGTAAAAAAGATGGCAACATCAGGTTCTGTGTGGACTATAGAAAAATCAATCAAATCACCCACAAAGACGCTTATCCATTGCCACGCATTGAAGAGTCTTTGACTTGACTACCCTGGGGTCATCAGCCTTTTTCTCTTGACTTAACCAGTGGATAATGGCAGGTACCCATGGCCCCGGAAGACCGGGAAAAGACCGCTTTCACCACACCTATGGGCCTGTTTGAATTCAACTACATGCCTTTCGGACTGTGTAATGCTCCAGGGACGTTCCAGTGGTTGATGAGCGTTGTTTAGGCCATACGAACTTTGAGACTGTATTGCTATACTTGGATGATGTCATTATCTACTCCAAGACATATGAGGATAATTTAAAGCATCTGGCCGAAGTGTTTCAAGTCCTCATTAAATATGGCCTTAAAATCAAACCATCTAAGTGCCATCTGCTGAAACCAGCAGTAAAGTACCTGGGACATGTTGCTAGTGCAGATGGAGTCCAGCCTGATCCTGATAAACTTGCTGCTGTCTGTAATTGGCCTACTCCCACCACCGTGAAAGGTGAGAAGTTTCCTCGGTTTTGCAGGATATTACAGGCGCTTCATCCCGCATTTTGCACAGATTGCGGATCCGATCCAGGAACTCCTGAGGGGGCATCCAAAATAGAGTCCAAAGACTCCAATCCCTGTTGAATGGAATAAGGAACTGGAGATTGCCTTCCAGCTCCTGAATAAGAAGCTGACCGAACCTCCTGTCCTGGGTTACCCGGATTATCAGAAGCCGTTCCACCTCTATACGGATGCCAGTAAAAGAGGCTTGGGAGCCGTGTTGGCTCAGGTGCAAGAGAGGGTGATTGCCTACGCCAGCAGATCCCTGAGGGGAGCTGAGAAAAACGATCAGAATTATAGTTCCTTCAAGCTGGAATTCCTTTGCTTTAGTATGGGCTGTGACTGAAAAATACAAGGACTACCTTGCTGCCACTCAGTTTGTCGCCTTCACTGACAACAATCTCCTGGCGCATCTGAATACAGACAAGTTAGGGTCTCTGGAGCAAAGATGGGCCTTCAGCCTTGCCAATTATGACTTTACTGTGAAATACCAGGCAGACTGCTCAAATGAGAATGCTGATGCCCTGTCTCAGCTTCCTACTACAGAAGCGCCAGATGAGCCAAAGGATGCTTGGGAAGAAGTGGAAATGCCGGCGTTTTTCAACAAGTTTCCTCAGCAAGATAATGTTCACACTGAAAATAACTCAGCTGCTGATCCCTCTCCACCGAACAATTCTGAGTCCAGAGGCGAACAAGAAAGGTGGATTAAGCTCCAGTCATAAAGTAGAGTCCTCGGTGAACTGCTCGACTTCCTTACTAGTGGAAGAACTCCTGAAAGAGTCTGCAGGAAGAGTGCAGACCCAGAACTATTGAAATTGTGGAGACATCGCCACCAACTCTTCCTTCAAAAAGGCCTGTTGCTAAGAATCCTGGATCCGGGGTCCTGTGATAGAGTGTACCAGATCAACATACTACGTTGAGACGCCGGTCTTGTATTAGAGATGTATCATAACCGGTCAGGACACTTCAGCGTGCAGAAAACTGAGGTGTCACGGAAGGTGTGCAGGAAACTAGAAAACACAAAATGAATATACGACTGACTGGATCCAAAACTAAGGAACAAAAAGGGAGAGCCCTGCATCAGACCTTGCTCTCTCCCTGACTGCTCAGCCTATGCGAAAATCCCAATGGTAGATGATCGCATATCCTCGTACCTTGACTGTATAGCACCTGAACACCCTATAATAGTGAGGGGACACGACCACCGGCTCCCTACACTAGATACGGAGGGAGTCAGGGTCACCTGGGATCCAGCAAACAGAAAAACACAAATAAATGAACAAAACTTATCTTGTAGAAGACTGAGAAGTAGAAACAGCATGCACACACTCCAGGAAGTTGTATAAACCGCAAAGTGATGCACTATGGGAAAAGGATTTAAAGGGATGCAATCAGTGCAACTACATGACAGCTGAGAGAGGCTAACGAGATGAGAAAATGAAAGCAAAACAAAGGAACCTCAAGGAGGAGGTTCTAGACGTCTGTCAGAGCTTCTCAGATGTCTGGTGGTGACATGAGGCCACCATTCGCAGAAGGTTCTATTGGATTGGGATGAGGGAAGACATTGAGAAATGGCGCCGGGAATGTACTGCCTGTGCCGTCGGGAGAGGTCAGCGCCATGACCAGAGAGCGCCTCTCCATCCTATTGTGAGTAAAACTCCCCTGGAGCTTGTTGCCATTGATCATGTGAAGTTGGAGCCAAGTCGCTCAGGTTATACTTATGCAATGACCATTATTGATCACTTCACTGAGTTTGTTGTAGCAGTGCCCATGAAGGACCTGACAGCCAAGACTGCGGCGGAAGCGTTCTGGAAGCAGTTCCTCCTGCCCTACGGCTGCCCAGAGAGAATCCTCACCGACCAGGGTCCACTTTTGAATCACAGTTGTTCCAGGAGTTGTGCCTGCTACACAATTGCCAAAAGGTCCGGACCACCGCCTATCATCCGCAAGGTAACGGACTCTGTGAAAAAATGAATCAAACTCTCATTGAAATGTTGAGAGCAGTACCCCCTGAGACAAGGGGCGATTGGCCTACTCTGCTGCCACAACTTATGTACATGTACAACAATACAATTCACTGCTCCACTGGCACACGCCTTTTTATTTTAAGTTTGTCAGTCAAGGGAGGCTGCCTGCCGACCACTCCCTGGACGTGCAAGTACCCAATGTCATCAACCCACTACCAAAAACTGATTGGGTGGTGGAGCATCAAAGACGTCATCTTTATGCCAAAGAGATTGTTCAGGAGCGCATGGAAAGTGCCCGAGAGCGGCAGCAGAGAGACTATGACCTGGCTGCTCATGCGAAACCTCTTGCTATAGGAGACATTGTGTGGTTGAGGAATAACCATTGAACCAGCAAACTGGACAGTAAGTGGGAGAGGACTCCCTACGTCATAACTGCTATTCCTAATGCTGAGACCCACGTTTACCAAATTTCCAGGGAAGCTAAAGGCTCCCAGATCATACACAGGAACCATTTAAAGCCCTGCATAGAAGGAGAAACTGAGTCTCCTGAGCCAGAGTCGTCAGCCCAACCTGTTGATCCTGTGCATGCTGTTGAGAACCTGTTACGTGACAAGGAGCCACTTCATTGGTTCCTCACACCCTGGTTGAACTTTGCGGTACCGGCTCCAGCTCCTGCTAGTCCTCGACCCCAGGATGACCTGTCCCAGGGTGTACCTGAAAGGACTCCAGAGCCTGTGGATCCCTCTAGCCCCCCTGAGCCAAGGCAGGAAGAATCTTTGCCAGTAAGGAGGTCCACGTGGCCTACTAGGGGGCACCCACCTGTGAGATTCGGAGACTACGTTGTTGACCGGAGTAACCCCCCCAGGAAACTCCTGTTTAACCGTCTACAAGACCCGGGTACGGACTCATGTTTTTCTTTTGAGCCTCCAGGGACTTTTGTTACTATGGCATTATTATCATTATGGACTATCCTGGTTATTCCTGATACTCTGTACCAGGTCAGCGCCCCCGTTCCATGTACTAACTTATGAAGAGAATGACGCCCCTTTTCACCGCACTTGTCCTTTGCCAGCGGAGCTGCCTGTTAATTTCATTGCAAATGTAGTGATTGTTGTATATGCCTGCTTTTCATTTTTGTCTTTCAGGTCACAGTTTCAAGCTGGGCGGGCCCCCTGTGTTGCGCTGAGATCGGGCAACCTCAAAGCAGCAGGGTATGTAGTGTTCCACTACATAAAGGTGGACACTACTAAGGGTCAATTGGGTCATCTTGTTCCCCACCTCCTATGGGAGATTGCTTATTGTATTTTGTATTGTACACTGCATATTTCCCTGTTATTTCCTGTGTAACAGGCCTGCTAGGGGTGTAGTTTTTTCCTCCTGAGCTGTAGAGGGAGCTAGGGAACCCCCTGGTAGATATAGTTAGGCCCAGACAGGAAGAGGGAGTTCAGTCTAGTCCAGGAGGCTAAGCAGGTTCAGTCTAGCCTGCCTGAAGTCCTCAGTAAGTGAAGCTCAGAGGTTAATCCAGTTAGTCCATAGCAGTGATGATCCTATCCAGCCAACTGGAAAGCTGAGAGGCAGAAGTTTATTGTCAGCAAGAGAATTTATACCAGAGGAGGTTTTACTATCCAAGGATAAAGCCAGCTATTAGGCGTACGGGCCTTGGAGAATGCCAGACAGGATCTGCAGAAAGTACAGCCTGATCTGTGAGTTTTAATTCCCTCTGAGTCACCTTGCTAGGATTCTACCTGCCATCTATGAAAGCCTGCTTGTTACTAATCTTCTTCATGTGGAACTGTTTGGAGTTTGTACATAGTTTAAACTGTTCAGTAAAGAAGAATTCTAGTTCACTGCAATCGTGTGTACCTCAATTATTCCTCCTAACAATCGGTGTGCCACCGTTTACGGCACTGGCGTCACAAACTGTAAGGGATCTTGCCACAGGCACGCTAAACCTTCAACACCCAGGGCACCTCACCTGTCACCTGTCCTGGTCCCTATATCTAGAGAGTGTCCCAGAGGATTTACGTGCCAGCCTCTTCATCACTGACTGTTCGCCTGCCCAGGGTATACTACAAAATGTGAGTACTAAGAGCAACCCTCGGTCTGCCTACTGACCCACGTAACCTCACACTCACTCGCCCTGAAGAACTGGCGTATTGCATATGGAATAGATTTTAGGAACCGGGAGATGGAAAAAGATGCTTGGTTGGTCCTCCTTCTTCCAATTTGGGGCACTGCGCGTGCGCCGTGCAATGTTCTGTGCCACCCTATATGAGTGGTGTGTTAAGTATTACTATTCTTATCAGTTTAATCCCTGTTACGTCCCCTATCAGGGGACGTGTATCGAATAGATTTTAGACAACCGCAAAGAGTTGTCAATAGTTGACACACTCATGACAAATTTTATTCCTCTATGCTTCAATCTTGGTGTAGTGATGACTGTGCTCGTGTGCACGTTTGGGAGATTGCAGGCGATGGCAGTTTTTCAAAGCCTATGGTCATGCTGAGGTAGTTCAGTGACAGTTAAGTGACCCAGAAAACAATGATTCTGCAGTGTGGGCCCATTGTTGGCCTAGTAGGCTTTAATGATCACCTTAGATGATCACAAAGAAAATTAAGTTTTTTTCTATGCAAAATTATCCAGCCGATCGCTTTTGGTCTGTTCACAATGAAGCAACGACCTTATCATCTGGGGTGTGCCAACATTGGCACTCAGAGGTGATCGCTTCATTGTGATACGCAAGTCCCTTCACACAACAAGGTAACGATCACGAAGGGGAATTGACACATGTATGTGCCTTTTTTTTTTTTTTTTTGCAGCCACAGTGCAGCACCAGAGGCCAGAAAAATGTGGCATGTACACATGCCTGAAAAACGAGGTATTGATGTTTTCCAGGCAGAAAGTGCACTAAAACATTGCGGCTTGAACCCTAGTTGGTGGCGGAGAAGTCACGCAAGTCATCCGGCATGCAGAGATAAAATACAGCAGCGTGTTGACCATTTTTAGCCCAAGGCATCTCATCTCATCAGGCCTTTTTTAGTCAAATGTATCGCCCACTGTCAGTGCCTTCGGGATCCATGCCTCATTCATCTTAATAAAGGTGAGGTAATCTAGACTTTTTTGACCTAGGCAACTTCTCTTCTCAGTGACAATACCTCCTTTTGTCCTGAAGGTCCTTTCTGACAGGACACTTGAAGCGGGGCAGGCCAGAAGTTCTATCGCAAATTGGGATAGCTCAGGCCACAGGTTAAGCCTGCACACCCAGTAGTCAAGGGGTTCATCGCTCCTCAGAGTGTCGATATCTGCAGTTAAGGCGAGGTAGTCTGCTACCTGTCAGTCGAGTCGTTCTCTGAGGGTGGACCCCGAAGGGCTGTGGCGATGTGTAGGACTTAAAAAGCTCCGCAGGTCCTCCATCAACAACACGTCTGTAAAGCATCCTGTCCTTGCCCGCGTGGTCGTGGTAGGAGGAGGATTACTTTCACCTCTTCCCCTGTTAGATTTCCGTTGTGCTGTGACATCACCCTGTAAAGCATACTTTTTAACTTGTTTTGGAACTGCTGCATCCTTTCCGACTTCCAGCAATTCGGTAACATTTCAGCCACTTTCTGCTTATACCGGGGGTCTAGTAGCATGGCCACCCAGTACAGGTCATTCTCATTCAGACTTTTTATACGAGGGTCCCTCAACAGGCATGACAGCATGAAAGACCCCATTTGCACAAGGTTGGCTGCCCAGCTACTCATGTCCCATTCCTCGTCCTCACTGATCTCACTGAAGGTCTGTTCTTCCCCCCAGCCACATACAACACCACGGGTACCAGATAGGTGACAAACGAGCACCCTGGGATGCCTGCTGTGGTTGGTCTTCCTCCTCCTCAAAGCCACATTCCTCCTCTGACTCCTCTTCCTCAGACTCCTCTTCCAGGGTTGCCGCAGGTCCAGCAAGCGATGCTGATAAGGCTGTTTCTGGTGGTGATGGTGACCACAACTCTTCCTCTTCACGCTCATCTACGGCCTGATCCAGCACTCTTTGCATGGCACGCTCCAGGAAGAAAACAAATGGGATGATGTCGCTGATGGTGCCTTCGGTGCGACTGACTAGGTTTGTCACCTCCTCAAAAGGACGCATGAGCCTACAGGCATTGCGCATGAGCGTCCAGTAACGTGGCAAAAAAATAACCAAATCTGTACTAGCACCCCGGTCATACAAATACTCATTGACGGCTTTTTCTTGTTGGAGCAGGCGGTCGAACATTAGGAGTGTTGAATTCCAATGTATCGGGCTGTCGCAAATCAAGCGCCTCACTGGCATGTTGTTTCACCGCTGGATATCTGAAAAGTGCACCATGGCCATGTAGGAAAGCCTGAAATGACCACACACCTTCCTGGCCTGCTTGAAGACGTCCTGTAAGCCTGGGTACTTATGTACAAAGCATTGTACGATCAGATTAAACACATGTGCCATGCACGGAACATGTGTCAACTTGCCCAAATTCAATGCCGCCAACAAATTTCATCCGTTGTCACACACCACTTTGCCGATCTCCAGTTGGTGCGGAGTCAGCCACTGATCCACCTGTGCATTCAGAGTGGGCAGGAGTGCTGGTCCGGTGTGACTCTCTGCTTTCAGGCAAGTCAACCCCAAGACGGCATGACACTGTCGTATCCGGGATGTGGAATAGCCCCTGGGGAGCTGGGGGGGTGCAGTTGATGTGGAGCAAGACGCAGCAGCAGAAGGGGACTCAGCCGAGGAGGTTTAGCGAAGAGGATGGAGTAGGAGGAGTAAAGGAGGTGGCAGCAGACCTGCCTGCAAGTCGTGGCGGTGTCACCAACTCCTCTGTAGAGCCACGCATTCCATGCTTGGCAGCCGTCAGCAGGTTGACCCAATGCGCAGTGTACGTGATATACCTGCCCTGACCGTGCTTTGCAGACCAGGTTTCAGTGGTCAGATGGACCCTTGCCCCAACACTGTGTGCCAGACATGCCATGACTTCCTTTTCCACAATAGAGTACAGGTTGGGGATTGCCTTTTGTGAAAAAAAAATTCGGCCGGGTACCTTCCACTGCGGTGTCCCAATAGCTAAATTTTTTTGAAGGCCTCAGACTCCACCAGCTTGTATGGTAAAAGCTTGCGGACTAAGAGTTCCCACAAGCCAGCTGTCAGACGCCGGGCAAGGGGGTGACTCTGTGACATTGGCTTCTTACGCTCAAACATTTCCTTAACAGACACCTGACTGTGGGCAGATGAGCAGGAACTGCTCAAGGCGAGAGGCGGAGTGGCGGGTGGTTGAGAGAGGGCAAGGAGGACAGCAGCGGTTGACGTGGCTGAAGATGCTGGACCAGGAGGAGGATGGTGGCTTTGAGTTTGTGTGCTGCTTGTACTCATCATCATGTGTTGATCCCATAGGCGTTTGTGATGTGAGATCATGTGCCTTCGCAAAGCAGTTGTACCTAGGTGGGTGTTGGACTTCCCACGACTCCGTTTCTTTTGGCACAGATTGCAAATGGCATCGCTGTTATCAGAGGCAGACACACAAAAAAAATGCCACACTGCTGAGCTTTGCAATGACGGCATTCTAGTGGTGGCAACAGCATGCGTTGATTGGCGTGCTGTCTGGCTGACCCTGGGTGCCGATACATGCTGTCTGACTGTGCCACTAGCTCCTTGCGACAGCCTCCCCCTGCTTCCAACTCGTCTCCTCCTCCTCTCTGTCTCCCCATCTGAACTTTCCCCCTGTTCTTCTTCTCTTCGAGCGGGCACCCACGTGACATCCACGGACACATCGTCATCATCAACCGCTTCACTTGTATCTAACAACTCAGCAAAGGAAGCAGCAGCGGGTACAACATCATCATCATCACACCGTACATCCATGTGTGTAATGCTGCCTGACTGAGACATATCCCTGTTATCTACATCCTCTGGCAATAATGGTTGAGCATCACTCATTTCTTCCAACTGATGTGTAAATAACTCCTCTGACAGATCAAGTGAAGCAGCTGTGGTGCTAGTGTTGGTGGTGGCAGCAGGCGGGCGAGTGGTAACTTGAGAGGTGCCCGAAGCTGAGCTGAGGAGGATGGTGCGTCAAGGTTGCGAGCGGAAGCTGTAGAAGATTGGGTGTCCTGTGTTAGCCAGTCAACTATGTCCTCCGAACTTTTCTAGTTCAGGGTACGTGGCCTCTGAACACTGGGCATTATTCTAGGGCCAAAGGAAATCACAGCACCACGACCACGACGGCTCCTGCGGGGTGGCCTGCCACTGCCTGTCATTTTTTTTTCGATTAGTGGTACTATGAGTGCAAGCTACTGTGACACCAGATATGAGTGGTGGCACTGGCAGTAGTGGGCACAGTACACGCTGTGGGCCTGACACACACGCTGGCAGGCAACTGCAATTATATTACAGTGAAAAAAGTGTTTTACTGTTTTAAATGCAAGCTACTGTGACACCAGATATGAGTGGTGGCACTGGGCACTGGCAGTGGAGGGCACAGTACATGCTGTAGGCCAAACACACACGCTTGTAGGCAACTGCAATTATATTACAGAGGAAAAAATAATAAAAAGCAGACTGATGTCTTTACAGCAGATCAGATGAGTCTTGGAGGACTGGAGTGGACACTGAATACACTGGCCTAGCTATCGATTTCCCTATTAAATCAGCAGCAGCTGCACTCTCCCTGCTCTCATTAACACTGCAGCTTCTGAATGTATCTAAGATGTATGCTGTCCTTGCTTTTTGATAGGAGGTGGGAGGGTCTGGGAGGGAGGGTATGCTGCTGATTGGCTGAAATGTGTCTGCTGACTGTGAGGTACAGGGTCAAAGTTTGCTCAATGATGACGTAAAGGGGCGGACCAAACATCGCTCGCCGCGGCGAACGCAAACAAGCGATGTTCGCCGGGAACTGTTCGCCGGTGAATACTTCGGGACATCTCTAGTAGGGAACAGTTAAGTGTCAGCAATTTTAGGGTTCCACATAGTTTGGAGTGACTGCCTGTTTCCCCAGCTGTCCCCACAGCCGGAATATAACTGCTACATCTCAGTAAGCCAATATTCTGTATTTTATCCTGTTTATTTTATCTGTTCACTGCATTGTTATTGTATGTATATTTAGTTTTTATCTGACACTTTCTTTTGTATTGCACTGCACTATCATGTATTCAATTTAAACATTAATAAGTCCCTTCCATGTGGTCTTATAGAACTTGTTCTTTCGAAGGGAATAAGGTTATCGGTAGTGTTTCCATATAGATAACTTGTGTTGCTATGTGAATTTTGGGTTGATAGAATATCTGAGTATAGGCCCCTATTGCCTTATAGTATAGGTGGTGGCAGCGATTGCGATAGAAAATATTGGGGTGTTAGAATCTAGGAGAGTAAGTTAGCATAATTCCGTCATCTAGAATAGGTGGGTGGGAATTTATGTGGTAAATTGATGAGCTCACTAGTATAATTCCCCCCCGTGACGTGACCCGAGAGTAGGGATCGTCACAGATTGGTGGCAAGTGGTGGATAGTGTTCTTGTTTTTTACACTGTTAAAGACGTTATGTGTTTGGTTTAATAAATTAACCCTTACACTTAAGGTCTGGAGTATCCTTGGGAAGGATAAGACAGATCACAAGGAAGGACTTACTATTGGTCAGGTAACATACATATGTGCAGAACAGCCCCCCACCCCCCTTCTTTTGTTTTCTTTCCTGTCTTTTATTTGAGAAAACCGCTGCTAGGATGGCAGATGTGGATAGGAACAGGACCAAAACTAAACTGCTGGTCCTCTGTGCAGAGAGATGGCTAGACACAACAAACCAGACCAAAGCGGAGCTGAATCAAACATTGATGGTGTTTGATACACAATCCCATCGTCCTGTGGAACTGGAGCAGGGACCTTCAGCCTGAAAGACAGTGATTTGGATGTTTTCCTCAAAAGTTTTGAAAAGGTCTGCAGGCAATTCCAGCTACCCCCTGCAGAATGGGCTAAGTATCTGACTCCAGGACTAAAAGGTAAAGCACTGGAGGTGTTTGCAGCATTACCCACGACTGTGGTTTAAGATTATGAGGCTATTAAAAAGGCCTTAATCCAACGGTTTTACCTCACCCCAGAGGTATACGGAAAACTGTTCAGGACTTTGCAGCGCACAAGTACTGACAGCTACCAAGACCTGTTGGACTAAGGAACCACTTCAGGTAGTGGACACAGGGATGGGGTGTTACCAGCAGAAAAACTTGAAACAGGAATGGTTCCGGATTCAATAGAGATCCTCTTTAAAACTTCTTCTTTATTAAACATTCATTAACAGCAGACAGCCACATGGTGCACAAGACATGTTGACGCGTTTCGGGTACTGGACCCTTAGTCGTAACGTATTTAATCAGGAAGGTGAGCTGGATGAAGTGTTTTACTATGGGGTGTTACCACTCTGGAAGACCTGGAGGATCTGATGCTCCTGGACCAGTTGCTTCACACCTGTTCTATGAAAGTGAGGCAGGTTATTCTGGAGTGGCCCAGATTGCAGATGTATATGCTGCCAGTCCAGTGCCAGAGACACGGAAGCCTGCTGTGCCAGGTTGGAAGGGGGGGGGACCCCTGTTAACACCTTTACCCCTACTCGCAGATCTCCAGGAGTTACCCCTACCCCAGTCCCCAGGCCTACTGTGGATAACTGCAGATGTTTTGTGTGCAACTAAGTCCGGCATATCAGCACTGCTTGCACAGAAAATAGGAAAACCACCCCTTTGCCCAAACCATCTATTTCATCCCCAACAGTTTTGTTTGTGGGTGGGAAAAAGAGGGCATCTTGTGACAATTTACAAGCGGTCACTGTGGGCAACACAGTCACCATGGGACTGAGGGACACTGGACCCTTGTGCGCCCAGAGCTTGTCAATTCAGAGGACCTCATCCCCGGAAGAACTCTAACCATTGCTGGAGTTGGAGGTCTAACCTCTGCTTTACCCATGGCCCGGGTTTACCTGGATTGGGGGACAGGAAGATGGAAGTGGGAGTAACAGATAATATTCCCACTATTGTGTTACTAGGAAGTGATCTGGGACGCGTAGTCTATAGGTATATTCCCTCCAACATTGGGGAGGATGCAGGCATGCGTGCAGCCCCATGCAAGTTGGCACCGGTCGCCTGTGGTGATATTGAGACCGTGCCTATTACGAAATGTGATGACTCTGTATTTACCAATGTGTTAGAGTTGTATAATGATACTGTGCCTAGTGATAACCTGAACGTAGTAACCAATACATTGGGTGAAGTTTGCACAACTAACAATAATGTAGAAGGTTAAACATGTCCATCAAAAGATAATGGCTTGTGTAGTGGTTTAGTAGCAGGAAATGTCATAAAGATGCATGAAGTTCCTGTCACGTCCACATCCACCCTCCTCCACCGAGAGGGGGAGGATAAGGATGGTGTGTGCATTTCTTCTTAACCCGCAGTCAGGGTGCCCTGGAGGCTAACCCAGGTCTGGGTTCTGGGCCCCCTACTGTCTGGGCTATAGAAGAAACGGAGTGGCAGTCCACAGCCATGGCTGGGATTAGTCAGAGTGTGGTGTTATCCACCAGCACAGACACGGACCGTCGCTTGTTTCAGACTGCGCTACACACTGATGACAGTCTGCAGAAGCTGCGGAAGATGGCTGGTTGGACCCCTGAGGAAGGAGACAAAGAAATCATAACCTGGGACCATGGGAGGCTGTATAGGCAAAATATTCCCACTGGCCCCCAGCAGCATATCTTTAAAGACAGGGAACTAGTGGTACCTCGGCATTTCCCAGGAGCAACTCCTACGGATTGCCCATGAGAAATCACTAGCTGGTCACCTAGGGATAAGTAAAACGAAAAGCTGTTTCAAACATAACTTTTACTGGCCCGGTTTGGGGAATGATGTGGCGGATTACTGCCGTTCCTGTATTGTGTGCCAAAGGATGGGGAAGGCAGGACCTGTGCCTCGGGCCCCCCTCATCCCTTTTCCCAACATTGAGGAGCCTTTCCAGAGGATTGCTGTGGATATTGTGGGGCCCTTGGCTGTTCCCAGCAGCTCGGGTAAACGCTTCATCTTGACAGTCGTGATTATGCCACACGTTACCCAGAAGCCGTTGCATTATCATCTTTCAGGGCTGACAAGGTGGCAGATGCACTTCTCACCATATTTTCCTGGGTAGGATTCCCCAGAGAGATGCTCACGGATCAGGGGACCCAGTTTATTTCTAATCTTATGCAGAGCTTCTGTAAGAAAATACAGCAGCAACACCTGCTAGCCAGTCCGTACCACCCGCAGACAAACGGTCTCTGTGATTTAACGGGACCTTCAAGCAGATGCTCAAAATGCTTGTGGATACCCATGGGCAAGACTTGGAGCGTTATCTACTGCACCTGCTATTTGCCTATAGAGAGGTACCTCAGGCATCAATGGGTTTCTCACCTTTTGAGCTCCTGTATGGGAGGAGGGTGTGGGGGCCCCTAGATCTCCTGAAGGAATCATGGGAGGGAGAATTGGTTTCGCCCGAAGTCTCTGTGATTGACTATGTCCTAAAATTCAGGGAAAAATGCAGGAACTGACCAGCGTTGTACATGAGAACATTGTTAAGGCACAGGCGAATCAAAAAAGGTAGTACGATAGAAATGCCAGGGAGAGGGTGTACGAGGTGGGTCAGAAGGTATGGGTACTGGTCCCTATGACCCAGAACAAAACTCCAGGCGGCATGGGAAGGCCCGTATCCCATTCATGAATGCTTAAATGACGTGGACTATGTAGTCACGACATAGGCGTGAGCAGCCTATTGCATTAGGGTGTGCACCCTAAAGCACAAAGACACACGCCGCGTGTGTGTGTGTATGTATGTATTGTGAACGGTTACACCTTCCTGCGGGGATGTTTTGGGCAGAAACAGGAACAATTGACACCTTTGTAACTTGTGCGTCAGACTGTTGCTAGTTTATTTTGCAAGTTCAAAATAACAAAACAAAACCAAAACAACAATAGCCGTCTGGCTCCTGCCTATCTCACTCGGCAGCCCTAGCTAAACTCATAACACAAAGAGCATTTTCAAGGCGAAAACAGAGCAACTTAGGGCTCTTTCACACTTGCGTTGTTCTTTTCCAGCATCGAGTTCTGACGTCGGGGCTCTATGCCGGAAAAATCCTGATCAGGATTATCCCAATGGATTCTGAATGGAGAGAAATCCGTTCAGGATGCATCAGGATGTCTTCAGTTCAGGACCGGAACGTTTTTTGGCCAGAGAAAATACTGCAGCATGCTGCGCTTTTTGCTCTGGCCAAAAATCCTGAACACTTGCCGCAAGGCCGGATCCGGAATTAATGCCCATTGAAAGGCATTAATCTGGATGCGGCCTTAAGCTAAACGTCATTTCGGCGCATTACCGGATTCCGACGTTTAGCTTTTTCTGAATGGTTACCATGGCTGCCAGGACGCTAAAGTCCTTTTTGCCATGGTAAAGTGTAGTGGGGAGCGGGGGAGCAGTATACTTACCGTCCGTGCGGCTCACGGGGCGCTTCAGAATGACATCAGGGCGCCCCACACGCATGGATGACGTGATCGCATGGATCACGCCATCCATGCGCATGGGGCGCTCTGACGTCATTCTGGAGCGCCCCGGTAGCCGCACGGACGGTAAGTATACTGCTCCCCCGCTCCCCACTACTACTATGGCAACCAGGACTTTAATAGCGTAATGGCTGCCATAGTAACACTGAACGCATTTTGAAGACGGATCAGTCTTCAAATGCTTTCAGTTCACTTGCGGTGTTACGGATCCGGCGGGCACTTCCGGCAAATGGAGTACACGATGGATCCGGACAACACAAGTGTGAAAGAGCCCTTACAGTTCAGTAGTTAGGTAGAGAAGCCAACCGCTCTCAGAGCTCCTAGGCTTGCAGCTTCTCAAACAGACTGCCCAGATTCCCAGAGAGAGAGCTCCTGGGTCAGGGCTGCTGACTTAATTAGTACATCTGTGTGAGCAGTCCCCCAGGCAGGTAAAACCCGGACTGGCTCTGGGTGATCAGGGAACCCACCCAACTCTTCCCTGATCGGCTCCAGGACCCTAAACTGGCTTTCTTTTTCCCAGGAAGCTTCTGGATACATAGAAAACCAAACCTTCCTGGAGCCTTTTAACACATGAAGTGCTGGAAAATTGGTGCAATGTACACACCATCCAGCACTTTCTCTGCAAAACATTGTGACACCCTGTCACAGTATATATATATATATTTTGTATCCACAGATCCTGCATAACAGTGTGTCAATTTTTATTGTACTAACCTAATACTTAAAAGACAAGCTTTTAAGAGTTTTCCTTTCTTCCTCGGTACGCTTGAGTATTCAGAAACAATCTATTCCTAAGGGTGGGTCCACATCTGCGTTATGCCATTCCGTTATAGGTTCCGTTTCAAACGGAATATAACTAAATGGCCAGATGGAATGCAAAACGGAAACCTTTAAGAGGCATTCCGTTTTGCTCTGTCCTAATAGAAGTTTATGAGAAAGCATAACGGATCCGTCTGGGTCCCCTTATGCAAGACGGAAAACAAAGTCCTGTCGACAGGACTTTGTTTTCCGTCTTGCTTAACGGGAACCAGATTAATCCGTTTTGATTCACATAGACTTTTATGAGGACGGAGAGCAAACGGAAAGCCTCTTGCAGAGTCTGCACTGTACGAGAGAGAGATAGCAGTGGCTGTGAAGGGAAAAGTTCCAGAGCACACAATGACAGCCCCAGAGCCTTTCTGCTGCCTGACCAACCGTATGCTGCCACAGCGCCAGCCCAGCCTGCAGGACATCAGAGAGGCCTGGGGTCCACATTATAGAACCACTAAATTTACTTATTATCAAAAAGCATCATACATAAATAAAAAAATAAAATGTACTGTCCCAGTAAGGGGCCTGGATGTATTTCTGGAGCGTAATAATATTACAGGCTATAGCTACTATAGAGGGGTCGTTGATCCAGGGAGTTATTCTGATTGCCTGATTGGAGTCGGGAAGGAATTTTTTATTCCCCTAAAGTGGGAAAAATGGCTTCTACCTCACAGGGATTTTTTTTGCCTTCCTCTGGATCAACTTGCAGGATAACAGGCCGAACTGGATGGACAAATGTCTTTTTTCGGCCTTATGTACTATGTTACTATGTTACTATGTTTAAACAAAAGCCAGAATATAATAAAAGACAAAAACATTAAACTACATTTATAATAAAAACTATTTACTTACAAAATAAGCTATTCAGTCATCTGCTGTGCCGTCCTCTGCTTGCTTCCATGGATTATTTGCCCTCTTTTCTGTCTCTTCTCAGTGCGCAGGTGCACTGTTATGGGGGATCTGTGGATGGTGGACTGTTATGGGGGACCTGTAGATGACACACTGTTATGGGGGACCTGTGGATGACACACTGTTATGGGGGACCCGTAGATGACACACTGTTATGGGGGACCTGTGGATGACACACTGTTAAGGGGGGACCTGTGGATGACACACTGTTATGGGCATTAGTGGATGACACTGTTATGGGGACCTGTGGATGACACATGGTTATGGGGGCATCTGTGGATGACACTGTTATGGGGGCATCTGTGGATGACGGCACTGTAATGGGCATCTGTGGATGACACTATTATGGGGGCATCTGTGGATGACACACTGCTATGGGAATCTGTGGATGACACTGTTATGGACATCAGTGGATAACACACTGTTCTACTGTTATTAGGCATCTGTGGATGACACTGTTATGGGGGCATCTGTGGATGACGCACTGTTTTTAACAGTGCGTCATCCACAGATCCCCCCTATAACAGTATCATCCACAGATACCCCATAACAGTGTCATATTCCACAGATGCCCCCATAACAGTGTCATCCACAGATATCCCCTTAACAGTCTATTAAGGGGATATCTGTGGATGGCACTGTTATTGGGGCATCTGTGTGGAATCTGACACAGATGCGGGGGGATCTGTGGATGACACTGTTATGGGGGGCCAGGGGGATCTGTGGATGACACATATATAGAAGCATCTTGTGCTATATATGTGTCATCATCCAAAGATTCCCCCCCCATAACAGTGTCCCTGACAGTGACCCCCAACAGGGGGTGGAGGCCAGCAACTATTGTAAGACCCTGCCGCGTTCCTTATGTAAAGTGTTGTAATTAAACTTGTGCCAAGTTGTACGTACTACTATCTAATCTATTACTAACTTACTGGGACAGGACTCCAGCTAGGATTCCATTTTTATTTTTCACAGTGCACAATCACCATTCACTGGGCAGCCTGGGCATGGGCACTGGGCGGGCAGGCAGGCTCTTCAAACATTCAAACTAGCCGGCCGGCGGTGTAACGTGACGTCAATCACTCTGTCATGCCGCATGCGCCTGCTCCTCCCACTTTAATAAAGAATCAGGCGGAGCAGGCTCGTGACGTTACGCGGCCGGCCGCCGTGAGACGGAGCACAGGAGCAGTGAGCAGTCCTATACAGTATTGAGTCGTTAGTCGAGCAGTCTGAGCAGTATGTATGTCATTGAAGCTGTGCGGGGCTGGTAGCCGGGGCTCAAGCGGCAGTGCATGAGGCGGAGCACAGGGGTGTGATTAGGGTGTGCCCAGGCACACCCGGAACACCTCCTGCACACGCCTATGAGTCACGGTCGATCATGTTTGCAAGAAGCACAAAGTCTTTCATGTGAATATGATCCAGGCACATCATGACAGGGATACATCTGTCCTGCCTGTCTGTATTTTACTGGAGGAGGGGGAAAGTGACACCCTGCAAGATTTAGTGGCTTCAGCACAGGATGCAGTAGTTAGCTCACAGCTGTCCATGTTTTAGAAATCCCAGCTGTGGGAGGTACTTAACCCCTTTCTTGGTACTTTTACAGGGAGACCTGGAAGGACTCCCCTGGCCACTCACCACGTGGACACTGGGGATCATCTGCCGATTAGACAAAAAGGCCTATCGAGTCTTCATAGAGGTGAGAGCGGACATGAATAGAGAGGTAGAGGAAATGTTAGGGCTGGGCGTGATCCAGGAATCTCAAAGTGCGTGAGCATCACCTTAAGTGCTTGTCCCCAAAAAGGATAAGACCACACACTTTTGCATGGACTACAGGAAGCTAAATACCATCACTGTTTTTATGCGTACCCAATGCCCCGCATAGATGAGCTGTTGGACTTGATAGCCAGTGCCCAGTACATAACCATTATGGACTTGAGTAGGGGGTATTGGCAGATTCCCATGTACCCTGGGGCCCAGGAGAGATCTGCCTTCATCACTCCTTTTGGGCTCTATGAGTTCAAGGTAATGCCCTTTGGCAAGAAAAAGGCCGGACCGAAAGGAGGCAGGTTCCATCACAGCCCACCCCTCGGTAGAGGGGGGATAAAAATGGGTTGTATGGAACAGTTAGGTGTCAGCAATTTTGGGGATCCACATCGTTTGGAGTGACTGCTCGTATCCTCAGCTGTCCCTACAGCCAGAATATAACTGCTGCATCTCAGTAAGCCAATATTCTGTATTTTATCGCATTTATTTTATTTGTTCACTGCATTGTTATTGTATTTATATTTTGTTTTTATCTTTTATCTGACACTTTCTTTTGTATTGCACTGCACTATTATAATAAATTGTAATACCTTCAAAAATAGTAATTACTTTACATTCCCCATATGTCTACTTCATGTTTGGATAATTTTGAAAATTATATTATTTTTTTTGAGGACATTAGAAGGCTTAGAAGTATGGAGGCAAATCTTGAAATTTTTCAGAAAATTTCCAAAACCCACTTTGTAAGGACCAGTTCAGGTCTGAAGTCACTTTGTGAGGCTTACATAATAGAAACCACCCAAAAATGACCCCATTTTAGAAACTACATCCCTCAAGGCATACAAATCTGATTTTACAAACTTTGTTAACCTTTTAGGGGTTCAATAAGAATTGATGGAAAATGGAGATTAAATTTCAGAATTTCACTTTTTGGGCAGATTTTAAATTTTAATCAATTTTTTCAGTAGCGAAGCAAGGGTTAACAGCCAAATAAAACTCAATATTTATTACCCTGATTCTGCGGTTTATAGAAACAACCCACATGTGATCGTAAACTGCTGTACGGGCAGGGCGCAGAAGGAAAGGAACGCCATATGGTTTTTGGAAGGCAAATTTAGCTGAACTGGTTTTTAGATGCCATGTCCCATTTGAAGCCCCCCTGATGCACCCCTACAGTAGAAACTCAAAAAACTGACAACATTTTGGAAACTACAGGATAAGGTGCCAGTTTTATTGGTACTATTTTGGGGTACATATGATTTTTTATTGCTCTATATTACGTTTTTTGTGAGGCAAGGTAACAAGAAAAATTGATGTTTTAGCACCGTATTTTTTTTTTACAGCGTTTACCTGAGGGATTAGGTCATGTGACTTTTTTATAGAGCAGATCGTTACACACATGGCAATACCTAATATGTCTACTTTTTCTTATTTATTTAAGTTTTACACAATAATAGCAGTTTTGAAGCAAAAAATAATCATATTTTAGTGTCTCATAGTCTGAGAGCCATAGCTTTTTTATTTTTTGACCGATTCTCTTAGGTAGGGTCTCATTTTTTGCGTGATAAGGTGACGGTCTGATTGGTTCTATTTTGTGGGGCATACACCTTTTTGATCGCTTGGTGTTGCACATTTTGTGATGTAAGGTGACAAAAATGGCTTTTTTTTTTTACACTGTTTTTATTTTTATTTTTTATGGTGTTTATCGGACAGGGCGGATCATGTGATATATTTATAGATATGGTCATTACGGATGCGGCGATACCTAATTTTTCTATTTTTTTACTTTATTAATTTTATTACTTTATTAATTTTATTTAAAACACTTTTATTTTTACTTTTTTTACTTTAATTTATTTATGACATTCACTTTTGGGGGTCTGATCCCCTCTGCAATGCATTACAATACATCTGTATTGTAATGCATTGCCTGTTAGTGTATGACACTGAGTCATACACTAATAGGTTGCCTAGGAGACCCAGCCTGAGGCTGGATCTCCTCGGCTCCCATAGAAGACAGTTCCCAATGCCGTGCGGTCCGCGGCATAGAAGGGGTTAATCCGCAGGCATCGGCTTTTACAGCGATGCCGGCGGATACAGCAGGGGCCTGGCTACGTTGCCCGCGCGATCACTATGACGTACTATTACGTCAAATTACGGGAACTCAGTGGTTCCCATGACGTAACAGTACGTCAAAGGTCAGGAAGGGGTTAAATTTAAACATTATTAAGTCCCTTCCTTGTGGTCTTATAGAACTTGATCTTTCGAAGGGTATAATGTTATCGGTAGTGTTTCCATATAGATAACTTGTGTTACTGTGTGCATTTTGGGTTGATAGAATATATATGTATAGGCCCCTATTGCCTTATAGTATAGGTGGTGGCAGCGATTGGGGTGTTAGACCATGTATTTTTTTGCAGAGCGGAAGGAAAATTGAGGATCGCGGACCAATTCAAGTGAATGGGTGTGCATTTGTGACCGCAATACGGTCAAGTCCGGCACACGTTTATGTGCATGAGCCCTTGGGCTGAGTTCACATCTCCGTTTCATTTTCTTCTCTTCTGTTCCTTCAGAAGAAAAAAAAAAAAGGATTCTGATTCAGATCTGGTTCCACATTTGGTATCTGTTCGAGCCATTTCTGTCGGAGATCCATTTTTTGGGGGGACGGAAATGTACAGTATGCAGCACTTTTTTTGGTCTTAAAAAACTGATCTCACATGGAAATGGCTCAAACGCCAAATGATCCTGTTTTTTTTTTTTTACTTCTGAAGGATCAGAAGAATGGAAAATAAAATGGAGTTGTGAACTCTGCCTAAAGAGAAGGTGAACTGTGCATGCGCCACCAACTGATTCACCACTATGCTGGCTCTGCAATTTACTACAATCCCATGGCCCTGCCTGCCCGTCTGCTTATCTATCTATGAACAAACAAGAACAGCAGCAGTAGGGTGCAATACCTCTGGGGCCCTATCTATTTATATATCTCATATCTATCTATCTATCTATCTATCTATCATCTATCGATCTATTGCAATTTTTCCATCATGTGTCTATCTTTGTATTTATCGCTATTTATCTATCCATTGATATACGGGTATATTACATCATATATACACACTAAAGTTCACTAAGAAACATATAAGCAGTTTTCTCATATCTATAATAATATTCATACACACACATTTATGTTTAATTTAAATATATATTTGCACACACTCTGTGAAAAAATAGTACTTTTTATAGTAAAAGGTCTATTTTCTTTAATTATTATAAACAGATCAAAAAACATTTATATATTTTTTGATACAATTACAAAGATATATACCTTTTATTCATATATAAATATATATATATATATATATATATATATATGATTATATATAATACATTTAATGCATACCTATAATAGTACAGTGTGTGTATGTGTATATATACACTGAGCAAAAATATAAACACAACATTTTTGGTTTTGCTCCCATTTTGCATGAGCTGAACTCAAAGATATTCATGCTGTCTAAATAGCACCTTGATATGTCACACCTATGAGGTGGGATGGATTATCTCGGAAAAGGAGAAGTACTCACTAACACAGATTTAGACAGATTTGTGAACAATATTGTTCTTTTGTGGGTCTTTTGTGTATATAGAAAATGTTTCAGATCTTTGAATTCAGCTCATGCAAAATGGGAGCAAAACCGAAAGTGTTGCGTTTATATTTTTGCTCAGTGTGTATATAAATATATATATATATATATACAGTGGATATAGTCTACACACCCCTGTTGTAGGTTGTCAGGTTTCTGTAATGTAAAAAATTAGACAAAGATAAATCATTTCAGAACTTTTTCCACCTTTAATGTGACCTATAAACTGTACAACTCAATTGAAAAACAAACTAAAATCTGTTAGGTAGAGGGAACAAAAATATATACAAATAAATTAATATGGTTGCATAAGTGTGCACACCCTTAAACTAATACTTTGTTGAAGCACCTTTTGATTTTATTACAGCACTCAGTCTTTTTGGCACATTTTGACTTGGCAAGATTTGCCCACTCTTCTTTGCAAAAACACTCCAAATCTGTCAGATTGCGAGGGCATCTCCTGTGCACAACCCTCTTCACATCACCCCACAGATTTTCAATCGGATTCAGGTCTGGGCTCTGGCTGGGTCATTCTAAAACTTTAATCTTCTTCTGGTGAAGCCATTGCTTTGTGGATTTGGATGTATGCTTTGGGTCGTTGTCATGCTGAAAGATGAAGTTCCTCTTCATGTTCAGCTTTCTGGCAGAAGCCTGAAGGTTTTGTGCCAATATTGACTGGTATTTGGAACTGTTCATAATTCCCTCTAGCTTAACTAAGGCCCCAGTTCCAGCTGAAGAAAAACAGCCCCAAAGCATGATGCTGCCACCACCATGCTTCACTGTGAGTATGGTGTTCTTTTGGTAATGTGCAGTGTTGTTTTTGCGCCAAACATATCTTTTGGAATTATGGCCAAAAGTTCAACCTTGGTTTTATCAGACCATAACACCTTTTCCCACATGCTTTTGGGAGATTTCAGATGTGTTTTTGCAAAATGTAGCCTGGCTTGGATGTTTTTCTTCGTAAGAAAAGGCTTTTGTCTTGCCACTCTACCCCATAGCCCAGACATATGAAGAATACGGGAGATTGTTGTCACATGTACCACACAGCCAGTACTTGCCAGATATTCTTGCCATGTTTCTGTAGGCCTCTTGGTAGCCTCCCAGACCAGTTTTCTTCTCGTCTTTTCATTAATTTTGAAGGGACATCCAGTTCTTGGTAATGTCACTGTAGTGCCATATTTTCTCCACTTGACGATGACTGTCTTCACTGTGTTCCATGGTATATTTAATGCCTTGGAAATTCTTTTGTACCCTTCTCCTGACTGATACCTTTTCAGCAGAATGCCATCCTCCATCTTAGCCAGCGGACGAATTCTCGTGCCTGCGCCGTGCGCGTCTGTATTCAGGCGCAGTGACTGTCTGAACGCTCCCTGCGCCGGCATCTCCACTGCGCCTTAGGTAGAGCAGACACTAGCAGATCGCTAGTGTTTGAGAGCTAATTAGGTCAAAATGAGGTGGTAGAAACCCTTTAACAATGAGATCCCTGGACCATTGCTTTTACTGTGTGATGCGACTAAGAAAATTTCAGGAAAGACCAACTAGAGCAGCTGAACTTTATTTGGGGTTAATCAGAGGCACTTTAAATGATGGCATGTGTATACTGTCTCCTATTTAGCATCATTTTGAATGTGATTGTTAAATACATTTCTAGGGGTAATAAGTATAAGCAAATAAAATTAAACCCCACATGTTTCCACTCCCTTCTACTCTTGATTGAAAGAGCCAGGCCAGTGTTGGTCTCCTCCTGCCGGCCCTATCTGCCTGGGAAATCCTGCGTCATCCCGTTCAGTATTCGGTACAGGCACAGTGATGGAAGGACTCTCGCCGGCTGCTGGCTTCCTCACTGCGACATACTCAGGAATGAGATTTCCCAGGCAGACAGGGCCGGCAGGAGGAGACCAACGCTGGCCTGGCCCTCTCAATCAAGAGTAGAAGAGAGCAGAAAGAGGTGGGCAAACGGAGCCTCTAGGAGCAGGTGCAATGCCGCCCCTGTTCCTAGAGGCTCATTAGCATGTAATACAAGTTATAATTGCACAAAAACGGGGGCACACTGAAAAAAAAGAATAGCAGAGTTAAATCCAGGTGAAATTTGCACATGTATAATGTTAGCCTGTTTAATAGTGAAAAGTGTGGTGACAGAAACCCTTTAACAAATACAAATTTATTGTTTAAAAGGTATAAAAAAAATCTGCGAAAATGCACAATGAAATACAGGTGGCCAAAGAAAGTAAGAACAACCCCAAAGCATTAATGCAAAAAACCAAGGTCAGAAGATGTAGGGTCACTAAATGATGCTAACAAGGTGTTGATCACTGGGGAACAAGAGAAGGCAAAGCTCCTAAATGGGTTTTGTAGTGATGAGTGAGCATGCTTGGCTGAATACTTGCTCTGCTCGAGCATCGCTATGCTCGGCACATGGCGGTATTCGGCCGAGTACCACATGTACTCGAGCAGCATGCTCAAGTTTCCTTCCCGCACGTTTCGCGGCTGCTAAGCAGCCAATAAACATGCAGGTAAGTACTGCTTCACTGTAATGCCAGTAGCCATGTTGGCTGCTGGCATTACAGTGATTGGCTGGCCGGAACACGTCATCAGGTGCTATATAGCACCAGATTACGTGGGTTTGGCTCATTGCAAGTGAGGGAAAGCTGCACTTAGTATGGAACAGATAGTGTAGGGAGTTTGTATTTTATTCAAGTGAATAACTGTTCAAATACCCAAAAGTCCTTTGTGTGGTTGGCAGCAATTTTAGCAAAGTAGTACTCAAGTAGGAAGTTTTTCACATACTTGGAAATGATATACAGGAGGTTGCATCAACTGTTTCATTCTCTGCAGTTTTGCCTGTGCATAACCTTCAGCATAACAGGGAGATGTGCATTAAGGAATTCAATGTATTGCTTGCTGAATTGTGCCTGAACCAAGGGTTTGGCTTTGTGTCTCATGTTAGCTCTAGTTGGAATGGAAAAGAACTGTACAAGAAAGATGATTTGCATCTTTCTCTCAAGAGAACGAATGTCCTCAGTAAACAGTTCCAAGTATTTGCTAAGGAGCATTTAAACTAGGAAAGGGGGGGCAAAAGAGTGATAATCCAGCAGTCTGACTGCCCCCTGGAACAATGCCCGAAGATGCCAGTAGCACACAGGTTAAGAAACGACAAGCTCAGAGTCTTGTCTACAAATGCTCGCAGTTTAGAGAATAAGATCAATGAACTTGAGGCTATAATGGCCTCTGAGAATATAGATTTAGTGGCTGTTACTGAGATGTGGTTCAATGGGAGTAATAACTGGAATATTACAATACCAGGATTCTCTCTATATAGGAAAGACAGAGAAGGCAAGAAGGGGGAGGGGTGGCCCTGTATGTGAAAGATAGCATAAAATCGAATTTATTGCAAGTTAGCGAGACCAATTTAGAGTCAGTTTGGGTTGCCATGCAGCTTGATAATCAGAAGGTAACTCGTGTAGGTGTGATATATAGACCACCTAGCCAAGTCAAAGAATTAGATGATCTACTAGTTGAGGAAATAGCTAAAATGACATTGAAGGGGGAGTAATCATTATGGGAGACTTTTATCTTCCTGATGTAAACTGGAAAACCAAAATAGCTAGTTTTGCCAGGAGTACAGATATTCTAAATTCCCTACTGGGATTATCTCTACAGCAAGTACCGTATTTTTCGCCCCATAAGACGCACTTTTTCCCCCCAAAAAATCGGGGGGAAATGCCCCTGCGTCTTATGGGGCGAATGCGGACAATTTACCATCGCTGGATGCGATGTAGCGTGAGCGGGGGCCGGGGGAGGGACTGGAGGAGGAGCTGGGGGCCGGGAATAGCGGTGGGGCGGTGCAATCAATGTACTGTAGCCCCGCCCCACCGCTCCGATATACTAATATTAAATGTCTTATTCGATTAAAATATATTAGATATGCCCCCTCACTCCTAAATTGCTAATCGTACCTTAAATCCTATTCCTAGGTGCTGTAATGCAGGCCGGGCGGGCGGCAGCGTAACTCCCTGATGTCACGTGCCTGCGCCGCCTACTTTATGAATGAAGCAGGCGGCGCAGGCAAGTGACGTCAGCGAGTGACGCGCCGGCCGCCCGGCCTGCATTACAGAAGCTAGGAATAGGATGTAAGGTACGATTAGCAATATAGGAGTGAGAGGGCATATCTAATACATTTTAATCGAATAAGACATGTAATATTAGTATACTGGGGGCGGCAGAGGCGGGGGCGGCGGCGGGCGGGCGAGCTGATCCGTGGATGGCACAGTTAAGGGGGGGGGGTCTGTGGATGCCACTGTTATGGGCTGGGGGGCTGTGGATGCCACTGTTTTGGGCTGGGGGGCTGTGGATGGCACTGTTATGGGGTGGGGGGGTCTGTGGATGGCACATATATAACAGTGCCATCCACAGATCCCCCCTGTAACAGTGCCACCCACAGATCCCCCCCCTGTAACAGTGCCATCCACAGATCCCCCCCCTGTAACAGTGCCATCCACAGATCCCCCCCCCTGTAACAGTGCCATCCACAGATCCCCCCCTGTAACAGTGCCATCCACAGATCCCCCCCCTGTAACAGTGCCATCCACAGATCCCCCCCCTGTAACAGTGTGTCAGTCATCCACAGATCCCCCCCATAACAGTGTCCGTCATCCACAGATCACCCCCATAACAGTGTCCGTCATGCACAGATCCCCCCATAACAGTGTCCGTCATGCACAGATCCCCCCATAACAGTGTCCGTCATGCACAGATCCCCCCATAACAGTGTCCGTCATCCACAGATCCCCCCCATAACGGTGTCCTTCACAGATCCTCAGTAATAGTGCCACCCACAGACCACCATTAGTTCCAAACCCACCAAAAGCACACCTTTTGGTTAAAAATATTTTTTTTTTATTTTCCTCCCCAAAAACCTAGGTGCGTCTTATGGGCCGGTGCGTCTTATAGGGCGAAAAATACGGTAGTTCAGGAGCCAAACCAGAAGGAGGCCATTTTAGAGTTAGTATTCACAAATGGGAATTTGGTATCTGAGGGGAAAGTTTGGGATCTAATGATCACCAGTCAGTGGGGTTTAAGTACAAAAGTTTTAGATTTTAGAAAAACTGACTTTTTTAAAATTAGATTAGTGGTATACGAGTCCCTATCAGATTGGAACAGTTTCAAAGGAGTCCAGGAGAAATGGGACTACTTAAAAGTGGCACTATTGAAGGCAACAGAAAATTGCATTAGGCTTGTCAGTAAAAGGAAAAAAAAGGAAGAGACCACTGTGGTACTCAGCAGAAGTGGCCAAAATCATTAAAAACTAAAAGATAGCATTTAGGAATTATAAAAATAAAAAAGACGAGGCTGACAGGAAAACTATAAGATTAGGGAGAGAGAGGCCAAACAAGTTATAAAGTTATAAGAGCTTCTAAAGCACAGGCAGAAGAGAAATTAGCTCAGTCAGTGAAAAAAGGCGATAAGACATTCTTCAAAAACAAAGGAAACTAAAACAAGGAATTAACAAATTAAAAACAAAAGAAGGAAGGTATATGGAAGAAGATAAATAACTAGCTGACTTGCCTCAATGAATACTTCTGTTCAGTTTTTACAAAGGAAAATTAAGGAAAAGGACCTCAGTTAGGAAGGAAGACTAAGAATCTTTTGATGCATGTGTCTTTACAGAGGAAGAGGTTCTAAGTCAGCTGTCTAAAATTAATATAAATAAGTCACAGGGGCCTGATGGGATACACCCAAAGCTATTAAAAGATCTCAGCGATGAACTAGCAAAACCATTAACAGATTTATTTAACCAATCACTGGTAACAGGAGTCGTCACAGAATATTGGAAATTAGCAAATGTTGTGCCCATTCACAAGAAAGTTAGAAGGGAGGAATCAGGCAACTATAGGCCAGTAAGCCTGACATCAATAGTGGGGAAATTAATGGAAACCATACTTAAGGAGAGGATTGTGGAACATCTAAAATCCCATGGATTGAAATATGAAAAACAGCATGGGTTTACTTCAGGGAGATTATAGATTTTTTTTATTGGGTGACTAAAATAATAGAGGACAGAGGTGCAGTAGACATCGCTTATCTAGACTTTAGTAAGGCTTTTGATACTGTCACACATAGAAGGCTTATCAATAAATTGCAGTCTTTGGGCTTGGACTCTCATATTGTTGAATGGATTAAGCAGTGGCTGAGGGACAGACAACAGAGGGTTGTAGTCAATGGAGTATATTCAGACCACGATCTTGTTACCAATGGGGTACCTCAGGGATCTGTTCTGGGACCCATATTGTTTAATATCTTTATCAGCGAAATTGCAGAAGGCCTCAATGGTAAGGTGTGTCTTTTTGCTGATGACACAAAGATTTGTAACAGGGTTGATGTTCCTGGAGGGATACACCAAATAAAATAAATGGAAAAGGATTAAGGAAAACTAGATGAATGGTCAAAAATCTGGCAAATAAAATTTAACGTTGATAAGTGCAAGATAATGCACCTGGGGCGTAAAAACCCAAGAGCAGAATATACAATCAGTGAAACAGTCCTAACCTCAGTATCTGAGGAAAAGGATTTAAGGGTCATTATTTCAGAAGACTTAAAGGTAGGCAGACAATGTCATAGAGCAGCAGGAAATGCTAGCAGAATGCTTGGGTGTATAGGGAGAGGCATTACCAGTAGAAAGAGGGAGGTGCTCATGCCGCTCTACAGAGCACTAGTGAGACCTCATTTGGAGTATTGTGCACAGTACTGGAGACCATATCTCCAGAAGGATGTTGATACTTTGGGAGAGAGTTCAGAGAAGAGCTACTAAACTGGTACATGGCTTGCAGGACAAAACTTACCAGGAAAGATTAAAGGACCTTAACATGTATAGCTTGGAAGAAAGACGAGACAGAGGGGATATGATAGAAACTTTTAAATACATAAAGGGAATCAACAAGGTAAAAGAGGAGAGAATATTTAAAAGAAGAAAAACTGTTACAAGAGGACATAGTTTTAAATTAGAGGGGCAAAGGTTTAAAAGCAATATCAGGAAGTATTACTTTACGGAGAAAGTAGTGGATGCATGGAATAGCATTCTTGCAGAAGTGGTAGCTGCAAATACAGTGAAAGAGTTTAAGCATGCATGGGATAGGCATAAGGCTATTCATAGTATTCAGTATATTGGGCAGACTAGATTGGCCAAATGGTTCTTGTCTGCTGACACATTCTATGTTTCTATGTTTCTATCTGTGCAATACCGTCTGTGTGTCAGGGGCAGAGATAGGAACAATACTAGTGAAAACAATACGTTTTTTCCCCATAATCTATCCATATTTTTGCTGTAAACGGTGTCATTCGTGAGTTGTCAGATCTGCGCTGCAATACCTTGTGTGGTTGTCAGGGCCAGATATAGGGAAAAAAAATTGAATACAGAAAACACTATTTTCCCCCCATAATCTATCCACATTTTTGCTGTCAATGGTGCAATCAGTGATCTGCGCTTCAATACATTTTGTGGTTGTCAGGGACAGATATAGTGAAAAATATAAATGTAAACTACATCAGAAAACAGTGTCTGTACCGATTCCAATAATCTGGGCATAAAACAGTGCCCATATTCTGTGTGTTTCTGTGACATATACTGTCCTGCATCAGAAAACTGTATCTTTAGGGCAAAATCCAAATATCTGGGCCTAATCTAGTGTCCATATTCTGTGTGTTTCTGTGACATATACTGTCCTGCATCAGAAAACAGTGTGTTTAGGGCAAAATCCAAATATTTGGGCCTAATCTAGTGTCCATATTCTGTGTGTTTCTGTGACATATACTGTCCTGCATCAGAATACAGTGTCTTTAGAACAAAATCCTAATATCTGGGCCTAATCTAGTGTCCATATTCTGTGTGTTTCTGTGACATATACTGTCCTGCATCAGAAAACTGTTTCTTTAGGGCAAAATCCAAACATCTGCGCCTAAAATAGTGTCCATATTCTGTGTGTGTCTGTGAAATATACTGTTCTGCATCAGAAAACTGTGTCTTTAGCGTACTGTAAAACAATCTGCGCCACATGTAGTGACAAAACAATTAAAATGAAGAAGGCAAGCACTAAGGGAGCGGGGAAGTGGGCGTGATGCTGATGGTGCACGCAGAGGCCGTGGCCCTGGGCGCAATGAAACTGTGCCCACTGCCAGTGCACCAGAAAAAAAACACATCCACTGTACCCAGTTTCATGTCCAACTTAGCTGGGCGGCGCAGGACAACACTGTCCGAGTCGGACCAGTGTGAACAGTTGGTCGGTTGGATTGCTGAAGATAATGCTTCCAGTCGGTTAATCACCACCCTCTCTTCCACCAAGTTCAGTCTCTGTAGCCAAGAGTCTGGTCAACCAAATACTCTCTCTGATCATCCTTCCTCCCACCATAGAAAGGCTTGTCAAACAAGTGATCCCACACTCGCATATTCCGAGGAGCTCTATCCAGTGGCACTATTACATTTGGCCCTCACGCCCAGCACGCTTGAAGAGGGACCTGAGATATTGTGCCCCGATTCTCAACCTTATGAGACTTCACAGTTTCAAAAAGATGACGTTGGTGAATGGCAATCATTTGTTAACAAGGTGGATGATGATGAGACACAGTTACCAATCACAGTTACCACCACCACCAGCATGATCTGCCACATGGCATCCAAGCACCCTAACAAGTGGGCCGAACACCTGGGTCCACAATCTGGGTCTGCGGGTCACACCACTGCCTCAATCTTCCCATGTGTTACGCACTGCTGGCCAATACCCATGGTGTGCCGTGGATTTCTCCTAGGAATCAATTGACACATGTCCTCTACGAGCACCCACTACCTAGGGTGTGCAGATCTCATATCTCCCTTTTTTTAATCCCCTGTCGAAGGCACAAGCCCGGATGCCCCTTGCCCTGCACCTGGACCTTCGCATGAACCATCCGCAACAACATCCACTTCCTTGTCCCAGCGCAGGATCCAAATATCCATAACACAGTTATTTGAGTAGACACTGCTTATTTGAGTAGACACTGCTGTGTCTACTCAAACGATCGCTGCTCACAATTAAGGACGACGCTCTGAATGTGGCTGGAGACAGTTGCCTCAGCTACAGAGGGTAGTACCCATGGAACTTGAATTCCATCTGTTCAGCGAGGATGGGCAGAAGAGGAGGAGGAGATGGAGAGTTACCCTGATGTCGACATCAACTCTGGCACACAAGGCTGACTTCATGTTAGGCTGCCTTTCCAGCGACCCTCGTGTTAAACGCATTTTAAATAACAAGGATTACTGGGTGTTCACCGTTCTCGACCCCCGCTACAAAGACAACTTCTCATCTCTCATTCCTCTGGTGGAGAGGACGAGCAAAATTGTGCAATATGAGAATATCCTTGTTGGAAAATTGTGCCAAAATTTTCCAACTGACAACAATGGCTGCAGAGTCCGTACTTCCTTAGGCAACCAAGGAAGGGAGACAAGGGGAATACACAGCAGTTCCAACAAAGGCAGGGCAACACTCTGCAAGGCATGGGACACCTTCATGGCAACCCGCCAGCAATCTCACACTGAAGCGCAGCCTAGTGGTACAAGGAGGGAAAAGTTTTGGAAGATGGTGAAGGAATACATAGCAGACAGTGTCAGCGTCCTAAATGATCCCTCAGTGCCTTACAACTACTGGGTGTCCAAGCTGGACACGTGGCACGAACTTGCACTCTACGCCTTGGAGGTGCTGGCCTGCCCTGCCGCCAGCGTTTTGTCTAAGCGTGTATTTAGTGTTGCTGGTGGCATTATAACAGATAAGCTATCCGCTTGTCCACTAGCAATGCTGACAGGTTAACTCAGGTTAGATAAAACTGACAGGTTAGATAAAAATGAGCAAGGCCTGGATTGCCCCTGACTAGGGTTGAGCGAACCCGAACTGTAAAGTTTGGGTTTGTACCGAACTTTAGGATTTTTGGACCCCGGACCCAAACTTTTCAGTAAAAGTTCGGGTTCGGTGTTTGGCGAGTTAATGACGCTTTTTGAAAGTTGTAGAGCAGCCAATCAACAAGCGTTTAACTCATGTGCCCTTAGAAACCATCACAGCCATGCCTACCAATGGCATGGCTGTGATTGGCCAGTGCAGCCTCTATATAAACTGTAGCTCTGTAGCTCTGCACATCACTCTGCTCTTATTAGTGTAGGGATAGGATGCTGCTGCTGTGAGGGAGAGAATAGGAAAGAATATTTTATTAGAAGTGCTTGTTTAACTCAGCAATCAACAGCGATTTTGTTTTGTGGGTGCAATGCACAATTTTTTTACTCTGCCCTGAGCCCAGGGAAACAGAAAAAGAACTTTAATCTGTCTGTTAGTTAGGTGGGCGTAGGTGGCATTTTATGCAAGTTCAGTGCACCAGCATAGCATATGTGCTTTTGTGACAGTCAAATATAAACTTGAAATACTGCAATTATATTCTGGGTTTTAAAAAAAATCACCCATTTTTGGCAATACCCTCCATCTGGGGCCTTTGCTGCATTTGTCAGTGTGAAATACAAGCTTGAAATACTGTCATAATATTCTGGGTTTTAAAAAAAACACCCATTTTTGGCAATACCCTACATCTGGGGCCTTTGCTGCATTTTTCAGTTTGATATACAAGTTTGAAATACTGCAATAATATTCTGGGTTTAAAAAAAACTAATTTTTTTGGCAATAACCTACATCTAAGGCTTTTGATACATCTGTCAGTGTTAAATACAACTGCTGTGTCTTTGAGAATGGTATTATCAGCATCAAAATGTGGGAGGGCCTGGTTACTGAATTTCCAGTACTCCCCACATTTTATTTACTCCCTAAAGTACACAAAGATCCCAAAACACCACCAGGGAGACCCATAGTATATGGGATTGGGTGTCTGTGTGAGACTATCTGCCGTTTTGTGGATTTCTATTTACAGAAATGTGTAGAGACCTGGCCTTCTTTTGTACACGACACTACTGCCGTCCTTAATAGGGATGAGCGAACACGAACTGTATAGTTCTATATACATTTTCGTAAAAGTCCGGGTTCGGGTTCGGCGTTCAGCGCTTTCTTGGCGCTTTTTGAAAGGCTGCAAAGCAGCCAATCAACAAGCGTCATACTACTTGCCCCAAGAGGCCATCACAGTCATGCCTACTATTTAAGCTGCAGTCACGTAGCGCCGCACGTCACTCTGCTCTGATCAGTGTAGGGATAGGATGCAGCTGCTGCTGTTAGGGCGAGATTAGGCAGGGAATTACTCTTCCAAAACACTTAATGAAGTGATCGATCAACAGCTGTGAATCATTCAACCTCTGCTATTTAAATGCTCACTGTTTTTAGGCTGCCCAGAGCGTTTTTCTGTCACTTTTTTCTGGGGTGATCGGCGGCCATTTTGTGTCTTGTGGTGCGCCAGCACAAGCTGCCACCAAGTACATTTAACCAATAGTGTTTTTTTTTTTTTTGCTATATCCTATATCAGGGGTTTGGCTGTGCTTACTATTTTATTGAGGGGTGAAATACAATTGCCAAAATAGCAGTACCCTAAATCTGGTGTTTCAGCTGTTTCAGCTGTGGCTAGCCAATTGTAATACTGTCTGCTGTCTGGCAAATTATATATTTTTTTCTGGGTTGAAATACAATTCCCAAATTAGCAATTCCCTAAATCAGTGGTTTCCCGCTGTAGCAGGCCAAGTTTAAAACTATCCATAAAAGGGTATATTACATTGAAGGTGCTGATAGGGTCATCCTCAATAACTTCACACGCTACCGTGCATCTCCAATTCTAATTCTGTCCGTAAACGTATACCTGTCATCCAGGGCCTAAATACTAGGCCTACAATTTGTTTTCAGCTAAATCTGTGGTTATTGCTGTGGCTGGTCAAGTTTTTTATTGTCCGTCAAAGCACAGTTTTTGTTCTGGGTTGAAATACAATTTCAAACTTAGCAATTCCCTAAATCAGTGGTTTCTGCTATATCAGGCCAAGTTTAAATCTATCCATAAAATGGTATATTACATTGAAGGTGCTGATAGTTTCATCCTCAATAACTTCACACGCTACCGTGCATTTCCAAGTCTAATTCTGTCCGTAAATGTATACCTGTCATCCAGGGCCTAAATACTAGGCCTACAATTTATATTCAGCTAAATCTGTGGTTACTACTGTGCCTGTATTAGTGTAATACGGTACCTAAATAGATAGCCAGATAGTGTTAGGTGCCTATAAAAAAAGGCCTGAATTTGAATTCAATACATTGGGTCAAATAATTTTTTGTTGTGAACGGTAACAATGAGGAAAACATCTAGTAAGGGACGCGGACGCTGACATGGTCGTGGTGGTGTTAGTGGACCCTCTGGTTCTGGGAGAGGACATGGCCGTTCTGCCACAGCCACAAGTCCTAGTGTACCAACTACCTCAGGTCCCAGTAGACGCCAGAATTTACAGCAATATTTGGTGGGGCCCAATGCCGTTCTAAGGATGGTAAGGCCTGAGCAGGTACAGGCATTAGTCAATTGGGTGGCCGACAGTGGATCCAGCACGCTAACATTATCTCCCACCCAGTCTTCTGCAGAAAGCTCACAGATGACGCCTGAAAACCAAGCCCATCAGTTATGCAGCAGTCTCTTATGCTGTTTGAAGGCTCTGCTGGCAGGGTTTCCCAAGGGCATCCACCTAGCCCTTCCCCAGCGGTGGAAGACATAGAATGCACTGACGCACAACCACTTATGTTTATTGATGATGAGGACATGGGAATACCACCTCAGCACATTTCTGATGATGAAACACAGGTGCCAACTGCTGCGTCTTTCTGCAGTGTGCAGACTGAACAGGAGGTCAGGGAGGAAGACTGGGTGGAAGACGATGCAGGGGACGATGAGGTCCTAGACCCCACATGGAATGAAGGTCGTGCCACTGACTTTCAGAGTTCGGAGGAAGAGGCAGTGGTAAGACCGAGCCAACAGCGTAACCGCCAAGAGACTCCGCCTGCTACTGACTGCCGCCATCTGAGACCGAGCACCCCAAAGGCAGCTTCAAGGAGTTCCCTGGCGTGGCAGTTCTTCAAACAATGGGCTGATGACAAGACCCGAGTGGTTTGCACGCTGTGCCATCAGAGCCTGAAGCGAGGCATTACTGTTCTGAACCTTAGCACAACCTGCATGACCAGGCACCTGCATGCAAAGCATGAACTGCAGTGGAGTAAACACCTTAAAAACAAGGAACTCACTCAGACTCCCCCTGCTACCTCTTCTGCTGCTGCCGCCTCGGCCTCTTCCTCCGCCTCTGGAGGAACGTTGGCACCTGCCGCCCAGCAAACAGAGGATGTACCACCAACGCCACCACCTCTGTCACCAAGCATCTCAACCATGTCACACGGCAGCGTTCAGCTCTCCATCTCACAAACATTTGAGAGAAAGCGTAAATTCCCACCTAGCCACCCTCGATCCTTGGCCCTGAATGCCAGCATTTCTAAACTACTGGCCTATGAAATACTGTCATTCAGGCTGGTGGACACAGACAGCTTCAAACAGCGCATGTCGCTTGCTGTCCCACAGTATGTTGTTCCCAGCCGGCACTACTTCTCCAAGAGAGCCGTGCCTTCCCTGCACAACCAAGTATCCGATAAAATCAAGTGTGCACTGCGCAACGCCATCTGTGGCAAGGTCCACCTAACCACAGATACGTGGACCAGTAAGCATGGCCAGGGACGCTATATCTCCCTAACTGCACACTGGTTAAATGTAGTGGCGGCTGGGCCCCAGGCAGAGAGCTGTTTGGCGCACATCCTTCCGCCGCCAAGGATCGCAGGGCAACATTCTTTGCCTCCTGTAGCCTCCTCTTCCTACTCGGCTTCCTCCTCCTCTTCTTCCACCTGCTCATCCAGTCAGCCACACACCTTCACCACCAACTTCAGCACAGCCTGGGGTTAACATCAGCAGGCCATTCTGAAACTCATATGTTCACAGATCCTCTGAGGGCAGGGTTAGCATGGCAGAGATGTGGAAAAGTTTTGTCTCCACGCCACAGCTAACTGCACCACCACCTGATACGGAACGTGTTAGCAGGAGGCAACATTTCACTAACATGGTGGAACAGTAAGTGTGCACACCCCTCCACATACTGACTGATGGTTCGGCCCCATTCAACTTCTGGGTCTCCAAATTGTCCACGTGGCCAGAGCTAGCCTTTTATGCCTTGGAGGTGCTGGCCTGCCAGGCGGCCAGCATTTTGTCTGAACGTGTATTCAGCACGGCAGGGGGCGTCATTACAGACAAACGCAGCCGCCTGTCTACAGCCAATGTGGACAAGCTGACGTTCATAAAAATGAACCAAGTATGGATCCCACAGGATCTGTCCATCCCTTGTGCAGATTAGACATTTTTAACTACCTCCCCTTAACCATATATTATTGTACTCCAGGGCACTTCCTCATTCAATCCTTTTTTTATTTTAATTTTAAGATTATATTGTGGGGCAACCTAAAGTTGAATGAACCTCTCCTCTGTCTGGGTGCCGGGGCCTAAAAATATCTGACAGTGGCCTGTTCCAGTGTTGGGTGACATGAAGCCTGATTCTCTGCTATGACATGAAGCCTGAATCTCTGCTATGGGACCTCTCTTGTCTGTCTGGGTGCCGGGGCCTAAAAATATCTGACAGTGGCCTGTTCCAGTGTTGGGTGACATGAAGCCTGATTCTCTGCTATGACATGAAGCCTGAATCTCTGCTATGGGACCTCTCTTCTCTGTCTGGGTGCCGGGGCCTAAAAATATCTGACAGTGGCCTGTTCCAGTGTTGGGTGACATGAAGCCTGATTCTCTGCTATGACATGAAGCCTGATTCTCTGCTATGGGACCTCTCTCCTCTGTCTGGGTGCCGGGGCCTAAAAATATCTGACAATGGCCTGTTCCAGTGGTGGGTGACATGAAGCCTGATTCTCTGCTATGACATGAAGCCTGAATCTTTGCTATGGGACCTCTCTCCTCTGTCTGGGTGCCGGGGCCTAAATATTTGACAATGGCCTGTTCCAGTGGTGGGTGATGTGAAGCCTGATTCTCTGCTATGACATGAAGCCTGATTCTCTGCTATGGGACCTCTCTCCTCTGTCTGGGTGCCGGGGCCTTAATATCTGACAATGGCCTGTTCCAGTGTTGGGTGACGTGAAGCCTGATTCTCTGCTATGACATGAAGCCTGATTCTCTGCTATGACTTGAAGCCTGATTCTCTGCTATGGGACCTCTCTCTTCTGTCTGGGTGCCGGGGCCTAAATATCTGAAAATGGCCTGTTCCAGTGGTGGGTGACGTGAAGCCTGATTCTCTGCTATGACATGAAGCCTGATTCTCTGCTATGACATGAAGCCTGATTCTCTGCTATGGGACCTCTCTCCTCTGTCTGGGTGCCGGGGCCTAAATATCTGACAATGGCCTGTTCCAGTGTTGGGTGACGTGAAGCCTGATTCTCTGCTATGACATGAAGCCTGATTCTCTGCTATGACATGAAGCCTGATTCTCTGCAATGGGACCTCTCTCCTCTGTCTGGGTGCCGGTGCCTAAATATCTGATAATGGCCTGTTTCAGTGGTGGGTGACGTGAAGCCTGATTCTCTGCTATGACATGAAGCATGATTCTCTGCTATGACTTGAAGCCTTATTCTCTTCTATGACATGAAGCCTGATTCTCTGCTATGGGACCTCTCTCCTCTGTCTGGGTGCCGGGGCCTAAATATCTGACAATGGCCTGTTCCAGTGGTGGGTGACGTGAAGCCTGATTCTCTGCTATGACATGAAGCCGGATTCTCTGCTATGACATGAAGCCTAAATTTCAGCTTTGGGACCTCTCTCCTCTGTCTGTGTGCCGGGGCCTAAAAATATCTGACAGTGGCCTGTTCCAGTGGTGGGTGACGTGAAGCCTGATTCTCTACTATGACATGAAGCCTGATTCTCTGCAATGGGACATCTCTCCTCTGTCTGGGTGCCGGGGCCTAAATATCTGACAGTGGCCTGTTCCAGTGTTGGGTGACGTGAAGCCTGATTCTCTGCCATGACATGAAGCCTGAATCTCTGCTATGGGACCTCTCTCCTCTGTCTGGGTGCCGGGGCCTAAATATCTGACAGTGGCCTGTTCCAGTGGTGGGTGACGTGAAGCCTGATTCTCTGCTATGACATGAAGCCTGATTCTTTGCTATGGGACCTCTCTCCTCTGTCTGGGTGCCGGGGCCTAAATATCTGACAATGGCCTGTTCCAGTGGTGGGTGACGTGAAGCCTCTTTCTCTGTTATGACATGAAGCCTGATTCTCTGCTATGACACGAAGCCTGATTCTCTGCTATGGGACCTCTCTCCTCTGTCTGGGTGTCGGGGCCTAAATATCTGACAATGGCCTGTTCCAGTGTTGGGTGACGTGAAGCCTGATTCTCTGCTATGACATGAAGCCTGATTCTCTGCTATTACATGAAGCCTGATTCTCTGCTATGACATGAAGCCTGATTCTCTGCAATGGGACCTCTCTCCTCTGTCTGGGTGCCGGTGCCTAAATATCTGATAATGGCCTGTTTCAGTGGTGGGTGACGTGAAGCCTGATTCTCTGCTATGACATGAAGCATGATTCTCTGCTATGACTTGAAGCCTTATTCTCTTCTATGACATGAAGCCTGATTCTCTGCTATGGGACCTCTCTCCTCTGTCTGGGTGCCGGGGCCTAAATATCTGACAATGGCCTGTTCCAGTGGTGGGTGACGTGAAGCCTGATTCTCTGCTATGACATGAAGCCGGATTCTCTGCTATGACATGAAGCCTAAATTTCTGCTTTGGGACCTCTCTCCTCTGTCTGTGTGCCGGGGCCTAAAAATATCTGACAGTGGCCTGTTCCAGTGGTGGGTGACGTGAAGCCTGATTCTCTACTATGACATGAAGCCTGATTCTCTGCAATGGGACCTCTCTCCTCTGTCTGGGTGCCGGGGCCTAAATATCTGACAGTGGCCTGTTCCAGTGGTGGGTGACGTGAAGCCTGATTCTCTGCCATGACATGAAGCCTGAATCTCTGCTATGGGACCTCTCTCCTCTGTCTGGGTGCCGGGGCCTAAATATCTGACAGTGGCCTGTTCCAGTGGTGGGTAACATGAAGCCTGATTCTCTGCCATGAGACCTCTCTCCAATTCATTTCCCTATCCACATTTGTTTGCAGGGGATTTACCTACATTTTGCTGCCTTTTGCAGCCCTCTAGCCCTTTCCTGGGCTATTTTACAGCCTTTTTAGTGCCAAAAAGTTTGGGTCCCTATTGACTTCAATGGGGTTCGGGTTCGGGGCGAAGTTCGGGGCGAGTTCGGATCCCGAACCAGAACATTTCCGGGAAGTTCAGCCAAACTTCTCGAACCCGAACATCCAGGTTTTCGCTCAACTCTAGTCCTTAAGAGACTTGGTGGGATGGATTTGGACAGTGATATGCTTTTGGTCACGTGCGACGTCGAGTCCCTGTACACCTCTATCTGTCACGACCACGGACTACGGGCGTCACAATTCTTTTCGAATACAACTAATTTGGATAGCGATTTGATTGATCTGGTCATGATACTATTAGAATTCGCATTGAAACATAATGCGTTTATGTTTAAAGGTCGCTATTTCCTACAGCTCCAGGGAACAGCGATGGGGGCCACGTGTGTGCCCTCATATGCCAATTTATTCCTGGGGCTGTTGGAAAGGGAGATTGTTATGAATTTGGAGGGTCATGACGCAGTGGTCTCGTGGTCGAGATATATAGATGACGTTTTGTTCATCTGGCAGTGCTCAACGTCACATTTGGAGGGGTTTCTGCACAATCTCAATTCAAATGATCAGAATATTAAACTATTGTGGACTTATAGTGGGGAACATGTCAATTTCCTGGACCTTGCGATCACTGTGGAGAATAAAGGCCTGTTAGGTTTTGACATACACAGGAAGTCTACAGCTACCAAATCACTATTATTCTCCTCTTCTTCGCATCACCCACAGGTCTCTCGTGCCATACCTATTGGTCAATTTTGCAGGGCTAGGCGGATATGTTCCAGTGAAGCCAGTTTTGAGCGAGAGGCAGAAGAACTATCTAGGAGATTTCGGGAGAGGGGTAATAGTAAGAAAGTGATCAGGAAAGGCTATATTAGGGCAAAGGACTCCTCTAGGGATAACCTGTTAAACCATCCTCCCCGTAAGAAAGAAAGAGATCATGGTTTCCCTAGGTTTATTACCAACTTCAATGCCCAATGGAGACAATTGCAGGATATCCTCCAAAGGCATTGGCAAGTCCTCCGAACGGATAGGGATCTTAAGAAGGTAATATCTGAGAGACCACTGGTTACCTGGAAGAGAGCAAAAAATCTTAGGGACAGTGACCAGGAGCCACTATGTTGCCCCAATTAAAGGTGGCATTTTTGGGGACAAGGGCCCCCTAGAAGGAGTACAACATTTTACATCACATCTCCTAATAAACAGAGGCAGTTGTCTATCATGCTGAGTGCCCCTGTGGCCTGATTTATATTGGAATGACTACGACGGCACTCAGGACGAGAGTTTTGGAGCATATCCGTGATATCAAGGCGGTTGCTGAGATCACTGAGTGTGACAAACTCAGAAAATTAAAACCAGTGGCAAAACACTTTAGGGAGGTTCACAACTGCAATCCTAGAGGCATCTCTTTTAAAGGGATAGATCATGTACGACTGGGAATTTGGGGAGGCAACATAAGTGGATGGTTCTGCTCAACACTGTGACCCCCTCATGGATTGAATGAGGCGTTAAGTTTCAAATCCTTTTTTTAGGTTAGCGTATTTACTGAATTTTTCAGTGATTTTAACAGCTTTTTATTTACTTAGTTTTCCGCGTGGCCATATAAAGTGATGATTGGAGAGCTGCGAGGAGAGGGGTGATCTTTATATACATCGTGAATATGGAGATGGATATTAAACATACTGTGAATATGGAGATGGATTACCATGCAAATATTGGGATGGACCTCTATATATAAGATCTGTATTTAATACACTTAATGACACTCATGTATTTTTGGTTTAGTGTTATGGTTAAGCACTTGAATTTGCGGCTATTTTAGCTATTGGAGAGCCGATGTAACTTATTATGTGTAGACTTTGTTGCCTTAGTCACACTGGCTAGACAATAATCTGTATCACTTAATGACTGTGGTGAAGTATTTTTTGAAGTGTTGTTGTCAATCACTTTTTATGCACTAAGCACTTTAGATGGGTGGTAATATACTTGACTATGCTGGGTCGACAACAATATTATGCCGCCCCTGCCAACTCGGGAATACTTATCACCACTAATTATGGATTATGGCAATCTATTACAAAAGATTGCCCATACTTGATATTTTGTATAATTGGGTGGTGTATAGTGGAATACTATCAGGGTAGATGTGATATATAGTATACACTTTGTATTTTCTATGGTATTGGTGGCTTTGCAATCATGTATGGTATCTGTTATGCATGGTATCAATCGTGTATTTGCAATCATTGGTGCTTTTATAATCATGTATGGTACCTATCTATAATATGTATTGGGACTATATTGTTATGGGATACTTTTATGTACTGTTTTTTCAATCATGTATGGTATCTATTTCTAATATACATCTGGATTATACGATCATGCAATTAGGTATTTTTAGGTATTATTTATGTATTATTATGCATTGTTTACGTCATTGATGTCTGTATAATCATGTATGGCATCTATTTATAATGTATATTATGACTGTAGTACTGGGACATTGCATGCTCTGGATGGATTTTACGATATACTTAATGCTGCATTCAATGATAGTATAATGATGACATTGGGTAATCATCTTTTTGGAATTTTGTGTTTTGATATATTCAGATGTATTTAAATGTACTCAGCTCTGCAATAATTATGATGCTGTGCATTAATTTTCCTCCTTTGATATTTATATTTAAATGTATTCAGATGTACTCAGCTTTCCAATGTTGCCATATATTGCTAATATCCCCTATATAGACTTCGTATATTGGGCGTTCTAATGCGAATGATAATGTCCAGTATGCCAAGTGTGGTTTTAATATTCTTACAGCTTGAACGTGTTCACGCTTGGACAGGCTGATACAGCGCTGTGCTGCGATGCACTGTACACCGGGTCACGCGGGGATGCCGTTACGTTTCCTTGGGAGGCGGGCTGGAACGCATAGTTTGCGTTCCACCCCTCCTCCTGATGAATGTGGCGTCGCCATGATGTACTCGGCGTGCATCATCAGGCAGGAGCGCTCGATAGTGAGTATCAGCTGTTATATTCAATTATTGTATGCCCTGAAGCTACATAGGGGATATAAATAGGGGACTATGGTCACACTTTTACTTACCTCTAGACGAAGCTGAGGCGAAACGCGCGTCAAGGTTTTCAGCCTGTCCTGTGCCTGCTGTTTCTGCCCTCCATCATCTCTCATGGTATGTTGTAATTTTCCATCAGGTGCCTACAGATGAGCTCTGTTTATAGCCTTCATTTGAAGGTTTGGTGCATGGGGTCTCACTTATTTTGAGTATTCTACATAGATATTACTCTGTTTATGTTTTTATTTATGTATTATCAGGATCCAGTGCTTGAGACTCATTTAGTGGCTATGCACTAGAGTGATGATCACAGTTACCATATTTTAGTGGTTAGTATTGCATACCACTTTCCTGTGAATCACCCTACTGCATAATATATACACACCTGACATGTGCTCCATCTATTTGGCAGGCTACAGAGACACTGGGCGGGGGACTGCGGCATCCGGGTTTTTTGCTGACTCTTCAAACTTTTTTGTTATCTCTACTACCTTAATAATCAAGATCTGTTTATTTTTATAAAAATAAAGTATATATTTTTGAATACATTAGGCATTCATTTGTTGTTTGTTTAACAACACTTTAGGTCTATTTGGTTGTCTTCTCGTTTGCCCTATTTTACGGCGTTATAGTGAGGCTTCATGTTTGGTTCTACAAGCTTGAAATACTGCAATAATACTCTGTTATTTAAAAAAAACACCCATTTTGGGTAAAATACTAAATTTGAGGCCTTTGCTGCATCTGTCAGTGTAAAATACAAGCGTTAGATATGGCTGTTATATTCTTTTATTTTAAAAAAACACCCATTTTGGGCACAATAATAAATTTGTGGCCTTTGCTGTATCTTTCAGTGTGAAATACAAGCTTGAAATATGGCAATAATATTATGTTATTTAAAAAAAACACCCATTTTGGGCAAAATATTAAATTTGCAGCCTTTGCTGCATCTGTCAGTGTGAAATAGAAGCGTTAGATACTGCTGATATATTCTGTTATTTAAAAAAAACACCCATTTTGGGCAAAATACTAAATTTGTGACCTTTGCTGCATCTGTCAGTGTGAAATACAAGCTTGAAATACTGCCATAAAATTCTGGGTTAAAAACAAAAACAAATTTTTGGCAATACCCTACATCTGGGGCCTTTGCTGCATCTGTCAGTGTGAAATACAAGCTTGAAATACTGCAATAATATTCTGGGTTTTAAAAAAACACTGATTTTTGGCAATACACTACATCTGGAGTAGGGTTGAGCATACCCGAACATTTCAGTAAAAGTTCAGGTTTCAGGTTCAGTATTCGGCGAGTTAATGGCGCTTTTTGAAAGGCTGCAGAGCAGTTTAACTCTGTGCCCTTAGAAGCCATCACAGCCATGATGCCAGTGCAGCAAGTGACCCAACCTCTATATGAGCTGGAGTCACGTAGCGCTGCACATCACTCTGCTATGTTTAGTGTAGGGATAGGATGCTGCTGCTGTGAGGGAGAGAATAGGAAAGAAACTTTAATCAGAACTGCAATTGAACTCAGCGATCTACAGTACAGACCAAAAGTTTGGACACACCTTCTCATTCAAAGAGTTTTCTTTATTTTCATGACTATGAGAATTGTAGATTCACACTTAAGGCATAAAAACTATGAATTAACACATGTGGAATTATATACATAACAAAAAAGTGTGAAACAACTGAAAATATGTCATATTCTAGGTTCTTCAAAGTAGCCACCTTTTGCTTTGATTACTGCTTTGCACACTCTTGGTATTCTCTTGATGAGCTTCAAGAGGTAGTCACCTGAAATGGTCTTCCAACAGTCTTGAAGGAGTTCCCAGAGAGGCTTAGCACTTGTTGGCCCTTTTGCCTTCACTCTGCGGTCCAGCTCACCCCAAACCATCTCTATTGGGTTCAGGTCCGGTGACTGTGGAGGCCAGGTCATCTGGCGCAGCACCCCATCACTCTCCTTCATGGTCAAATAGCCCTTACACAGCCTGGTGGTGTGTTTGGGGTCATTGTCCTGTTGAAAAATAAATGATGGTCCAACTAAACGCAAACCGGATGGAATAGCATGCCGCTGCAGGATGCTGTGGTAGCCATGCTGGTTCAGTATGCCTTCAATTTTGAATAAATCCCCAACAGTGTCATCAGCAAAGCACCCCCACACCATCACACCTCCTCCTCCATGCTTCACGGTGGGAACCAGGCATGTAGAGTCTATCCGTTCACCTTTTCTGCGTCGCACATAGACACGGTGGTTGGAACCAAAGATCTCAAATTTTGACTTATCAAACCAAAGCACAGATTTCCACTGGTCTAATGTCCATTCCGTGTGTTCTTTAGCCCAAACAAGTCTCTTCTGCTTGTTGCCTGTTCTTAGCAGTGGTTTCCTAGCAGATATGGCCTGAATTACACAGTCTCCTCTTAACAGTTGTTCTAGAGATGTGTCTGCTGCTAGAACTCTGTGTGGCATTGACCTGGTCTCTAATCTGAGCTGCTGTTAACCTGCGATTTCTGAGGCTGGTGACTCGGATGAACTTATCCTCCGCAGCAGAGGTGACTCTTGGTCTTCCTTTCCTGTGGCGGTCCGCATGTGAGCCAGTTTCTTTGAAGCGCTTGATGGTTTTTGTGACTGCACTTAGGGACACTTTCAAAGTTTTCCCAATTTTTCGGACTGACTGACCTTAATTTCTTAAAGTAATGATGGCCACTCGTTTTTCTTTACTTAGCTGCTTTTTTCTTGCCATAATACAAATTCTAACAGTCTATTCGGTAGGACTATCAGCTGTGTATCCACCTGACTTCTCCACAACGCAACTGATGGTCCCAACTTCATTTATAAGGCAAGAAATCCCACTTATTAAACCTGACAGGGCACACCTGTGAAGTGGAAACCATTTCAGGTGACTACCTCTAGAAGCTCATCAAGAGAATGCAAAGCAGTAATCAAAGCAAAAGGTGGCTACTTTGAAGAACCTAGAATATGACATATTTTCTGTTGTTTCACACTTTTTTGTTATGTATAAAATTCCACATGTGTTAATTCATAGTTTTGATGCCTTCAGTGTGAATCTACAATTTTCATAGTCATGAAAATAAAGAAAACTCTTTGAATGAGAAGGTGTGTCCAAACTTTTGGTCTGTACTGTACGTAGATTTTGTTGTGTGGGTGCAGTGCACAATCTTTTTACACTGCCCTGAGCCCAGTGACAGAGAAAAATAACTTTTATCCATCTGTTAGTTTGGTGGGCGGCGGCGGCCACAGCCATTTTATGCAAGCTCAGTGCACCATCACTGCATATGTGCTTTTGTGACATTGAAATCCAAGCTTGAAATACTGCAATAATAATCTGGGTTTAAAAAAACACAATTTTTGGCAATATCCTACATCTGGGGCCTCTGCCGCATTAGTCAGTGTGCAATTTAAGCTAGAAATACAGCTATAATTTTCTGGGTTTTAAAAAACACCCTTTTTGGGCAAAATACTCAATTTTACAGCCCTTGCTGCATCTGTCAATGTGAAATTCAAGCGTTATTTCATGCTGTCATATTCTGTTATTAAAAAACACCCATTTTGGGCAAAGTACTTCATATTGCAGCCTTTGCTGCATCTGTTATTGTTAAAACAAGCTTGAAATTCTTCAATAATTTTCCGGATTTAAAAAAAACACCAATTTTTGGCAATACCCTCTATCCGGGACCACTGCCCCATTAGTCAGTGGGCACGTTAAGCTAGAAATACAGCTATAATTTTCTGGTTTTAAAAAAAACACCCATTGAGGGCAAAATACTTAATTTGCGGTCTTGTCTGCATCTGTCCGTGTGAATTTCAAGCGTTATATATTGCTGTCATATTCTGGTATTAAAAAAACACCCATTTAGGGAAAAAATCTTAATTTCGCAGCCTTTGCTGCATCTGTCATTGTGAGATACACCCTTTACATACTGCTGTGCTATTCTGGTATTAAATAAACACCCATTTTGGGCAAAAATCTTAATTTTGCAGTATTTGCTGCATATGTAATTGTGAGATACACCCTTTAGATACTGTTGTTCTATGCTGTTATTAAAAAAACACCCATTTTGGGCAAGATCCTAAATTTGAGAAATATGAGGAGAGCGTCAAATAAGGGACGTGGCCCCGGTCATGGTGCTGCTGGTGCAGCTCCTGTTGCAGGGAGAGGACGTGGTCAATCTGTGCCAGCTACACATACAAGTGAAACACCTTACTCAGGTGTGAGTATACGACAGAACCTTCAGCGGTATTTGGTCCGGCCTAATGCGGCTCTACGAATGGTGAGGCCAGAACAAGTACAGGCGATAGTAGATTGGGTGGGAGACAATGTGAAGGAACTGGAGGCACTGTCAGCAACCCAGTCTCCTGCTGCAAGATCAGAGTTGGCACCTGCAGGCGATGTCCATAAGTCTTTCACCTCACCCCCTTGCAAATCAGCCAAGCAGTCTGAGCCCCAAGTCATGAAGCAGTCTCTTCTGCTTTTTGATGATTCTGTTAGCAGGGTTTCCCAGGGCCATCCACTTAGCCCTGTCCCAGAAGTGGAAGAGATTGAGTGCACCTATGCCCAACCACTTATGTTTCAAGATAAGTACATTGGAGGACCATCGCAGCACGTCTCGGATGATGACGAAACACAGGTGCCAACTGCTGGGGCCTTTGACAGTGTGCAGACCAACAAGGAGGGCAAGAGTGAAGACTGGGTGGAAGATGATGTGGAGGACGATGAGGTCCTCGACCCCACATGGAATCAAGGTCATGCAAGTGACTGTGTAGTTCGTAGAAAGAGGCGGTGGTCGCACAGAGCCACCAGCACAGCAGAGGGAGCAGGGTGCAAAAGCAGAGCAGCTGTCCCCTAGACAGTATGCCTGCTACTGCCCACCGCAGCAAGGAACCGAACACACCAAAGCCAGCTCCAAGGAGGTCCCTGGCGTGGCAGTTCTTCAAGCAATGTGCTGACGGCAAGACACGAGTGGTTTGCACGCTGTGCAATCAGAGCCTGAAGCGAAGCATAAACGTTCTCAACCTGAGAACAACCTGCATGACCAGGCATCTAAGTGCAAAGCACATGCTGCATTGGAGTAGACACCTCAAAAAGCAAGAAAGGTCTCTGGCTCCTCCTGCTTCCTCTTCTGCTGCAGTCTCTGCCTCTTCGTCCACCTCTAGAGTGACAGTGCCACCTGCCACCCCGGAAACAGAGGATCTGCCAGCAACACCACCACCTGGGTCACCAAGCATCTCCACAATGTCCCATGGAAGCAAGCGTTCAGCTCTCCATCTCCTAAACACTGGAGTGGAAGAGGAAGTACCCCCCTACCCAACCGCGATCCCTGGCCCTGAATGCCAGCATTTCTAAATTACTGGCCTTTGAAATGCTGTAATTCCGTCTGGTGGAGACAGAGAGATTTAAAAGCCTTATGATGGTGGCTGTCCCACAGTACGTCGTGCCCAGCCACCACTACTTTTCCAGGTGTACCATCCCTTCCCTGCACAACCAAGTAGGGGACAAAATCAGGTGTGCACTGAGCAACGCCATCTGTGGCAAGGTGCACCGCACTACGGATATGTGGACCAGTAAGCACGGTCAGAGACGTTATATCTCCTTAACAGCACACTAGGTAAATGCAGTAGTGGCAGGGCCTGAGGTGGATAGCAGTTTGGCACATGTCCTTCCACCACCGAGGATTGCAGGGTGCTTCAGTTTTCCTCCTGTTGATTCCTCCTCCTACTCCGCTTCCTCATCCTCTACCAGCTCGTCATCTGGTCAGTGTAACACCTTCACCACCAACTTCAGCACAGCCCAGGGTAAACAACAGCAGGCAGTTTTAAAACTTATCTGTTTGGGGGACAAACCCCACACTGTGCAGGAGCTGTGGACGGGCATGGAACAACAGACAGATGAGTGGTTGGTGCCAGTGAACCTCAAGCCCGGCCTGGTGGTGTGCGATAATGGGCAAAATCTCGTAGCAGCTCTGGGACTAGCCGGTTTGATGCACATCCCTTGCCTGGCACATGTGCTGAATTTGGTGGTGCAGAGATTCCTTAAAAATTACCCCGATATGTCAGAGCTGCTGCATAAAGTGCATGCCGCCTGTGCACGCTTTCGGTGTTCTCACACTGCTGCTGCTCGCCTGTCAGCGCTGCAGCGTTACTTCGGCCTTCCCGCTCACCGCCTCATATGCGACGTGCCCACAAGGTGCAACACCACCTTGCACATGCTGGCCAGACTGTGTGAGCAGCAGCAGGCGATAGTGGAGTTTCAGCTGCAGCATGCACGGTTGAGTCGATCTGCAGAACAGCACCACTTCACCACCAATGACTGGGCCTCCATGCGAGACCTGTGTTCCTTGTTGCACTGTTTCAAGTACTCCACCAACATGGCCAGTGCCAATAACGCTGTTCTCAAAGTTACTATCCCACTTCTATGCCTCTTTGAAAAAACACTGCTGGCGATGATGGAAGAGGATGTGGCATAGGAGGAGGAAGAGGGATAATGTCGTAGGGTTTCCGCCCAGTCATTCACAAGTGGCTCCGAGGGTGGGTTCCTGCACCCACAAACGCCAGGAACACAATGGTCCAGCCAGGGCATAGTTCTGGAGGATGAGGAGGAGGAGATGGAGGAGGAACCATGTTCACAGCAGGGTGGCACCCAGACCAATTAATGGCCATCACTGGTGCGTGGTTTGGGAGATACAGAGGACACAGACGATACACCTCCCGCAGAGGACAGCCTTTCGTTGCCTCTGGGAAGCCTGGCGCACATTAGCGATTACATGCTGCAGTGTCTCCGCAACTAACGCCGAGTTGCCCACATTCTAACTTGTGCTTATTACTGGGTGGCCACGCTGCTGGGTCCCCGTTGCAAGGACAACGTAACATTCTTAATTCCGTCACTGGAGCGTGATCGTAAGATGCGCGAGTACAAGCGTGTGCTGCTAGACAAGCTGCTGGTGGCATTCCTACCTGACAGCGGGGGCACAGTGGAAGCACAAGGCGAAGGCAGAGGAGGCGGAAGAGGTTGCCAACGCAGCTGGGGCACCGGCCAGCACCTCAGAAGGCAGGGTTAGCATAGCCGAAATGTGGAAAAGCTTTGTCAGCACGCCACAACAACCAGCACCACCAGCTGATATGGAATGTCTTAGCAAGAGGCAGCATTTCAGCAACATGGTGGAGCAGTATGTGTGCACACGCCTACACGTACTGAATGACTGGTCTGCCCCCTTCAACTTCTGGGTCTCCAAGCCTGAGCTTGCCATTTACGCCTTGGAGGTGCTGGCCTGCCCTGCAGCCAGTGTATTATCTGAACCTGTGTTTAGCATGGCAGGGGGCGTTATCACAGACAAGCGCAGCCGCCTGTCCACAGCCAATGTGGACAAGCTCACGTTCATTAAAATGAACCAGGCATGGATCCCACAGGACTTGTCCATACCTTGTGCAGAATAGACATATATACCAGCCTTAACCAGCCATTGTTATACTACAGCGCAATTGCTCATTCTTGTATTTTCACATTCTTTGCCAAAAAACTGTGTTGGCTACCTCGTCCTCCTCCACCGCTGCTTCCGCCTACACCGCTACGTCCATCACCTCATCAAACTCCTACTCCATATTGACCTCCACCTCATAAATCAATTTTATTTTTATTTTATTTTTCAGGTGAAATTCACCAATTTTTGGGTGAAATTTACACATTTTTGGGTTTGATATACCCATTCTCTACCTATTCATAGTCATAGGTGCATATTCATAAATGCAAACATAATTAATAAAAAAATAATCGCTGCACACACATATAAGCAGTAAAGCTGAGAAATGGGGATCATTCTAAATTCAAGTGGTATTATACCTACTATAAATGGATCAATGGAAGCTCTTAGCACACATTTTGATCAAACTTGTGTTGGGCCCATCTACCAGGCGTCAAAATGGTTTCCACAGACGGGTCCCTATCACTAATATACCGCCGCTCTTGAACTTATCCAAGTCCAAATTATCAGGGCAGTGAAGGAACCAGCTACATTTGTACTTTACGCAGAAGCCCCAGGCAGATGGGCGTGTGCTCAGTCTAAAAGAGACAGGTAAAATAATTTTACTAATTTGTTTGTTACATTTTCGGGTGAAATTAACCAATTTTTGGCTGTGATATACCTCTGCTCTACATAGTTTACAGCTTAACACATTTCACAAATTTTTCTGTTACATTTTTGGGTGACATTTAACAATTTTTGGCTGTGATAGACCCCTGCTCTACCTAGTAGACAGGATAATAAATGTCACAAATTTTTCTGTTACATTCTTGGGTTTATATTTTTAAATTTTTGCTGTGAATAAAACTCCTGCTCTGCATAGGTGACAGGGACCAACATTTTTTTTAAATAATCTGTTCCATTGGTAGGTGACATTAACCCATTTCTGGCGATAAAAAAACCTTTTTCTGCATAGGTGACAGGTACTTAAATTTCAAAAATTTGTCTTTAATTGGCCACTTCATTCAAACCTTCTGCTTTAAAGGGAACCTGTCACCCAAAAATCGCCTATTAAGCTGTTTACAGTACCTTATAGTGCTGTATAGTCGTTTCCTGATGCACTTTTTGTTAGTTTTGCAGCATGTATGCTCAGTCAGAAATCGATGTTATATTCAGCTGCTGCCCCGTGCTTCAAGTCAGGCTTGAAGTCACGGGGGCAGCGGCCTCGGCGTCTTACATGGCCCTCTCCCCGCCCCCTGCCTCTGTGACTGACAGCCGAAATCCGATTCCGGGACCGCACTCAACGGCCGCATGCGCAGTAAAGGGCGGCAGGAGCGCGGTCCCGGCTGCCGCGCGTACTACGCGCCGTCTTACTTTCGCCGCACTGCGCATGCGCCCGACATCCTGTATCAAACGCGCCCGCGCCCGGCATCTGGGCGCGGGCGCGTTTGATACAGGATGTCGGGCGCATGCGCAGTGCGGCGAAAGTAAGACGGCGCGTAGTACGCGCGGCAGCCGGGACCGCGCTCCTGCCGCCCTTTACTGCGCATGCGGCCGTTGAGCGCGGTCCCGGAATCGGATTTCGGCTGTCAGTCACAGAGGCAGGGGGCGGGGAGAGGGCCATGTAAGACGCCGAGGCCGCTGCCCCCGTGACTTCAAGCCTGACTTGAAGCACGGGGCAGCAGCTGAATATAACATCGATTTCTGACTGAGCATACATGCTGCAAAACTAACAAAAAGTGCATCAGGAAACGACTATACAGCACTATAAGGTACTGTAAACAGCTTAATAGGCGATTTTTGGGTGACAGGTTCCCTTTAATAACTTTTCCCACATTTCCGCTTCATCCCATTGCAGCCATTGACATCCCTTGGAGGAGGTCTCCCTTTCTCATGCTCCCTCTCCGGCGTGGAACCCTGATTCGCCGATAACCGTAATCAACATGGTAGGCTCAGAAAAGAACATCGAAAGTTGATAGAGAAAATATAAGGGACTCTGCGGTTTTGGTTCCCTTGCGGGCAGATACGGTGGGGCATCCGCATGGGCGCCGGAGGGGAGGGCCGCGGGGATCTCTGAGGCAGAATTGCCGGGCTGATGGCAATACGCCGCGGCCAGTACTGCCTCCGGTGTCTCCTGCGGGTTCAGTTCCGGCGTCCATGATGGCACAATCCTGTGCCCTTGTAGAGTCTGTTGGGCGTCCGCGTGCCTTCCCGAGGGGTTATTCGCAAAGGAATGCGCGGCCGAGTGTGCGTGCATCTTATGCGCTACATCGGCCACTGGCAGGTAAAGCATCTGTGCACAAATTCAAAGTTGATTAGGGATTTGCTGCACAGGTGCTAATGAGTAGGATCATTGCATGACCTATGAGGTTCTGACAAGCAGCACTCTGTGATTGGCCAGCAGGTGTTTAAAAGGTGATCTCCCTGGCTGATCAGCGCTCACTGTTGTCTCTACAACCTGGGAGTATGCTGGTTCAGATTCACTAAGTTTGTTCCATGCATGAACTCTGTGTGTCTCCATTTAGTGAATGCCTCTGGAAACCTCGTCTCTGCTCTACAGTTGCACTGTATGTGGCCTCGGATAGGACCTTGGATACTTCACCGTCTCATCCTTAGGTATTTGGTTTCACTGACTATTCTGTGTAAACTTTAGCCTGGTCTGGCTTTTCTTTGACGGTTTCCCTCAGAGGTTATTATTTGGACTACGTTATTTCTGTATGATTTCTGCGTTACCCAAACGCCATCATCACTTCCAAGACATGTTTAGCCCACAGGGGGCTGATGTGTTACCTCTTCATAGGCCATATGATTGTCCTATTGATTTGTTGCCAGGTACCATGCCACCCAGAGGGCATCTGCATAATCTCACTGGGCCTGAAATTCAGGCCCAGCAAGAATATATTAAGGAGAATCTTGATAAGGGTTTCATCCGACCGTCCACTTCTCCCGCAGGGGCAGGATTCTTTTTCGCGGAGAAGAAAGACGGCGGATTGAGACCCTGCATTGATTTTCGCACCCTCAATCGAATTACGGTGAAGAATCGCTACCCCCTTCCACTTATTGAAGATTTGTTTGCTCAGGTGGCAGGGGCCTGGATTTTTACCAAACTCAATTTGAGGGGTGTGTACAACTTAGTACGTACTTGTAAGGGTGACGAATGGAAGACCGCATTTAATACTAGAGACGGGTATTTTGAGTATCTTGTGATGCCTTTCGGTCTCTGTAATGCTCCCGCAGTCTTCCAGGAGTTCATCAATGATGTCCTCCAGAATTTCTTGGTTAGATTCGTGGTTGTCTATTTAGATGACATACTAATCTACTCATCAGACTTGCAGACTCACCGGGATCATGTTTGTCGGTTTTCCAGCGGCTGAGAGAGAATCAATTGTACGCCAAGCTCGAGAAATGTTTGTTTTGAAGTGAAAGAATTGCCTTTTCTAGGGTATATAGTCTCTGAACGAGGATTGGCGATGGACCCCTCCAAACTCTTAGCTGTCCTGGTCTAGAGATCTGAAGGGATTACAGCGTTTCCTAGGTTTCGCCAATTTCTATCGCAAATTTATTAAGAACTTTTCTGCGGTAGTGCTGCCTCTCACTAACCTCACTAAGAAGGGAATGAACCCTTCTGAGTGGATGAAAGAGGCTGGCAAACCCTTTGAGACGCTAAAGCAAGCCTTTTGCTCAGCTCCAATCCTCAACTCATCCAGACACTTCTCTGCCTTTTTTCCTCGAAGTTCACGCCTCTGAGGTCGGAGTGGGGGCGGTTCTGTCTCAGTACTCTGGAGATCCTGAGAGGCTTCATCCTTGTGCCTTTTTCTCTTGGAAGCTCTCTCCAGCCGAGTGTAACTATGATATCGGTAATAGAGAGCTTTTGGGGGTTAAGTTGGCCTTTCAAGAGTGGAGACATTGGCTAGAGGGTGCGGAACATCCCATTACGGTTTACACCGACCACAAGAACCTCGAGTATATCGAAGGGGCTAAGAGATTAAATTCTTGCCAAGCCCGCTGGGCATTGTTTTTTACCCGCTTTAATTTCTGCTTAACCTATAAACCAGGAACCAAGAATGTCAAAGCGGATGCTCTTTCCCGTTGTTTCCCTGAAGCCCCTTCTGGACATGACACTGAGCCAGAACTCATTATCCCTGCAAGGTGCTTCGTAGCCTCCTTGGACACATCAGGGATAATGGAGGATCTGTCTTCACTGCTCTTACCTTTACAGGCGGAGAGCCCTCCTAACAAACCGAAAGGTCGGCTGTTTGTGCCTTTAAATTTCAGACTCAGGATTTTGCAACAATTGCATAATTCTAAGTCGGCCAGGCACCCGGGGATAAAGAAAACCATATCCCTTTGTAAACGTCATGTCTGGTGGCCCAAGATGCTTTCTGATGTCAAAGCCTATGTCCAAGCATGTAGTGTCTGTGCTAGCTGTAAATCATCTCGGTCCGTCCCTTCTGGTACTTTGCTTCCTCTGCCCATTCCTTCGGCCCCGTGGACCCACGTGTCTATGGATTTCATAACGGATCTGCTTAGGTCTTCTGGCTGTATGGTAATTTTGGTAGTGGTGGATCGTTTTACAAAAATGTCTCATTTTATTCCACTTCCTGGATTGCCGTCGGCTGGAGAGCTGGCAGATCTGTTTGTGAAATATGTCTTCCGATTACACGGGGCACCGGAGGATATTGTTTCAGATAGGGGAGTTCAGTTTATTTCCCATTTCTGGCGTTCCTTCTGCTCCCGTCTAGGGATTAGGCTGTCATTTTCATCTGGTTTTCACCCAGAGACTAATGGGCAGACAGAAAGAACGAACCAGACCCTGGAACAGTATCTCCGGTGTTTCGTGTCAGACTGCCAGGAGGAATGGGCAGCTCACCTCCCCTTTGCAGAGGTAGCTTATAACCACTGCCTCCTCATCCTCCACCACTACTTCCACATACACCGCCACATCCACCGACTCCTTAAGCTCCTACTCCATATGGACCTCGTCCTCATAGATCAAGATTATTATTTTTTATTTTTACGTATTTTATGTTATTTAAAGTCATTTCCCTATCCACATATGTTTGCAGAGCACTTGCCATGCTCTTAACCACATTTTGCCGGCATTTGCAGCCCTCTAGCCCTTTCCATTACATTTTTACAGCCATTTTAGAGCTAATAAGTTCTGATCACAATTGACTTCAATGAAGTTCATGTTCGGGTCAAGTTAAGGTCCCGAACTAGTACTTTTTTGTGAAGTTTGGCCGATCACATCGAAGCCAAACATCCAGGTGTCCGCTCAACCGAAATCTGAAGCCTTTGCTGCATTTTTAAGTGTGAAATACAAGTTTGAAATACTGCCATAATATTCTGGGTTTAAAAAAACTCAAATTTTTGGCAATACCCTACGTCTTGGGCCTTTGCTGCATCTGTCAGAGTGAAATACAAGCTTGAAATACTGCAATAATATTCTGTTAATTAAAAAAAACACCCATTTTGGGTAAAATACTAAATTTGCAGCCTTTGCTGCATCTGTCAGTGTGAATTACAAGCTTGAAATACAGCCATAATATTATGGGTTTAGAAAAACACCCATTTTTGGCAATATCCGACAACTGGGGCCTTTGCTGTATTTGTCAGTGTGAAAAACAAGCTTGAAATACTGGCATAATATTCTGGGTTAAAAAAACACCCATTTTTGCCAATACCCTACATCTGGGGCCTTTGCCTCATTTCTCAGTGTGGAATACAAGCTTTGAATACTGCCATAATATTCTGGGTTTGAAAAAACACCAATTGTGGGCAATAACCTACATCTGGGGCCTTTGCTGCATTTGTCAGTGTGAAATTCAAGCTTTAAATACTGCCATAATATTCTGGGTTTAATAAACAAAAAAACATTTTGGGCAATACCCTACATCTGGGGCCTTTGCTGCATCTGTCAGTGTGAAATACAAGCTTGAAAGTTATAAAAAAAAAACACCCATTTTGAGAAAAGTACTAAATTTGTGGCCTTTGCTGCATCTGAATTGTATTGTGAATAGGAATTTTAAAACATAACATTTACTAAATCATTTAAAATAAATGCCACTTGGTGAGAAACATTAAGGACAAACACCTCCACTATAGCATAAACAAATAAAGGGTGGATCTTACCCCGTTTGATGGATTCCACAGCCTGTGGAGGACGGTTCAGGTAGTGGGTGGACCACCGGAACCTGTGTGATCAAGGTGCTGATGTCTATAGGCAATATGGCACTCCTATATAGCCCTGGTATAGGTGGGGGGCTACTTGAGCAGCTGCCTAGCACACATGGAGCACCCGCCCCGACAGGGGCGACCCCATACCGATCCTGTCCCTCAGTATGGGCCTTGTGCTATTTTTCCCTAATACAAAACCCTACATGCCATGTTTCGGTCCTAGACTCCAGACCTCCTCAGGGGTTTCATAGACGTATTCAGGGGTAATGAAAGAAGATCGTTTTTAGCCTCCTACTTTCAATCCGGATCTATGGTATATAGTATCCGAGCCTTGACATGAGAGGTGTCCCAAGCAAGTGTTGTGTCTCACCTCAAATAGTGGCGCACCCAAATCGCCACTATTTGAGGTGAGACACAACACTTGCTTGGGACACCTCTCATGTCAAGGCTCGGATACTATATACCATAGATTCGGATTGAAAGTAGGAGGCTAAAAACGATCTTCTTTCATTACCCCTGAATACGTCTATGAAACCCCTGAGGAGGTCTGGAGTCTAGGACCGAAACATGGCATGTAGGGTTTTGTATTAGGGAAAAATAGCACAAGGCCCATACTGAGGGACAGGATCGGTATGGGGTCGCCCCTGTCGGGGCGGGTACTCCATGTGTGCTAGGCAGCTGCTCAAGTAGCCCCCCACCTATATGTAGGTAGGAAAGACATACCAGGGCTATATAGGAGTGCCATATTGCCTATAGACATCAGCACCTTGATCACACAGGTTCCGGTGGTCCACCCACTACCTGAACCGTCCTCCACAGGCTGTGGAATCCATCAAACGGGGTAAGATCCACCCTTTATTTGTTTATGCTATAGTGGAGGTATTTGTCCTTAATGTTTCTCACCAAGTGGCATTTATTTTAAATGATTTAGTAAATGTTATGTTTTAAAATTCCTATTCACAATACAATTCAGTTATATTTGGGTGTGAACATATACCGCAAACGCATCTTCACTGTGTGTTGGTATAATTAATACTGTGTCTTTGCTGCATCTGTCAGTTTGAAATACAAGCGTTAGATATTGCTGTTATATTTTGTTTTAAAAAAACACCCATTTTGTGCAAAAGAATAAATTTGCGGACTTTGCTGCATCTGTCAGTGTAAAATACAAGCTTGAAATACTGCAATAACATTCTGTTATAAAAAAAACACCCATTTTGGGCAAAATACAAAATTTGTGGCATTTGCTGCATCTGTCAGTGTGAAATACAAACTTAAAATACTGCCATAATATTCTGGGTTTTAAAAAGCACACATTTTAGGCAATACCCTACATCTAAGGCCTTTGCTGCATCATACTGTATCTATCAGTGTCAAATACAACCGCTATATACTGCTGTTATATTCTGTTTTTAAATAAACACCCATTTTGGGCAAAAATAATAAATTTGCAGCCTTTGCTGCATCTGACAGTGTGAAATACAAGCTTATAATACTGCAATAATATTCTGTTATAAAAAAAAACATTTTGGGCAAAATACTACATTTGCGGCCTTTGCTGTATCTTTCAGTGTGAAATACAAGCGTTATATACTGCTGTTATATTTTGTTATTAAAATAAAACCCATTTTGGGCAAAATACTAAATTTTGTGGCATTTGCTGTATCTGTCAGTGTGACATACAAGCTTGAAATACTGTCATATTATTGTGGATTTTAAAAAGAACACCAATTTTTGGCAATACCCTACATCTAGGGCCTTTGCTGCATTTGTCAGTGTGAAATACAAGCTTGAAATACTGCCATAATATTCCGGATTTAAAAAAAAACACCCACTTTTGGCAATACCCTACATCTATGGCCTTTGCTGCATTTTTCAGTGTGAAATACAAGCTTGAAATACTGCCATAATATTCTAGATAAAAAAATTATCCAAATTTTTTTTTGCAATACCCTACATCTGGGGACTTTGCTCCATCTGTCAGTGTGAAATACAAGCTTGAAATACTGCAATAATATTCTGTTATTAAAAAATCACCAATTTTGGGCATAAAACTAAATTTGTCGCCTTTGCTGCACCTGTCAGTGTGAAATACAAGCTTGAAATACTGCCATAAAATTCTGGGCTTAAAAAAATACTTATTTTAAATAATTCCCTACATCTGGGGACTTTGTTGCATCTGTCAGTGTGAAATACAAGCTTGAAAGACTGCACCAATATTTATTTAAGAAAACACCCATTTTGGGCAAAATACTAAATTTACGACCCTTGATATATTTCTCAGTGTGAAATTAAAGTTTAAAATACTGCAGTTATATTTTCTTATAAAAAACACACATTTAGGGCAAAATAATAAATTTGCGGACTTTGCTGCATCTGTCAGTGTGAAATACATGCTTGAAATACTGCCATAATATTCTGGATTTAAAAAACACCCATTTTTGGCAATAGCCTACATCTCGGGCCTTTGCTGCATTTGTCAGTGTGAAATATAAGCTTGAAATACTGTAATTATATTCTGTTATAAAAAAAAACCATTGTGGGAAAAATACTAAATTTGCAGTCTTTGCTGCATCTGTTAGTGTAAAATACAAGCTTGAAATACTGCAATAATATTCTGGGTTTAAAAAAACACCAATTTTTGGCAATACCCTACATCTGGGGCCTTTGCTGCATCTGTCAGTGTGAAATACAAGCTTGAAATACTGTACTAATGTACTGTTATTTAAAAAAAACACCCATTTTGGGCAAAGTAATACATTTGTGGCCTTCGCTGCATCTGTCAGTGTGAAATACAAGCTTGAAATTCTGCTATTATATTTTGTTAATAAAAAAAACACCCATTTTGGACAAAATAATAAATTTGCGGCCTTTACTGCATTTGTCAGTGTGAAATACAAGTTTGAAATACTGCTATATTATTCTGGGTTTAAAAAACACCCATTTTAAACAATACCCTACATTTGGAAACTTTGCTGCTTCTGTCAGTGTGAAATACAAGCTTGAAATACTGCAATAATATTCTGTTATAACAAAAAACACCCATTTTGGTCAAAAAACTAAATATGTGGCCTTTGCTGCATCTGTCACTGTGAAATACAAGTTTGAAATACTGCCATAATATTCTGGATTTAAAAAAACACTCACTTTTTTGAAATACCCTACATCTGAGGCCTTTGCTGCATCTGTCAGTGTGAAATACAAGCTTGAAATACTGCCATAATATTCTGGGTTTAAAAAACTCCCTTTTTTAACAATACCCTACAACTGGGGCCTTTGTTGCTTCTGTCAGTGTGAAATACAAACGTGAAATACTGCCAAAATATTCTGGATTTAAAAAAACACAGATTTTTGGCAATACCCTACATCTAGCGGCTTTGCTGTATTTGTCAGTGTGAAATACAAACTTGAAATACTACCATAATATTCTGTTATTAAAAAAAACACCTATTTTGGGCAAAATACTAAATTTGCGGCCTTTACTGCGTTTGTCAGTGTGAAATACAAGCTTGAAATACTGCCATAATATACTGGGTTAAAAAAAACACCCATTTTAAACAATACCCTACATCCGGGCTCTTTGCTGCACCTGTCAGTGTGAAATACAAGCTTGAAATACTGCCATACTATTCTGGATTTAAAAAACACCCACTTTTGGAAATACCCTACATCTGGGGTCTTTGCTGCATTTGTCAGTGTGAAATACAAGCTTGAAATTCTGCAATAATATTCTGCTATTAAAAAATCACCAATTTTGGGCATAAAACTAAATTTGCGGCCTTTTCTGCATCTGTCAGTGTTAAATACAAGCTTGAAATACTGCTGTTATATTTTGTTATTTTAAAAAAAAACACAGATTTTGGGCAAAAAAATTAAAATTGGCGGCCTTTGCTGCATTTGTCAATTTGAAATACAAGCTTGAAATACTTCCATAATATTCCAGGTTTAAAAAACACCCATTTTAAACAATACACTACATCTGGGGACTTTGCTCCATCTGTCAGTGTGAAATACAAGCTTGAAATACTTCAAGAATATTCTGGGTTTAAAAAATACACCCATCTTTGGCAATACCCTACATATGGGGCCATTACTGCATTTGTCAGTGTGAAATACAAGCTTGAAATACTGCCATAATATTCTGGGTTTAAAAAAAACACTAATTTTAGGCAAAATAATACATTTGCGGCCTTTGCTGCATCTGTCAGTGTGAAATACAAGCTTGAAATACTGCAATAATATTCTGGGTTCCAAAAAATATTTTGGCAATACCCTATATCTGGGCCTTTGCTGCATTTTTTAGTGTGAAATATACAGGTCCTTCTCAAAAAATTAGCATATTGTGATAAAGTTCATTATTTTCTGTAATGTACTGATAAACATTAGACTTTCATATATTTTAGATTCATTACATACCAACTGAAGTAGTTCAAGCCTTTTACTGTTTTAATATTGATGATTTTGGCATACAGCTCATGAAAACCCAAATTTCCTATCTCAAAAAATTAGCATATTTCATCCGACCAATAAAAGAAAAGTGTTTTTAATACAAAAAAGTCAACCTTCAAATAATTATGTTCAGTTATGCTCTCAATACTTGGTCGGGAATCCTTTTGCAGAAATGACTGCTTCAATGCGGCGTGGCATAGAGGCAATCAGCCTGTGGCACTGCTGAGGTGTTATGGAGGCCCAGGATGCTTCGATAGCGGCCTTAAGCTCATCCAGAGTGTTGGGTCTTGCGTCTCTCAACTTTCTCTTCCCAATATCCCACAGATTCTCTATGGGGTTCAGGTCAGGAGAGTTGGCAGGCCAATTGAGCACAGTAATACCATGGTCAGTAAACCATTTACCAGTGGTTTTGGCACTGTGAGCAGGTGCCAGGTCGTGCTGAAAAATGAAATCTTCATCTCCATAAAGCTTTTCAGCAGATGGAAGCATGAAGTGCTCCAAAATCTCCTGATAGCTAGCTGCATTGACCCTGCCCTTGATAAAACACAGTGGACCAACACCAGCAGCTGACATGGCACCCCAGACCATCACCGACTGTGGGTACTTGGCACTGGACTTCAGGCATTTTGGCATTTCCCTCTCCCCAGTCTTCCTCCAGACTCTGGCACCTTGATTTCCGAATGACATGCAACAGTTCAGTGCTGCTTCTCTGTAGCCCAGGTCTGGCACTTCTGCCGCTGTTTCTGGTTCAAAAGTGGCTTGACCTGGGGAATGCGGCACCTGTAGCCCATTTCCTGCACACGCCTGTACACGGTGGCTCTGGATGTTTCTACTCCAGACTCAGTCCACTGCTTCCGCAGGTCCCCCAAGGTCTGGAATCGGTCCTTCTCCACAATCTTCCTCAGGGTCCGGTCACCTTTTCTCGTTGTGCAGCGTTTTCTGCCACACTTTTTCCTTCCCACAGACTTCCCACTGAGGTGCCTTGATACAGCACTCTGGGAACAGCCTATTCGTTCAGAAATTTCTTTCTGTGTCTTACCCTCTTGCTTGAGGGTGTCAATGATGGCCTTCTGGACAGCAGTCAGGTCGGCAGTCTTACCCATGATTGCGGTTTGGAGTAATGAACCAGGCTGGGAGTTTTTAAAAGCCTCAGGAATCTTTTGCAGGTGTTTAGAGTTAAATAGTTGATTCAGATGATTAGGTTAATAGCTCGTTTAGAGAACCTTTTCATGATATGCTAATTTTTTGAGATAGGAATTTTGGGTTTTCATGAGCTGTATGCCAAAATCATCAATATTAAAATAATAAAAGGCTTGAACTACTTCAGTTGGTGTGTAATGAATCTAAAATATATGAAAGTCTAATGTTTATCAGTACATTACAGAAAATAATGAACTTTATCACAATATGCTAATTTTTTGAGAAGGACCTGTAAGCTTGAAATAATGCCATAATATTCTGGGTTAAAAAATAAAACACCCATTTTAAACAATACCCTACATCTGGGGCCTTTATTGCATCTGTCAATGTGAAATGCAAGATAATTCTCTCACCAAGCATGGGTATATGTAAAAAGACACCCCAAAACACATTGCCCAACTTCTTCTGAGTACAGCGATACCACATGTGTGAAACTTTTTTGCAGCCAAGATGTGCAAAGGGGCCCAGTTTCCAATGAGTACTTTCAGGATTTCACGGGGCATTTTTGCGAAATTGGATTCCAAACTACTTCTCACGCATTAGGGCCCCTAAAATGCCAGGGCAGTACAAATACCCCACAAATGACCCCATTTTGGAAAGAAGACACCCAAAGGGTATAGTGTGTTCATAGAAGTTTTTATTTTTTGTCACAAGTTAGCAGAAAATGATGATTTTTTTTTTGTTCTTACAAAGTCTCATATTCCACTAACTTGTGATAAAAAATTCCATGAACTCACTATGCCCATCACGAAATACTTTGGGGTGTCTTCTTTCCAAAATGGGGTCACTTGTGGGGTATTTATACTGCCTTGGCATTTTAGGGGTCCTAATGCGTGAGAAGTAGTTTGAAATCCAAATGTATAAAAAATGCCCTGTGAAATCCTAAAGGTGCTCTTTAGAATTTGTGCCCCTTTGCCCACGTAGGCTGCAAAAAGGTGTCACACAGGTGGTATCGCCGTACTCAGAAGAAGTAGGGCAACATGTTTTGGGGTGTATTTTTACATATACCCATGCTGGGTGAGAGAAATATCTCTAAAAGTCAACTTTTCCCATTTTTTTTATACAAAGATGTCATTTAACACAGATATTTATCTCACCCAGCATGGGTATATGTAAAAAGACACCCCAAAACACATTGACCAACTTCTCCTGAGTACGGCGATACCACATGTGTGACACTTTTTTGCAGCCTAGGGGCGCTAAGGGGCACAAATTCCTTTTAGGAGGGCATTTTTAGACATTGGATTCCAGACTTCTTCTCACGCTTTAGGGCCCCTAAAATGCCAGGGCAGTATAAATACCCCACATGTGACCCCATTTTGGAAATAAGACACCCCAAGGTATTTCGTGATGGGCATAGTGAGTTCATGGAAGTTTTTATTTTTTGTCACAAGTTAGTGGAACATGAAAAAAAAACATAATTTTCCGCTAACTTGTGACAAAAAATAAAAGCTTCTATGAACGCACTATGCCCATCAGCGTAGACCTTAGGGTGCCTTCTTTCCAAAATGGGGTCATTTGTGGGGTATTTTTACTGCCCTGCATTTGAGGGTCTCTGCAATCATTACATGTATGGCCAGCATTAGGAGTTTCTGCTATTCTCCTTATATTGAGCATACGGGTAATGAGATTTTTTTTTCCGTTCAGCCTCTGGGAGGCACAGATTTCTACATTCGCATCGATCAATGTGGATTAAAAAAATATCTGCCCCCCAAAAAAAAGGAGGGGAAGGGCGTCTGCCAGGACATAAGAGCTCCGCCCAACATCCATACCCACTTAGCTCGTATGCCCTGGCAAACCCGATTTCTCCATTCACATCAATCGATGTGGATGAATAAATCATTGCCGGTTGTTTTTTTTTTTTATATACAAAGTGTTTCCAAAGCATATGAACACCACCGCCCCCTCAGCTCATAAGCATCGGCAAACATATCTTTTTTACTGCAGAGGAGAAATCGCGTCTTCCAGCGCCGCATACACCGACTTTTGTGTAATCTGACAGCAGTGCAATGCTTCTGTCAGAATGCACATCAGTGCTGCAGCTGGTCGATCGGTTGGTCCACCTAGAAGGTAAAAAAAAAAAAAAAACAGGCCGCAACGCAATAAATTTATTAACATGAACTTTATAATAGCTTTTGAACAGAACATTAACTTTTATGAACTTTGGAAACTTTTTTGCTTACCGGTGAATTTTTTATTTTTTTTTATTTTTTTTTATTACCTTTATAGGACAAACCTCTCCTTCCCCATGGAACAATGTGCAAAGCTCAAATCGCCCAGAGATGTGGCGAAGTACATTATGCACTTTGTCCCAGGTGAAAGGAGAGGTTTGCAGCAGCTCTGTGTGAAGGGGCCCTAATAGCCCTGTGTGCCTGTCCTGTGAGATGCAATCCCTATGCTAAGTGTACCTGTGTGTGGTACTTCCGGAAACACTCCCTTAAGCATAGGGCAGGGTGGTCAGGGCAGTCAGGACAGAAATAGCGGGTGTCACGCCTTATTCCACTCCTGCTACAGACACAACATTTTTTTCGGGGTGGCGGTTAGTTTGAGGTAACGGCAACAACACTGGGGAAATGTCGCTCGTGTAGACGGCTCACTACACTGGTGGTTGGGGCATCGGAACCTCCTGGATACAGGAGGTTCTCGATCTCTTCCTGAAATTTGAGTAAGGATCTTGTTCTCCCAGCCTTACTGTAGAGAACAAATCAATTATATATACAGCCAATTGAATCAAATATACAGACACCTTCTTATACCAGCGTCTGGTTCTGCGGGAAAGTAAATAGGGAGCAAACATCTGGTCATTGAAGTCCACCCATCCCATGAGCGAATTATAGTCGTGGACACAGAGGGGCTTTTCAATGACACTGGTTGCTTGTTCAATTTGGATTGTCGTGTCTGCGTGAATGGAGGAGAGCATGTAAACGTCACGCTTGTCTCTCTATTTCACCACGAGCAGTTCTTGGTCACACAAGGCAGCCCTCTCCCCCCTTGCAAGACGGGTGGTAACGAGCCGTTGGGGGAAGCCCCGGCGACTAGGTCCGGGGTGCCACAGCAGCCAATCTGTTCTAGGAACAAATGCCTAAAGAGGGGCACACTTGTGTAGAAATTGTCCACATAAAGATGGTACCCTTTGCCAAATAAGGGTGACACCAAATCCCAGACTGTCTTCCCACTGCTCCCCAGGTAGTCAGGGCAACCGACCGGCTCCAGGGTCTGATCTTTACCCTCATAGATCCGAAATTTGTGGGTATAGCCTGTGGCCCTTTCACAGAGCTTATATAATTTGACCCCATTCCGTCCGCGCTTGCCTGGGATGTATTGTTTGAAGCCAAGCACCCGGTAAAATGTACAAAGGACTCGTCTACGCAGATGTTTTGCTCAGGGGTATACAAATCTGCAAATTTGGTGTTAAAGTGGTCTATGAGGGGCCGAATTTTGTGGAGCCGGTCAAAAGCTGGGTGGCCTCTGGGACGGGAGGTGCTGTTGTCGCTAAAGTGCAGGAAATGCAGGATGGTCTCAAATCGTGTCCTGGACATGGCAGCAGAGAACATGGGCATGCGATGAATTGGGTTCGTGGACCAATATGACCGCAATTCATGCTGTTTTGTTAGGCCCATGTTGAGGAGAAGGCCCAGAAAAGTTTTAATTTCGGAAACTTGGATGGATTTCCACCGGAAAGACTGGGCATAAAAGCTTCCCGGGTTGGCGGCTATAAATTGAGTGGCATATCGATTTGTTTCTGCCACAACTAAGTCCAACAGCTCCGCAGTCAAGAACAGCTCAAAAACCCCAGTGCTAAACCGATCTGAGCTGTCTCAACCCGAACTCCAGACTAGGCGGTGAAAGGGAGAACTACTGGTGCGGCTGAAGTTGAGGGCTGCCAATCAGGGTTTGCCAACAGCTCAGGGACTCTAGGGGCTCTACGGGCCTGTCTGTGCGGTGGCTGCGACGGGGGAACTACTGCACGTGCCACCGTACCAGCTTCAACTGCACTTCTGGTGCTTGCCACTTCACCATGTTCTATGGCAGTGCTGGTACTAGGTCCAGGATGGGCTGCGCTGCTGGTATATGCCTCACCACGTAATCCGACAGCGCCAGCCCCACTCTGCTGCCCTTGAAGCGGATCCTGCGCAACCTGTGGTCTAGCAACACGGGACTGGGTACGCCTGGTGGTATCAGGGACCTCAGCCTCCTCGTCCGAACTTTGGGTCAGACTGCCACTGCTTTCTACAGGTTCATATTCTGAGCCACTGGATTCCTCAGATGAGGGTTCCCATTCCTCATCCGACTGGTCAGAAGCCTGTAGGCCTCTTCAGAAGAATACCCCTTATTTGCCATTTGGACTACTAAATTTAGGGGGTATTCCCTGAGACTACCCAAGAAAAAAAGCAAGCCTGTCTACAAATGGGAGGCTAGCGAAGTACCGGAGGCCGCTGCGATTGATAAAAAATATCAAAACTGCAGCGCTTGTAAAGTGATTGTGCAGTGATCAAAAAAAAAATATGTTTTGTCACTGTGGCGGGGCAGGCGTGGGTGACCGATCAGGCCTGATCGGGCAAACACTGCGTTTTGGGTGGAAGGCGAGCTAAGGTGACACTAATACTATTATAGATCTGACTGTCATCAGTTCTGATCACTTACAGATACTATAACAGTACAAATGCTGATTAGCGATACGCTAATCAGCGAATCAGTGACTGGGGTGCGGTGGTCTGGGCGCTAAGCGATAGCTAACTTCCTAACCAAGGGGCCTAAACTATCCTAAAACTATCAGTCAATACCAGTGAAAAAAAAAAAAGTGACAGTTTACACTGATCACTTTTTCCCCTTTCACTAGGTGATTGACAGGGGCGATCAAGGGGTGATAAAGGGGTTAATTGGGGTGATGGGGGGTGATCTGGGGCTAAGTGTACTGTTGGTGTGTACTCACTGTGATGTCTGCTCCTCTGCTGGACCAACCGACGAAAAGGACCAGCAGAGGAGCAGAGAAGCCATTTAACACATTATATTTATAAATATAATGTGTTAGATGGCTTCTGATTCGATTTTTTGAAAATCATCAGCCTGCCAGTGACAATCATTGGCTGGCAGGCTGATGACGAAATTGTGCTTTAACTTTTGCCGGCCCGCGATGCGCATGCGTGGGCCGGATCTGACCGAAATCTCCCGGCGCGTCCAGGAGGAATTGAGTCCTGAGGAGGTTAAACAATACTTTACATCTGGGGACTTTGCTGCATCTGTTAGTGTGAATAAAAGCTTGAAATACTGCAATAATATTCTGTTATAAAAAAACACCCATTTTGGGCAAAATACTAAATTTGTGGCCTTTGCTGCATATGTCAGTATGAAATACAAGCTTGAAATACACTGTTATATTTTGTTATTAAAAAAAAACACATTTTGGGCAATGTTTTTTTTAGAATGCCACAATATTCTGGGTTTAAAAAAGCACCAATTTTTGGCAATACCCTACATCATGGACCTTTGCTGCATTTGTCAGTGTGAAATGCAAGCTTGAAATGCTGCCATAATATTCAGGTGTTTAAAAAAAGACCCATTTTCGGCAATAACCTGCATCTGGGGCATTGTTGCATCTGTCAGTGTAAAATACAAGCTTGAAATACTGTAATAATCTTCTTTCATAAAAAAAAAGAAAAACTGCCATTTTGGGCAAAATACTAAATTTTAGTCCTTTGCTGCATCTGTCGGTGTGAAATGCAAGCTTGAAATACTGCAATAATATTCTGGGTTTTAAAAAAACACCCATTATTGGCAATTCCCTATATCTGGGGCCTTTGCTGCATCTGTCCGTGTGAAATACAAGCTTACAATACTGCAATAATATTCTGTTATTAAAAAAAACACTCATTTTGGGCAAAATACTAAATTTGAAGCCTTTGCTGCAACTGTCAGTGTGAAATACAAGCTTGAAATGCTGCAATAATATTCTGGGTTAAAAAAAAACACAAATTTTTGGCAATACCCTACATCTGGGGCCTTTGCTGCAGTTGTCAGAGTAAAATACAAGTTTGAAATACTGCTATAATATTCTGGGTTTAAAAAAAACACCCAGTTTGGGCAAAATAATAAATTTGCGGGCTTTGCTGCATCTGTCAGTGTGAAATACAAGCTTGAAATACTACAATAATATTCTTTGATGAAAAAAACACCCATTTTGGGTAAAATACTAAATTTGCGGCCTTTGTTGCAACTGTCAGAGTGAAATACAAGCTTGAAATACTGCCATAATATTTTGGATTTTAAAAAACACCCATTTTGGTCAATACCCTACATTTTGGGCCTTTGCTGCATTTGTCATTGTGAAATGTAAGTTTGAAATACTGTCATAATATTCAGGGTTTAAAAAATGACCAATTTCTGGCAATAACTGCATCTGGGGCATTGCTGCATCTGTCAGTGTAAAATACAAGCTTTAAATACTGCAATAATCTTATTTCATTAAAAAAAAACCCACCAATTTCAGGCAAAATACTAAATTTGAGTCCTTTGCTGCATTTGTCGGTGTGAAATACAAGCTTGAAATACTGACATAATATTCTTGGTTTAAAAAAAAAACACCCATTATTGGCAATACCCTACACATCTGGGGCCTTTGCTGCATCTGTCAGTGTGAAATACAAGCTTGAAATACTGCAATAATATTCTGTTATAAAAAAAATCACCCATTTTAGGCAAAATACTACATCTAGGGCCTTTGCTGCATCTGTAATTATAGCTTGCAGCATTACTAAGTGCATATGAGATATTCAGGACATATGCTGAAGGTGGATACAACCTTAAAAGTAAGATTTGTTTGTTTAAAATCTTTCCCCTCTTTAAAATGGCAGACTTGTGCTTTTATTTCAGGTTTTACTCTTCAGAGGTTTTGATGCTGTCTGATCTGTAGACAGCTCTCCATAATGCAGCATGAAATATCATTTTGAAATCTGAGATTTGTAAACTAACTGTTAACTCCTTAAGGACACAGTATTATTTCACCAGGGCCAAGGACCAGGCCATTTTTTGCTAATCTGATCAGTGTCACTTTAAGTGGTGATAACTTTAAAACGCTTTAACTTATCCAGTCCATTCTGAGGCTGTTTTTTTTGGTCACATATTGTACTTCATGACACTGGTAAAATGGAGTTAAAATAAATAAATTTTTATTTATAAAAAAAATACAAAAAATAAAAAATGTGCCAAAAATGTTGAAAAATTAGTAAATTTCCAAGTTTCAATTTCTCTACTTCTATAATACATAGTAATACCTACAAAGATAGTTATTACTTTACATTCCCCATATGTCTACTTCATGTTAGGATCATTTTAGGAATGATCCTAACATGATCTGTCACGGATGGTGTTGCAGAAAACTAGAAGACACAAATGAAGATCCGACTGACTTGATCCAAAACTAAGGAACAAGAGGGTAAGCCCTATAACAGCCCTAGCACTCTTCCTGACTGCTCAGCCTATGCAAAAATCTCTATGGTAGATAATTGCATACCCTCGTTCCTCGACTGTATGACACCTGAACACCCTATAATAGTGAGGGGACACGACCACCGGCTCCCTACACTAAATACGGAGGGAGTCAGGGTCACCTAGGATCAAGACCACAGGAAAATAAAGGAACAGACTTATCTTGTGGATGCAGCAGTAGCAGCTTCTAGCATCAGCACAGTCCAGAATGGGAGCAGACGCAAAACGCTCCTTAATAGCCAAAAAGGCCTGCAATGCCTCATCCGACCAGACAGAAACGTCGGCGCCCTTCTTGGTCATATCAGTGAGAGGTTTTACTATGGTAGAATAGTTCAATTTTTTTTTTCAATAATAATTCGTAAACACCAAGAACCGCATCAAAGCTTTCTGATTCTCTGGTCGGTCCTACTCCAGAACCGCCCGGACCTTTTCGGGGTCCATACGAAAACCAGAATCAGAAAGCATGTATCCCAAGAACGGAAGCTCTTGCACCGCAAACAAACATTTCTCCAATTTGGCGCATAATTTATTTTCCCGAAGGATCGTCAAAACCTGTCTCACATGATCCTGATGGCTCTTCAGATCAGGAGAATAAATGAAAATGTCATCCAGGTAAACTACTACGAACCTCCCCACCAAGTGATGAAAAATGTTATTGACGAATCGCTGAAATACTGCTGGCGCGTTCGTCAACCCAAAAGGCATAACCAGGTTCTCAAGTTTAACATCTGTTGTGGGTAAACTGTTTGAAGGTTTTCTGAGAGATGCTATATTAGAGCATCTCAACAGAAATAAGCAAATAACGCCATATCAGCATGGCTTCGTGAGGGATCGGTCATGTCAGACTAATTTAATCAGTTTCTATGAGGAGGTAAGTTCTAGACTTGACAGCGGCGAATCAATGGATGTCGTATATCTGGACTTCTCCAAAGCATTTGACACTGTACCACATAAAAGGTTAGTATATAAAATGAGAATGCTCGGACTGGGAGAAAACATCTGTATGTGGGTAAGTAACTGGCTCAGTGATAGAAAACAGAGGGTGGTTATTAACGGTACACACTCAGATTGGGTCACTGTCACTAGTGGGGTACCTCAGGGGTCAGTATTGGGCCCTATTCTCTTCAATATATTTATTAATGATCTTGTAGAAGGCTTGCATAGTAAAGTATCAATTTTCGCAGATGACACTAAACTGTGTAAAGTAATTAACACTGAAGAGGACAGTATACTACTACAGAGGGATCTGGATAGACTGGAGGCTTGGGCAGATAAGTGGCAGATGGGGTTTAACACTGATAAATGTAAAGTTATGCACATGGGAAGGAAAAATGCAAGTCAACCGTACATACTAAATGGTAAAACACTCGGTAACACTGACATGGAAAAGGATCTAGGAATTTTAATAAACAGCAAACTAAGCTGCAAAAACCAGTGTCAGGCAGCTGCTGCCAAGGCCAACAAGATAATGGGTTGCATCAGAAGGGGCATAGATTCCCGTGATAAGAACATAGTCCTACCACTTTACAAATCGCTAGTCAGACCACACATGGAGTACTGTGTACAGTTCTGGGCTCCTGTAAACAAGGCAGACATAGCAGAGCTGGAGAAGGTCCAGAGGAGGGCAACTAAAGTAATAACTGGAATGGGGCAACTACAGTACCCTGAAAGATTATCAAAATTAGGGTTATTCACTTTAGAAAAAAGACGACTGAGGGGAGATCTAATTAATATGTATAAATATATCAAGGGTCAGTACAGAGATCTATCCCATCAGCTATTTATCCCCAGGACTGTGACTGTGACGAGGGGACATCCTCTGCGTCTGGAGGAAAGAAGGTTTGTACACAAACATAGAAAAGGATTCTTTACGGTAAGAGCAGTGAGAATATGGAACTCTCTGCCTGAGGAGGTGGTGATGGTGAGTACAATAAAGGAATTCAAGAGGGGTCTGGATGTATTTCTGGAGCTTAATAATATTACAGGCTATAGCTACTAGAGAGGGGTCTTCCTCTGGATCAACTTGCGGGATAACAGGCCGAACTGGATGGACAAATGTCTTTTTTCGGCCTTATGTACTATGTTACTATGTTACTATGTTACCCTCGTGCGTATTGAAGGCCGTTTTCCACTCATCCCCCTCCTTGATTCTGATCAGATTATAGGCCCTTCTCAAATCCAACTTGGAGAACACCTTGGCTCCAACAATCTGATCAAAAAGATTAACTAAAGCTGCGCTCTCCCCTGTTCCCCTGTATCAGTACAGCACTTACGAAAAAGCTTCCATAGCAGGCAGAGCGGACGGCAGCAGTAACGTCACTCACTGACATCGCGTGCCTGCTCCGCCTGCTTCATTTATAAAGTGGGAGGAGCAGGCGCTTGACATCAGTGAGTGACGTTACGGCTGCCTTCCGCTCTGCCTGCTATGGAAGCTTGTTCGTAAGTAATGTACTGATACAGGGAAACACGGAGAGCGCAGCTTTAGTTAAACTTATTAACAGGATAAGGATTAATGTTTATAAATACAGCGGTGAACGGTGGGTCTCGAAAGTAAGAGTACAGTGACTGCACCGGGCCCCACCCCTAGTTCCGAATTCCAGCCCCTCTTCTCTCCCAGCTCATACATCGCAGACTGCGATGTAAAATTGAAGCATTTGCCCCATGAGATGCAGGGGCATTCCCCCCCCCCACTTTTGGGGGGGAAAGTGCGTCCTATGGGGTGAAAAATACGGTAATAGATTTATCTAACCAATCACTGGTAACAGGAGTTGTCCCAAAAGATTGGAAATTAACAAATGTTGTGCCCATTCACAAGAAAGGTAGTAGGGAGGAATCAGACAACTATAGGCCAGTAAGCCTGACATCAATAGTGAGGAAATTAATGGAAACCATACTTAAGAAGAGGATTGTGGAACATCTAAAATCCCATGGATTGAAAGATGAAAAACAGCATGGGTTTACTTCAGGGAGATCATGTCAAACTAATCTTAAAGATTTTTATGATTGGGTGACAAAAATAATAGATGGTGGAAGTGCAGTAGACATCGCTTATCTAGACTTAAGTAAGACTTTTGATACTGTCCCACATAGAAGGCTTATCAATAAATTGCAGTCTTTGTGCTTGGACTCCCATATTGTTCAATGAATTAGGCAGTGGCTGAGGGACAGACAACAGAGGGTTGTAATCAATGGAGTATATTCAGACCATAGTCTTGTTACCAGTGGGGTACCTCAGGGATCTGTTCTGGGACCCATATTGTTTAATATCTTTATCAGCAAAATTGCAGAAGGCCTCGATGGTAAGGTGTGTCTTTTTGCTGATGACACAAAGACTTGTAACAGGGTTGATGTTCCTGGAGGATAATGCACCTGGGGCGTAAAAACCCAAGAGCAGAATATAAAATCAGTGATACAGTCCTAACCTCAGTATCTGAGGAAAAGGATTTAGGGGTCATTATTTCAGAAGACTTAAAGGTAGGCAGACAATGTCATAGAGCAGCAGGGAATGCTAGCAGAACGCTTGGGTGTATAGGTAGAGGCATTACCAGTAGAAAGAGGGAGGTGCTCATGCCGCTCTACAGAGCACTAGTGAGACCTCATTTGGAGTATTGTGCGCAGTACTGGAGACCATATCTCCAGAAGGTTATTGATACTTTGGAGAGAGTTCAGAGAAGAGCTACTAAACTAGTACATGGATTGCAGGATAAAACTTACCAGCAAAGATTAAAGGACTTCAACATGTATAACCTCATATGCGACATCCCAAAAAGGTGGAACTCCACCTTGCATATGCTGGCCAGACTGTGCGAGCAGCAGCAGGAGATAGTGGAGTTTCAGCTTCGGCACGCATGGGTGAGTCGCTCTGCAGAACAGCACCACTTCACCACCAATGACTGGGCCTCCATGCGAGACCTGTGTGCCTTGCTGCGCTGCTTCGAGTACTCCAATAACATGGCCAGTGCCGATGACGCCATTCTCAGGGTTACTATTTCACTTCTATGCCTTCTTGTAAAAACGCTTTGAACAATGATGGAAGAGGATGTGGCACAGGAGGAGGAGGAGGAAGAGGGATCATTTCATAGGGTCTCAGGCCAGTCATTCACAAGTGGCTCTGAGGGTGGGTTCCTGCACCCACAAACGCCAGGTATACAATTGTCCAGCTAGGGCACAGTTCTGGAGGATGATGAGGTGGAGGATGAGGAGGAGGAGATGGAGGAGGAGGAACCGTGTCCACAGCGGGGTGGCACCAAAACTAGCTCATGGCCATCGCTGGTGCGCGGCTGGGCCGATACAGAGGACACAGACGATACAACTCCCACAGAGTACAGCTTTTCATTGCCTTTGGGCAGCCTGGAACACATGAGCGATTACATGCTGCAGTGTCTCCGCAATGACCGCCGAGTTGCCCACATTCTAAGTTCTGCTGATTACTGGGTGGCCACGCTACTGGATCCCCGTTACAAGGACAACGTACCGTCCTTAATTCCGTCACTGGAACGTGATCGTCAGATGCGCGAGTACAAGTGCACGCTGGTAGACACGCTGCTGGTGGCATTCCCACCTGACAGCGGGGGCACAGTGGAAGCACAAGTCGAAGGCAGAGGAGGAAGAGGTTGCCAACGCAGCTGGGGCACCACCGGTACCTCAGAAGGCAGGGTTAGCATGGCCGCAATGTGGAAAAGCTTTGTTAGCACGCCACAACAACCAGCACCACCAGCCGCTTTAATGACTCTAGATAACTTCTGCCTGATCACATGTCCCTGTGACGTCCACGATCCAATTGGATATCTTCTCTATCAACTTTTGATGTTTTTTCCTGCGCCTACCATGTTGACCACGGTTAGTGGCGAATCAGGGTTCCACGCTGGAGAGGGAGCGTGAGAAAGGGATACCACATCCAAGGGAGGTCAATGGCTGCAATGTGATCGAGCTGAAATGTGGGACAAGTTATTAATGTGGAAGGATCGAATGAATGGTCCAATTAAAGATGAATTTTACAAATTTAAGTCCCTGTCATCTATGCAGAGCAGGGGTTTTTCATCGGCAAAAATGGGTTAATGTCACCCACCAATGGAACATACGATTTTTAAAAATTTCGGGCCCTGTCAACTATGTAGAGCAGGGGTTTATTCACAGCAAAACTGTGTTCATGTCACCCACCAATTCAACAGACTATTTTACAAAAAATAAGGCCCCAGTCACCTATGCAGAGCAGGGGTTTGTATACGGCAAAATTGTCCACTAGGTAGAACAGGGGTATATCATAGCCAAAAATTGGTGCATGTCACCCAACTATGCAATAGAAAAATTTGTGAAATTTATTAACCTATATACTAGGTAGAGCAGGGGTATATCACAGCCAAAAATTGGTGAATGTCACCCAACTATGTAACAGAAAAATCAGTGAAATGTATTAACCTGTCTACTAGGTAGAGAAGGATATATCACAGCCAAAAATTGGTGAATGTCACCCGACAATGTAACAGACATATTTGTGAAATTTATTAACCTGTCCACTAGGTAGAACAGGGGTATATCACAGCCAAAAATTGGTGAATTTCACCCGACAATGTAACAGACAAATTAGTGAAATTTATTACATTGTCCACTAGGTACAACAGGGGTATATCAAAGCCAAAAAATGAGGGATATGTAACCCAACAATGTATCAGACAAAAGAGTGAAATGACTTAAAATAAAATACGTAAAAATTAACAAAAAATAATGTTGATGTATGTGGTGGAAGTCCATATGGAGTAGGAGGTTGAGGAGGCGGTGGACGTAGCGGTGTAGGTGGAAGCAGCGGTGGAGGAGGACGAGGTAGCCAACACTGGTTTTTGGTTTTAATTTATTTATTTAATTATTTATTTATTTTTTATTAGGGTACACCCCAAAAGAGTGGGAAATATAAAAAATACAACAATGAGCAAGTGCGCTGTAGTAAAACAATGGCTGGGTAAGGCCGGTATACAAGTCTATTCTGCACAAGGTACAGAGAAGTGCTGGTTGTTGTGGCATGCTGACAAAGCTTTTCCACATTTCGGCTATGCTAACCCTGCCTTCTGAGATGCTGGTGGTGCCCCAGCTGCGTTGGCGACCTCTTCCTCCTCCTCTGCCTTCGCCTTGTGATTCCACTATGCCCCCACTGTCAGGTAGGAATGCCACCAGCAGCGCGTCTACCAGTGTGCGCTTGTACTCGTGCATCTGACGATCATGCTCCAGTGACAGAATTAAGGACGATACGTTGTCCTTGAAACGGGGATCCAGCAGCATGGCCACCCAGTAATCAGCACAAGTTAGAATGTGGGCAACTCGGCAGTCATTGCAGAGATACTGCAGAATGTAATCGCTCATGTGTGCCAGGCTGCCCAGAGGCAACGAAAAGCTGTCCTCTGTGGGAGGTGTATCGTCTGTGTCCTCTGTATCCTCCCAGCCACGCACCAGTGATGGCCATGAGCTGGTTTGGGTGCCACCCTGCTGTGAACCCTCCTCCTTATCCTCCACCTTGTCATCCTCCAGAACTGTGCCCTAGCTGGACAATTGTCTGAGCCACTTGTGAATGACTGGCCTGAAACCCTATGAAATGATCCCTCTTCCTCCTCCTGTGCCACATCCTCTTCCATCATCTCCCAAAGCCTTTTTTTTAAGGAGGCATAGAAGTGGATAGTAACGCTGAGAACGGCGTCATTGGCACTGGACATGTTAGTGGAGTACTTGAAACAGCACAACAAGGCACACAGGTCTCGCATGGAGGCCCACAGGTCTCGCATGGAGGCCCACGGGTGAGACGCAGAGCGTCTCACCCGTGCGTGCTGCAGCTGAAACTCCACTATCACCTGCTGCTGCTCGCACAGTCTGGCCAGCATGTTCAAGGTGCAGTTCCACCTTGTGGGCACATCACATATAAGGCGGTGAGCGGAAAGGCTGAAGTTAAGCTGCAGCACTGACAGGCGAGCAGCAGCAGGGTGAGAACGCCGAAAGCGCGCACAGACGGCCCGCACTTTCTGCAGCAGCTGTGACATATCGGGGTAATTTTTAAGGAACCTCTGCACCACCAAATTCAGCACATGCGCCAGGCAAGGGATGTGCGTCGAACCGGCTAGTCCCACAGCTGCTACAAGATTTTTCCCATTATCGCACACCACCAGGCTGGGCTTGAGGCTCACTGGCACCAACCACTCATCGGTCTGTTGTTCCATTCCCATCCATAGTTCCTGCGCGGTGTGGGTATGGTGCCCCAAACAGATAAGTTTTAAAACTACCTGCTTTCGTTTACCCAAGGCTGTGCTGAAGTTGGTGGTGAATGTGTAATGCTGACCGGATGAGGGAGATAGAGTGTTTGGGAGATAGAGAGCTGAATGCTTCTATGGGACATTGTGGAGATGCTTGGTGACCCAGGTAGTGGCGTTGCTGGTAGATCCTCTGTTTGCGGGGTGGCAGATGCCACTGTAACTCCAGAGGTGGATGAAGAGGCCGAGACTGCAGCAGAAGAGGAAGCAGGAGGAGCCAGAGACCTTTCTTGGTTTTTGAGGTGTCTACTCCACTGCAGCTCGTGCTTTGCACTTAGATGCCTGGTCATGCTGGTTGTGCTCAGGTTGAGAACGTTTATGCCTCGCTTAAGGCTCTGATTTCACAGCGTGCAAACCACTTGTGTCTTGTCGTCAACACATTGTCTGAAGAACTGCCATGCCAGGGAACTACTTGGAGCTGGCTTTGGTGTGCTCGGTCCCTTGCTGCAGTGGGCAGTAGCAGGCGTACTGTCTATAGGACGGCTGCTCCGCTTTTGCACCCTGCTCCCTTTTCTGCTGTTCTGATGGCTCTGTGCGACAACGCCTCTTCCTCCGAACTACACAGGTCACTCGCATAACCTTGATTCCATGTGGGGTCGAGGACCTCATCGTCCTCCACAACATCTTCCACCCAGTCTTCACCCCTGCCCTCCTTGTCAGTCTGCACACTTTCAAAAGCCCCAGCAGTTGGCACCTGTGTTTCGTCATCATCCGAGAAGTGCTGCCATGATCCTCCTATGTACTCATCTTGAAACATAACTGGCTGGGCATCGGTGAACTCAATCTCTTCCACTTCTGGGGCAGGGATAGGTGGATGGCCCTGGGACACCCTGCTAGAAAAGTCATCAAAAAGCAGAAGAGACTGCTGCATGACTTGGGGCTCAGACTGCTTGGCTGATTTGCAAGGGGGTGAGGTGAAAGACTGATGGACACGGGCTGAAGGTGCCAAATCTGATCTTTCAGCAGGAGACTGGGTGGGAGACATTATGAAGGAACTGGAGGCACTGTCAGCAACCCAATCTACTATCGCCTCTACTTGTTTTGGCCTCACCATTCGTAAGCCGCATTAGGCCCGACCAAATCACGCTGAAGGTTCTGTCGCCTACTCGCACCTGAAGAAGGTATTTCACTTGTGCGTGTAGCTGGCACAGATCGACCATGTCCTCTCCCTGCAACAGGAGCTCTACCAGAAGCACCACGACTGGGGCCACGTCCCTTATTTGACGCTCTCCTCTTTCTCTGCAAATTTAGGATCTTGCCCAAAATGGACGTTTTTTAATAACACAATATAACATCAGCATCTAACGCTTGTATTTCACACTGACAGATGCGGCAAAGGCCGCAAATTTAGAATTTTGCCCAAAATGGGTGTTATTTTAATGAAAGAAAATTATTGCAGTATTTCAAGCTTGTATTTCACACTGACAGATGCAGAAAAAGCCCCAGATGTAGGGTATTGCCAAAAATGGGTGTTTTTATAAACCCAGAATATTATGGCAGTATTGCGAACTTGTATTTCACATTGACAAATGCAGCAAAGGCCCCAGGTGTAGGGTATTGCCAAAAATAGGTGTTTTTTTAACCCAGAATATTATTGCAGTATATCAAGCTTGAATTTCACACTGACAGATACAGTAAAGGCAGCAAATAACAGAATATTATTGCAGTATTTCAAGCTTAACACTGACAGATGCAGCAAAGGTCGTAAATTTTGTATTTTGCACAAAATGGCAGTTTTTTTTAAACCCAGAATATTATTGCAGTATTTCAAGCTTGTATTTCACACTGACAGACGCTGCAAAGGCCGCAAATTTAGTATTTTGCCCAAAATGGGTGTTTTTAAAAATAGCAGAATATAACAGCAGTATGTAACGCTTGTATTTCACAATGACAGATGCAGCTAAAGCCGCAAATTTCACACTCACATATGCAGCAAAGGCCCCAGATGTAGGGTATTGCCATACATGGGTGTTTTCTTAAACCCAGAATATTATGGCAGTATTTCAAGTTTGTATTTCACACTGACAAATCCAGCAATGGCCCTAGATACAGGGTATTGCCAAAAATGGGTGTTTTTTTAAACCCAGATTATTGCAGTATTTCAAGCTTGAATTTCAAACTGATTGATGCAGTAAAGGCCGCAAATTAGTATTTTGCCCAAAATGGTTGATTTTTTTTTATAACCGAATATAGCAGCAGTATATAACGCTTGCATTTCACACTGACAGATGCAGCAAAGGCCGCAAATTTTGTATTTTGCCTAAAATGGGTGTTTTTTTAAACACAGAATATTATTGCAGTATTTCAAGCTTGAATTTCACACTGACAGATGCAGCAAAGGCCGCAAATTAGTATTTTGCCCAAAATAGGTGATTTTTAATAACAAAATATTATTGCAGTATTTCAAGCTTGTATTTCACACTGACAGATGCAGCAAAGGCAGCAAATTAGTATTTTGCCCAAAATGGGTGATTTTTAAGAACAGAATATTATTGCAGTATTTCAAGCTTGTATTTAACACTGACATATGCAGCAAAGGTCGTAAATTTAGTATTGTGCACAAAATGGCAGTTTTTTTAAACCCAGAATATTATTGCAGTATTTCAAGCTTTTATTTCACACTGACAGATGCTGCAAAGGCCGCAAATTTAGTATTTTGCCCAAAATGGGTGTTTTTAAAAATAGCAGAATATAACAGCAGTATGTAACGCTTGTATTTCACAATGACAGATGCAGCTAAAGCCGCAAATTTCACACTCACAGATGCAGCAAAGGCCCCAGATGTAGGGTATTGCCATACATGGGTGTTTTCTTAAACCCAGAATATTATGGCAGTATTTCAAGTTTGTATTTCACACTGACAAATCCAGCAATGGCCCTAGATACAGGGTATTGCCAAAAATGGGTGTTTTTTTAAACCCAGATTATTGCAGTATTTCAAGCTTGAATTTCAAACTGATTGATGCAGTAAAGGCCGCAAATTAGTATTTTGCCCAAAATGGTTGATTTTTTTTTCTAACCGAATATAGCAGCAGTATATAACGCTTGCATTTCACACTGACAGATGCAGCAAAGGCCGCAAATTTTGTATTTTGCCTAAAATGGGTGTTTTTTTAAACACAGAATATTATTGCAGTATTTCAAGCTTGAATTTCACACTGACAGATGCAGCAAAGGCCGCAAATTAGTATTTTGCCCAAAATAGGTGATTTTTAATAACAAAATATTATTGCAGTATTTCAAGCTTGTATTTCACACTGACAGATGCAGCAAAGGCAGCAAATTAGTATTTTGCCCAAAATGGGTGATTTTTTATAACAGAATATTATTGCAGTATTTCAAGCTTGTATTTAACACTGACATATGCAGCAAAGGTCGTAAATTTAGTATTGTGCACAAAATGGCAGTTTTTTTAAACCCAGAATATTATTGCAGTATTTCAAGCTTTTATTTCACACTGACAGATGCTGCAAAGGCCGCAAATTTAGTATTTTGCCCAAAATGGGTGTTTTTAAAAATAACAGAATATAACAGCAGTATGTAACGCTTGTATTTCACAATTACAGATGCAGCTAAAGCCGCAAATTTCACACTCACAGATGCAGCAAAGGCCCCAGATGTAGCGTATTGCCATACATGGGTGTTTTCTTAAACCCAGAATATTATGGCAGTATTTCAAGTTTGTATTTCACACTGACAAATCCAGCAATGGCCCTAGATGTAGGGTATTGTCAAAAATGGGTGTTTTTTTAAACCCAGATTATTGCAGTATTTCAAGCTTCAATTTCACACTGATAGATGCAGCAAAGGCCGCAAATTAGTATTTTGCCCGAAATTGTTGATTTTTTTTAATAACCGAATATAGCAGCAGTATATAACGCTTGTATTTCATACTGACAGATGCAGCAAAGGCCCCAGATGTAGGGTATTGCCCAAAATGTTATTTTTTTTAACCCAGAATATTATTACAGTATTTCAAGCTTGAATTTCACACTGACAGATGCAGCAAAGGCTGCAAATTAGTATTTTGCCCAAAATGGGTGATTTTTATTAACAGAATATTATTGCAGTATTTCAAGCTTGTATTTCACACTGACAGATGCAGCAAAGGCCTCAGATGTAGGGTATTGTAAAAAATTGGTGTGTTTTTTTAAACCCAGAATACTATTGCAGTATTTCAAGCTTGTATTTTACACTGACAGATACTGCAAAGGCCGCAAATTTAGTATTTTGCCCAAAATGGGTGTTTTTTTAATAACAGAATATTATTGCAGTATTTCAAGCTTGTATTTCACACTGACAGATGCAGCAAAGGCCCCAGATGTAGTATGTTATCAAAAATGGGTGTTTTTTTAAATCCAAAATATTATTGCAGTATTTCAAGCTTGTATTTCACATTGACAGATGCAGCAAAGGCTGCACATTTATTATTTTGCCTAAAATGGGTGTTTTTTATACCCAGAATATTATTGCAGTATTTCAAGCTTGTATTTTACACTGACAAATGCAGCAAAGGTCCTAGATGTCATAGTCATCACACAAAACATAGTCATCAGACCTGCAGATAAAGGTGGAGCCATAGTAATCCAAAATATGCAAGACTACGACTCAGAGTGTAAAAAACAACTATTAGATCCTCAAACATATACCACTCTCAAAGGGGACCCGACAGAAAAATTCTATAATGACCTATTAACTTACGGACTACAGGGAAGAGAAACAGGGATATTACCGAACAGGAATTTGAATTTATAACAGGATCACAAAATAGACTACCGGTCTTTTACTGTTTACCTAAAATCCATAAAAACTATACCAATCCACCAGGCAGACCAATCGTCTCAGACATTGGCTCACTTACTTCTAACTTATCACAATATTCAGACCGTTTATTACAACCGACAGTCAAAAAATTGCCATCTTACATCAAAGACACGACAGAAATTGTAAAAATCTTAGAACAGCTGGATTATCAACAAACCTGGATTCTTGGAACATTAGATGTCAATTCACTTTACACTATCATTGATCATGCGCAGGGAATAACAGCCCTGGACAAACAACTTAACTGTTATCAACTGGTACCTCAAGAACAAATAAAATTTATAATGGAAGGAGTACGTTTCATCCTGACCCACAACTACTTTTCTTATGACTCAGTCTTTTAACTACAAAAACAAGGAACAGCCATGGGTACCAGGTTCGCCCCAAGTTATGCCAATATCTTTATGGCACAATGGGAACAAGAGGTCATAACACCAGAACTGGGAGCGAGCCTGGTACTCTGGTGACGATACATAGACGTTATTATATTCATATGAGCGGATACTGAAGACAAATTTAAAGAATTTTTTACAAATATCAACATTAATGAATACAATATTACCCTGACCTCGAATATAAGTAACAGATAGAATTTTTAGATCTTACCATTACAACATCAGAAACAAAACTCCTTTGTAGCACGTACCAAAAACCTATTGCAAAAAATAACTACATTCTCCATTCTCCATTCCAGTTGCCACTTACCAAGATAGCTTACAAACATACCGACTAGCCAATTCTGAAGACTAAAAAGAAACTGCACGGAAAATAGCCAATTTGAAGTGGAAGTGAATATTCAAAAAAAAAAAATTTTGCTGAAAAAATACCCGATGAAAACGATAGAGAACGCATTTGAAACAGTAAAAATAATGGACAGGGACTCCTTTTTTTCTACACCACAAGATTCAACAAAAACTGAAGATGACAATATTAGATTGATAATATCCTTTAACACACATTATTAAAAAGTAGAAAAAATGATCAATAAATACTGGCACCATTTATTAAAAGATAAGCTAATAGGCAATATACTTCCAGTAAAACCACTCATCACAAACACTAAAGCCCCAAATTTAGGCCTCAAAATAGCCCCAACTATAAAAAAGAAAATCAGCAGTAGTAACCCAAACTGGCTCTCATTAAAGGGCTTCTTTAGATGCGGGAGATGAAAAAACTGCAAAACCACAAATTTCCCCACAAGAACAAATACAGTCAAATCCACACAAAACGACTTTACATATCAAATCCGGGAACATCTTTCCTGCAACTCTATGGATGTAATCTATCTACTACAGTGTCCTTGCCAAAAACAATACATAGGCAGGGCCAAAAGACTTTTTAGAACAAGAGTATCTGAACATATGTCAAACATTACTAAAGGATAAGAATTACACACAGTCTCAAAACATTTTAAAGAACACCACAATAGTGACCCCTCACTATTAACTTTTACAGCCTTTGAAAGACTTAAACGACATTGGAGAGGGGGGAATCATATAGAGAATATGTCAAGAGTAGAATCAAGGAGAATATTTGAATTTGACACAATGATACTTACAGGCCTTAATGCCGAAATGGAAATATTTGGCTTCCTGTGACCGTCCCTCGACATCCACCTATGGGAGGGATGTCCCCTGGTGATGCAGAGTCAAGTGTCCGGCTGTGTACCAGCACCTTGACCCTGCCTCCCCGGGTGACTTCTCAACCTTATCCACCATAATTCTACAGACACATCCATCAAGATTACAATAGTCAAATTAGTGAATAAGTGAATAAGGAATATGCAGATTCCCATTAGCCCAAACAAAAGATACACACATGCTTAACCCCTTCACGACTGCAATCCGTATATATACGTGATAGCTGTACATGTCCCGTGCAGCTATCACGTGTATAGACGTCATTGCAGTTCTTTAATCCAAGCACTGCAAAGCGCTTGGATTAAAGCTTCTGCCCAAGCCCTGCTGCTATCACAGACAGCATACAGTCTAGTAATGCCTGCAAGGGACCAATCAGAGTGGCCCCTTGCCGGCAATCGATCCGATTGCTTAGTCTGTGCAGACTAACCAATCGGATCGCGGCAGTGTTAAAATGCCGGTTTCAGACTCTGATCTCCGATCTGTAGTTTGTGAATGCTGCCCCCTCCCCCTTTCCAGCGCTGCCCCCGATCGGTCCGCCCCCTCCTGCCCCGATCTGTAGTTTGTGAATGCTGCCCCCCCTTTCCAGCGCTGCCCCCTTCTGCCTCCATCTTTAGTTTGTGAATTCTGCCCCCGATCGGTCCGCCCCCTCCTGCCCCGATCTGTAGTTTGTGAATGCTGCCCCCCCTCCCCCTTTCCAGCGCTGCCCCGATCGTCCCCTTTCTGTGTGTGATGGCAGCGGCTCCATTCCTGAGCCGCCACCATCAGCAGCGTGTGTCAGCTCTATGCTGACACTGCTGTAACCCCATAGATGCCGCAGTAGCGGCATCCATGGGGTTAATAGAGGGAGGGGGCTCCCTCTCTCAACCATCAGGGCTGCTGCGATCACAGCGCCCGATGGTTGCCATTGCAACCGGATGCTTTGCAAAGGCGTCCGGTTGCCATGGCATAGGCGTCCTGTGCTGCCACCTACAGGGCATCTGATTGTATTATACTTTGCAATGCAAGAGCATTGCAAAGTATAGTATAACCATCAGCCCCACTGAAGTAAAAATAAATATCTTAAAATGTAAAAAATAAATTGCCTTTTCCTATTAAAAAAAAACCACACATATTAGGTGCCACCGCATCCGTAACGACCATCTCTATAAATATATCACATTATCAACCCCGTCCAATAAACACCATAAAAAATAAAAACGGTGTAAAAAAATGCAACCAATCGATCAAAAAGGCGTATATACCCCAAAATAGTACCAATCAAACCGTTACCTCATCCCGCAAAAAATGCCCATATTTAAGACAATCGCCCAAAAAATTTAAAAGCTATGGCTCTCAGACTATGGAGACACTAAAACATCATTTTTTGGGTTTCAGAAATGCTATTATTGTGTAAAACTTAAATAAATAAGAAAAAGTATACATATTGGGTATTGCCACGTCCGTAACGATCTGCTCTATAAAACTGTCACATGACCTAACCCCTCAGATGAACGCTGTAAAAAAATAAATAAAAAAAATGTTCCAAAACAGCCAATTTTTGGGCCACCTTGCCCCATAAAGTGTAATAATGAATGATCAAAAAATCATATGTACTCAAAAATGGTACCAATAAAATCCTCAACTCTTTCTGCAAAAAACGAGCACCTGCACAAGTTTATCGGTAGAAAAATAAAAAAACATATGGCGTTCAGAAAACCAATCCAGCAAAATCTGCCTTACAAAAACCATACGGTGTTCCTTTCCTTCTGCGCCCTGCGGTGCGCCCTTACATCAGTTTACGACCACATGTGGGGTGTTTCTGTAAGCCGCAGAATCAGAGTAATAAATATTGAGTTTTGTTAACCCTTAATGTGTTAAAGAAAAAAATTTAATAAAATCGAAAATCTGCTAAAAAAGTGAAATTTAGAAATTTCATCTCCATTTTCCTTTAATTCTTGTGGAACACCTAAAGGGTTAATAACGTTTGTAAAATTGGTTTTAAGTAACTTGAGGGGTGTAGTTTCTACAATGGGGTCATTTATGGGGGGTTTCCACTATGTAAGCCCCACAAAGTGACTTCAGACCTGAACTGGTCCTTAAAAAGTGGGTTTTGGAAATTGTCTTAAAAATTTTAAGAATTGCTTCTAAACTTCTAAGCCTTGTAACGTCCTAAAAAATAAAATAACATTTCCAAAATGATCAGATAAGAAAATACTGGGCACTCTAGTTCATGGAATACCATATGTTTTATTGAATGATTTTGGTATAATACCTTAAAACAATTAATAGAAATTATTATTAAAAAAAGGCAGTACACAGTTCTAAGATAAATGACCATATACAGTATTAAAACATCATGGTGTTGATCCTAACTAAAATCACTGGAAATCTCATATATAATAAAAAAGTAAAAAGTAAAATAACACAAGTAAAATGCACTGTATGTATGTCCGTTTTTGTGGAGATAAATTAGATGATTCCTGGATACAGGGATAATTCAAATAGTATTTCTTAGGTGAGCGTTAATGCGGCGTCCCGCTTTACTCACTTAATTCAGCGCTGTCCCGTTAAGGCTACTTTCACACTAGCGTTCGGGTTTCCGCTCGTGAGCTCCGTTTGAAGGAGCTCACGAGCGGACCCGAACGCAGCCGTCCAGCCCTGATGCAGTCTGAATGGAGGCGGATCCGCTCAGACTGCATCAGTCTGGCGGCGTTCAGCCTCCGCTCCGCTCGCCTCCGCACGGACAGGCGGACAGCTGAACGCTGCTTGCAGCGTTCGGGTGTCCGCCTGGCCGTGCGGAGGCGTGCGGATCCGTGCGGATCCGTCCAGACTTTCAATGTAAGTCAATGGGGACGGATCCGTTTGAAGATGCCACAATGTGGCTCAATCTTCAAGCGGATCCGTCCCCCATTGACTTTACATTGAAAGTCTGGACGGATCCGTACTAGGCTATTTTCACACTTAGCTGTTCTATGCTAAAAATAATGCAGACGGATCCGTTCTGAACGGAGCCTCCGTCTGCATTATTATGAGCGGATCCGTTCAGAACGGATCCGCCCGAACGCTAGTGTGAAAGTAGCCTAAGTCCTTGCAAGATCAGCTTGTTTGCAGCTGCTTTTCCGGTGCAGTGTGTTGGTGCTGCTGCACAGTAGAAGAAAATGACTCTGCCGTTCGTAATAGTCGCTCTGGACACCGCTCCGCTATGTAATAGAGCCGGTATCCTACGAGCTTAGTGTACCTTCTACCACGCTCGTACAGCCAGACGCTTGTGTGATCTCAGCTGTGTTCTTGTCTCAAACTTTTTTTCATCATCTCTAAGGCATTGAAGAGATGACCATTTTATCAGGATTCCTCCTCAGAACATTGTATAATTCCCCTTTTTAGCAGCAGACGACTGGATCCAGTCGTATGGGGAATGTTATGTAATAAATATTTTATGAGGTATCACTTTCTGTTTTAGAAGCAGAGAAATTGAAATTTAGAATGACTGTCATGAAGTACAATGTGTCACGAGAAAACAATCTCAGAATGGCTTGGATAAGTAAAAGTGTTCCAAAGCTATTACCACATAAAGTGACGCATGTCAGATTTGTAAATTTTGACCTGGACACTGGGGCATCAATGACCTTTGGTCATGAAAGGGTTAAATATAATTTTTATAAAAACATTTTTTTATAATTTTTGGGGAAAATGGTTTTTCTAACATTTCAACACTCTAAATATTTTCAATATTTTTAATGCTCTGAATATATTCTCAACATATGGATCGACTTTCAATATTCAAGAATGAACCCTTCTGAATTCCAGTTCATATGTTAAACAAATCAGAGGAGGAGTCCACAATCCCCTCCTCCGAATTAATCAATTAATCAATTAAACAAAATAATATATATGGGCAAAAGGACTATGGCTACTCACACCCACTGAAGAAGGAGCTGTAGGCTCTGAAACGTGTATAGGGGGAGAGCAGCCATAAGTCCCATATTGTTACCTATACTGGCCAGTATACTGAAAAAAATGCGGATTATACAAGGAGGATAAACCGATTATCAAGAAATCCCGCTCAACAAAACACGTGGCACGCTGACACATAAGACGCCGACCGCGAGAGGATTCCCGCTACCCAGAAGTGGCGTCACCAGAGGCAAAAGAAAGCGCACAATGGCAGCACTCCTGTAATCCACGTGGACAGCGAGGACGCCACCTACCTCCCGGACGGCCGGAACAACACGGAGGAGTGGTAACGTACCCTGTTGTATTCCTCCCTCAAGGTGGAAATCTAAATGCGAGCTCCGACATATGAGTAAACACAGGAGTAACCCATCCACATCCACAAAACACCTTGATTATATTTCCCACTATAAGAGACTACCAAGTATCCCTCACTTTAAGAGGCCACCATTGGGATTGATTAACTGCCTATATGAACCACTTTTAACAATTTTGGTACCATATGACTTTTTCGAACTACAGGACTTATTTTTTGAACATTATGAACTTCTAGATCTACAGATATAGATATGTTATACTTTTATGAACTCAACATAGATCTTCTTTTTCCTTTTTGAGTATATGAACTTTGTTCTGGACTATACAAATTCACAATTCCTAAATAACAAACTTCATGTGATATTTATTTTCTGAATTTTTTTTTTATATGGACATCAACATTTTATGGACACCAAACCCTGAATAATTCTTTTAATCTTTCAGAATTTTTAATATCTGTATTTAAGAACCAATATATTTATATATATATTTTTTTTTTTCCATCCATAGACTATTTATATATATTTATATATATATTTACTTATTTATTCATTTTGAAAAAGTGTACACATCCTAATTTTTATCAAAATCACACAGATGAGGCAAGTAAATATATGCTAAACACCATCTGATATTTGTCAATAACCATTTGACACATTTTAAAGTTCCCCTATCCTTATAATCTAATAAATAGATCTATATAACCTTTATGTTGCGAGTGCCGTCCTTTCATTTTATTTCCATTACTACCACTTTTAAAGCTTTGGGTCAGCTTTCCTTGGACAGAGCACAGCTACAACTCTACTACCAGAAGTGAGCCACCATAACCACACAATTTTTATTGCCATAAATGGGTGTTTTTTTAAACCCAGAATATTATGGCAGTATTTCAAGCTTGTATTTCACACTGACAAATCCAGCAAAGGCCCCAGATGTAGGATGTTGCCAAAAATTTGTGTTTTTTTTAAACCCAGAATATTATTGCAGTATTTCAAGCTAGTATTTCACACTGACAAATGCAGCAAATGCCCAAGATGTAGAGTATTGCCAAAAATGGGTGTTTTTTTAAACACAGAATATTATTGCAGTATTCCAAGCTTGAATTTCACACTGACAAATGCAGCAAAGGCCGCAAATTAGTATTTTGCCCAAAATGGGTGATTTATTTTTATAACAGAAAATAGCAGCAGTATATAACGCTTGTATTTCACAATGACAGATGCAGAAAAAGCAGTAAATTTTGCATTTTGCCCAACTTAGTTTTTTTTTTTTATAACAGAATATTAGTGCAGTATTTCAAGCTTGTATTTCAGATTGACAGATGCAACAAATACTGCACATTTATTATTTTGCCTAAAATGGGTGTTTTTTTTTTATACCCAGAATATTACTTCATTATTTCAAGCTTGTATTTCACACTGACAGATGCAGTAAAGGCCCCAGATGTAGGGTATTGCCAAAAATGGGCGTTTTTTTAAACCCAGAATATTATTGCAGTATTTCAAGCTAGTATTTCACATTGACAGATGCAGCAAAGGCCCCAGATGTAGTATATTGTCAAAAATGGGTGTTTTTTTAAAATCCAAAATATTATTGCAGTATTTCAAAATTGCATTTCACACTGACAGATGCAGTGAATGCCGCAAATTTAGTATTTTGCCCAAAATGGTTAATTTTTTAATAACAGTATATTATTGCAGTGTTTCAAGCTTGTATTTCACAGTGACAGATGCAGCAATGGCTGCAAATTTAGTATTTTGCTAAAAATGGGTGTTTTTTTTAACAGAATATAACAGCAGTTTCTAACACTTGTATTTCACACTGACAGATGCAGCAAAGGCCGAAAATTTAGTATTTTGCCCAAAATGAGTGTTTTTTTAAACCCAGAATATTATTGCAGTTTTTCAAGCTTGTATTTCACACTGACAGATGCAGAAATGGCCTCAGATGTAGGGTATTGCCAAAAATTGGTGTTTTTTTAAATCCAGAATATTATTGCAGTATTTCAAGCTTGAATTTCACACTGACAGATGCAGCAAAGGCCCCAGATGTAGGGTATTGCCATAAATGGGTGTTTTCTTTAAACCCAGAATATTATTGCAGCATTTCAAGCTAGTATTTCACACTGACAAATGCAGCAAAGGCCCCAGATGTAGTGTATTTCCCAAAATTGTTTTTTTTTTTTAAACCCAGAGTATTATTGCAGTATTTCAAGCTAGTATTTCACACTGACAGATGCAGCAAAGGCCTCGGATGTAGTATATTGTCAAAAATGAGTTTTTTTTTTTAATCCAAAATATTATTGCAGCATTTCAAGATTGTATTTCACACTGACAGATGCAGTAAATGCCGCAAATTTAGTATTTTGCCCAAAATGGTTGTTTTTTTAATAACAGTATATTATTGCAGTGTTATTAAGTTTGTATTTCACAGTGACAGATGCAGCAATGGCCGCAAATTGTGTATTTTGCCCAAAATGGGTGTTTTTCTAACAGAATATAACAGCAGTTTCTAACACTTGTATTTCACACTGACAGATGCAGCAAAGGCCGAAAATTAGTATTTTGCCCAAAATGGGTGATTTTTTTAAAACAGAATATAGCAGCAGTATATAACGCTTGTATTTCACACTGACAGATGCAGCAAAAGACGCAAATTTAGTATTTTGCCAAAAATGGGTGTTTTGTTAATAACAGAATATTATTGCAGTATTTCAAGCTTGTATTTCACACTGACAGATGCTGCCAAGGCCGCAAATTTAGTATTTTGCCCAAAATTGTAGTTTTTTTAATAGCAGAATATTATTGCAATATTTCAAGCTTGTATTTTACACTGATAGAAGCAGCAAGCAAAGTCCGCAAATTTTGCATTTTGCCCAAAATGGGTGTTTTTAAAAATGACAGAATGTAAAAGCAGTATGTAACGCTTGTATTTCACAATGACAGATGCAGAAATAGCTGCAAATTTTGTATTTTGCCCAAAATGGGTGTTTTTTTAATAACAGAATATTATTGCAGTATTTCAAGCTTGTATTTCATACTGACAGGTGCAACAAAGGCCCCAGATGTAGTATATTGTCAAAAATGGGTGTTTTTTTAAATCCTAAATATTATTGCATTATTTCAAGCTTAAATTTCACATTGACAGATGCAGCAAAGGTTGCACATTTATTATTTTGCCTAAAATGGGTGTTTTTTTATACCCAGAATATTATTGCAGCATTACAAGCTAGTATTTCACACTAACAAATGCAGCAAAGGCCTCAGATGTAGAATATTACCAAAAATTTGTGTTTTTTTAAATCCGGAATATAATTGCAGTATTTCAAGCTTGAATTTCACACTGACAGATGCAGCAAAGGCCGCAAATTAGTATTTTGCCCAAAATGAGTGATTTTTTTTATAACAGAATATAGCAGGGGAATCTAACGCTTGCATTAAACACTGACAGAAGCAGCAAAGGCTGCAAATTTAGTATTTTGCCCAAAATGGATGTTTTTTAATAACAGAATTTTATTGCAGTATTTCAAGCTTGCATTTCACACTGACAGATACAGCAAAAGCCTCAGATGTAGGGTATTGTCAAAAATTGGAGTTTTTTCAAACCCAGAATATTATTGCAGTATTTCAAGCTTGAATTTCACACTGACAGATGCAGCAAAGGCCGCAAATTAGTATTTTTCCCAAAATGAGTGATTTTTTTATAACAGAATATAGCAGCAGTATATAACGCTTGTATTTCACACTGACAGATGTAGCAAAGGTCATAAATTTTGTATTTTGCACAAAATTGAATTTTTTTTAAACCCAGAATATTATTGCAGTATTTCAAGCTTGTATTTCACACTAACATATGCTGCAAAGGCTGCAAATTTAGTATTTTGCCCAAAAATTTTGTTTTTTCAATAACAGAATATTATTGCAGTATTTCAAGCATGTATTTCACACTTATAGAAGCAGCAAAGGCCACAAATTTTGTATTTTGCCCAAAATGGGTGTTTTAAAAAATAACTGAATATAACAGCAGTATGTAATGCTTGCATTTTACAATGACAGATGCAGCAAAAGACGCAAATTTAGTATTTTGCACAAAATGGGTGTTTTTGTTTATAACAGAATATTATTGCAGCATTTCAAGCATGTATGTCACACTGGCAGATGCAGCAAAGGCCCCAGTTGTAGTATAATGTCAAAAATGGGTGTTTTTTTATCCAAAATATTATTGCAGTATTTCAAGCTTGTATTTCACGTTGACAGATGCAGTAAAGGCTGCATATTTAATATTTTGCCTAAAATGGGTGTTTTTTTTAACCCAGAAAATTATTGCAGTATTTCAAGCTTGTATTTCACACTTACAAATGCAGCAAAGGCACCAGATGTAGGATATTGCTAAAAATTGGTGTCTTTTTTTAAACCCAGATTATTATTGCAGCATTTCAAGCTTGTATTTCACACTGGCAAATGCAGCAAAGGCCCCAGATGTAGGGTGTTGCCAAAAATTGGTGTTTTTTTGAACCCAGAATATTATTGCAGTATTTCAAGCTTGTATTTCACACTGACAAATGCAGCAAAGGCCCCAGATGTAGGGTATTGCCAAAAATTGGGTATTTGTTTAAACCCAGAATATTATTGCAGTATTTCAATCCTGTATTTCACACTGACAGATGCAGGAAAAATGCTGCAAATTTAGTATTTTACCCAAAATGGCAGTTTTTTTTTATAACAGAATATTATTGCAGCATTTCAAGCTAGTATTTCACGCTGACAAATTAAGCAAAGGCCCCAGATGTAGGGTATTGCCAAAAATGGGTGACTTTTTTTAAATCCCAGAATATTATTGCAGCATTTCAAGCTTGTATTTCACACTGGCAAATGCAGCAAAGGCCCTAGATGTAGGGTGTTGCCAAAAATTGGTGATTTTTTTAAACCCAGAATATTATGACAGTATTTCAAGCTTGTATTTCACACTGACAAATGCAGCAAAAGCTCCAAATGTAGGGTATTGCCAAAAATGGGTGTTTTTTTTAAACCCAGAATAATATTGCATTATTTCAAGCTTGTATTTCACACTGACAGATGCAGCAAAGGTCGTAAATTTAGTATTTTGCACAAAATGGGTGTTTTTTTTTAACCCAGAATATTATTGCAGTTTCTCAAGCTTGTATTTCACACTGACAGATGCTGCAAAGGCTGCAAATTTAGAATTTTGCCCAAAATGGTAGTCTTTTTTAATAAACAGAATATTATTGCAGTATTTCAAGCTTGTATTTCACACTGATAGAAGCAGCAAATTTAGTATTTTGCCCTAAAAGGGTGTTTTTAAAAATAACAGAATATAACAGCAGTATGTAACGCTTGTATTTCACAATGACAGGTGCAGCAAAAGCCGCAAATTTTGTATTTTGCCCAAAATGGTAGTCTTTTTTAATAACAGAATATGATTGCAGTATTTCAAGCTTGTATTTCACACTGACAGATGCAGCAAAGGTCCCAGATGTAGTATATTGTCAAAAATGTGTGGTTTTTTTTTAATCCAAAATATTATTGCAGTATTTCAAGCTTGTGTTTCACATTGACAGATGCAGCAAAGACTGCACATTTATTATTTTGCCTAAAATGTGTGTTTTTTTAAACCCAGAATATTATGGCAGCATTTCACATTTGAATTTCACACTGACAAATCCAGCAAAGGCCCCAGATGTAGGATATATACACAAATTGGTGGGTTTTTTTAAACCCAGACTATTATTGCAGCATTTCAAACTAGTATTTTACACTGACAAATGCAGCAAAGGCCTCAGATGTAGGGTATTGCCAAAAATGGGTGTTTTTGCAAACCCAGAAAATTATTGCAGTGTTTCAAGCTTGTATTTCACACTGACAGATGCAGCAAAGGCCGAAAATTAGTATTTTGCCCAAAATGGGTGATTTTTTTAAAACAGAATATAGCAGCAGTATATAACGCTTGTATTTCACACTGACAGATGCAGCAAAGGCAGCAAATTTTGTATTTTGCCCAAAATGGGTGTTTTTAAAAATAACAGAAAATAACAGCAGTATGTAACGCTTGTATTTCTCAATGACAGATGCAGCAAAAGCCGCAAATTTTGTATTTTGCCCAAAATGGTAGTCTTTTTTAATAACAGAATATTATTGCACTGTTTGAAGCTTGTATTTCACACTGACAGATGCAGCAAAGGCCCCAGATGTAGTATATTGTAAAAAAAAATATTGTTTTTAATCCAAAATATTATTGCAGTATTTCAAGCTTGAATTTCACATTGACGGACGCAGCAAAGGTTGCACATTTATTATTTTGCCTACAATGGGTGTTTTTTTATACCCAGAATATTATTGCAGCATTTCAAGCTAGTATTTTACACTGACAAATGCAACAAAGGCCTCAGATGTAGGGTATTACCAAAATTGGGTGTTTTTTTAAACCCAGAATATTTTTGCAGTATTTCAAGTTTGAATTTCACACTGACAGATGCAGCAAAGGCCGCAAATTAGTATTTTGCCCAAAATGAGTGATTTTTTAATAACAGAAAATAGCAGCAGTATATAATGCTTATATTTCACACTGACAGATGCAGCAAAGGCCGCAAATTTAGTATTTTGCCCAAAATGGGGCCTTTGCTGCATCTGTCGGTGTGAAATACAAGCTTGAAATAGTGCAATAATATTCTGGGAATAAAAAAACACCCATTTTAGGCAAAATAATAAATTTGCGGCCTTTGCTGCATCTGTCAGCGTGAAATACAAGCATTATATACTGCTGCTATATTCTGTTATAAAAAAATCAACCATTTTGGGCAAAATACTAATTTGCAGCCTTTGCTGCATCTGTCAGTGTGAAATACAAGCTTGAAATACTGCAGTAATATTCTGTTATAAAAAAAAAACACCCATTTTGGGCAAATACTAAATATGCGTCTTTTGCTGCATCTGTCATTCTAAAATACAAGAGTTACATATGCAATATTATTCTGGTTTAAAAAAAACACCCATTTTTGGCAATACCCTAAATTTTGGGCTTTTGCTGCATTTGTCAGTGTGAAATACAAGCTTGAAATACTGCCATAATATTCTGGGTTTAAAAAAAGACACCAATTTTTGGCAATATCCTACATCTGGGGCCTTTGCTTTTTTTTTAACCCAGAATATTATTGCAGTATTTCAAGCTTGTATTTCACACTGACAACTGCAGCAAAGGCCCCAAATGTAGGGTATTGCCAAAAAATTATTTTTTTTTTAAACCCAGAATATTATGGCAGTATTTCAAGTTCGTATTTGACTGTCACAAAAGCACATATGCTGTCCTGTTGCACTGAACTTGCATAAAATGGCCTCTGACGCCCACCTATCTAACAGACGGATAAAAGTTATTTTTCTGTATCATTGGGCTGAGGGCAGGGTAAAAAAATTGAGCACTGCACCCACAAAACAAAATCACTGTAGATCGCTGAGTTAAACAAGCACTTCTGATAAAAGATTCTTTCCTATTCTCTCCCTCACAGCAGCAGCATCCTATCCCTACACTAATAAGAGCAGAGTGACGTGAAGCACTACCTGACTCCAGCTTATATAGAGGCTGGGTCACAAAAGCACATATGCTGTCCTGTTGCACTAAACACGAGTTAAACGCTTGTTGATTGGCTGCTCTGCAGCCCTTCAAAAAGCGCCATTAACTCGCCGAACACCGAACCCGAACTTTTACTGAAAAGTTCGGTTTTGGGTCCGGGGTCAAAAAATCCTAAAGTTTGGGTTCCCTCAACCCTAACTATAATTTTTTATTAATCATTCCAATAACAGGGCATCTTAAGACTCCTGTATTGTTATTTATCGTCACTACCTCCCCAAGTCAGGAGTGGGTAATTGCCCCTCCTTTACTTTGATGCTTCTGCTTTAAACACTTATCCCACAGTTCCACTTGATCACATTGCAGCCATTGACCTGCCTTGGGTGTGGTATCCCTTTCTCATGCTCCCTCTCTGGCATTGAACCCCGATTCCCCGTTACCCGTGATCACCATGGTAGGCGTATAAAAGAACATCGAAAGTTGATAGAGAAGATATCCAATTGGATTGTTGACATCACGGGGTCGTGCGACATGGTGGAGCAGTATGTGTGAACACGCCTACACGTACTGACTGATGGGTCTCCCCCCTCAACTTATGGGTCTCCAAATTGGGTACATGGCCTGAGCTTGCCCTTTACGCCTTGGAAGTGCTGGCCTGCCCTGCAGCCAGTGTATTGTCTGAACGTTTGTTTAGCACAACTGGAGGGGGTTATCACAGGTTATATTTCCCAATGTTTTAGGGTGCACCCTAATTTTAACAAAAAATTAAAAATAATAAAATAAAATAAAAAACAAAACCAGTGTAGGCTACCTCCTCCTCCTCCACCGCTTCCACCGCCTCCTCAACCTCCAACTCCATATGGACCTCGTCCTCCTAGATCAAGATTATAATTTTTTTATTTTTGCTTATTTTATGTTATTTTAAGTAATATCCCTATCCACATTTGTTTGCCATGCTCTTATCCACATTTTGATGCATCTTGCAGCCCTCTAGCCCTTTCCATAACTTTTTTAGAGACATTTTGGTGCTCCAAAATTGTCTTCAATGGGGTTCGGGTCCTGAACTCAAACTTTTTTGTGAAGTTCAGCCAAACCCATCAAACCCGAACATCCAGGTGTCTGCTCAACTCTACCCCTGACTTCTCAACGCCACCAGAGGAGAGCTGAGCTGATGATGAACATAAAGACAATTTCCATCTATTATTTATAATTTACTCAATCTTGGTTGAATCTTTTTTCCTCCTCCTCCTTATCCAGATTGTCTATATTCCCTCCACTCTAATTTTTTTTAATATGGTCAGCTTAACTGCAGGCCCTCACCCCTAATGTTTTAGAGGGTCAGCTCAGCAGCAGGCCCCCACCCATAATGTTTTAGAGGGTCAGTTCAGTGGCAGGCCCTCGCCCATAATGTTTTAGAGGGTCAGTTCAGCAGCAGGCCCTCACTCATAATGTTTTAGAGGGTCAGCTCAGCAGCAGGCCCTCGCCCATAATGTTTTAGAGGGTCAGTTCAGCAGCAGGCCCTCGCCTATAATGTTTCAGAGGGTCAGCTCAGCAGCAGGCCATCGCATATAACGTATTAGAGCATCAGATCAGCAGCAGGCTCTCGCCCCGAATGTTTTAGAGGGTCAGATCAGCAGCAGGCCCGCACCTAAAATCTTTTACTTGGTCAGCTCATTTGCAGGCTCGCAACTCAATGTGAATGGGGCCCTTTTTTATGTGATATACAGGTTGTATCAGAATGCCTCTTCATTGTAATTTTTGGCAGGACTTGCACTTTATATACAAGTAAATATACAGGAAAGTGCTTTCAAATCAATTTTTCCTATAAAATCGATTTTTTAACTTTGGTTTTGTGTGTAAAACCTTAATTAGATTGTGGGCCTGATGATTAGTTTAAGGTCTTTTAAGCAGCAGCAGCATGGTGATAAAGATGAGTGGCAAGGTGACATGGTGTGGAGATGGCAGCATGAGGAGGCCACATAGTGGCACAATGACTGAGTCTGGATAAAACAGATTGATTCCATCTGCATCATTCTAAGCAATCTGTGGAGCTGTATCACCTTCACCTGCAAAATAATGCAGACCAGGGTCGTAGCTATAGGGGAAGCAGGGGAAGCTGCAGCTTTGGGGCCCTGACCCAGAAGGGGCCCATCCAGGAGGTGGACTAAAGGATTTGGTCAGGGTCCCCTCAACAGTATTACACAATGAAATTACTGTTGATACAGTGACAGTATAGACAGTGTATAAAACTGATGGAACAGTAGCCGGCCCTGGTCTGAGAGAGCGATCTTTACTAACCACAGGACTGGGGGCTGCATGAAAGGAAGGGGTCGCTAAAAAATTACTGTGGGATGCAGCCCCATTCAAAAATTTGCTGTGGGGCCCAGTCAATTCTAGCTATGCCACTGATGCAGCCCACAAAAGCAAGTTGGGTTTATCGATTTCAAAACCTTAATTAAACTGTGGGCCTGGTGATCAGTTTAAGGCTTTTTAAGCAGCAGCAGCAGCAGCATCATGATAAAAATGAGTGGCAAGGAGTGTTATAAAAGACTAAGGCCACAGATTGCTTAGAAAGATGCAGATGAAAATAATCTGTAGAGCTGTATCACCGTCACCTGCAGATTAATGCAACCATCAAATTCAAGTTGGGTTTGTCGGTTCCACCTCAGCTCACCAGCAGGTCCGCACCTAAACTCTTTTACTGGTTCAGCTTACATGCAGGCCCGCAACTCATGCTGCCTTGTTTTGAAGTAGTAGCCATTTATCAGGCTCCCTCTCCAAAATAGAACTATGATTCCCCGTTATTGGCGATCATCATGGTAGGTGCATAAAAGAACATCGAAAGTTGATAGGGAAGATATCCAAATGGATCGTGGATGTCACGGGGACGTGCGATCAGGCAGAAGTTATCTAGAGTCAACAAAGCTGCAGCAGGGCCTCTCCTGTATAACGTTTCCTCATCCAAAATACCGCAGTGACATTCCCTGTATTTTTTTATTACTCATTGCAATAACAGGGCATCTTAAGAGTCCTGTATTGTTATCGTCACTACCTCCCACAGTCGAGAGTCGGAAATTGCCGCGCGCCTCCTGCCTTCCTTTGATTTTTCTCCTTTAATAACTTGACCCTCCTTTTCCACCAAATCAGATTTCAGCCATTGACCTCTCTTGGATGTGGTATTCCCCATTACCCGTGATCACCAAGGTAGGCGCAGAAAAGAACTTTGAAAGTTGATAGGGCAGACATCCAAATGGATCGTCGCAGTCACAGGGACGTGCAATCGCCCAGAGGTTATCTAGAGTCATTAATGCGGCAGCAGGCCTAAGGTTTTAGATGGTCAGATCAGCAGGCCCTTGCTCCAAATGTTTTTGAGTTTCACCATCAGGTCATCAATCTTAATTTTTCAAGGGTGTGTATGATGCCCTCCTATATGTGTAACAAAGGGTGTTTTGGAGTGTCGGTTCCTTGCAATTTTTGTCAGCCCTTTCACTTAGTGCATAGGTTTTATCAGTGTAGGAGTCCCACTACCTGAACAATTGTACCACAATGTGAATGAGGCCCTCCTTTATGTGATATACGGGCTGTTTTGGAGTGCCTCTTGCTTGTAATTTTATTGCAGCACTTGCACTTTATATGCAATTGAATATACAGAAAAGAATGTTTCCTAACAATTTTTCCTGTAAAATAGATATTATTTTTTGAGGGGGGGAGGGTTGTGCGTATTTTTGTCAGTCTGTAAAAGTGGCATACAACTCAGACAACATGGTTGCCAGCTACCTGGGAGTCCAAGATGCATCCAGACATCGTCCCCATGGTGTTCCCGATCCATTTTGGTGGTGTTTCTGTCACTTTCTGACTATTTCAAATGGACCAGGCACCCTACCCTCTTCAGAGCAGGGGGTGCCTGGTTATCACCCATTGACTTCCATTATACTCGGGTGCTCGGCTGAGCACACGAATATAGCAATGTGTTTAGCCCGAACACCCGAATACTTTGTTGCTCGATCATTACTAGTTTTTAGCTCTGTATATACAAGAGAGGGCATCTCACGAGGGTGGTGCCACTGATGTAAATACCTCAAATAACATACTTACCTGGCTGACTGTAGATATGGTCCTTAACACCGTAAGGACCTGGCCATTTTTTGCAAATCTGACCAGTGTCACTTTATGTGTGAATAACTTTAAAACACTTTTACTTATCCAGGCCATTCTGAGAATGTTTTTTCATCACATATTGTACTTCATGACACTGGAAAAATAGAGTTAAAAAAAATACAAAATTTACAAACAATTTGGAAAAATTAGCAAATTTCCAAGTTTCAATTTCTCTACTTCTATAATACATAGTAATACCTCCAAAAATTGTTATTAATTTACATTCCCCATATGTCTACTTCATGTTTAGATCATTTTGGGAATGCCATTTTACTTTTTGGGAACGTTACAAGGCTTAGAAGTTCAGAAGCAAATCTTGAAATTTTTCACAAATTTTCCAAAACCGACTTTTTAAGGACCAGTTCAGGTCTGAAGTCTTTTTGTGAGGCTTACATAATAGAAACCACCCATAAATGACTCCATTCTAGAAACTTAACCCCTCAAAGTAGTCAAAATTTATTTTACAAACTTTGTTAACCGCTTAGGTGTTCCACAACAGTTAATGGCAAATTGAGATAACATTTCAGAATTTAAGTTTGAAAAATTGTGTCCTTAAGTACCGGGACATCTTGGGTGTCCCCAAGAGGTTAATATGCTAAAAAAATTAAGTTAAAAATTAAAGTGAACAAGACTTCAGGTCCAGTTGAATTACATCCTAGAGTTCTGAAGGAGCTAAGTTCAGTTATTACTTTGCCTCTGTTCATAAGATTTACAGATTCTTTAATGACAGGCATTGTACCAAGAGGCTGGTTCAAGGCAAATGTGGTGCCCATTTTCAAAAAGGGTGCTAGGTCTTCACCAGGAAATTATAGACCAGTAAGCTTAACATCCAAGGTAGGAAAATGTTTGAGGACCTTCTACGGGACTACATACAGGATTATTTAACTGTCAATAATATAATAAGTGATAGCCAACATGGTTTTTGCTAAGAACAGAAGCTGTCAAACTAACCTGATTTGTTTTTATGAGTAGGTGTTTGATACTGTCCCACACGGACGACTTATGAGTAAATTGATGTCTATTGGTTTAGAAAATATAATTTGTAATTGGATTGAAAATTGGCTTCATGGTCGTATCCAAAGAGCTGTTGTCAATGATTCCTACTCTGAATGGTCCCCCAGTGTTGTACCCTAAGGTTCTGTGCTGGGTCCGCTATTATTTAATTTATTTGTTAATGACATAGAGCATGGCTGGCCAACCTGCGGCTCTCCAGCTGTTGTAAAACTACAATTCACACCATGCCCTGCTGTAGGTTCATAGCTGTAAGCAGTATATGCATGCTGGGAGCCGCAGGTTGGCCAGCCCTGACATAGAGGATGGGATTAATAGTGTTGTTTCTATCTTTGCAGATGACACAAAAAAATTTAATACGGTACAGTCTATGGAAGATGTTAATAAATTACAAGCTAACTTGGACAAACTTACTGTTTGGGCCTCCACTCGGCAAATGACGTTCAATATAGATAAATGTAAAGTTATGCACCTGGGGGTTATTAATCTGCATGCAGCATATGTCCTAGGGGAAGTAAAACTGGGAGTCACTTGTTGAGAAGGATCTGGTTGTATTAGTAGATCATAGACTAAATAACAGCAGGCAATGCCAGTCAGCTGCCAACAGAATTTTGTCTTGTATTAAAAGAGGTATGGGCTCGCAGGACAGGGATGTAATATTGTCACTACACAAAGGTTTGGTGCAGCCTCAACTAGAATACGCAGTTTAGTTCTGGGCACCAGTCCATAAAAAGGATGCCCTGGAGTTAGAAAAGTACAGAGGAGAGCAACTAAACTCATAAACGGCCTGGAAGATCTTAGTTATGAGCAAAGATTAAACAAACTGAATTTGTTTAGCCTTGAAATAAAAACGTCTATGGGGGAGGGACATGATTAACCTGTACAAAAATATAAATGGACAATTCAAAAAATATCAAGGGAAACTATTCTGTGTTAAAAAACCCTAAAAAAACAAGGGGCCGCTCTCAACACCTGGAGAAAAAAAGATTCAGTCATAAGAGGCAACAAGCATTCTTTACAGTAAGGTCTGTGTATCTCTGGAATAGCCTGCCACAGGAGCTGGTCATAGCAAATACAGGAGATGGCTTCAAAAAAGGTTTAGATGCCTTTTTAATTCAAAACTAGAAAAGCTACAACTTCTGGGCAAATTGTGTGAAGTGTTCTTGCCTCCAACAGTTGAGGAGGCGGTGGATGTAGGTGGAAGCGGTGGTGGAGGAGGAGGTAGCCTACACAGTTTTTTTATTTTAAATTTTATTTTGAAAATTAGGGTACACCCCAAAACATTGGGAAATATAACCTGTGATAACCCCCTCCAGTCATGCTAAACACACGTTCAGACAATACACTGGCTGCAGGGTAGGCCAGCACCTCCAAGGGGTAAAGGGCAAGCTCAGGCCATGTGCCCAATTTGGAGACCCAGAAGTTGCAGGGGCGGACCCCTGTCAGTCAGTTCGTGTAGGCGTGTGCACACTTGCACCATGTCGCACATCCCCGTGATGTTTATGATCCAATTTGATATCTGCTCTATCAACTTTCGATGTTCTTTTATGCGCCTACCATGGTGATCACGGGTGGCGGGGAATCAGGGTTCCAGGCCAGAGAGGGAGCGTGAGAAAGAGAGACCACATCCAAGGGAGGATTCATTTTTTCAAATTTAAAATTTGAGTTGAAATATGGGAGAAATTATTAAAGCATAAAAGTGTGACAACTTTTGAAAGTTTAAGCATTGAATGAAAGGATGTGGTGCGCATTAATTACTGAATAATTTATTAAATTTTATTCCCTGTCACCTATGCATAGCAGGTGTTTATTCACGTCTAAAATTGTATAATGTCAACCCAAGAATGTAACAGAAAAATTATTGAAATAAATTAAGCTGTCAACTAGGTAGAGGAGGGGTATATTACACCCAAAATTGTAACTGACAATTTTTTTTTTAACCTGTCTACTAGGTATAGCAGTGGTACTAGACACCCAAAAATTGGTTAATTTAACCCGAAAAAGTAAATGACAATTTTTTTTTGTTTGTTTAACCCTTTCATGACCAAGGGTCATTGATGCCCCAATGTCCAGGTCAAAATTTACAAATCTGACATGCGTCACTTTATGTGGTAATAGCTTTGGAACACTTTTACTTATCCACGCCATTCTGAGATTGTTTTCTCGTGACACATTGTACTTCATGATAGTCATATATTTGAGTCAATATATTTCACCTTTATTTATGAAAAAATCCCAAATTTACCAAAAATTAGGAAAAATTCACAATTTTCCAAATTTCCATTTCTCTGCGTCTAAAACAGAAAGTGATACCTAATAAAATATTTATTACTTAACATTCCCCATATGTCTACTTTATGTTGGCATCATTTTGGAAATGTCATTTTATTTTTTTAGGACGTTAGAAGGCTTAGAAGTTTAGAAGCAATTCTTACAATTTTTAAGAAAATTTCCAAAACCCACTTTTTAAGGACCAGTTCAGGTCTGAAGTCCCTTTGTGGGGCTTACATAGTTGAAACCCCCATAAATGACCCCATTATAGAAACTACACCCCTCAAGTTACTCAAAACTGATTTTTACAAACTTTGTTAACCCTTTAGGCGTTCCACAAGAATTAAAGGAAAATGGAGATGAAATTTTAAAATTTCACTTTTTTGGCAGATTTTCCATTTTATATATTTTTTTTCTTTAACACATTGAGGGTTAACAGCCAAACAAAACTCAATATTTATTACCCTGATTCCGCGGTTTACAGAAACACCCCACATGTGGTCGTAAACTGCTGTACGGGCACACGGCAGGGCGCAGAAGGAAAGGAATGCCATACGGTTTTTGGAAGGCAGATTGTGCTGGATTGGTTTTCTGAACGCCGTTTTTTATTTTTCTGCCGATCGTCTTGTGCAGGGGCTCGTTTTTTGCAGAAAGTGTTGAGGTTTTTATTGGTATCATTTTTGGGTACATAGGATTTTTTGATCATTCATTATTACACTTTATGGGGCAAGGTGACCCAAAAATTGGCTGTTTTGGAACAGTTTTCATTTATTTATTTTCACAGCGTTCATCTGAGGAGTTAGGTCATGTGATAGTTTTATAGAGAAGATTGTTACGGACGTGGCAATACCTAATATGTATACTTTTTCTTATTTATTTAAGTTTTACACAATAATAGCATTTCTGAAACCAAAAAAATGATGTTTTAGTGTCTCTATAGTCTGAGAGCCATAGCTTTTTTATTTTCTGGGCGATTGTCTTAAATAGGGTATCATTTTTTGCGGGACGAAGTGATGGTTTGATTGATACTATTTTGGGGGTCATAAGCCTTTTTGATCGCTTGCTGTTGCACTTTTTGTGATGTAAGGTGACAAAAATAGCTTTTTTGGCACAGTTTTTTTAAAATTTATTTTTATGGTGTTTATCGGACGGGGTCCATCACGTGATATATTTATAGAGACGGTCGTTACGGACGCGGTGACACCTAATATGTGTATTTTATTTTATTTTTTCATTTTTTTATACGAAAAGGCAATGTCTTTTTTTTTTTTTTACATTTTTATTTATTTATTGATTTATTTTTACTTTTATTATTTTCACTTTTTTTTATCAGTTCCCTCTTGGATCTTGAAGATCCAGTGGGCCTGATAGTTGTACTATACTTTGCAATGCTCTTGCATTGCAAAGTATAATACTTCCAGACTGCCTGTAGGTGGCAGCACTGGACGCCTTTGCCATGGCAACCGGACGCTTTTGCAAAGCGTCCGGTTGCCATGGCAACCATCGGGCGCTGCAATCACAGCGCTGCAGCCCCGATGGTGGAGAGGGGGAGCCCCCTCCCTCTGTTAACCCGATGGATGCCGCAAACGCAGCATCTATGGGGTTACAGGAGAGTGTCAGCATAGAGCTGACACTCTCTGCTGATGGCGGCGGCTCAGGAATGGAGCCGCCGCCATCGCACACAGAATGGGGAATCGGGGGCAGCGCTGGGGGGGGGGGGGCGCCGGCGGCCAGAAAATTAATGCAGGGGGCGGGGAGGGGCGGACCGCATCAGGGCAGGAAGAAGATCAGCGCAGCTGCGCAGGAGGCACAGATCTCCGTGGCACAGGTCAGCGGGGCACAGATGGGGGGGACCACAGAGGGGCACACCAAAGGCTTGGAGGATCGGGGGGCACGAGGACACCTTACCGATTTCAGGCTCTGATCTGCAGAGCGCAGATCAGAGCCTGAAACCGGCATTTTAACGCTGCCGCGATCCGATTGGTTAGTCTGCACAGACTAACCAATCGGATCGATTGCCGGCAAGGGGCCACTCGGATTGGTCCCTTGCCGGCATTACTGCACTGTATGCTGTCCGTGACAGCATACAGGGCAGGGGCTGAAGCTTTAATCCAAGCGCTTTGCAGCGCTTGGATTAAAGAGCTGCCAGAACGTATATATACGTGGTAGCTGCACGGGGTATGTGCAGCTATCACGTATATATACAGATTGCAGACGTGAAAGGGTTAACTTGTCTACTAGGTATAGCAGTGGTACTATACAACCAAAAATTGGTTAATTTCACCATAAAATGTAAGTGACAATTTTATTTTATTTTTTTACCGGTCTACTAGGTATAGCAGTGGTACTATACACCCAAAAATTGGTGAAGTTCCCCCTAAAATGTCAATAACAAAGTAGTGAAATGATATAAAATAAAACACGTACAAAAAAAAATGGTGGAGTTCCATATGGAGTAGGTGTTTGAGGAGGCAGTGGACAAAGCGGAAACATGAGCAATTGCACTGCAGTATACAAATGGATGCTTAGTGCCGGTATACATGTCTATTCTGCACAAGGTACGGACAAGTCCTGAGGGATCCATGCCTGGTTCATTTTAATGAACGTGAGCTTGTCCACATTGGCTGTGGACAGGCGGCTGCGTTTGTCTGTGATGATGCCCCCTGCCGTGCTAAGGCTACTTTCACACTAGCTGTCCGCTCGTGAGCTCCGTTTGAAGGGGCTCACGAGCGGACCCGAACGCTTCCGTCCAGCCCTGATGCAGTCTGAATGGATGCGGATCCGCTCAGACTGCATCAGTCTGGCGGCGTTCAGCCTCCGCTCCGCTCGCCTCCGCACGGACAGGCGGACAGCTGAACGCTGCTTGCAGCGTTCGGGTGTCCGCCTGGCCGTGCGGAGGCGTGCGGATCCGTCCAGACTTACAATGTAAGTCAATGGGGACGGATCCGTTTGAAGATGCCACAATATGGCTCAATCTTCAAGCGGATCCGTCCCCCATTGACTTTACATTGAAAGTCTGGACGGATCCGTCCGAGGCTATTTTCACACTTAGCTTTTATATGCCAATATAATGCAGACGGATCCGTTCTGAACGGAGCCTCCGTCTGCATTATTATGATCGGATCCGTTCAGAACGGATCCGATCGAACGCTAGTGTGAAAGTAGCCTAAGGCCAGCACCTCCAAGGAGTAATGGGCAAGCTCAGGCCATGTGCCCAATTTGGAGACCCAGAAGTTGAAGGGGGCAGACCCGTCATTCAGTACGTGTAGGCGTTGGCTACCTCTTCTTCGTCCTCTGCCTTCGCCTTGTGCGTCCACTGTGCCCCCACTGTCAGGTGGGAATGCCACCAGCAGCGCGTCTATCAGCGTGCGCTTGTACTCGCGCATCTTACGATCACGCTCCAGTAACGGAATTAAGGACGGTACGTTGTCATTGTAACGGGGATCCAGCAGCGTGGCCACCCAGTAATCAACACAAGTTAGAATGTGGGCAACTCGGCGGTAGTTGCGGAGACACTGCAGCATGTAATCGCTCATGTGTGCCAGGCTGCCCAGAGGCAACGAAAAGCTGTCCTCTGTGGGAGGTGTATCGTCTGTGTCCTCTGTATCCCCCCAACCACGCACCAGTGATGGCCATGAGCTGGTCTGGGTGCCACCCTGCTGTGACCATGGTTCCTCCTCCTCCATCTCCTCCTCCTCATCCTCCAGAACTGTGCCTGGCTGGACATTTGTGTACCTTGGGTTTGTGGGTGCAGGAACCCACCCTCGGAGCCACTTGGGAATGACTGGCTGGAAACTCTACGAAATGATCCCTCTTCCTCCTCCTCCCCCTTGTGCCACATCCTCTTCCATCATTGCCAGGAGCGTTTTTTTAAGGAGGCATAGAAGTGGGATAGTAACGCTGAGAACGGCGGTATCAGCACTGCCCATGTTGGTGGAATACTCGAAACAGTGCAACAAGGAACACAGGTCTCACATGGAGGCCCAGTCATTGGTGGTGAAGTGGTGCTGTTCCGCTGAGCGACTCACCCATGCGTGCTGCAGCTGAAACTCCACTATCGCCTGCTGCTGCTCGCATAGTCTGGCTAGCATGTGCAAGGTGGAGTTCCACCTTGTGGGCACGTCGCATATGAGGCGGTGAGCGGGAAGGCCGAAGTTACGCTGCAGCGCTGACAGGCGAGCAGCAGCAGGGTGAGAACGCCGAAAGCGCGCCCACACTTTATGCAGCAGCTCTGACATATCGGGGCAATTTTTAAGGAATCTCTGCACCACCAAATTCAGCACATGCGCCAGGCAAGGGATGTACACCAAACTGGCTAGTCCCAGAGCTGCTACGAGATTTCGCCCATTATCGCACACCACCAGGCCGAGCTTGAGGCTGACTGACACAAACCACTCATCGGTCTGTGGTTCAAGGCCCGTCCACAGCTCCTGCGCAGTGTGTGTTTTTTCCCCCAAACAGATACGTTTTAAAACTGCCTGCTGTCGTTTACCCCTGGCTGTGCTGAAGTTGATGGTGAAGGTGTTACGCTGACCGGATGAGGAGCTGGTAGAGGATGAGGAAGCAGAGTAGGAGAAGGAAGCAACAGGAGGCAAACTGAAACGCCCTGCTATCCTCGGTGGTAGAAGGACATGCGCCAAACTGCTATCCTCCTCAGGCCCAGCCGCCACTGCATTTACCCAGTGTGCTGTTATGGAGATATAACGGCCCTGACCGTGCTTACTGGTACACGCATCCGTAGTCAGGTGCACCTTGCCACAGATGGCGTTGCGCAGTGCACACCTGATTTTGTCCCCTACTTGGTTGTGCGATGGTCCTCCCATGTACTCTTGAAAGATAAGTGGTTGGGCATCTCTTCCACTTCTGGGGCAAGGATAGGTGGATGGTCCTTGGAAACCCTGCTAACAGAGTCATCAAAAAGCAGAAGAGACTGCTGCATGACTTGGGGCTCAGACTGCTTGGCTGATTTGCAAGGGGGTGAGGTAAAAGACTGATGGACATCGGCTGCAGGTGCCAACTGTGGTCTTTCAGCAGGAGACTGGGTGGGAGACAATGTGAAGGAACTGGATACACAGTCAGCAACCCAATCTACTATCGCCTGTACTTGTTCAGGCCTCACCATTCGTAGAGCAGCATTAGGCCCGACCAAATACCGCTGCAGGTTTTGTCACCTACTCGCACCTGAGGAAGGGGTTTCACTTGTGCGTGTAGCTGGCAAAGATCGACCATGTCCTCTCCCTGCAACAGGAGCTCCACCAGCAGCACCACAACCTGGGCCACTTCCCTTATTTGACCCATATTTTTTAAATTTAGGATCTTGCCCTAAATGGCTGTTTAATTAATAGTAGAATAGAACGACAGTATGTAAACGGAGTATCTCACAGGGCCTGAACCAGTGAAGGCCTGAAGTAAATATATTTTTGCACAAAATGGCTGTATTTCAAATCCCTGAATCAAACACCTGTATGTAGAGGGAGTATCTCACACTGTCTGAACCAGTGTAGGCCTGAATTCAATATTTCTTTGCCCAAAATGGCTGTATTTCAAATGGCTGTATTTCTAATGCCTGATTCAAACCCCTGTATGTAGAGGGGGTATCTCACACGGTCTGAACCAGTGTAGGCCTGAAGTAAATATAGCTTTGCACAAAATGGCTGTATTTCAAATGCCTTAATCAAACCCCTGTATGTAGAGGGGGTATCTCACAGGGCCTGAACCACTGTAGGCCTGAAGTAAATATATCTTTGTACAAAATGGCTGTATTTCCAATGCCTGATTCAAACCCCTGAATGTAGAGGGGGTATCTCACATGGTCTGAACCAGTGTAGGCTTGAATTCAATATTTCTTTGCCCAAAATGGCTGTATTTCAAATGGATGTATTTCAAATCCCTGAATCAAACCCCTGTATGTAGAGGGAGTATCTCACATGGTCTAAACCACTGTAGGCCTGAATTCAATTTGCCCAAAATGGCTGTATTTCAAATGGATGTATTTATAATGCTTGACTTAAACATCTGTATGTAGAGGGGGTATCTCACAGGGCCTGAACCAGTGTAGGCCTGAAGTAAATATATCTTTGCACACAATTGCTGTATTTCAAATGGCTGTATTTAAAATGCCTGATTCAAACCCCTGTATGTAAAGGGGGTATCTCAAAGGGCCTAAACCACTGTAGGCCTGAAGTAAAAATATCTTTGCAGAAAATGGCTGTATTTGAAATGGCTGTATTTAAAATGCCTGAATCAAACCCCTGTATGTAGAGGGAGTATCTCACACGGTCTGAACCACTGCAGGCCTGAATCAATATTTCTTTGCCCAAAATGGCTGTATTTCAAATGCCTGATTCTAACCCCTGTATGTAGAGGGGTATCTCACAGGGCCTGAACCACTGTAGGCCTGAAGTAAATATATATTTGCACAAAATGGCTGTATCTCAAATGGCTGATTCAAACCCCTGTATGTAGAGGGGGTATCTCACAGGGCCTGTACCACTGTAGGTCTGCAGTAAATATATCTTTGCACAAAATGGCTGTATTTCAAATGCCTGATTCAAACCCCTGTATGTAGAGGGGGTATATCACAGGGCCTGAACCACTGTAGGCCTGAAGTAAATATATTTTTGCACAAAATGGCTGTATTTCAAATGCCTGATTCAAACCCCTGTATGTAGAGGGGGTATCTCACAAGGCCTGAACCCCTGTAGGCCTGAAGTAAATATATCTTTGCACAAAATGGCTGTATTTCAAATGGCTGTTTTTCAAATCCCTGAATCAAACCCCTGTATGTAGAGGGAGTAACTTACACAGTCTGAACCACTGTAAGCCTGAATTCAATATTTCTTTGCCCAAAATTGCTGTATTTCAAACGGCTGTATTTAAAATGCCTGATTCAAACCCCTGTATGTAGAGGGGGTATCTCACAGGGCCTGAACCAGTGTAGGCCTAAAGTAAATATATCTTTGCACAAAATGGCTGCATTTCAAATGGCTGTATTTCAAATCCCTGAATCAAACCCCTGTATGTAGAGGGGGTATCTCACAGGGCCTGAACCATTATAGACCTGAAGTAAATATATCTTTGCACAAAATGGCTGTATTTAAAATGGCTGTATTTAAAATGCCTGATTCAAACCCCTGTATGTAGAGGGGGTATCTCACAGGGCCTGAACCAATGTAGGCCTGAAGTAAAAATATCTTTGCACAAAATGTCTGTATCTCAATTGGCCGATTCAAACCCCGGTATGTAGAGGGGGTATCTCACAGGGCCTGTACCACTGTAGGCCTGCAGTAAACATATCTTTGCACAAAATGGCAGTATTTCAAATGCCTGTATTTCAAATGCCTGAATCAAACCCCTGTATGTAGAGGGGGTATCTCACAGGGCCTGAACCAGTGTAGGCCTGAAGTAAATATATCTTTACACAAAATGGCTGTATTTTAAATGCCTGATTCAAACCCCTGAATGTAGAGGGGGTATCTCACAGGGCCTGAACCACTGTAGGCTTAGGGTTGGATGATATCAAAAATATTCCCACGATAACAATATTAAGAAATGTATCGCGATAACGATATATATCGCGATAAATGCCCATTTAGAAGAAAAAAACACTTGGGGCCACAAGGAGACATTATACTGTATGGGGGAAGCCACAAGGAGACGTTACACTGTATGGGAACAGCCACCAGGAGACGTTACACTGTATGGGGGCAGCCACAAGGAGACGTTATACTGTATGGGGGCAGCCACAAGGAGACGTTATACTGTATGGGGACAGCCAGGCAGCCACAAGGAGACATTCTACTGTATGGGAACAGCCAGGCAGCCACAAGGAGACATTATACTGTATGGGGACAGCCAGGCAGCCACAAGGAGACGTTAATTGTTATACTTTTATATGTCATTTTTCACCATTTTGGGTATCTGTAACTAGTCAATTGACTTTAAGTACTTACTGATACCAATTACCGATACCAATTATAACAATTTAAAAAATTACATTTATTTTGTGACCACTGACTAACCAAAAGTCCAAAAAACAGCCCCCAGCCTCTGATCAGCCCCCCAGCCTCTCATGTGCCCTCCAGCCTCTGATCAGTCTCCAGCATCTCATGTGCCCCCCAGCCTCTCATGTGCTTCCCAGCCTCTCCCTCTTATCAGCCCCCTCTGGTAACTCAACCCCCCCTAGTATTAATCATTGGTGGCAGTGGCCGCAGGGTCCCCCTCCTCCCCCCATCATTGGTGGCAGTGGGCAGTGCAGCCCCCCCAGTATTAATCATTGGTGGCAGTGGCCAAAGGGTCTCCCTCCCCCCTCATTGGTGGCAGTGGGCAGTTCCGATCAGAGTCCTAGCAGTGTAATGCTGGGGCTCCGATCGGTTACCATGGCAGCGAGGACGCTACTGAAGTCCTGGCTGCCATGGTATGTTAGTGAGCAGCATTATACTGCTGCCATGGTATGTTAGTGAGCAGCATTATTACTAATGCTTATAGCATTAGCAATGCGCCGCACAGACCTATGAGAATAAGGAGCGCCCGGCGGCTACGGCCCACGTGAGTATAATGCTGCTCACTAACATACCATGGCAGCCAGGACTTCAGTAGCGTCCTGACTGCCTTGGTAATGCTGGGGCTCCGATTGGAACTGCCCACCTCCACTAATGATGGGGGGAGGGGGACCCTGTGGCCACTGCCACCAATGATTAATACTGGGGAGGGAGGGGGGGCGCACTGCCAACTGCCACCAATGCAGAGACTGAAGAACATTACCAGCATCCGACCTCTGACAGGACGATGTGATCCGCTCAATTACCACACCTTAGGGGTTAATTGCGCGGATCACAGCGTCCTCTCAGAGGTTGGGTGCCGGGAATGTTCTTCAGTCTGTGCATTGGTGGCAGTGGGCAGTGCGGCCCCCTCCCCTCCCCAGTATTAATCATTGGTGGCAGAATTCCTTCCCCCACGCCGAACTGCCGTCAGACGTCAGTAGCATTATGGGAGCCTGCATGGAGGAGCCGGGGTAGCCGCTGCGGGCAGTAATTGGTATAGGATCATGCTGGGGCGGGCGGCCGCGGACGCAGATTTTGAAGCGGTCAGCGCACATGACCGCTTCTATATCACAAAATACCACAATAATTAGGAAACAGCGATATCGCCATATCGCCTTTTTTTAATACCGCGGTATATTGTGATACCGGTATATCGCCCAACCCTATGTAGGCCTGAAGTAAATATATCTTTGCACAAAATGGCTGTATTTCAAATGCCTGCTTCAAACCCCTGTATGCAGAGGGGGTATCTCACACAGTCTGAACCAGTTTAGGCCTGAAGTAAATATATCTTTGCACAAAATGGCTGTATTTTAAATGGCTGTATTTCAAATGCCTGATTCAAACCCCTGTATGTAGAGGGTGTATCTCACACGGCCTGAACCAGTGTAGGCCTGAATTCAATATTGGTGCACCAAATGGCGGTATTTAAAATCTCTGAATGTAACCCAAATGTATTAACGGTGTATCTCACAATGACATCTGCATCAAAGGCTGCCAACTAAATTATTTGTGCCCAAACGAGTGTTTGTTTAACAACTGAATTTGACTGCACTATATAAGCCTGTAATTTCAAATGTGATGATGCTGCAAGGCCTGAAAATAGTGTTTTTTGCAACAAAAAAGTGTGTTTTTTAAAACCCCAGTAAAATGATGGTGTATTTCTAGCTTAAATTGCACACTGACTAATACAGATGTTGTAGATTGCCCAAAAAGTCTTTTTTTGGTAACAGAATATGAAAGCTGTATATATTAAACTTGAATTTAACACGCAGTGCTGGTACCCTGAGCTTGCATAAAATGGCCGTCACCGCGAGCGACCTAACGAACAGAATTATAAAAGTTTTTTTTTTTTGGTGGTCAGTGGCCTCAGGGCAGGGTAAAACGATTGTGTCCTGCACCCACACAACTATTTCTAGGTAGATCGCTGAGTTAGATTCTCTCCTATTCTCTCCCTGAAATCACAAGTCCAGCAGCATCCTCTCCCTACACTTATAACAGCAAAGTGACGTGCAGCGCTACGTGACTCAAGCTTATATAGAGCCTGGATCACATGCTGCTCTGGCCAATCACAGCCATGCCATTAGTAGGCATGGCTGTGATGGCCACTTGAGGCAAGTAGTATGATGCTTGTTGATTGGCTGCTGTGCAGCCTTTCAAAAAGTGCAAAGAAAGTGCCGAACCCGAACTTTTACAGAAATGTTCAGGTCCGGGGTCCAAAAAAACAAAAATTCGGTACGAACCCGAACTTTACAGCTCGGGTTCGCTCAACCCTTTTCACAACCACTGTTTCCTGGCAACATTCATGCCCCGTTTATGCAGGCGCTAAGTGTGTTCACAACCACTGCTCAAAACACAATACACAGGATCATGATAGCTGTAATAACTGTGCAGTACTCCTGACTGGAGACAGTGCTGCACGCTGGAGATGTAAATGTGATCCAACACTGTGTTGTTGTTTTTTTATAGTGGTTGCCCAGACCAGTTGAGTATATCCTCTTGAGTGAAGAAGGTCAGATATTGGCTTCTTTGCTCTGGACATAAAATCTTCATTGAAATATTCACAGAGTATTATAGGTTGGCAATCAATTCTTTCCAAAGATTCCAAGAGGCCCAGCAGTTTAGTAAGGAATTGGCCAATACTGTCTTCCGGTGGCCTGTAAACAACGGTGATCAAAGCTTGTACAGGGGACTCCAGTTTGACAACCAAGAACTCCAAATCAGTCACATTGTGATGATACTGCTTTTCAAAGACCTTGAAATAGTTTCTGACATACAAGGCGAAAATTCCGCCACTTTTACTTGGAATGTCAATAAGGTTCATGTACGAGAGGCGTCTGTTGCATTTGAACAGGTTGTTGCCCTCCAGCTGGAGACTTTTAGCAACAGAAGAGCCTGAGAGATGAGTTTCAGTGAAACATAAAACATCTCCAAGTATCAACTCGTGGTGAGATTTCATATCTTCAATGTGAGCTAGTAATCCTTCCGTGTTGTGATGGATAATTGTTAATGTTTGTCATCTGTCTGTTGTCTGCAGAGACTTTAGGAGGGGCATAACACTTTCCAGTGATGCCTTCTTCATTGAGTCCAGGGAGGCTGTGATTTCAGGATCAGCGAAGTTCTTCTCATCAAAGTTGGTTATGTGCAGTCCTTGCAGTGTAGTCATTCTACTCAGAGAAACATAGGCCATTCCCGGTTGGAAGACCCATTTCAATGAAACCACTGCCGACTGTATCGACATTCCTGTCACGGAAGGTGTACAGGAAACAAGACAATGCAAAATGAATATATGACTCACTGGATCCAAAACTAAGGAACAAAAAGGGAGACCCCTGCATCAGACCTGGCTCTCTCCCTTACTGCTCAGCCTATGCGATAATCCCAATGGTGGATGATCGCATATCCTCGTACCTCGACTATATAACACCTGAACACCCTACAATAGTGAAGGAACACGACCACCGGCTCCCTACACTAGACACAGAGGGAGTCAGGGTCACCTGGGATCCAGCAAACAGAAAATCACAAATGAATGTACAACACTTAACTTGTAGAAGACTGGGAAATAGGATCAGCATGCACACACACTCCAGGAAGCTGTATAAACCGCACACTAATGCATTATGGGGAGGAATTTAAAGGGATGCAATCAGTCCAACTACATGACAGCTGAGAGAGGCTAACGAGATGAGGAACTGAAAACCAAAACAAAGAAAACTCAAGGAGGAGGTTCTGAAAGGCTTCTGTCAGAGCTTCTCAGCTGTCTGGTTGTGACAGTACCCCTCCCTCTACGAGTGGACTCTGGACACTCAGAGCCTTCTCAGGATGGGACCTATGGAAAGCCCTGATGAGACGAGTGGCCTAAATGTCCGTCACTGGGACCCACATCCTCTCCTCAGGACCATAACCCTCCCAATGAACGAGGTACTGGAGAGAACCGCGGACAACACGAGAATCCACAATCCTAGAGACCTGAAATTCAAGATTCCCATCAACCATAATCAGAGGAGGAGGCAAAGGCGAGGGTACAATGGGTTGAACATAAGGTTTCAATAAGGACTTGTGAAAAACATTATGGATCTTCCAAGTCTGAGGAAGATCAAGACGGTAGGCAACAGGATTGATGACAGACAGGATTTTGTAAGGCCCAATTAACTTAGGACCCAACTTCCAGGAGGGAACCTTCAATTTGATATTCTTGGTAGACAACCACACCAGATCACCAACATTCAGGTCCGGACCAGGCACACGTCTCTTATCTGCCACACGCTTATATCTCTCACTCATGCTCTTTAGATTATCCTGAATCTTTTGCCAAATAGATGACAAAGACGAGGAGAATCTGTCCTCATCAGGTAAACCAGAAGACCCCTCTCCCGAGAAAGTCCCAAACTGCGGATGAAACCCATATGCACCAAAAAATGGTGACTTATCAGAGGACTCCTGACGATGGTTATTTAAAGCAAACTCAGCAAGGGACAAAAAAGAACACCAATCCTCCTGATTCTCCACCACAAAACAGCGCAGATATGTCTCCAGATTCTGATTGACGCGCTCTGTCTGGCCATTCGACTGCGGGTGGAAAGCAGAAGAGAATGACAACCGAACCCCCAAGAGAGAATAGAAAGCCTTTCAGAATCTGGAAACAAACTGCGTGCCCCTATCAGAGACTATGTCTGAAGGAATACCATGTAATTTGACAATGTGATCAATAAATGCCTGCGCCAGCGTCTTAGCATTGGGCAAACCAGGAAAAGGGATGAAATGCACCATTTTGCTAAAACGGTCCACCGCCACCACAATCACAGTCTTCCCCGAGGAACGAGGCAGGTCCGTTATGAAGTTCATGGACAGATGTGTCCAAGGACGGGAAGGAATGGGTAAGGGAAGGAGAGGACCTGATGGCCGTGAATGAGAAACTTTGGTACGAGCGCAAGTCTCGCAGGCTGCCACAAAACCCTCAACCGACTTACGAAGCGCAGGCCACCAGAATCTCCGAGCAATGAGATCCACTGTGGCTCTTGCCCCCGGGTGCCCAGCAAGGACCGTATCATGGTGTTCCTTAAAAATCTTGTGTCTTAAAGTGAGAGGCACAAACAACCTCCCAGGAGGACAAAGATCAGAAGCCTCTGACTGGGCTGCCTGCACCTCTGCCTACAATTCAGAAAAAAGAGCAGAGGCTACCACACCTTCAGCCAAAATGGGACCCGGGTCTTCAAAATTCCCACCTCCCGGAAAACAACGTGACAGGGCATCTGCTTTCACATTCTTAACCCCAGTGCGGAACGTGACAACAAAATTAAACCTTGAAAAGAACAAAGACCATCTGGCCTGTCTCGGGTTCAGACGCTTGGCTGACTCCAAGTAGGCCAGATTTTTATGGTCAGTAAACACGGTAATACGGTGTCTGCCTCCTTCTAGCCAATGGCGCCATTCCTCAAAAGCCAACTTGATGGCCAACAATTCCCTATCTCCCACATCGTAATTTCTCTCTGCGGAGGAGAGTTTCTTCGAGAAAAAGGCACACGGTCGCCATTTGGCAGGAGAGGAACCCTGAGACAAGACCGCACCCACACCCACCTCAGAAGCATCAACCTCAACTATGAAGGGTAGAGAAATATCAGGTTGCACCAAGATGGGAGCGGAAGCAAAACTCTCCTTGATATTAGAAAAGGCCTTACGCGCCTCTACCGACCAGGAAGAAAAATCTACCCCCTTTCTGGTCATATCAGTGAGTGGTTTAACAATAGAGGAATAATTCAAAATAAACTTCCTGTAATAATTGGCAAAGCCCAAAAAACGCATCAGCGCCTTCTGATTCTCAGGAAGCTCCCACTCAAGCACAGCGCGGACCTTCTCGGGGTCCATGCGAAAACCAGAAGCGGAGAGAAGAAACCCCAGAAATTGAATTTCTGAACCGCAATTACAAATTTTTCCAGTTTCGCGTATAATTTATTCTCCCGCAGGATGAGCAAGACCTGACGTAAGTGTTCCTTATGAGTTTTGAAATCAGGAGAAAACATCTAAATGTCATCCAAATACACTAATACAAATTTTCCCATTAAATGATAAAAAATGCTGTTCACGAAATGCTGAAAAACGGCTGGCGCATTCATCAAACCAAAAGGCATAACCAAATTCTCGAAATGGCCCTCAGGGGTATTGAAGGCCGTCTTCCATTCGTCTCCTTCTCTGACCCTGACCAGGTTGTATGCCCCTCTTAGATCTAATTTGGAAAATACTTTAGCCCCAACAATCTGGTTAAACAGGTCCGGGATCAGAGGAAGCGGATAAGGGTCACGAATAGTGATACTGTTCAGCTCCCTGAAATCCAGACAAGGTCTTAAAGAACCATCTTTTTTCTTAACAAAGAAAAAACCAGCGGCAACAGGTGACTTCGAGGGTCGTATGTGTCCTTTTCTCAGACTCTCAGAGATATAAGCACGCATAGCGACCCTTTCAGGTTGGGAAAGATTGTATAAACAAGATTTAGGCAGCTTGGGATGAGATTAATAGGGCAATCGTACTCCCTGTGCGGGGGCAAATCCTGAACTCCACTCTCAGAGAAGACATCTGAAAATTCAGAGAGAAAAGGTGGTACAGTCTTAGTAGAAACCTCAGAAACAGATGTCGTGAGGCAATTCTCTCTGCAAAAGTCACTCCAACCATTTATTTGCCTCACTTGCCAATCAATGGTGGGGTTATGTTTAGTGAGCCAGGGTAGCCCCAACACAAGAGGAGTAGGTAATCCGCTAAGGACGAAACATGACACATCCTCAACATGAGCATCACTCACAATTAAACGAATATTGTGAACTATGCCCTTTAATGATTTCTGAGAAAGTGGAGCGGAATCAATAGCAAAAACAGGACTATCCTTTCCCAAAGTGCACACCTGGAAACCATGAGTTATCGCAAAATGATTATCAATGAGATTAACAGCTGCTCCACTATCTACAAAAATCTCACAAAAAATGTTCTTGCTCTCTAGCGCCACCCTGGCAGGCAGGACAAAACGGGAACTACAAGCAAACGGAAAACCTTCAATTTCCACCTAAACCCTGCCAATAGTAACAGATGGAACATTTTTAAAAGATTTTTTCCTTTTTGTTTCTTTATTACTCCCAGAAAACTGCCTGAATCTCCTAGAGCGACAAACATTTGCCAAATGATTTATACCTCCACAACAAAAACAAACCTTCCCATGCGGGCTGAATCTTCTATTGTCAGAGGCAATCAACCCCAGATGCATGGGCTCCTGCTCAGAAGGGGCTGACAGCGACTGAGACCCCTGCGCACAGAATGAGACCGCTGCACTGTCCTGGGACTGAGTATGACAGGAAGGAGAGATCTCTCCTCTCTCTCTAAGATGCCTGTCAATACGAATGGCCTGAGACATAGCAGAGTCCAAGGAGATAGGCCTCTCATGAAAGGCAAATGCATCTTTCAATCCCTCTGAAAGACCATGGCAAAATTGACTTCGGAGTGCAGCATCATTCCAACCAGTATCAGCTGCCCATCTCCGAAATTCTAAGCGGTATATCTCTGCGGATTGTTTACCCTGGCATAACAGACATAGTCTAGACTCAGCCAAAGCAACACGATCAGGATCATCATATATCTGACCCAGGGCTAAAAAGAATTCATCCACTGAACGGAGGGGCCGTGCCCCCACCGGCAGCGAAAAGGCCCACGACTGAGCGTTACCCCTGAGCAGCGATATAATGATCCCCACCCTCCGTTCCTCATCACCAGAGGAATGGGGAAGAAGGCGAAAATGGAGTTTGCAAGCCTCTCTGAAACGCACAAAATTCTCACTACCCCCGGAGAACGTATCCGGGAGCGAGATCTTAGGCTCAGAACAAACTCCATGAACGCAAGCTGAACCGGTCACTAGAAACTGAGAAAGAGTCTTACGGAGATCAGCTACCTCCAATAAAAGACCCTGGAAGCGTTCAGTCAAAAGTGAAACCGGATCCATGCTTGAGACGGTTTTGGCGGTTTATAATGTCACGGAAGGTGTACAGGAAACAAGACAATGCAAAATGAATATATGGCTCACTGGAAAACTAAGGAACAAAAAGGGAGACCCCTGCATCAGACCTGGCTCTCTCCCTTACTACTCAGCCTATGCGATATTCCCAATGGTGGATGATCGCATATCCTCGTACCTCGACTATATAACACCTGAACACCCTACAATAGTGAAGGGACACGACCACCGGCTCTCTACACTAGACACAGAGGGAGTCAGGGTGACCTGGGTGTCATGGTCTTACCTTCTCACTGTTCTCCTTTGTTTGACATGTGCTGGCGGCCATCTTGGTTTCTGGGTTTCTTGTAGCCTGCCACCCTGCGGCTCCTCCTTCCCACTGGGAGGAGCTGGATGCCTAGCTCATATATATAGAAGGTCTGTGGCTTCAGTTCCTTGCTTGGTCCCCCTGTGTGCACATGCTTCAAAGACTGCTGCTGCTTCTGGTTCCTGATCCTGGCCTCGTCTGACTACCCCGTTGGTTCCCGATCCTGGCTTCGTCTGACTACCCCGTTGGTTCCTGATCCTGGCTACGTCTGACTACCCTCCTGGTTCCTGACCTCCGTCTACGCAAGACCCTGCTTCAGTTTAGCCATCCGTTTGGACTTTAGCTACGGCTTGATTTTCAATAAAGCCTTCTTATTCCACCTATCTCTGTTGTACGTCTGGTTCATGGTTCCATGACACTGGGATCCAGCAAACAGAAAATCACAAATGAATGTACAACACTTAACTTGTAGAAGACTGGGAAATAGGATCAGCATGCACACACACTCCAGGAAGCTGTATAAACCGCACACTAATGCATTATGGGGAGGAATTTAAAGGGATGCAATCAGTCCAACTACATGACAGCTGAGAGAGGCTAACGAGATGAGGAACTGAAAACCAAAACAAAGAAAACTCAAGGAGGAGGTTCTGAAAGGCTTCTGTCAGAGCTTCTCAGCTGTCTGGTTGTGACAATTCCCTGACACTTATGAATCGTACATGCAAAAGCCAACTTCAGGGGAAACTGCCTGCGAACAACTCTTTTCTGTCTCAGGTTTTCCTCTACCCTTTCTATGTGTTTTTTAATCATTCCTATTTCATTCAATAGGCTGACACGCTTGCCGTCTTCCTTTTGCTTGCTATAGACAACCCTGTAATGGGATGCAAAGTCTGCCAGACACATGGACTCATACTCTGGTGTTTCGGGTCTGGCTCTGTATTTGTCGAAAAAACTTGTCACCCACACATTAAGAGAATCGTCTCCAGTTGGCAGAAAAACAACCTCACATGGGCAAAACATAATTTTCAGGCTGCACGGACTCCTGGGCGCTGACCTCTCTGTTTTGAATAAGCCTGAAGAACTTCTTCTCGTTCTGTCTCTGTTTCTGGGCTAATTTCTTTGACTATTGTTTTGAGATAGTCACTCAGCTTGCGTTCTGGCTTGGATATGTAGGACAACATGTACATGATGCAACCATACTCATCAAGAATGTACTGGATGTCCATGTTGGCGTTCCAGGCCATCAGCAAATGTGGATTGTAGTTGTTCACCCAGCAGTCCTTGACATCACGCTTCATTAGAATCACGCTTGAGGAGGTCAATGCCTCAATATACGAGTTGTACTGATTGAAAGTCACATCACAGTGTGCCAGTAGCTGTGACATGTCTTCAAGCTGAACTTTCGGGTTATTAAGCAAATCCCAGACTGGTTTCAGTTTGTTTTTGTGCAATGAAACCACAAGCAGCCAATCTCCTTGTTCTTCTGGCATCGGGTAAGTTATCCTAATTTTTCTGCAGACTCTGTTACCTTTCTTGCACGATTTTAAATAAGATCTGCAGTGCATTTGAAGTTCTGTTACAAATCTGTGAAGTAAGGCCGGTTTGGCTTCATCAGGCAGCTGGCATGAGATGTTATGATCTATAAAGGCACACCCCTTGTCATCACTGTCTTATCCAAATATAGGAGCTCCTGCTACCCAGCTGAGACAATGTATATGAGGGCTCCCTCTCGCCTGAAATTCAACCCAGTAAAAGTAATCGATAACTTCACCGATTGGCTGTGCAGGACCCAACAGCAGCTCTCGCATCAGAGCATCAACCTGTTTGTCAAACATGTGCATGGTGGTCACTGGGTTGCCTCGAAGAATGTCACACTTTTCATCCCAGTCTAGCTCTGCAAAATCCACCTTTTTACCTTGTTGCGCCTTTATTGCCATTATTACCTCTGGCCATCTGAATTCTGCTGTAGAGAAGATATGAAAAAAAGGTTGGCTTACTCAATTGTCTGACCATGGCTAGCAAATTCTTCAGATTTTTATCCCAGTAAGCTGGACTCCCTCTCAGTGGTTGTATGAACCTTGTGGCATCTCAGTTTCGCACCAACCTCTCAACCTCACGCTTGTCCTATAGCAACTTGTTGGATATTTTCCGTCCATCCCTGGTATTGGGTTTTCCTTTTCTTAACTGGATGGACATGCTGCTTTTAGCCATGTGTGTCTCTATGACAAACTGCGCAAAGACGAGGTAGCTTGTGTCTCTTGCAAAACGAGTATCAACACAAAAAAGCCTTGCATTGAAATACATGCACGGGGACAGTTTGACTTGTCTTGCCTAGTCCAATGTATTCTGTCCAGTAGGAAACTGAACAGGGAAAGCCATTGCCTCAAGCCTAGGAACTTTAAAGAAGCTGACAGGTCTGTTTCTTTGTGCAGGTGCAATGCTGAATATTTCATCACCATGTGTCAGTGTTTCCTCTCCAAGGTCAGATGGCTGCAAACAACTGTCTAGGCCAGGCATGCTCAACCTGCGGCCCTCCAGCTGTTGTAAAACTACAACTCCCACAATGCCCTGCTGTAGTTTGATAGCTGTAGGCTGTTCGGGCATGCTGGGAGTTATAGTTTGGCAACAGCTGGAGGGCCGCAGGTTGAGCATGCCTGGTCTAGGCCAATTTTCTTAGTGCATCCTTCTCATCCTCTGCATTGGGAGGTTGTTGGTCATGGCCTTCCTGTTGCTCAGAAGCAGCCGGTAAACCGGCAGACTGTACCTCTAATAGATCACAATTTTCGATGCGTTCAAGTATTTCCATCATTTCAGTTTCATCACAACTGTTGAGTTCCATCCCATCATCCTTATCAGCATCATCATCAGCGATTGTCTCATCCACTATGATTGAAATGTCACTGTAGTTGGGTGTGTGTCAATGAGTTTTGACAGACCTACATTTCTCATGTTGACATTGTGAAACAGCTGGTGGCCTTTGTAAGTTAGATGTCTTTTCAGCTTCACTCTGTGTAACTGGGATGTGCTGTGCGATCTTGGTAGAGTATTGACTGTGGTTTCCACCTCGGATGATACACACACTACAACGCCGTGTATAGCTGCCTGTCGGCGTGATCTTGGCAAATGGCAGTATTTTGGCCAAAAGTTGTCTTTCCAGCACATTCAAATCGCAGAGCTCTGGGGGAATGGGCGCCAGCCTCATTTTGTTAGCCACAGCGATGGATGGTTTGTGTCCTGCTTTTAAATGTGAATCACAGTTGTGACAAATCCATTCTTTGGTCTTTTTATCTGGTATGGTGCATTGTTCAGGGCCTTGACAGTGATTGTTGCACCCATGGACATATTCCCTGTCAAACAGGCAGCAATAATGTGTAGATTCTTCTTGTAATTGCTGTGAATGCAATGTTTCACTTGGTTAGGGAAAAGGGTGCGATGGCATATCGTGCACACAAAAGTTGTCCAAGCCTTAATGCAGTCATGGAAAGTCGATATACAGTCAGGTCCAAATATATTGGGACATCGCCATCAATTCTAACATTTTTGGCTCTATACACCACCACAATGGATTTGAAATGAAACGAACAAGATGTTCTTTTAACTGCAGACTGTCACTTTAATTTGAGGGTATTTACATCCAAATCAGGTGAACGGTGTAGGAATTGCAACAGTTTGCATATGTGCATCCCACTTGTTAAGGGAGCAAAAGTAATGGGACAACTGGCTTCTCAGTTGTTACATGGCCAGGTGTGTGTTATTCCCTCATTATCCGAATTACAATGAGCAGATAAAAGGTCCAAAGTTAATTTCTAGTGTGCTATTTGCATTTGGAATCTGTTGCTGTCAACTCTCAAGATGAGATCCAAAGAGCTGTCACTATAAGTGAAGCAAGCCATCGTTAGGCTGAAAAAACAAAACAAACCCATCAGATAACAAAAACATTAGGCATGGCCAAAACAACTGTTTGCAACATTCTTATAAAGAAGGAATGCACCAGTTATCTCAGCAACACCAAAAGACCGGGAAGACCACGTAAAACAACTGTGGTGGATGACCAAAGAATTATTTCCCTGGTGAAGAAAACACTCTTCACAACAGTTGGCCAGATCAAGAACATTCTCCAGGAGGTAGGTGTATGTGTTTCAAAGTCAACAATCAAGAGAAGACTTCACGAGAGTGAATACAGAGGGTTCACCACAAGATGTAAACCATTGGTGAGCCTCAAAAACAGGAAGGCCAGATTAGAGTTTGCCAAACAAAATCTAAAAAAGCCTTCACAGTTCTGCAACAACATCCCATGGACAGATGAGACCAAGATCAACTTGTACCAGAGTGATGGGAAGAGAAGAGTATGGAGAAGGAAAGGAACTGCTCACGATCCTAAGCATACCACCTCATCAGTGAAAGCGTGTCATTGTGTGGGCATGTATGGTTGCCAATGGAACTGGTTCTCTTGTTTTTATTGATGATGTGACTGCGGACAAAAGCAGCAGGATGAATTCTGAAGTGTTTCGGGCAATATTATCTATCAGATAGATTATCTATATTATCTATTATGACGCAATCCACAAACACAATGGATATTGCCTGTTATACATTTAGCAAACACAATGGTCTGGGTCATCGACCGCATGGAACTATGTCCGGCCCCTTTATCCAATTATCTCCAGGATAGAGAGGAGAGATTTTACTGTTCATGTGGGAGTGTGTTATATCTTACTGTATATTGATTGGTTACTGTATTTTGTGTGCCTGTTCCCCAGGGCCTCGTGTGAATAACCTGGAGGACTTGATAAAAGGTTGAGCTGTGGCCATCAATAAAGTTGATAGTTTTTACCCCCTTCCTGAAGTCCTGGATCCTGTATGTGGGGGATTGTGAGTAATATATTCACAACACCTTTGGATTTACTTGGTTTTCGGGAGACGCTGTACGGATTTACTCAGCTGGAGTGTAAAATATCTGTAACACATAGTATGTCTCTGAAATATTAAAAATGAAGGCGCGGTCGCAGTTTAGAAATTGCTCTTCAAATTTGAGGTGGCTAGATTTGAGTTTCAATGAATGTCAATGGGCGGCATGAGATAATAAGATGATAATGAGAGAGTGATGGCAGTTTAGAAATCATGTCCTGATTTTTCAGCTCACACTCTAGTTTTGAACATTCAGCCATTCATGCCTATGGGACCAATTTTGCCACAAAAACGCAGATATTTTGTGAACCATTCGGCGAAACGTTCCACAAAGTAATAGCACACCAATCGGGAACAACCCGTACTTTTCGATATATTACTGTCTATGTATTGTAAAAACTGTGGGAAGAGTTAGGGTGGTAAATTTGGCTATAATAATAAGAATACATATGTGAGATAACAGGAAGTGGTCATGCCATTGCCAAATCTTGTTCTACACACCCTTATCCTTTGGCCCAACCCCTTTTTAAAAGGAAGATGGACATTGATACAGGGATCGATCAGTGGATCAATATAGCAGGAATACAAGTTGGACTTTTGTTTTTTTCCAACCTTAACAACGATGTAAGGTAATCTAGTTCAGGTAGCATTTTCAGTAGCACTATGTTGTGATGAAACAGCTCTGCTGTCAGTTTTCTCATTGGAACCCTAAATGGCGCCATTGATTTGAGGAAAATGGTGCATAGCACCCCTCCCTTTTCACAAGAGGTTGGATGAGCTTCACCTCGGCTCTCTCCTGTTCTGCTTTCGCCGCTGCTGTGTGTAGAGCTCGTTAGCTTGGTGGTGAAACGATCAGAGCGTTATTTGTGCAGCTTTAGCTTCAAGTAATTGCCTTGCTTTCTAGTGGGTGGGAGTAAGGTGGTGAATGGCGCACTGCTTCTCATCAGAAACTGTTGCTTCTTTGTGTAGAAGGTGAATGTTCCCTCAGGTGCCGCTCTATAACGGCCGCCTCATGGAGGTCACACTTTTTTTTTAATACATTTATTTCTTCTTAGAACTAGACTAGTTGTTAATATATTTTTAGAGATAATTTCTATTGATGTATTTTGGCCACATTGATTTCACGTTCCATTATTTTTTTTACCTATTTTTATCAATAATATCCTGGCCTTTTATGTATAAACCCTGCTATTATGGTTATCCACATTGCAATAAATGACCAAGCCCAATTCCAAAATCAAATGTACCAATTACATATATCAAGGAGGGCACAAGGTCAAAATAGCCTATACTATGTAACATCAAAGGAATAACAAATTGTACAAAAAGGCAGAAGTAACATGAAGTTCCCCCATGGTCCTCGGTCTGTATATGTTACTTCTGCCTTTTTGTACAATTGTTGTTGTTTCTTTGGTGTTGCATAGTATAGGCTATTTTGACCTTGTACCCTACTTGATATGTCATTGGTACATTTGATTTTGGAATTGGGCTTGGTTATTTATTGCAATGTGGATAACCATATTTGGGCAATAGCAGGGTTTATACATAAAAGGCCAGGATATTATTGATACTCTGGTAAATGTATATGTTGTATATTATATACCCGCTGGTAATTTATCTAACATGTGACCGGGTGTATTCTGGGAGGAATGCTGTTGTCATGGCACTTCATGTATTGCTGCAAAAAAAAAATCTTTTAATCGATTGTATCATGTTATTTATCAGATGTAGTGAAAATTTGTACTACTAAAGTTGTGTCTTTGCATTATATGTGTGGATTCTAATAATAGGTAAAAACTAAAGGAATTTTCCAGGCTTATGATATCGGTGACTATCCTCGGGATAGATCAATAGAGATGAGCAAATTTCATATTTTGAAATTCGTTTGCGCTTCGTTTGGTGGTAAAAGCAGAATTGCGTTATGGATTCCATTAATACGGACCATAATGCCATTCTATGATGGAATGCATAAAGGAATGCCTTTAGAGGCATAACAATAGAAGTCTATGGGCTGCAAAATGGATCCGTCCCGTTTCCGTTATGCAGGGGAGTCCTCTTCTGCATAACGGAAACAGGACGGATCCGTTATGCAGGCCATAGACATTTATTATAATGGAATGAATAACAGAATGCCTCTAAAGGCATTCTGTTATGCACTCCATCATAGAATTGCGTTATGGTCCGTGGTAACGGAATCAATAACACAATTTAACTTTTACCACCAAAGCGTGAACGAATTTCATAACATGAAATTTGTTCATCACTAGTCATCAATATCTGATTGGTGGAGGTCTGACACCCATCAGCTGTTCCCCACCAGTGCCAGAAGCACAGCCCATATCAAAGTGTAGTGTCAGGTGCCCTCCACACAGCTCCCAAATTGTCATCTGGCCCCTTCAGAGCTCCCATACACGACAGTGCTGTAATATGTATTGGCTCCACAGCCTACAATTGCTGCCCTCCCTTCATATAAACTATGTACAATGGTGGATAGGAATGGTAGGGCTGTAGCAAACCATTGCTGTCTGCTGAATTCACTGAAAAGCTGTCATCCTATACCTTGTGTGAGAGAGCTGATGAGAGCAGGAAGGTTGACCATGTCGTGGGCGTGCGCCTCCAGTGTCGCCCAGTACTGCCCACTGTCTGTGAGGTTAGTAATTCTGTACTAGTCAGTCAAGAATCTTGTGAACAAGCAGGGAGGTGCAGTCCTGCGAGTAAAGGACTGCTGAGAGGGACAACCGGGGACTGGCAAGTGTTGTTAGAGCTACAGGCCCTGCTCCAGTACAGCAGTGGTGTGGAAAGACGCCAGCGTGACACTTCGTGGGTGCACCGAAAAACTGAAAACACAATCCAGTACTTTCAGAGTTTGCCGTATCTGTATGTGGACTTGTATTTTCATGAAGTCTGTTAATACTGGAATATTGTTTTCTAATTACATACATCAGTATGCAATGGGAGTCGTCCACAATGCATACATGTCGGATTTGTCCAACATATATGTAGGCTGATTAACACGCAATCTGGCCCGACCGTAGGATCCCTTCATGCCATTAAACCCGCAGCTGAGGCAGGATAGGGGTGCACAAATGCATCTGAAATTGGCCTCCCGTCACCTATTGGCTGGTGTACGCTTACACCGGTAGTCAACGCCAAATAATGGTGTTAATGAATTTAGCACAATTTAGGCCGTGCCCCTTGTTTCTGGAATTTTGAGATCCGCTCTTGTACCTTAGTTTTTGCTATGCATCTGATCACTGCTGCAGCAGCCATTTGTGATCTCCAGGAGCACTGTGCTACTCACTTGTGACCTTGCTGATTTGTGCTCTGCTGCAGCCTTGCCTCCTTCTGCATGCAGTCAGCTCTGCTGCAGGAGCAGCACTGCAAGGGTGTTTGGGATCCTGCTCTGTGCAAAAACCCAGGCAGAGCTCCTGCTAATGAAAAACCATAGGGGGAAGGGAGGCTGGAATGCAGGAGGTGGAGCTGTAATTTTCCAGTGAGTCACCTCACAAGACACAAAAGGGCTGCTGTTAGCAAGTGGCAGATCCTCAGTCATAACCAGTAGAACTCCGCTGCAGTAGATCAGGTCAGAGACTTCACTGCCTTCTGGTGCACACTACATGACGTTTGATTGTTTTGCTGCAAGGCTCACCTCCTTTTTTCTTCAGTATTCTGATATTACCAATCCTAGAAATTGCTATAAATGTTTTCTGTAATGGAATTCCATAATTGCAGATGAAGCCTCTCATGTATGCTGGCCTGGAATATAAAGATTCTGAACCCAATTACTGTAAGCGGCTATCCTTACAGGTAGTCTTCAGATCTGTATGGTTAAAGACGGTGTTAAAACTGCAATGGATGAAGTGTGTTTGTGGTTCTTACATATGACGCATTTATTTAACATGTTTTACCGTAAAAAATGTAACCACACCAAAAACTTTTAGCATTTTTAAATACATATCTGTATGTTTGTTTGTAACCCGACTGAATACTCCTCTAAAGGAATTAGACTTGGCCTGTAATCACACAGACATTTCTGGGGATGTTGACACGTGGTAGATTTTTAGAAATCCTTTTTCTGCAGCATGCCCATGGATTTCTGATGGCACCATCCAGAAGAATGAAACGGTCAGGGTGCTGCCACGTGGTACAGTCATGACACAGCCTGTGATCACACGGCAGACTTTTGCTATGCAGACATCGGCGTTCAATTGGGCTGCTCAATTCCTTAACCGCTCTGTGGGTGCTGCCAGGCATCGTGCCTGTGCTGGGCATTTGGTGCAGCAGAAAGACGCCAAAAAACATGTGGTTTTTGCAACGATGTACCTGTGTTTATAGTGCATTTTGCGTTTATAGGTTTTCCATGTTTGTTGTGTGTGGTGTGTGTTTTTTTTACTGTTGACCTATCCTCTGGATAGAGCATCAGTATGTTATCTGTGAGGGAGCCCTCGCTGATCAGCTGTTTGAGCTCACTAAGTACATTATAGCGGCTGTGCTTGGTATCTCAGTTCAGCCACTTCTATGGGGCTGGGCTGCCCCTAGGCTAGGGATCAGCAACCTCCAGCACTCCAGCTGTTCTGAAGCTACAACTCCCAGAATCTACTACAGCCAGGCTCGGACTGGCCCACAGGGGTACAGGGGAATCCCCCGGTGGGCCCCTTAGCAAGGTGGGCCCCTAGTCTCCCACCCCCTGCACAAGTAGCACATAACACATTAGATATAGTACACTACATACATATATTCAATGTACAGCACCTCAACCAGCTTATGTTCACATAAAAAACTTGTTAGATTAATTATTATATTTGAATGTATCCGTACTTTGGGCCCCCAAAATACATTTTACTTGTGGGCCCTAGGTACCCCAGTCCGACACTGACTCCAGCTGTTCTGAAACTACAACTCCCAGAATCCTCCTTTCACTTCTATGGGAGTTACAAGAAGAGCCAAGTAAATGTGCATGCTGGGAGTTTCAAAGCAGCTGGAGTGCCAAAGGTTTCTGATCCCTGTCCCACGTCATGTCACTGATGAAAGCTGTAACGCTCACAGGAGCTCCAGTGCCTTCTCTAACAGCTGATCAGTGGGGGTCCCAGATGTCTGACCCCACCGATCAGATATTGATGACTTATCCAGAGGATAATATCATCAGTAAAAAATAATAATGAAAAACCCCTTTAAAGGGAACCTGTCACCGGGATTTTGGGTACAGAGCTGAGGACACGGGTTGCTAGATGGCCGCTAGCACATCCACAATACCCAGTCCCCATAGCTCTGTGTGCTTTTATTGTGTAAATAAACCGGTTTGATACATATGCAAATTAACCTGAGATGAGTCCTGTATGTGAGATGAGTCAGAGACAGGACTCATCTCAGGTTAATTTGCATATGTATCAAATCGGTTTATTTACACAATAAAAGCACACAGAGCTATGGGGACTGGGTATTGCGGATGTGCTAGCGGCCATCTAGCAACCCATGTCCTCAGCTCTATACACAAAATCCCGGTGACAGGTTCCCTTTAAGTATGATGTATGCTTTTCCTTTGCTAGAAGAACACAGTATAAAGGCAGGTAAATTGTTGCAAAAATCACATTTGTTTTTGATGTGTCTGTTGCATTAACCCTTTGAGGACCCATGACGTAGCTGTACGTCATGGGTCCGATCCGTAAACATGGCACCCGCTCACACGTGCAGCGGGCGCCTTAGCCGCCGGGTTTCTGCTATTTCAAATAGCAGAGACCCGCGGCACATGTACACGCGATTAGCCATAAGGCTCATCGCATACATTTTACCCTTCAGATGCCGTGGTCAAATGTGACCACTGCATCTGCGCAGACCGCAGACCAAAACTGGAAGTCGCTCGCTTCCGGTCCGGTAACAGCTTTAATGCCCATACTATTAAAATATACCAATATTTATGGCAAATGGTGTAGCCGGGGCAAAAATAAAAACAGCAAATTTGCCATTTTTTGTCACATCAACTACACTTCAACGTCCCGCAAAAAATTAGCTACAAAAAAGTTATAGGGGTCAAAATATGGTTATGAAAATTTTATTTTATTTTTTCCTCAAAGGTTTTAATTATTTATTTTTATTTGTCTGTATAAAAATGCAAGAAAAATTATACAAGTGTGGTATCGTTGGAACTATACTGACCTGGAGAATGAAGATAACAGGTCGATTTTATCGCATAGTGTACAGTGTAAAAATAAAATAAAACATAAAAACCTTTATCAGAATTGCGTTTTTTCCCAATTCGACCCCATTTGGAATTTTTTGGTATGCAACCGTAAATGGTGCCATTAGAAAGTACAATTTGTTCCGCAAAAAAATAAGGTAATGTGAATGGAAAAATAAAAAAGTTAGGACTATGGGAAGGCCGGGAGTGAAAAATGAAAACGCAAAAATGAAAAATCCCAGGATCCTTAAGGCGTTAACTGCATCAAAACTGCGCAGTGTGGCATCATCTTCAGGTTGCTGTTCAGGGGCGGACTGGGAACTAAAGTGGCCCTGGAAAAAATACTAAGGGCTGTTTCACACGAGCGGATGCCATGCGTGACATCCGCTGAGTGAATGACAGCCAAGACCCGATGCAGACTGCAGAAGCACGGAGCAGTAACATGACTGATAATGCTCCGTGCCTCTCTGTGACCTCTTTACTACGAAATCGCAATGACAACTTTATCTCACTGTGATTTCGTAGTAAAGAGATCACAGAGAGGCACGGAGCATTATCAGTCATGTTACTGCTCCATGCTTCTGCAGTCTGCATCGGGTCTTGGCTGTCATTCACGGAGCGGATGTCACGCACGGCATCCGCTCGTGTGAAACAGCCCTAAGAGTGGCCCCACTTAACTGATGTTAGGCAGGGCCAGCAAACCATATTGTGGCAGATTATACCACCCCAACAGAGCCAAATAACACAGTCCATCACAAAATACTGCCAGCAGCACAAAATACAACCCCAAAAACTTCCACTGGCCGGCAGTGAGGTGGGCCCAGGCAGCCCCCTGAGCATTGGCCACCCAGGAAAATTCCCTGTAAGGTCTATGGCCAATCTGCCCATGGAGCCGTCACACATTGTAGAAATTTCTGGGATTGTAAAGTCAGCTCCATTTATTTGAATGGGATTGTTTTGGTGGCAAGTACATGGATTTCTGCAAACCCTATTCAGATGAATGTGACTGATTATCAGTTGCAGAAATTCCTGCAACAAATCTGACACACATGACTATTAGCTGCATGTGAGACCTGTGCACTTGGTTCCAAAATGCATTGCACCAGATCCACATCATCACGCAGATCTGATTGCAACTAAAAGCTGTTTGTTCATGGCGTGAGGTTTTGCAGCTAAACAGTATGTTCAAACATGGCTGCGTCCCGACAAAACTCTCTGCACCCACAACCGCTAAAGGCTTTGCGATTTTGAAGGTAATTTACTCAGACTTTCCTTCAAAATTAGCCATTGGACTCAGGATAAGTCAATATCAAATGGGCAGAGGGCTGAATGAAGTAAATGTAGCGCTCATACAAGCACTGCCTTCTCTTCACTGTATACCTGCTTGCCGTCACAACCGCAGCGGTGAGCAGGTGTAATTACAACTCTGCCGTCCTATTCATTTCAATGGGATGTAACCATAGTTGTCATTACATCTGCTCACTGCTGCAGATGTGACCGCGAGCAGGTAAACAGTGAAGAGAAGGCAGTGCTTGTACGAGTGCTGCAGGGTTGGCGTGGGTGCTGGGAGTTGGCCTCCCACCGATTGGATATTGATTGCCTATCCTGAGGATAGATCATCAATATAAAAAAGTTGACATCCCTTTAAAGGGGTTGTCCGGGATCAAAATGCATTTTTTTTTTAAACAGTTTACTCACTATTAATAGCAGAGTCAAGGTTCCCCAGATGTATTTAGGTAGTTTTTACACTGCTGCATGGCTCCTATGGTACCCAACAGATTGCTGACATAGTTGTTTATCTGTGTGATGACTTCCTGCCACACTGCACTGTGGGTCCCAGCGCGGCATCCCCGGTTTCTACAGTCTAACATCTTGTCCCTGCACCCGCCCCCCTCATAAATAATCAGCCTCCTGTACATCTTCCACTCCTCCATCGATCCTTTCTACAGCCTTTTGCCCCATTAGCCAGTATTTTACATGGGTTTGCAATGCTAAGTAGCATAGTGATCTGCCTCCATTCATTAGAAAGCTGTCTGACCGGTGACGTCACCGGACCGGAGGAGCGTGGCTTAGCGCTATGTCGGCCAGCCTAGTTACCACCCCTCCTTCCACTCTGCCAGTACGTCACCGGGCACCCTGAGCAGCCGGAAGAAGAGGATGCAATCGCCTGCAAGGGACCTGGTACGTCACCAAGTCTAAGAAAACACTCACTTCCGGCTAATAATTTCATAAATGAAAACTGGGCTTCAGAAATGTGTCAAGGGTAGGGCATGCATGTATGTAATATGTATGTCACTATAGTACTATTGCAACAATGTCCCGAATCCCGGACAACCCCTTTAAGAATAGAAAGAGCCATGTGTAAGTTAATAAATAACACATTGTACAGAATCATTTCCTATAAAACTAATAATCAATCTGCTCAGCTCCTTCTGCTCTATTACATGCTGCCTGCAGATTGGATTGCTTTTCCATGGTGAGAGTTCCCTTTAAAGGGGTATTCTGATTATAACAAGTTATCCTATACCCCATCTAGTTGATAGAACAGTTAGATTGGTGGGGCCGACCAACAGAACACCCTCTGATCACTTCTTGATGCCGTCTTGGAAGCCAGTATCGGGAGTGGATGATAAAAGTAGAGAATATAAAGGACAGATAGGAGTTCTCTATTTTTGAATTCACTCCTGATGGCGGCACCCTGAATGTCTTCTCTTCATGTTGTTTCCTATTAAGGAGGCCTTCTACAAGTTGCAGATTAAAGCAAATGAATTTTCTTTCCTTTGTTCTTCAGTATTCTTCCTTGAAACATGAAACTTATTTTCTGCTATGGTCGCAATCCTCAGAAAATCAAGATTTTGAATTGAACCTTGTGCACTGTTAATAAAAGTTTTATTTGCCTTGTTTTAAAAACTACTAAAAACAAAAATGTACAAAGAAAATCAAGATTTAACAAAGTTGAGGATTTGTACTATTCAGGGAAGTTGTGGAATGGGTCTCTGATTTGAGTCTTTTGAGTAGCATATTCCCACAGGTCATATTTCCCAAGCTTCAGGTTTTCATTGGCTAGCACATAAGGAACAGTGTTACTCCTGCCTTGATCATGTCCTGTTTGTCTTTTTCTGTGAGCGATTAGTTTAGTCTGCTGGTGCTGCTGTGTGTGGTGTGGGAGGGCCCTCGCTGCACACATTTGCTGCAGTACTCTTAGTTGGCAGGCACAGAAAAGCAGCACAAAGAGGCCAGACCATAGTAACTACACGATCAGCCTGTCTCTCACAGCTTTTACTTTGCCTTGATTTTTCCTTTTGTCATTGATTTTGCACTTTATGCAGGTAGTTGTTACATGCTAGTGTGGATATAACATGATTGTATTTGTGCCTTGATGTATGTTTTATTTATTTTTTCTATATTAATGTCTAGTGTGTGTAATAGCAAATTCATGTTGGGGTACACCTGGCGGTGTGTCCAAAGAGGGGAAGATTGCTTCGCGGGCATTGTTTTGCCAGGTAAGGCAGTTTATTTTTGTATTTTATTGTGAGTTCTGTTAGAACACTTTATGATTATACTGCTAAAATGAATTACACTTAAACTGCAAGTTTGGTGTCCAGAGACTGAAGGTGGGGGGTGTATTTGGGGGAGTGGCGAGCTTTTTGAATAAGAAGTAATTGTGCCAAAGCGCCACCCACAGGGGACTTAATGACACTGTCTGTAGGTAGGTAAATGTGCATGAATTTGTAAGCCTGTTAAAATGTGTTTGGCATCAGAAGGCTTTAGACCTTTGGTTTGACGTGTATCTGTATGTGCATTTTTATATTTCTGAAAGATCCTGCTTCCTAAAGACTTGGGCTCAGCATTTTCTAATGTAGTGATTTAAGTATAGTGTTAGTGATATTTTCAGCAGCCACTATAATAACTTTCCATTTGTTTACTCCTAATGTCTTTTAGTTATTGTCTGTTGCTGTTGCAGCACACTCTAGTGTTTATATTCTGTATTGTTTCCTTTTCAGTTTTTGGTGTCACTATGTTGCATATTTTTTTTAATTTTTTTTTTTTTTGGAGGGTTTAGCGAGTCTGTTATGCTTTTTATTATTATTATTAAAATATATATATATATATATATATATTTTTTTTTTTGTACAGGTCAAGTTTCTTTTTACCATGCAGTTTGCGACCGCGCAATCTATTTAGGGATGATTACAATTCCATTAAAGGCATACACCAATTTTGTATTATTTTTAGTAATAATAAAGTAAAAAGAATAACATTCATGTTGAATTTTATAATTAAGCCATCAACCACTTTTTTTTTTAAACCTGTGAGTATTGGTAGTATTAGTAAATGTGCCAAACTGTGCAATAATTTGGTCCCTAAGAGCACATCATGGGGATTGTAGTGCATTCAGAAATGTTCTATGACATGCCCACATTTTTGTAAATCTATTTGAGAATTGGGCTGTACATGGGGCAGGTGATCTTTCCATTTCATGAACCAGAAAGGATGGTATTCACTGTATGTGCACGTGTGACAAGATCTGAAAGATTCTTTGGAAGGCTCAAGTAAGGCTATGTTCACATTGGCGTCAGAGGCTCTATTAGGGGATTCTGCGTTAAAAGTCCAAGATGCTGAGTTTTAATCTGACTGATCCCATTATAATGAGTTTTGGCTGTCCAGCAACATTCGTTACTTGTCATTTGAAAACAGAGAGACTGAGCTTCTCAACAATTTTCTAAATTGGCTAAAAAAGAGGTGATGGTTGGTGGTAGGGGCAGATGCTATTACAGCCCACCTGATTTACTATATCATACACTGTGGAAAGGATGGAGCTAGTTATTGCAGCGCTTCCCACAATGAAGTAAGGATAGGCCACCAATATTAGGCTAGTTTCACACTAGCGTTCGTCGGTCCGCTCCATTTGAAGGAGCTCACGAGCGGACCCGAACGCCTCCGTCCAGCCCTGATGCAGTCTGAATGGAGCGGATCCGCTCAGACTGCATCAGTCTGGCGGCGTTCAGCCTCCGCTCCGCTTGCCTCCGCACGGACAGGCGGACAGCTGAACGCTGCTTGCAGCGTTCAGCTGTCCGCCTGGCCGTGCGGAGGCGAGCGGATCCGTTCAGACTTACAATGTAAGTCAATGGGAACGGATCCGCTTGAAGAGGTCACCATATGGCTCAATCTTCAAGCGGATCCGTCCCCCATTGACTTTACATTGAAAGTCTGAACGGATCCGCTCAGGCATCTTGCGCACTTAGAAATTTTTCTAAGTTATTAATGCAGACGGATCCGTACTGACCGGAGCCTCCGTCTGCATTAATATGATCGGATCCGTTCAGAACGGATCCGATCAAGCGCACGTGTGAAAGTAGCCTTAGGCTGAGTTCACACGGGCGAGATTTCCGCGCGGGTGCAATGCAGTAGGTGAACGCATTGCACCTGCACTGAATCCTGACCCATTCATTTCAATGGGGCTGTGCACATGAGCATTTTTTTTCATGCATCACTTCTGCAATGCTTTAAAATCGCAGCATGTTCTATATTCTGCGTTTTTAACGCAGCCCTGGCTCCATAGAAGTGAATGGGGCTGCGTTAATAACGCATTGCATCTGCAAGCAAGTGCGGATGCAATGCGTTTTTCACTGATGGTTGCTAGGAGATGTTGTTTGTAAACCTTCAGTTTTTTATCACGCGCGTGAAAAATGCATCAAAACGCATTGCATCCGCGCGGAAAAAACTGAACAACTAAACGCAATTGCAGCCAAAACTGACTGAACTTGCTTGCAAAATGGTGCGAGTTTAACTGAACGCACCCTGAACGCATCCGGACCAAATCTGTCACGCTCGTGTGAACTCAGCCTTAGAGTCCCAGAAACCCCTTTAGTGTATTTTCAGATTTGCCATGGTTCCCATGCTGTTTTCTGCCACATTTGTTTTTGCCTCTGCATGGAGACTTGTTCTCAGTAGGTACAACACATCCTAAGGCCTCATGCATATGGCCGTTCCGTGCATTGGGGACCGCAATTTAAGTTCCTTAATGCACGGGCAACATCCGTGCGGCGGTCGGGACAGATCGAGACCCATTCAACTTTAAAGGGTCTGTGATCCGTCCGCACTGTAAAAAATAGAACATGTCAAGTGAATGGATCTGCATCTGTGATGCAGGGTGCACACGACTAGTGCCCGTGTATTGCGGACCCGCTGTATGCGGGCCATAATATGGCAACGGCCGTGTGCATAAGGCCTAATAGTGAGTCAGCCACTGCCCACTGTAATGACCTCGCTATGCAGCAGAAACATTTTTCAAAATGTAACTGCACATTCATAAAATTTAACATGTCCTAGTGAGGACCTGGACCCTTAACCATCTCTGAAAGGAAGAGGCACACATTTTCAACCAAATGCTGTGCCTCTCTGTTCATCTCTTCTCGTTAGGCCTCATGCACACGACCGTGGCGTGTTTTGCGCTCCGCAAAACACGGATGGCGTCCGTGCACGTTCCGCAATTTGCGGAACAGCACGGACAGCCTTTAATATAAATGCCTATTCTTGTCCGCAAAGCGCAGACAAGAATAGGACATGTTATATTTTTTTTAGCTTTGCTTTTAGCGGGAACGGAGCAACGGATGCGGACAGCACACGGAGTGCTGTCTGCATCTTTTGCGGCCCCATTAAAGTGAATGGGTCCGCATCCGAGCAGCCAAAACGGCAGCTCGGATGTGGACCAAAACAACGACGGTGTGCATGAGGCCTAAGTGGAAGACTGACTCATATGGGGAGATTTATCAAAACTAGTGCAAAAGAAGGTACAGCTTTATACTGTGTAGTCTAAGGCCTCATGCACACGGCCGCTGTTTTGGTCCGCATCCGAGCCGCAGTTTTGGCGGCTCGGATGCGGACCCATTCACTTCAATGTGGCCGCAAAAGATGCGGACAGCACGTCATGTGCTGTCCGCATCCGTTGCTCCATTCCGTGGTCAGCAAAAAAATTATATAACTTGTCCTATTGTCAGCGTTTTGCGGACAAGAATAGGCAGTTATATTAATGGCTGTCTGTGCCGTTCTGCAAATTGCGGAACGCACACGGACACATCCGTGTTTTGTGTATCCGCAATTTGCGGACCGCAAAACACACCGGCTGTGTGCATGAGGCCTAAGTTTATCCCACCTATTATGGCTCTTTCAGACGAGCGTGTGCAATCTGGAAATTACGCTCCGTGTGTTCGAGTGTGATCCTCCGTTCTGGACGCTGCTCTTGTAGTGAGAGCTTTGTCAGTGTGATCCTGTAGAAGTAAGGTCAAGCAAAGGCACATAGCATTAGGTATACAGGTGAAACTCGAAAAATTAGACTATCGTGCAAAAGTCCATTCTTTTCAGTAATGCAAATTAAAAGGAATTGCATTGATGCAGCTTAAAATTAGAATTTTGTGAAAAGGTTCAATAGTCTAGGGTCAAAGTGTCACACTCTAGTCAGTTAATAAATCCATACCCCCGAGCAAAGGGTACCTCAAAATTGTGACTTTGGGGTTTCATGAGCTGTAAGCCATAATCATGCAAATTATACCAAATAAAGGCTTGAAATATCTCGCTTTGCATGTAATGAGTTTCTCATATGTTTCAACTTTTAAGTTGGATTATTAAAATAAATGAACTTTGCACGATATTCAAATTTTTCGAGTTTCACCTGTAGTGTCGTGCCTTCTGCAAGACGAGCAGTGTCAAGAACAGAGGATCACTTTTGCACACGGAGCGTAATTTCCAAAATGCACACACGCTGTTAAAGAGCCCTTAGTCGGCTTAGGCTGGGTTCACACTTGAGCGTTGCGCAAACGCGCGTTTTACGCGCGTTTTTGACGCGCATTTTTATGCGCGTTTTTGTAATAGTAAACGCGCGTTTGACGCGCGTTTGTGTGATTCACTACAGTGTCCTATGGCCACAAACGCCCCAAAAGTCGCTCATGTACTTTTTGGAGCGTCGGGCGTTTTACAGCGCGATCGTACGCGCTGTAAAACGCCCAAGTGCGAACCATTCCCATAGGGAATCATTGGTTTCTCCTTGTTGAGCGTTTTACAGCGCGTAGGAACGCGCTGTAAAACGCTCAGGTGTGAACCCAGCCTTAGGCTACTTTCACATCTGCAATTTCCCTTTCCGCAATTGAGATCCGTCATAGAATCTCAATAGCATGGGAAAACGCTTCCATTTTGTCCCCATTCTGTCCGCGATGTGGTGCGGAGCAAGACGGATCCGTCATGACTCACAATGTAAGTCAATGGGGATGGATCAGTTTTCTCTGACCCAATAGAAAACTGATCCGTCCCCCAGTGACTTTGCTTGGCTATTTTAAAGATAATACAACCGGATCTGTTCATAACGGATGCAGACGGTTGTATTATCATGATGACAGAAGCGTTTTGGTGTGAAAGTAGCCATACCTTGTGCTTGAGTAAAGATATCTCTGCGCCACACCCCATGTTGCAGGAGGTGAAGAAAATGTCTAAAACGCTTTATAAATATGGTGCAAGGAATGTTTATTTTTTTATAAAATTGCGTCAGAGTTTTGGTACCTTTTTAATTAGTAAATCTGCATCCTACTGACAAATAGAGATGGCCTTGCGGTTCGCCCGGCGGTCGTCGTTTCGCGGCGAACTTTGCGTGTTTCGCGCCGAACATATGGAGAAATTCGCGCCCACCATATTCTTTTACATTGTGAAGAACTTTGACACATTCATCAGGTGGTACAGGACAGCCAATTGAGACGTTTCAGCACATGGACATACCCCCTACCTTATAAATAAACCTGATCTTGCCACCATTTTACATTCAGTGTTTTGCCAGTGTAGGGAGAGGTGGCTGTGTGGAGCAGGGACAGGCTGTTAGGAACACCAAATGCTAGCTAATAGGGCCACAAAAGTAATTTTAAGCACTAGTATAGGTGTGCTATCGATGTGTGTGATACACAGAGGGGTGCGATATACTTATACTTTTATAATGAGTCAAAAACACATAGATCTATATAGTGATCACCTGGAAGTCAGGGGCCTAGGGGCTTAATGGGGCCATTTTAATCTAGGGTAAGGTTCCGGACGGGGTCGCTCTTATCAGGGCGGGTGGTCTGTGGTTATGCTATCAGGGCCAGAATAGTGACCCCCTGTAGGGCAATATCAGGGACAGTTCTTTGCCCACCCTGTCCTTCAATACCACATCATCATCTAGCCCAGGGATGGATGTTTTTTTTTTTTTTTTTTTGTTTTTTTGCTTTCCCTCCTGGATTTATCGATGTGCACTGGAACCCCCCGGATTGTGGTAGGACATATGGTTCCTGATTTAGTGCCGTCGAGCACTAGTTATTGCCTACCACATCTATGCTTTTTGCTTAACTTTAAGAATTTAATTTATTTTCATTTTGAGGGATATCTTTTCCATTCACACGTCCACAAAATGGGTCCGCATCCGTTCCGCAATTTTGCGGAACGGGTGCAGACCCATTCATTTTCAGTGGGGCCGGAATGTGCTGTCCGCATCTGCACTTCCGCATCTGTGCTTCCGTTTCCGCCAAAAAATAGAACATGTCCTATTATTGTTCGCAATTGCAGACAAGATTAGGCATTTTCTATTATAGTGCCAGCGATGTGCGGTCCATAAAATGTGGAATGCACATTGCCGGTGTCCGTGTTCTGCGGATCCGCAAAGCACTTACGGAAGTGTGAATGGACCCTCATAGTAACATTAATAAAGGTTGCGTTTTATCTTTATGTATATTCTAATGGATTGCCTTCCTTGTACAATGTTATATACTTTCTATGTTAGAAAGTATATTCTAGTGCATTTGTATTGTGCGGCAGTTGTGTGCGGTTCTGCTGCGATACTGCAGGTATATAGAGGGACAAGCATTTTTGGAACAAATAATTTCTACTTGTGTGGTATACCAGTCCCCCCCCAAAAAAACAGATCGAAGCGTGGTGTTATATACCAATATACTTTCTTTATAGTGCATTTGGGTATTATATTGCCGATATTTCGCATAGAAATAGAAAAAAATATAATGAATGGAGATCGCAAATTTTTATAATACATCTGGTATGTCACTGTCCATGTTGTGGGACTATTTGCGCACTTCTAGTAATTATTTCTTGGCTGCAAATATGAGCTAAAGGTTTTTTCAGGTTTGCCTGCCATTAAAATGAATGGGACCCGCCGCAAACTTGCGGTTCGCGAACATTTGATTGTCCCGGCAGATGTTCGTCCATCACTACTGACAAACAACTTGGAAAGATTTACAGCTAGAACGAAAGAAAAATAACTAACTGCACCACTGTTCTTGTGCTAAATGTCTACCACTGTTTTTTTGTAAAATGACTGTATACCATTGTAATATTTAACGTCATCTTTAACCCCTTCACGCATTCTGATGCACATCACAGGTGAGCGAGGAGAGGGCTCGAAAGATGAGACCCTTCCGTACACGATGGGTGCCAGCTTTGTTGTACATCTGGCATACTTGCGTGCATGCAGCGGCTGGGATCAGAGATGATCGATCCCACCCATTCAATCCCTCAGGTGCCACAGTCTGTAACAACCATGGCATCTGAGCAGTTAGGGCTTATGCACACGGAACCGAACAGCTGGCCCCTAATAGAACAGTACTATCCTTGTCCGTAATGCGGACAATAATAGGACATGTTCTATTTTTTTGCGGAATGGAAATACAATGTACCTTTTTTTTTTTTTTTTCACAGACCCGTTGAAATGCTTCCGCATACAGTCTGAAAAAAAAACACGGAAAGAAAATAAGTTCGTGTGGATGAGCCTTTAGACAGAGGGAGGGGGATCACTGCATCCCTCGGCCCTGCTGCAATGCTGTTGTCATGGCAGCTGGGGACTTTGTCAAACCTACCAGTAATTATTTGCTGGAACCACAGAGGTGCAGCAGTGCCTCTCATCGGGCTCTGCACCTTCGGGTTTTATAATTGTCTCTTCTCTGCTTTTCCAGTGTAGTGTGTATGAATCCCATATACTTTTAGTGGGTCAATACTCCAGCTGGAAAAGTCAAGCAAAGCTGATAAAACCTGATATCAAATACCCATCCCACACCACCCAAATATATTTTTTTTCCAGTTCATCCCTCATGATAGCACAACATAGAGGATGTTCCACTTTGACCTTATTGGGACAGGAAGCATAGAGGTTAAAACTGTCCTTCCCACCTCCACCCACCAGTATTCTTCCTTCATAGGGAGCAGAGAGAGTCCCTGCTCAGGGATGAAGCTTGAAGATTAGGAAGGGCTGCGGCTGGGTAGGGGATGTTATGCCTCTCCTCTTAGCCTTCCGTAGCCCAGGCTAGCGCCTCTCTGGGAAGGGGTCCCCTAGCTCTTTCCCGGTACCTTAGAGGGCTGGAGCCCCTTCTGTGAAAGATCTGGTACAGCATGCATTGCCACGGTATCGGGGAAGCCGATGCCGCTTCTCCTGTTGGAGCTCTGGACTCGGCTGCGGCTCCTACGCTCCTCTCGACACAAGTCCTGATGCGGGCGTGTGCCCCGGAAAAAGATGGGAGCGCACATCATCGTATGCTGGAGGCCTTGCATGTGGGTCGACTCTTCCTTGGAATGAGTCCCCCCCAGGAAGAGGATGACCTGTGCGGCGGCAAGGGTGGACCAATTGGGGTAAGTCCATTTATATGATGTTGGCTAAGGAGGTCAGTTGTACATCATGGAGGTCCAGGTATCTGTAAAGCAGGAGGCCGGTACCAGGGTTATGTAAGTTACACTCCCTGCCCTGTTTGTCCAGCAAGATAGAGCGGACTATAGGACTCTGTCTCTCTCTTCCCCCTTAGGATGAGAAGAGAAAGGATGCAAATCCCATGGGATACACAAAAGAAAACTAGGAAATGTGTGACCTGCTGGGGGTTTATGGAAGCTTAGATCCACTGTTCCTTAAGGGAATCCAGCAGGATTGCGCCTCAATGGGCCTGAAACAGTCAGCAGCTAGAAGGGGGCTTTTTCTTCTCTTCTTACCAATGCTCCGTATGAAAGTGTTGGCAGAAGCTGCATGACATTATGGCCACTTGCCTCTGGGCAGTGGCCTGCTGCCGCTTGCCTCCTACTGGTGCCCTGACACACAAAAGTAACGAGGTAGGAGGCAGGAGCTAAGTTAAAGCTATAGGGGTCCTAAAGTGAAGACCTCAGATACGAACTCAGGGCAACAGATTTGATTAGAGAAAGCCTAAGGGAGATGATTGGTAGTTCATTCTATGCACTCTACTACCATTTGGTGAGTGGAGTAGCCTACAGTGCCTATTAACGATCTACAGTTTAGCGCAAAGCTGTATTGGGAGCCACATTCCTCCTTGCACAATGTGGACAATATTAACCCCTTTAGGACACAGCCATATTTCACCTTAAGGACCAGGCCATTATTTGCAAATCTGACCAGTGTCACTTTAAGTGGTGATAACTTTAAAACGTTTGACTTATCAAGGCCATTCTGAGATTGTTTTTTTCGTCACATATAGTACTTGATGACACTGGTAAAATGAGGCCCAAAAAAAATCATTTTTATTTATAAAAAAAAATACAAAATTTAGCAAAATTTAGGAAACATTTGCAAGTTTCAATTTCTCTACTTCTATAATACATAGTAATACCTACAAAAATAGTTATTACTTGTCATTCCCAAAATAATCCAGACATGAAGTAGACATATGGGGAATGTAATTTTAGTTTTTGGGGGCGTTACAAGGCTTAGAAGTTTAGAAGCAAATCTTGAAATTTTTCAGAAATTTTTAGGGACCAGTTCAGGTCTGAAGTCACTTTGTGAGGCTTCAGGCCTCAAGTCACCCAAAAATGACCCCATTCTAGAAACTACACCCCTCAAGGTATTCAAAACTGATTTTACAAATGCCGTTAACCCTTTAGGTGTTGCACAAGAGTTACTGGCAAATGGAGATGAAATTTGAGAATTTAGATTTTTTTCGGGCAAATTTTCCATATTTTTTTTTTTCAGTAACAAAGCAAGGGTTAACAGCCAAACAAAATGCTATATTTTTTTGCCCTGATTCTGTAGTTTGCAGAAACACCCCATATGTGGCCGTAAACTACTGTATAGGCACACGTTGAGGCGTAGAGGGAAAGGTGTGCCGTGTGGTTTTTGGAAGGCAGATTTTGCTGAACTGGTTTATTTACACCATGTCCCATTTGAAGCCCCCCTGATGCACCCCTAGAGTAGAAACTCCATAAAAGTGACCCCATTTTGGAAACTACGCGATAAGGTGGCAGTTTTGTTGGGACTATTTTTAGGGTACATATGATTTTTGGTGTATCTATACAAAATTGTTGTGTGGCAAGGTTAGCAAAAATAGAAATTCTGAAATGTCATCTCCATTTGCCATAAACTGTTGAGGAACACCTAAAGGGTTAATAAAGTTTGTAAAATCAGTTTTTAATAAAAAAAAAAAAAGGCCATCAAAATCTGCCTTCCAGAAACCACGGCGTTCCTTTCCTTCTGCGCCCTGCTGTTTGGTCATACAGCAGTTTATGACCACGTATGGGGTGTTTCTGTAAACTGCAGAATCAGGGTAATAAATATTAAGTTTTGTTTGGGTGTTAATGTCCTTTAGGACTAAATTACACCTGTTAATCCTGCACCTACCTAATTAACTAAGACTTAACTTTTATTCATTATTGATAATATGGCTGGTGTAGATAACTAAATATTTGATTAAAATTCCCAGTATCACTGGCCTTTATGTATCGCTTAAAACACCTTGTCAGGAATGTCACCTGACTAGGTATACCTTCTGCTAGGTTTGTTCACACTTCTGCCATAACAGGCTGCGCACTTGCCTGTATTTTATGTGGGCACTGTGTGATTCATTGTTAGTGTTCTGTTAGGCCACAGTGATAAACAGTTTTAAAAGCAGAGCTTCACGCTGCCCCCCGACATGTTTCGCCGTACCACGGCGTCTTTAGGGGTTAGGGCAGAGTGTGAGCGTGTCCTCCTCCCGGCTAACCTATAAGACCTTCGTTGGTGACGTAATTCCCATGGGCTTCACTTGGGGGCGTGGTAGAGATCACTGTTAGGATACTGATTGGATGCGCGGTACGGCTCGGCCTTCTGACGTCATGGCCTCGCCCCCTAACGTCAGCTACCTCCTATCTTTTTCTTTCTGATTGGTCCACGTCATCGGGTAGTGCTGCGCATGTCTGGTAAACTTAGGCATTCTCCGTTGGATGTATTAGTGCGCATGTCTTCCAACTTAGGTCGCGGCCCCTCTGGTTCTGGATCTTGCGTTTCATTACTGCGCATGCCTACAGACTTAGGCTCTGGCGACATCGTTATTCATACCATGCATTCCGGCCCTTTTGTATTCAGGTAATGTCTGCCTCAGAGCCCATATCTTACGTTTATCTCCATCCTTTTGCTTTGTACTCTGCCTTACATTATTATTCCCCCATCGCGCGTACACATTTAGAACTCCCCATGTTTATCATTAGTACCGGGATATAGTTACGTGACCATATTTCTGCCCTATATTCTGCACCTACTTTATACTCCATACTTTCCGGCTCAGATATTCTCTATTCTTCTACAAGTATCCCTAAATTTTCACCGTACATCCGCTCCCTTTCAGGATTGCCCCTAAATTTTGCTGTTAGAGTTTTCACTCATACAGCCTGATATATATCCCCACTATCTTCTCCATATGTCTCCATGCTTGATTTAATATATATATTCAACTGTACTTTTTCTTTGTCACCTTCTAAATGACCAGACAGGGGGGGGGGGGCCTTAGTCTTTTTCCTTACGGTTAACACAATTACATGTCTATGGGTATAGATATACCCTATAGGCGAGAGCTATTAAGCGCATTTAATTTGGATATTTTTGCTATGCGTCTACATAGACGTTCCAGACTGCCTTAGACCAGACTAGTTTCTTGCCTTTACATTATTTTTATCACCTCAGGGGTGTCTCCCACTTTTATCCCCAAATGTCTGGCCATAGTATATATAAACCACCCATTATGTATTGGCTGTACAGTGAATTCATGAAGTCTTTATGGAGTAGCCATCTTCTTCAGTGGAGCTTTCCTTGTTATGTTTTTCTTTTATCTTTTTTATTAGGTCTTACCGCAGAGGAGGTTGCTCTATTTTTTTCCCCGAAATTATGTCATTTACTAGTTTTTTATTAATCATTTATGATGTTATTTTTATTTCCTTTGTTGCTAGGTGGGGATGATACCTACAGGAAGGACGAGTACGTGAACCCCTCATTCAGACCTCTCGGGGATAGACTATTTAACAGGTAAATCCATTTAGTTTCTTCTTGTTGGCGTTTTTTATCTATATCTCCTTTACGTGGACCTGATTTAACTTTCATCAATCCCCAAAATTTGAATTCTGTGTTATGATCCTTATGCTTTTCTCTCATGTGTCTGGCCAGGCTGGTGTCCTCTCCTGTATTAATGCTGCTCAGATGTCTTGATATTCGCCTTCTCAACTCCTGGATAGTCTTCCCAACATATAGTTTGGGGCATTCGCACCTGATAACGTACACTACCCCCTTTGTCTTGCAGTTGATGTAATCCCTGACTTCATAATTTTTTCCATCCACTGGGTTTGTGAAAGTTTTTGTAACTTTCATCCGACTGCAGAAAGTACAGTCCCCACAAGGGTATGATCCATTATGGGACAGCCATGTGTTTTTTTTTTGGCTGTTCCGTGGGGTTGATAGTGGCTGTGGACCAGCTTTTCTTTCAAATTCTGTCCTCTTCTGAATGTTATGGCTCTAACAGGGCCAGGAAAACAGAAAGACTTGACCTTTTGACAGACAAAAAAACAAAAGAGGGAGAGAAAATTATACGGTGTATAGGAACATACGATACAGAACATGGGGCTATACAACAAAGTTTGAGACGGCATTGGCACATATTGCAGGCCGATATAGATTTACAACAAGTAATACCAAAATATCCAGCCATAACATTCCGAAGAGGACAGAATTTGAAAGAAAAGCTGGTCCACAGCCACTATCAACCCCACGGAACAGCCAAACAAAAACACCTGGCTGTCCCATAATGGATTATACCCTTGTGGGGACTGTACTTTCTGCAGTCGGATGAAAGTTACAAAAACTTTCACAAACCCAGTGGATGGAAAAAATTATGAAATCAGGGATTACATCAACTGCAAGACAAAGGGGGTAGTATACGTTATCAGATGCGAATGCCCCAAACTATATGTTGGGAAGACTATCCAGGAGTTGAGAAGGCGAATATCAAGACATCTGAGCAGCATTAATACAGGAGAGGACACCAGCCTGGCCAGACACATGAGAGAAAAGCATAAGGATCATAACACAGAATTAAAATTTTGGGGATTGATGAAAGTTAAATCAGGTCCACGTAAAGGAGATATAGATAATAAAACGCCAACAAGAAGAAACAAAATGGATTTACCTGTTAAATAGTCTATCCCCGAGAGGTCTGAATGAGGGGTTCACATACTCGTCCTTCCTGTAGGTATCATCCCCACCTAGGAACAAAGGAAATAAAAATAACATCATAAATGATTAATAAAAAACTAGTAAATGACATAATTTCGGGGAAAAAAATACCTCCTCTGCGGTAAGACCTAATAAAAAAGATAAAAGAAAAACATAACAAGGAAAGCTCCACTGAAGAAGATGGCTACTCCATAAAGACTTCATGAATTCACTGTACAGCCAATACATAATGGGTGGTTTATATATACTATGGCCAGACATTTGGGGATAAAAGTGGGAGACACCCCTGAGGTGATAAAAATAATGTAAAGGCAAGAAACTAGTCTGGTCTAAGGCAGTCTGGAACGTCTATGTAGACGCATAGCAAAAATATCCCAATTAAATGTGCTTAATAGCTCTCGCCTATATCTATACCCATAGACATGTAATTGTGTTAACCGTACGGAAAAGGCCACTAGTATACCCCCCCCCCCCTGTCTGGTCATATAGATGTGTGTGTATATGTATATATATATATATATATATATATATATATATATATATATATATATATATACCAAGGAATGTGGGCAGCACCACTGTCTGAATAGTACGGACAGAGTGCCAGCGGCTGAGTCGGCGATCCACCTCCAAACGATATAGAATAAATGAACTCCGCAGCACATCCAAGTCGTGAAGAAGTAAAATAAACTTTAATCACCAAGCATGCTTGGTGATTAAAGTTTATTTTACTTCTTCACGACTTGGATGTGCTGCGGAGTTCATTTATTATATATATATATATATATATATATATATATATATATATATATATATATATATAATTTTTATTTTATTTTTTAAATCAAGCATGGAGACATATGGAGAAGATAGTGGGGATATATGAGTGAAAACTCTAACAGCAAAATTTAGGGGCAATCACGAAAGGGAGCGGATGTACGGTGAAAATTTAGGGATACTTGTAGAAGAATAGAGAATATCTGAGCCGGAAAGTATGGAGTATAAAGTAGGTGCAGAATATAGGGCAGAAATATGCCCACGTAACCATATCCCGGTACTAATGATAAACATGGGGAGTTATAAATGTGTACAGGCGATGGGGGAATAATAAGGTAAAGCAGAGTACAAAGCAAAAGGATGGAGAAAAATGTAAGATATGGGCTCTGAGGCAGACATTACCTGAATACAAGAGGACCGGAATTCATGGTATGAATAACGATGTCGCCAGAGCCAGAGCCTAAGTCTGTAGGCATGCGCAGTAATGAAACGCAAGATCCAGAACCAGAAGGGCCATGACCTAAGTTGGAAGACATGCGCACTAATACATCCAACGGAGAATGCCTAAGTTTACCAGACATGCGCGGCACTACCCGATGACGTGGACCAATCAGAAAGAAAAAGATAGGAGGTAGCTGACGTTAGGGGGCGAGGCCATGACGTCAGAAGGCCGAGCCGTACCGCGCATCCAATCAGTATCCTAACAGTGATCTCTACCACGCCCCCAAGTGAAGCCCATGGGAATTACGTCACCAACGAAGGTCTTATAGGTTAGCCGGGAGGAGAACACGCTCACACTCTGCCCTAACCCCTGAAGACGCCGTGATACGGCGAAACATGTCGGGGGGCAGCGTGAAGCTCTGATTTAAAAACTGTTTATCACTGTGGCCTAACAGAACACTAACAATGAATCACACAGTGCCCACATAAAATACAGGCAAGCGCGCAGCCTGTTATGGCAGAAGTGTGAACAAACCTAGCAGAAGGTATACCTAGTCAGGTGACATTCCTGACAAGGTGTCTTAAGCGATACATAAAGGCCAGTGATACTGGGAATTTTAATCAAATATTTAGTTATCTACACCAGCCATATTATCAATAATGAATAAAAGTTAAGTCTTAGTTAATTAGGTAGGTGCAGGATTAACAGGTGTAATTTAGTCCTAAAGGACATTAGTAGAAGTGATTTGTTGATAAAACACCGCATCCTTGCACTTAAAGGGAAAGCATAGTAATTGTTGTTTGGCTGTTAACCCTTGCTTTGTTATTGGAAAAAAAACAATAAAAATTGAAAATTTGCCCAAAAATTGCTGTTTTGGTACCGTTTTTATTTTTTTACCGTGTTCATCTGAGGGGTTAGGTCATGGGGTATTTTTATAAAGCAGATTCTTATGGATGCGGCGATACCTAATGTTTTTTTTTTTGTTTTAGTGTCTCAAGTCTGAGAACCATAGTTTTTATTTTTATCCGATTGTCAGTGGCTAAATTGTGATATAAATGTTGTACTCCATGGAAGTGTGGTACTCCCTGAAGCAACCAATAATGCAGAGGCCCGGATGATCAGGGCACGTGTCACACTGAGTAGTGGTGTCCTTCTGTATCCCCCTCCTGTGACGCACTCTGCACTTTTTTGGGGTCCGTCCCTTCTTTACAGTTAGGGGGACCACACCTGGAAAGTGTTGACCAGGGACGATCCGGCCTGCTCTTTCCTGGTCAGAAAAGATCAGGGCCTTAAGGAGTGCCTCATAGAACTGAAGGAATGTCCATGTGTTGCCAGCGCTCCGGGACAGCACAAAAGAGTTATACAAGGCAACCTATACCAAGTAGACCGCAGCTTTTTTGTACCATGCCCGGGTTTTGCGCATGGCATTATATGGCTTGAGGACTTGATCAGAAAGATCAACTCCTCCCATATACCGCTTGTAGTCGACGATACAATCAGGCTTGAGGACCGTTGCCGCGGTACCTCGCACAGGGACAGGGGTGATGCCGTTACCATGAATTGTGGACAGTACAGGGACATCCCTCTTGTCCTTATATCTGACCAGCAACAGGTTTCCACTAGTAAAAGCACGGATCGCACCCCTGGGGGATAGGTACCTGGAGGGGGTGGGTAGGGAGGCCACGTTGATTTTTCCGCACACACTGTCCTACAAGTGGACATGGATCTGGTGGTGAGGAATTGGAACAAGGGGATACTAGTATAAAAGTTATCTATGTACATGTGGTAACCCTTATCTAGCAGTGGGTGCATAAGGTCCCACACAAGTTTCCCGCTAACACCCAGAGTGGGGGGACATTCTGGGGGTTGAATATGGGAATCTCGCCCCTTGTACAGATGGAGTTAAGAAATTTGTGTTAAGAGCTGGAGTGCTAACCCTGCTACATCTGTACACACGAAACTAAGTGTACTCTGAGATAATCTCACAAAGTTTGTACAGCTTCACACCATACCTCGTCCGCTTAAAGGGAATACACTGGGCGAAAAGGAGCCTCCCCTTGAAAGCAATGAGAGACTCATCAACTGCGACCTCCCTTGCAGGTACATAGGCCTGTACAAATTTGGCCCCAATCTAAATAATGCAGGCATTTCCGGATGGCCTCAAACCGGGAGTGTGTCATGGCCGTACTGTAAAGTGGGGTCTGGTAGAGGATGTTCCCACTCCAGTAATGCCTGACACTGTTTTTTTTTTTGACTAGGCCCATGTGCAGCACAAGGCCCCAAAATGTCCTCATCTTGGCTGCACTGACCGGAGTCCAGCCACCAGGCCTAGCCAAAAAGGAGCCTGGGCGTTGAGCAACAAACTGTTGGGCGTACAGGTTTGTTTGCTCCACCATTAGATTTACAAAGTGGTCACTGAAAAAAAGTCTAAAGTAGTCATATTCAGTAAAGCCCACTGTGGAAATCTGGATTCCTGGTTGGCCTACAAAATCAGGAATCACGGGCTTAAAACGCTTTGCGGTATACCAGACAAGTTCACTGGCAGGGAGCTCCGATGGACTTAACTGGTGGGCCGGAAAACTAGTACGAGCCACAGAGCTGCTCGTACGAGTGTGGGCCATAGGGTCCCTGGCATGGCGGGCCCCTTGCTCCGCCTGGCGGTCCCTCGCCGCCTTGGGGGCTCATCGCTAGATGAGGAGGACGAGAATGACAAAAGGAAAGTGGGGTCATCCTTGTCTTCACTGGAACTCTCTGAGTCGGAGGCAAGCCGGGCGTATGCCTCCTCGGCGGATAACATCCGGCAAGCCATAGGAGAGTGTGTGTGTGTGCTAATTTTAAAAAAAAAAGGGCAAAAAATGTGAAAAAAATAAATAAATAATCCAAGTCGATGATCAACCGTCCGAAGTTGATCAGCGGTGGGGTGTGCGATGCGCTAACAGTGGCCGGACGCTAAGAGTCAGCATGACGTTTTAAGGAACTTATGCCCAACTAAACTTTTTCTGTGTTATTCTATCTAATTGCACCTAAGGGTGCTGATGTCTAGAACATTACAGACCCTGCCGTCATTGCACCTAATACCCATAACCTCAAGGGAACCTCTGTCGCCTCCAGGAAGTGACTCCCCTCACTGCAGGCCAACCCAGGGAGCTACAAAACGACAATAGACTGTGCATTCCTCTGTCCACATTCACACTTACAGCCATGCTCACACTTATAAGCTGTGGCTATGTACGCTGCAGGGGTCCTGTAACCTTTTGCCACTCCTCAGTTCCTTTGTCTCTTGGCTAGGACCAGGTAAATATCTTGTGGAACTCTTAAGACTGCCTCTGACCTTGAAGCTATGCAGGCAGGTGGGTTTTTGGCCTAATTTCATTGGTAGGTTTCTTCTCCTTGAGTTCATACCAACACCTCCTGGTACGGGGTCCAGGCTTGTCCTGGTCCGGTAGGAAGTAAATGGTACAGTTTTTGTTACCTCATCGTTGATGTCCATGCCTGCCGGGTGCCAGGGTTGTCGGCTCATTTCTTACATATACCTTGTCGACATTCCGAAGTTTGTTTATCATATTATAACAACTGGGGAATAGAATGCAATGGGGTCTACAGTAAATTTTTACTCAGGGTAGTGGTTATATATGATGTTACAATATTTTATCTGGTTTAGGCTGAATGCAAACTGCCGTGAGCAGTCCGTGGTAACACGGGCTGGTTTCCTGCTGAGAGCAGGAGCGCACGGCGTCATAGCAACCAATGACGCTGTGCGCTCCTGCTCTCAGCAGGAATCCAGCCCGTGTTACCATGGACCACTCATGGCCGTGAAACACGGCCGTGTGCATTCGGCCTTAGAACGAGTCGCTTTTACACAATGGCACTTACAATATAGACTAGGCTTAGAGGTAGAGGACATCCTTTTTATGACTGATATCTAATAAGACAATTTATTTCTCCTCTAATTATAGAGAAACTGTCACCTCCAAGCCGCCAGCAGTACCTGGTAATAGCCAGCAGCGTGTTTCCGACGATAATTTTCTTCCCTAAGGCCGATGCGGCTAAAGCTCAGAAAATGTTGTTTTATCCCCTGTCGGCGTGCTTCTCTAGGCAACGGCCTCCTTGCTTCAAGCCAAGATAACCACGCCCCCTTCGCTGTGACTGGCAGTTCGGCTGACTTTGCCGAACTCTCTGCATAAGCGCTGTCAGTCACAGCGAAGGGGGCGTGGTTATCTTGACTTGAAGCAAGGAGGCCGTTGCCCCCTTGACTTTAAGCATGATTAGAGAAGCGCGCCGACAGGGGATAAAAGAAAATTTTCTGAGATTTGGCTGCATCGGCCTTCAGGAAGAAATTTTTTGTCGGAAACATGCTGCTGGCGGCTTGGCATGGTTTTTGAAGGTTATAGGTTCCCTTTAAGTATTTAAGTCTATAAACAGAGGTAGATCTGTTGATCAAGGATGCAGATAGGTGGCATTTCAGAATTACGACTGGGTTCACAAGTTCTGTCATCAAGATTAGTTTCTGGCAACAACAACAAAAAAAATCTGTCTCGGGGTTATTACTGATTCCATGGAATGCTAATTTTATCTATCGAAAAATATCTGAGATGTCGTCCTTAGACTTGGTCCCCCCCCCCCCCCTTTCAAATTATAATTTGGTACGTCTCCATGTTGTGCCGTCATGAGGGATGAACTGGAAAATAGGAATTAGACTTACCGGTAATTCGGTTTCCAGAGAGTCCCTCATGACGGCACACGTACATTCCCTCCCTTACTAACTACTATCTAAATATGGTATATAAGATTTTCTAAAGATTTTAATAGATCGGTTGCATCCATCCTGGTGTAGTGATCTGGAAAAACACTGGTGGGTGGAGGTGGGAGGGACCTTTTTAACCTCTCTGCTTCCTGTCCTAAGAAGGTTAAAGTGGAACATCCTCCATGTTGTGCTGTCATGAGGGACTCTCTGGAAACCGAATTACCGGTAAGTCTAATTGCTATTTGTTTTCTCTTTGCAAAGGCTTAGGGTCCATTCACACGACTGTATTTCTGGGTCCAATCCATTCTGCAATTTTATTTATGAAGCGAAGTAAGTGGTCTAAAAGGAAAAAAAACTGAATTGCAGTTGTATTGTGCTTGCCTCCAAAGACCAGAGCAAAAAGGGACCAAAAACTCATATGTTCCTCAAGATGCTACCAATATAAACTATCTCATATATTTTTTATTTTTTTTAAAGCCCTTCATGTAGCTCATTTGATGGAAAAATAAAAAACATTTTATTGTGCAAAAGTAGTTAAACATAAATGTATAATGTTATTTATCCTACACAGTGAATTAAAAAAATATATTAGAATTGATTTTTTCATTTGCCTGCTTCTCAAAAAATGGAATACATCAAAAGTCTTATGTCCCTCAAAATGGTTCCAGTGAAAACTATGACCTGTCCTGCAGAAATAAAACCTGCTGCTGGCAATTAATTCATAAACTTCTAGAAGGAATAATAGAGGCGTGACACTACATAGTCTTAAAGGAGTTGTGCAGTCATTGTATATTGACAGTGTTTAAATGGGAGGCGGCAAGAGCTACTTCCTCTTCTTCCCGCTGCCTGTCCTCTCTGAAGTTTCGGCGGTGCAGTGTAATTACAATTAAATGGAGTGAGTATTTGTAATTAAACTATGCAACCGATGCAAAGCAGACAACGTATAGTGTATTTAAGAGGAAGCAGCACTAGCCTTGAGCCCCGCCTCCTTTTCAAAAAGCTGATTGGAAGGGGGTACTGGATGTCAATCCCCCACAAATCAGATATTGTGGCAGGGGCAGACACAGACAGCAGAGGCCCCTGTGCAAAGAATGTGCCACCAAATTCTCAACATAACCAATTCCGTCCAAACATTACTTATAGAAATACAAAACATACAGGGTAAGGCAACTTTCACACCTGCAGCACTACGCTCCAGCAAAGGACACAACCTCAGGCTTGCAGTGATTTTTGTCCCGCTGATTCTCTGCATTTTTGCCAGATTGTGACCGGATCTCTGCTAGACCCCATTATAGTTAATGGGGCCGGTGGGCATTCTGTCTGCATTCAGCAGTGCTGGAGCATTCCGGCAGGCTGTTCTCTGCTGGGAGAGCCTGCCAGAACCACTGACTCAGATGTGAAGGTAGCCTAATACAGGTCCACATACCTCTTACATCCAGTGATCTCTCCTCTGATGTAGACGTTTTTCTTTTCTCTTTATTTATCTTCGCCATTGAGACCAGACCACCATGATGATTTATTTCAGCCATCTCTTCTCTCTGCAGAGTTTGACAGACAAACATCTTAGTTTACTAGTTTTCCATCATCCTCCCACCTTCTGAACACCCCATCATGCCACCTATAATATAGTGCCTGCTGTGTTCCATATATTAGTTACACACAGATAATTATTCAATAATTCCCCTTCAATAATTATTTGTACACAGTGTCCTAAAAAATAACTGCGCCCAGGAAACAGTGTCCATGACACTAATAGTGTAAACATAATGTTCCCCAAAAATAATTGTGCTAAGCTGATACCGTGCCAGGGTGCCCACCAAAGTAAGTGTTCTCCAAAGTTCCACCAAAAGAAATAATTATCTACTAGACAACACGTAGTAGTAATAGTGCCCCTATAGTAATAATGTCCCCACTGTGTCCCAGAAGTAATAATGCTCCCACAGTGCTCATAATAGTATTCAAGGTCCTCATAGTCCCTCAACTGTAATAAAGCCCACCATAATGCCCCTGGTAGTAATAATTCTCTTTATAATGTGTAACAGTAGCAAAATGCCCCCTTATAATGTGCGCCAGTACATAAAAATGCCCTGTTGTGTGGCAGTACAGTATGAAAAAAATACCTCCTCTTAGTGCCCCCTGTAGAGCCAATGTCCTCATAATGTGTGCCAATGCTCCCTACTGTGTGCCCCAAAAACCCTCTTAGTGCCCCCAGTTGAGCCAAGGTCCCCATAGCGCTCTATAATTTGCACCAGCATAAAATACTTCTATATCATGCACCTCCCCTTGTCCCTATGGTCCCTGACAATGGGACAGTATAAAATGCCCCCAAAACGTGTGCTAGTATACAATATAGGGTCACCAGTAGATGCCCCCATAATGCTCCCCTCTTCTCCATAGTGCCCCCCATGTGTGCTAGCATATAAGATAGGGCCCCCATAGTGCTCCTCCCCCTCCATAGTGCCCCCTATGTGTGCCAATATATGATGGGGTCCCCATAGTGCCCCCGATGTGTTCCAGTATAGAAGATAGTGCCCCATGTGTGCCAGTATATAAACTAGGGCCCCAATAGTACTCCCCCCCCCCCCCCCTTCCATAGTTCCCCGCATGTGTATCAGAATTTAAAATAGGGCCCCCATGTGTGCCAGTACATAAGCTAGGGTCCCCAGTAGATGCCCCCATGCGTGCTAGATAGGGCCCCTAGCAAAGTGTAAATAAAATAAAAAAAACTCACAAACTTGCCTCCTTGCCGCTTTCAGCAATGCGATGCAGGCCTCTTCCGGCCTGTGTCCGGCAGTGTACGGCTCGTGCCTGTAGCCTATGAGAGGACTGGGGAAGGGAGACACGTCTCCGCTGCCCCGTGGCAGCGTCCATCTGTATCTCCGTCCTAAGGACGGAGATACAGATGAATATAGAGATGAGCGCTTCCACAATGGAAGCGCTCATCTCCCTCTGCCGCCAGTAAGAAGGGGTCCCTTCCTGCACTGGGCCCCGAATTGGCTGCACAGGCGGTATGTCCGCCCCTGTATTGTGGCCTATCCTGAGCAAAGGTGAGCAGAACCGCTGCACAACCCCTTTTTAAGAGTAGATTCTCCAGAATGATTGTCTTATGAGGAACGTAAGTAGTTATTAAAACAGACTTACAGGAACCTGGGCCTTCTGCTATAAGTACATAGCAGGAGGCTATCCTCTTAGCAGTATATGAGAAAGTGATCAGCCTCTGTGGCTGATCGCTATGCTGTCATTCATGCACAGCGCTTGCAATGCGCTGTATGAGTCGATACAGGTTTTACATACAAGCCTGTGCCTACGCTGAAAAAAGGGCTGGTGGTCCCGGCGCATGCGCAGTTGTGTGCAAGCGACGGGACCAAGGAAGGCTGGCAGGAAGCGGTGACGTCAGTGATGACGTGCCGTCCCCTGCCTCAGGGAGGTAAAGAAGATGACGCTGGACCGGAAGCCTGGAAACCGCGTTTGGAGCGGTCACGTGACCGTGAAGAGGCTCGAAGGAAGGCCTATGCTGCAGAGGGTAAGTATGGGTATAATAACCTTACCTCCGCAGGTTTTCAGGGACAATTTCCCAGTAGGGGCCGGAGAACCCCTTTAACAGACCGAAAGTTAGGTGAAGCCAGAGTCACGGAGCCGGAACAGAGTGGAGGGACGCGGGTATCCATTTCTTCTGGCTACACAAGTAGAAGGCTCAGTACCACAGACATATCTGTTGATCTTGATCACCCTGGTGATGCCAGGCACCATCTCCTAGGCTCCAGTATTCATTTGGTGCAGGAGCATTGCTTTACTGCTCCTCATTATTACAACTGGAACTTCAGCAGTGCTGTATAGTGTCCTGACAACGTCTGAGTGTCTAATGGGCATACAGTAGTCGGCCTAGGGATCTGTGGATGTCTGTTTTCTGACACTGAATTGTGTACAATAAAGGGTAATTACTTAAAGGCATTTAACCCTTTTATGTGGATAAAAGCTATTAAACCACATGAAAATGTGCAGCATTTATTGTATCTGATTCACTAGGTTATGCCACGATCTGGTCGGATCTCAGGACATGAGATATTTTTCCCAGTCTTGCTGTTACTAGGCAGACTTCTCCTTCCCCTCCTTCTCTGTGCAGTCAGCTGCTCCTGCTTCTCCTGATTGGCCTGCATAATGAGAGGCATGAACACCAATGGTCGCTTCTATGCAAATTGTACACTCATTCAATTGACATCAGACAGGGCTGGTGTGGTTATTTGCCGGGAGAGCTGATCTTTGACGGCACCATGGCTGCAGGGGGCTCCCTTTCTGGTATGCTTTTTTTATATACTTTTGAAGCCACATTTTAATCCTGTGCTTTTTTTTTTTATTCCTTCAAGGAACGGAAATGTTGAAGGAATTGTGCAGTCTCCTGTCTATGGGTTTTATTCATTGCAAATAATAAGGCCTTAAAGGTACACTTATACACGTGGGAGTACATCAGTGCTTGTAGTGAATCAAACCTAAAGCCGTGAGCCATATGCAGTACTAACTTGTATGCATGTTGCTGTTTTCTGTTGGATTACGACGGGCCCTTCCTGCTAAAATCTCAAGCGCAGAATAAACACTTTTTTCCCATAATACCACAAGTTAGAGCAAATGGCTGGAAAAGTTAGAGGACGGCCCAGAAATTGTTTTATTGCAGGACTCTGAACAAATACACATAATTTAAACGAAAATTCTCCTAAAAATGGATTTATGAAAATCCTAGTACGGTATTCTATTTTCTTGACTGTTGAGCATTAGGCCTGAGACTGTGTGAAGGACCTGGTTCTCAAGCATCTAAAAAGGCCAAGCCCCACAAGTACTTAATTATGATGACCCCTCCTACACATTTAAACGTCATACTCCAAATTTTTGTTTTCTTATGCTAACTGGCACACAAGTTCATATGGCGAATCTAACCATTGACTTGGAGGAATTTTCAAGCCTTTTGCTTTTTAGGCTGTTTTGTAAACCATACATGATCTTCAGTTGTTTATGCTGTGGGAAAATAACGTCTCCACTTTCAGCAGGTTCTAGCTATTAGGTTTCTGGAGGTGATTTATTCTGATTTCCAGATTTTGAGTCTGTTAAGAATTGTATTCCCTAACATGAGGAAAATTTGCTTCTACCTTGTGAGGGTGACTTGCCTTTTGCAGGATAATAGGCAGAATTGAATGGGTGTGTGTGTGTGTGTGTTTTGTGAAATGTGCTAATGGATGTGAACTAGATCTGAATAGTCATAACTGCTTAGGCCTCTTTCACCTCGACCAGATATCTGTTTGGCCCAAAAGCAGGATTAGAGCACAGCCCTAAGGAGTGAAGATTGTCCTCTCCTGATATTAAGGAATATTGTCCCCATCACATTTCTACCTCTACACTATCCACCTTTTGATTTAAATAAAGACCTATAGAAGAGTAGATCACCTGTATGTGATATGAAAGTGGGCTTCTTCACAATATTTGGAAGGCATGGTGTATGTGTGTGTGTGTGTGTATATATATATATATATATATATATATATATATATATATTATATATATATATATATATATATATATATATATATATATATATATATATATATATTAGGGTTGTTGCGGGTATCGAAATTTCGATACCCAATCGATACTTTTGTCCCGGTATCGATACGATACCGGGATTTCCGTTTTTTCGATACTGGGCTGCGCTTCTGCGCAGTCTAGTATCTCTGAACATGAGCGCGCTGCTATCGGCGCGCTCATGTTCTCTCTCAGCAGCACGGGGAGAAGGAAGCTGTCCTCCCTCCCCCTGTGCTGCTGCTGCCGCTGCCACCAATGAGAAGCGAGGGGCGGAGGAGGGGCGGCAATGAGAAGCGAGGGGCGGAGGAGGGGCAGCGCCGGCAATGAGAAGCGAGGGGCGGAGGAGGGGCAGCGCCGGCAATGAGAAGCGAGGGGCGGAGGAGGGGCAGCGCCGGCAATGAGAAGCGAGGGGCGGAGGAGGGGCAGCGCCGGCAATGAGAAGCGAGGGGCGGAGGAGGGGCGGCGCCGGCAATGAGAAGAGAGGGGCGGAGGAGGGGCAGCGCCGGCAATGAGAAGCGAGGGGCGGAGGAGGGGCAGCGCCGGCAATGAGAAGCGAGGGGCGGAGGAGGGGCAGCGCCGGCAATGAGAAGCGAGGGGCGGAGGAGGGGCGGCGCCGGCAATGAGAAGAGAGGGGCGGGCGCACTGCGCCACCAATGATAGGATTATTTCAACACAGAGCTGCGCCCAGCGATGCCCCAGCACTCACCATTAGTCCTGGGCGCCGCTCCGTTCGCCTGCAGTGCCCCATTACTGTCTCCTCTCCTGCTCCACATGCTGCTGATTACTATCGGAGCGATGGGAGGAGACATCAGCTTCACTAGTAGGCGTTCCTTCTCCCTGCGCTGCGATTGGACAGCGCTACAGCCAGGGAGAAGGAACGCCCACTAGTGAATCTGATGTCTCCTCCCATCGCTCCGATAGTAATCAGCAGCATGTGGAGCAGGAGAGGAGACAGTAATGGAGCACTGCAGGCGAACGGAGCGGCGCCCAGGACTAATGGTGAGTGCTGGGACATTGCTGGGCGCCGCTCTGTGTGGCCTGATAGTGAAAGTCTGGACTCATATACAGTAGTCAGTCTTTAACACATACAGGAGGCGGGTGCCGGCAGCAGAATCGCATTGCCGGCACCCTGCCCCTGACAGGGAGCTGCGATCAGCGGCAGTTAACTGCCGCTGATCTGCCAGTACCCGCCTCCTGTATAAAGAGGTAGTTATCATTGCCCCCCCCCCCCCTCAACCCACCCATCCCATTAAAATCATTGGTGGCACAGTGTGCCGGCCCCTCTCAACCCCCCAGTATTAAAATCATTGGTGGCAGTGGCCACAGGGACCTCTTCCCCCCCCCCCCTCATTGGTGGTGCAGTGGCAGCTTCTGATCGGAGCCCCAGCTGTGTAAGCCTGGGGCTCCGATCGGTTACCATGGCAGCCAGGACGCTACAGAAGCCCTGGTTGCCATGGTAACATCCCTGATGCTGTGTGCACAGAGCAGCAGGGACAGTGTGGAGTCCTATTCACCCTAATAGAGATCTATCAGGCTGAATAGGAAAAGGGATGAAAGATCCCAGGTTCTAGCCCCTAAGGGGAAAATAGTCATTAAATAAAAAGTGTAAAAAAAACAAACAAAAAACACTAAAATATGAAGTATAAATCACCCCCTTTTCCCAATTTCACATATAAAATATTTAAATAATAAACATATTACATCGCCACGTCAGAAAAGTCCAAACTATTAAAATATATAAAAAAAAATCTAGGTGGTGAATGCCGGAACAGAAAAAATAAAATAAAAACTGCGCGATTCGCCATTTTTAAAAATGAGGAATGCACGTGGCTTTTTTTGTTTATTTTTTTCGCGTGGTATCGAATGGTATCGAGTATCGCAATACTTTTTCATGGTATCGAAACCGAATCAAAAAATTGGTATCGCAACAACTCTAATATATATATATATATATATATATATATATATATATATATATATATATATATATATATATATATATATATATATATATATATATATATATATATATAATATTTTTTTTTTTTTTTTTTTTTATTAGAAGGAAACCTTTATCAAGTTATTGCAGTTTAAAAATACTTGACTGTTTCTGTGGATCCTGGATTGGCAGGGAGCATCTGTTAACTTGCAATTGTTTGTATCAGAATCGTACAGAAAATCTTTTAGGGTACATTCCCACAACCATGTGTAATCCTTTCCGTTTTGCGGTCTGAAAATAACGGAACCGTGTGTCCGAATGACTTCCGTTTTGTTCCGTATGTCTTCCGTTTTTTTTTTTATGGTCCGCAAAAAAAGGAAGGAAAAAGAGGGGGGGGGGAAAGAAGTAAGGCCTTAAATAATATGAAAATGGATCCGCAAAAAACATATAATATACAGATACCATTCCGTATGTCATCCGCAATTTGCGTATCCGTTGACTTGAATGGGGTTGCGGACCGATCTGTGTGGATAATGGTAGTACAAGCTTCAAGCTAGACACTTTTGCTTGAATGTACACCACCTGGTGGTTGGCTTATTTTCTACCAATGGTCCATCTTTCTCGATCAATTCTGCATCCTTCATTGCTAGATGTGTTTATAACCCACCATGACATTTGTTATAAAGTCGTATTTGCTCCTATTGCCTCTTGGGATAGGGCATTCAATAGTTTCTTTCCTCTACCCGTAAAAAAATGTTTTCTTAAAGGCCTTGAGAGAAGAAACCATTTTCAATTTCTTCATATTAAAGGGATTCTGTCACCAGGTTTCACCCCCTCCAGATAACCATATTTTTTATGTTCAGGGAGCTTTAACCATTCCTAATGTGGTCTTATAAATGTAATCTGTAGGCTCATTTTGCTAAAAATACGCTATTACTAACCTGTCAGTCATAAAAATAAGGTGCCCAAGGGGATGTAAATGGCTCCAAGCTGCCGCCCTTGTACAAAAACACTGGTTTTCCATTTAGAGCTAAGTTTTTATAGGAGCATGAGAATGTGCATGGATTTCTGCAAACCTCAGAGTGAACGTACCTTTATGGTTGGCAAAGCATGCTAAAGGCTTCATTGGGGTGTGGGGTTTCGCTCTGGTAGATGGGGTAAGCGGGCGCAGTACAGAGGCAAGATACATGTTCTTAATTCAAAACGTCAGTGTTTATTCACACTTGAGGCAATGGCACAAAACGGTATGTAACTTTGCAGTCTTGGTGTTCATTCACTCACAATGGAAAGTTCATATAACACAAGTCTCCTTGCTGGCAGTTCTGCCTCCAGTAGTCCACAGCAGGCTTTGGGGGGCCTGTTTCCCCAGCATGCGGCTTTCAGCCCCTCCATCACGGCACAAAGCCTCAGATCCCAAAAACCGAGATCTATGCTGAGCCCAGCTTCCTATTTCAGGACAGCCGGTTGCTGCCAAAACCCGGACCGGCACTTAAACTCCTGTCCAGTATTTGACCTCACCTGGCTGAAATCCAGCCTAGCCGCACATGCTGGGAGGAAAATACCTGCCTTGCCAGACACAACCCCTCAATGTTTCACAGGGGGTCACACTTTAGTAGTTGGTAATAGTGAGGCTACTTTCACACTAGCGTTCTGCTGTCCGCTCGTGAGCTCCGTTTGAAGGAGCTCACGAGCGGAGCAGAACGCTTCCGTCCAGCCCTGATGCAGTTTGAATGGATGCGGATCCGCTCAGACTGCATCAGTCTGGCGGCGTTCAGCTGTCCGCCTGGCCGTGCGGAGGCGTGCGGATCCGTCCAGGCTTACAATGTAAGTCAATGGGAACAGATCCGCTTGAAGATGACACCATATGGCTCAATCTTCAAGCGGATCCGTCCCCCATTGACTTTACATTGAAAGTCTGAACGGATCCGCTCAGGCTACTTTCGCACTTAGAAATTTTTCTAAGTTATTAATGCAGACGGATCCGTACTGAACGGAGCCTCCGTCTGCATTAATATGATCGGATCCGTTCAGAGCGGATCCGATCAAACGCAAGTGTGAAAGTAGCCTGACATTTCTGTAATGTAATATTGTTTCTAGAAAGATTGCAATTTTTTTATTTATTTTTTGCTGAGCAGATTGATGTATATCTTTTTGGGAAAAGAGCCTCTAAATCTTCTAATTTATACATTTAAATGTCTGATCTTTCTGACTTCAGTTGTACACGTGGGAGGTGTATCAATGATTGATAGCATTCTCTGTATAAGGGTCCATTCACACGTCCACAATTTCGTCCCGCATTTTGTGGAACGGAATTGTGGACCCATTCACTTCTATGGGGCAGCACGATGTGCTGCCCGGATACGGAATTACGAACCCGCACTACCGGGTCCGCAATTCTGTTCCCGAAAAAAATAGAAAATGTCCTATTCTTGTCCACAATTGTGGACAAGAATAGGCATATTCTATTAGTGCCGGCAATGTGCGGTCCGCAAAATGCGGAACGCACATTGCCGGTTTCTGCGTTTTGCGGATGTGTGAACGAGCCCTAAGTGTGTATACAGAGAGAGCTGTATGATACAGTCTTAAATTCAGAGATATAAAGGTATAAATTGCTGAATCTTTTCCCCCTATAACATGCTGCCTGCAGATTGCATTGAAAGAGAACCTCTGCGCTTTCCTGACATAGTAAATACTTGTATTTCCCATGTAATGCTGGATCATCCTTTCCCTGTTATGCCATTCCTCTGCTATTCCACTTGAAAATGTATGACTATACTTATTGGACAGTGGGACTTGTGTGTGTAAACTGCCTTTGTAAAGTGTTTTTTGTTTGTGGGTTATGTAAACTGTCTAATTCTTTTTTTAAAGGTTTGAGATGGAAACAGCAAAAGAACCACAGAAGAAAGTCTTTAAAGCTCGCAAAACAATGAAAGCAAGTGACCGCCAACAGTTAGAAGCTGTACACAAAGCTAAAGAAGACCTGCTTAAACCTACAGAGATGAAGCTGGTTAATGGAATCCATGAAAATGGTGATTTAGATATGAATTATACAAACAATGATAAAGAACCCATGGAGGACACACAGAATCTAAATGGCATTCTAGATCTGAACATTGATCCTCACAAGGTTCCAGTTGTGAAACTGTGTGACCTAGAAGAAGGTTTTAAACATGTTGACAAAGCCAGTGACTTAAGGATGACACTTGATCTTGAACTTAATGAAAGTACTGTATGTCAAGACGATAGTAGTAAAATTGAGCCTACTGAGGCTGCTGTTCAAGCCTGCTCAACTGAACAAGATGATGAAGTGGTTCCTCATGGAAGCGTAGAACAAAGTGATTCAAGTGGACTGTTTCTGGAGGATCTCGCTTGTGAGCCTGAATTTTCACAGAAACAAACCCAGTCAAACATTCCCAATGAGGTGGAAAGTTGCAGCATTTTAGAGGAGGAAAGTAAGTTGGAAGATGAAAATCCTGTAGAGGATTCCATTGTCCAAAAATTGGAAAATGAAGATATGGATGTTATTTCAGAGGATCCTACTGCTAATGCAGATAGTGAAATGGAAGACAGTACTATTATAAAAGAGCCTGTTGATCCAGAGCCTGTAGATTCTGTTGCTGTTGGAGAAAAAGATGATATATCTGAGGAGCAGGGAATTGAAGCCAGCAATGAGGACCTACACAGTGAAATACAGAATGTAGAGGAAACTGAAAACCATACTGAAGAGCAGGAGAGAACCGAGCCTGTAAATGAGTCGCATGATGCTAATGTTTTACCAGATATCAGTGTGTCTGAAAATGGATCCCCTTCACAGGCTAATAAGGAAATTTCAGAGACCGAGGGAGAGCAACAAGATATTGGGGATGAGGCTATATCAAGCAGCATGGAGGTTGACCATAACTTGAAAAATCTAGAGCAAAATATTTCTTTACCTGCAGAAGCTCCAATTGATAAATCTCTGTCAGAAATAGAGACTGGCTCTGTTTTAGAAAAAACTGATGAAATGGAAACTGATGAGATTATTCCCATTCTTGAAAAGCTCGCACCAGTGGAAGATGAACTTCAGTGTGTTTCCGATGAAAAAGAAGATTTTGCAACTGTTCCTAATAAAGAAGAAGAAAAAAGTGAAAACATTGCAGTTTCTCCAACTAAGAACGATACAAATGAGACTTTGCCAAGTGAAGCGTTTTTAGTGCTTTCAGATGAAGAAGAACCCTGTGGTGAGAGCACACCACTGAAAGGAAACGCGTTAACTGATCAAGGTGACTTTCTGAATTGTAACCTTAAAGGGGTTGTCTCACTTCAGTAAACGGCATTATCATGTAGACAGATAATGCAAGGTTCTTCCTAAGGTACTGTGATTGTCCATATTGCCTCCTTTGCTGTCTTAATACCTGATAAATGCCATTTGCTGAAGTGAGAAAACCCTTTAATTTACTATTGGATCAGCACTCACTTTTTGATGCTAATAAAGCTTCTTTTTAATGCCATAAGCAGAATACAGACACATGTGACGCCTTTCGGCTTAACAGCTTTTTTCAAATATCTAACATTTTTATCATTTCGTTGGTGCTGTACCCGAGCCTTTTAATTCTAGGATAGTAAACTACTATAGGAAGCCTTGTAACATAGTATATAAGGCCGAAAAAAGGCATCTGTCCATCCAGTTGAGCCTGTTATCCTGCAAGTTGAGCCAGAGGAAGGAAAAAAACCTCTAACTTAGAAGCCAATTTTCCTCATGACTACAATTGTAATAACTCCCTTGATTAACGACTCTTCTCCAGAAATCTAATAACTTTAACCTGTAATATTATTACACTCCAGAAATACATCCAGGCCCCTTTAGTGAACGCACCATCACCACCTGCTCAGGCAGAGAGTTCCATAGTCTCACTGCTCTTACCGTAAAGAATCCTCTTCTATGTTTGTGTACAAACCTTTCCTCCAGACGCAGAGGATGTCCACTTGTCACAGTCCTGGGGATAAATAGATGATGAAAGAGACCCCTGATTTATACATAGTTATAAGATCTCCCCTCGTCATCTTTTTTTCTAAACTGAATAACCCCAATTTTGATCCTTCTGGGTACTGTAGTCCACCCATTCCAGTTATTACTTTAGTTCCCCTCCTCTGAACCCTCTCCAGCTCTGCTTTGTCTGCCTTGTTCACAGGTACCAATCAATACCATAGCAACCTATTACATTATAACTTCTATTTTTTAGAATGGAAAATGAAAGTAGCAGCCTCGGTTACTATGGGTAACGCCACCACACTACTTTCACAAAACCATTTGTGTTGTCCGATCTTAATGTATTTAATAGATTTTGTCTAGGTCTTTGGTTTGCTTTTACTGAATAGTGGTGTCTGCTACATTATTCACAACAGCAAACAGCTGATGGAGCAGTGTAAGAAGGCATGTGCTTATACTGGACTACACAAAACGAGCCTCCTCTGTATGAATGTTAAAAAGCGAGTAACAATCACAATGCACAATAATCGTTGGGTTAAATAACATTTTAAGTCGCCTCTTCTTCCTGCAGATGATGTGAAAGAAGTTATTGAAGAGACAGAGGAAAGACCTAACAATGAACAGAAAGAGCCAGAGAATAAAGAACAACCACAAGCGGAGAAAAGTAAGAAAAGATCATTACTGTAAAAGACATCTAGAAAACAAGGATGGTTTTTAAATTGAATTAGTTGTATATGCTAAAAACCTTATCACTGCCTCAGGTGAAGATTCTGTAGGACAACTAGTAACTCGAATACTAGAAAGTCCCAAAAGTCCAATACTGACTTATTTTTGCTCCGCTTTTCTCTAAAGAAACCTTTAGAAGCTAGTTGTCCAGGCCTGATAAATTTTTACCAACGTCTTACACTGCCAAAAACTAATAAAAGAACCCACTTTACCAGTCCCTTTCTACGCCCATTCCAAAGCATCCTGGTCTCCTGCCAGTCTGTTTACCAGGCTCCAGCAACTCAACTTGTGACAAGTGCTGCCACTGATCGGCCTGGTTTGGATGCAATGGTCTCACATCGTGGCGGACCTGGAAGCACGGGCGAGGGGATTGGTAAAGTATGTATTACTCCTAATATTGTAAGCTGTTGGTAAGGAATTTCATGGGGCTGGACAACATTTTCAGGACTGCTGTCCTCTAATATTTCTTGACTATTTCGGAAATTTGAGACTCAAAGCATTGCAGCAGTGTTGTACAGATAAGGCTTTCAAAATTATGGACTGAGATGCTGAATTAATGGCAATTGTACTCTGGATCTTTTTCCTCTTAAGCCAGGTCCAGGCATGGGGGTCAATTTCTGCTATTGATTTTGATGTGAATCTTCCTGTGTTAGATGCATATTTAAGTAGATTTTTCGCTCCATGTCTGTGTGTAACATATAGAGGCGTCCAGCCGCCTCTTGTCACTACCCCAGTGTTTTTTAGAACAAAGAAACACTTTTCCCTATTAAAGCATATTATTAAAATTTCAAAAAAAGAGAGCAAGCAAATAGCGGCACTCGCCAAATACTTTTCCACTCCTAGCTTTATTCCGGGTAAAATCACAAGCAGATGCGAGTCACTGCACAGAAACACAAGGCAACAGCCGTTTCACTCTAAACAGCGCTTTGTCAAGCCTCCCGTGACTTGGTAGGGGGCGTAGTAAATACCTCACTTCTTATCATTGATAACCTGGCTGTCTTTATATGATTGTTGTTTTTACTATTGAATTAATATGTATTAGACATATGGAGATGTGATTGTCTCACCTGTCTGTGACATGGTGGAGTGAGTGAGGTATTTACTACGTCCCCCTACCACGTCCCGGGAGGCTTGACAAAGCACTGTTTAGTGCAAAACTGCTGTTGCCTTGTGTTTCTGTGCAGTGACCCGCATCTGCTGTGATTTTTAAAGCTATGAGTGGAAAAGTATTTGAGTGCCGCTATTTTCTTGCTATGTGTGTGTATATATAGTACAGATTAAAAGTTTGGACACACCTTCTCATTCAAAGAGTTTTCTTTATTGAGGTAGATTCATTGTATAATTGTAGATTCACACTGAAGGCATCAAAACTATGAATTAACACATGTGGAATTATATACATAACAAAAAAGTGTGAAACAACTGAAAATGTCATATTCTAGGTTCTTCAAAGTAGCCACCTTTTGCTTTGATTACTGCTTTGCACACTCTTGGCATTCTCTTAATGAGCTTCAAGAGGTAGTCACCTGAAATGGTCTTCCAACAGTCTTGAAGGAGTTCCCAGAGATGCTTAGCACTTGTTGGCCCTTTTGCCTTCACTCTGCGGTCCAGCTCACCCCAAACCATCTTGATTGGGTTCAGGTCCGGTGACTGTGGAGGCTAGGTCATCTGGCGCAGCACCCCATCAAAAAGGGCAAATAGCCCTTACACAGCCTGGAGGTGTGTTTGGGGTCATTGTCCTGTTGAAAAATAAATGATGGTCCAACTAAACGCAAACCGGATGGAATAGCATGCCGCTGCAAGATGCTGTGGTAGCCAGGCTGGTTTAGTATGCCTTCAATTTTGAATAAATCCCCAACAGTGTCACGAGCAAAGCACCCCCACACCATCACACCCCCTCCATGCTTCACGGTGGGAACCAGGCATGTAGAGTCCATCCTTTCACATTTTCTGCGTTGCACAAAGACATGGTGGTTGGAACCAAAGATCTCAAATTTGGACTCATCAGACCAAAGCACAGATTTCCACTGGTCTAATGTCCATTCCTTGTGTTCTTTAGCCCAAACAAGTCTCTTCTGCTTGTTGCCTGTCCTTAGCAGTGGTTTTCATAGCAGATATTCTACCATGAAGGCCTGATTCACACAGTCTCCTCTTAACAGTTGTTCTAGAGATGTCTGCTGCTAGAACTCTGTGTGGCATTGACCTGGTCTCTAATCTGAGCTGCTCTTAACCTGTGATTTGAGGCTGGTGACTCGGATGAACTTATCCTCCGCAGCAGAGGTGACTCTTGGCCTTCCTTTCCTGGGGCGGTCCGCATGTGAGCCAGTTTCTTTGTAGCGCTTGATGGTTTTTGTGACTGCACTTGGGGACACTTTCAAAGTTTTCCCAATCTTTCGGACTGACTGACCTTCATTTCTTAAAGTAATGATGGCCACTAGTTTTTCTTTACTTGGCTGCTTTTTTCTTGCCATAATACAAATTCAGTCTATTAAGTAGGACTATCAGCTGTGTATCCACCTGACTTCTCCACAACGCAACTGATGGTCCCAACCCCGTTTATAAGGCAAGAAATCCCACTTATTAAACCTGACGGGGCACACCTGTGAAGTGAAAACCATTTCAGGTGACTACCTCTTGAAGCTCATCAAGAGAATGCCAAGAGTGTGCAAAGCAGTAATCAAAGCAAAAGGTGGCTACTTTGAAGAACCTAGAATATGACATATTTTCAGTTGTTTCACACTTTTTTGTTCTTTATATAATTCCACATGTGTCAATAAATTTTTGATGCCTTCAGTGTGAATCTACAATTTTCATAGTCAGGAAAATAAAGAAAACTCTTTGAATGAGAAGGTGTGTCCAAACTTTTGGTCTGCACTCTGTGTATGTGTGTGTATGTATGTGTGTGTGTATATATGTATCTGTGTGTGTGTGTGTGTATGTGTATATATATATATATATATATATATATATATATATATATATATATATATATATATATATATATATATATATATATATTCACACACACAATATTTTTTTTATGATTGGACTCAGTACTTTTATTTTGCTGAGCACCACCGCAAGTACCACATGAGAAGTCATATGGGTGTGAATCCTGCTGGGTACTAAAACCGCATTGTGCAGTGCCGACTGTTTCTATATCGAACATTTATATTATGAAAATGTTTAACATCCCTGTCCCTGCACTACATTACAAATAAACTAAAATGGCAGTAAGGCTACTTTCACACTTGCGTTCGCAATTCCACTCGTGAGCTCCGTTTGAAGGAGCTCACGAGCGGACGCGAACGCTTCCGTCCAGCCCTGATGCAGTCTGAATGGAGCGGATCCGCTCAGACTGCATCAGTCTGGCGGCGTTCAGCCTCCGCTGAACCGGATCCGTTCAGACTTACAATGTAAGTCAATGGGAACGGATCCGCTTGAAGATGAGCCCATATGGCTCAATATTCAAGCGGATCAGTCCCCCATTGACTTTACATTGAAAGTCTGAACGGATCCGCTCAGGCTACTTGCGAACTTAGAAATTTTTCTAAGTTATTAATGCAGACGGATCCGTACTGAATGGAGCCTCCGTCTGCATTAATATGATCGGATCCGTTCAGAACGGATCCGATCAAGCGCAAGTGTGAAAGTAGCCTAACACTACAGATTGGTTAGCCAGTTTTTTTTTGTACTTTAATTCTGTAGTGTTGACTTTTTAGAAATTGCGTTGGCTACGGAATTTCTCATTTAATCTCACATTTCTATATGAATGCAGAGTTTATGGCTTGCACTTCTGTGTACAAGCAAGGAATTGATAGATGAATTTGTTATATAGCACAATATATATGATGACTGAGATGGCCTGTTCTGCTATGATGTTTGTGAGTGAGCTACGGAAACTGTGGCACACCGATCACACTTGGCTGTTTTTGTAAGCCAGCCTTTTGGGGCCGGCGCTTAGTCTCTTCTTGCCAGGGAAACCCTTTTAACAAAGAAAGGAAAAAAATAACATATACTGACCAAGGAGGTGGAGAAGAGACTTTCTGAAAGACATTGCGGTATTGATGAATTTTCACCCAGACCGGGTTCTGAAAAATGTAGTGCTTACACCTCTACATGGTCACATCCCAAGCACAATGTAACATAACCTTGTTTCTGAGTGAAGGGGGTCACATGATGTCTGTATGTTGTATGTATTCATTATATTTGTCTGAACAGGTGAATTTTGCCGCCGGAAGCGTTCTAAGTCTGAAGATTTGGACAGCCAGAGCTCAAAGAGGAGGCGCTTTGAGGGTGAAGAGTATGAGGCAGAACTAAAGGTTAAAATCACAGCTGGTGATAATCTGAATGAGAAACTGCAGAAGGTACAGCGTTACTGTTAATATCAGATTATGTGTAATGCTGCATTCAGGCACCTAAAGGATCAGTTCAGTCAAAAATGAAATTCCGACATCACATGATGTTCCCAATGTTGTAAATTCTATTCTATTTTTAATATATAAATTATCAAAAAAAATTCTAGCATACAATGTGCTAGAAAGAAAATGGAGCCATCCTTATGACATCCAAATGAACAGCTCATCTTGGCACAGACAGAAGGCAGTACAGTACATGTAGCATTGCACTGTTCTGTAAAGAGGAGCTACTATACAGTTTTTCTCGCTCATATCATTGGGGGACACAGGACCGTGGGTATAGCTTGCTGCTGCCACTAGGAGACGACACTAGGCTGAAATCTGTTAGCTACTCCCCTGCAGGCTATACCGCCTCCAGCCTGGAGCGAGCATGTCAGTTTTGTAGCTTAGTGTCTAAGCTGTGCTTAGCAGGGTGGCTTTTTTTTTTTAGTTGTTCTATTTTTTTTTTATAGGTTTCCTGAATGGGACATAGATTCGCATGGCGTTTGTCTCCCTGGGATGCTGGCCGGTGTCGTTTTCCCACCGCTTTGCCTCCCCAAGAAGACAAAGCAGACCAGGGCAGCCTCGCTTCCCTGCTTCCCGCCAGCAAGAGGGCCACCTACTCTCCAGCCCTTCTCTGCCCGGATCCCTGCTGCCTTGTGCCAGCGGTCCTGGTGGTGGCCCTGCTGGTACAAGATTAAAGGACGAAGACCACAGATGAAAACGGGTGAGTATCAACCCTGTCTCCTATCCCTGCCTGTAGGGGGTAGCGAGGTATCCCACCCACCTGTCGCCCATCTTGGACTCCCCACATTCGGTACGGCAGGGGTTAATTCTGGCAGCAACATCTCGTGTTAACAGCTCATGGGAGGCGTCTCCCAGGGGCTGCGGCTCATATATCGCTGCATGCGGCACTCTTTCCGTGCGGGTGCATATAGCCGCAGGCGGCACTCTTTCAGTGGCCACTTACTACAGTCGGCCGCCATCCCTTTTACATACATCCCCGGCTACTGGCGGCTCCATGCGCCGCACAGTGAGAGCGCCGAAGCGTGGGGGGGGGGTGGCTTCCTCTACATCGGCCCGCTCTGCCGTCCTTCTCAGAGTCTTTGGGGGTGGCGGAGTTTATTCTTCCGCCGCGGCAATGCTTCTTCCTCCTTCGTGTCGGCTGCAGGGTGAGACACAGAACTGGGACCGCCATTTTTCTGGTAGGAGATCGCTACCCCCTCCAGCATAGAGCGTCACAATGTATCATCCAGCCAATACCTCCCCTCAGGCACTCTGCAGGACCACCTACTATGCCTGCACTTCATGCTCAGTAAAGCAGTAAAGTTCCCTCGTGGCCAGTCACTATCACTACGCCATGCACCTGCACAGAGCCGTCCCTCCATTCTACAGCACCCCACAGAAGTGCAGGATCATCCTGGCTGTGGGGAACCCGACTGGGCAAGGTCCCTGTCCCGGGCAGTGAACGAACTCTCTAAAATCTCCCATTCCACCCTTTCTTTGCTGGGTCGTTTGGTTGAGAATTCGCCACAGGTGCAATCCACACCGTCGCAAGGTGTACAAACCAGAAGCAGACTTCCTAGTAAGTGTCCCAGAGCAGGCCACCGTTCCTCCTCTGATGCCTCAACATCCCCTCTTGGCTCCCGATCACAGGCGTCCTCCCTCTTAGACGACACTCTTTCGGAGGGTGAGATTGGGGATTCGGATACGGAAATGGACCCGGAGCACTCTTATCAGGCTATTCACCATGTATGCAATCTGAAATCTGCTATACGTGACACCTTCCAGGTTCAGGAGGAACTCCCCTCCACCAGTTCAAGGCAGACAACTAAGTCTTTCCCGTTTACACAATGACTTTTCTGTTTTTGTCGCAAAAGCTTGGGACCAGCCAGGTCTACGCTTCATTGTTCATAAGCGATTGGACCTACTCTATCCCTTTCCAGGCGATTGCATGGATAAATGGGCTTCTCTTCCGAGGGTGGGCCCACCGGTCGCTCGCCTGGCTAAGAACACGGCTATCCCGGTGGCGGATGGCTCCTCTCTCCAGGCCCCGGTAGACTGTCTGTCTCATAGAATCACTCTCCAAGTCTATCTTTGCGGCTAGTGGTCCGGCCTTACAACCAATTTTCGCCTCTGCATGGATAGCCAAGGCGGTATTGGAGTGGGCCCTCTGTTTGAACCAAGACCTAGCGTCCGATCTTGCCCCTTGCAACAGTTTTTTCCTCTCTCAGCCTCCCAGGGATCCAGTTCGGGCTGCGGCATCCTTTCATGCAGTTCAATCCCTTCTCTCACGTGGGTGTTAACGCCGATGCCCTTAGATGGAAGGTTTACGGGTTTTTATTCAAACCTGTTTGTGGTCCCCAAAAAAGAGGGCGATGTCTGCTCAGTACTGAACCTCAAGATGGTGAACCGCTTCCTCTGTATTCAGGATGGAGTCCCTTCGTTCCGTGGTTGCTTCATTGGTACAAGGGGAATTTATGGCGTCCCTAGACATCCAGGATGCCTACTTGCCCGTCCCCATCGCAACCGTTCACTAACGTTTTCTTCGGTTTGCCATTCATTCGTGCCATTACCAATTTCGCTCCCCTTCTGGACCTTCTGCGATCCAGGGGCATTACTCTACTCTCGTATTTGGATGACCATCTTGATCAAGGCTCCTATGGCATCTCGATGTGAGGAGAGTCTTTGGAGCACTTTGAGTACGCTATCCTGCTTCGGGTGGATAGTCAATCTGCAGAAGTCCTTCCTGTCTCCCGCCACTCAAGTCAGGTTCCTGGGCACGACGTTAGATTCAGGTGCAGCTGTGGTACGCCTGCTACTGGACAAGAGACTGGACTGGACTCCAGCGCCGCAGTACGTCTATTCGTAATTTTATGCGGGTGATGGTGGCCTCCTTCGAAGCAATCCCTTTTGCTCAATTCCACACCAGGTACTTTCAGCGGACCATTTTGTCATCCTGGGACAAATCCCGGGACTCTCTCTGGATCTCGGGATTCGTCTATCTTGGCAAGTGTGCTCGGCACTCACTTGGATCGTGACTGTGCACCTGTCTTCAGGGAAATCCTTTCTCCCAGTTACATGGACTGTCATTACAACAGACGGAAACATAAAGGTAAAATGCATATAAAAAGATACATGTAACATAAAAATACTAAAGTATTGTATACTTCTTACTCGCTTCACGAGGGGGCTGGTTTACAAGGATAAGCATAATACACCTGTAAACCCCACTCCCCCCCCCCCCCCCCGGCCTGGATCGCTTCTAGGATTTTACAAGATGAAGGCAGCCAAACACACGGGTGCTTCTGTTCACTTGTCTTTATTAGGGTAGATATCCGGCTCTGAGCCGTATTATAGGTGTAGTATGCTTATCCTGGTAAACCACCCCCCTCGTGAAGTGAGTAAGAAGTATACGATACTTTTAGTATTTTTATGATACATGTATCTTTTTATACGTATTTTACCCTTATGTTTTCGCTTGTTCGCTCTATCCATTGATCTATTGGCTTGTATGATACTACAGCTAATGGTCTCTTAGGCACCCGAGACCCAGTGCCGTACATTGTTGTTTCTTGGTACTTTATATTAAACATATACCTTCCTACCGACCTATTACGATTGGCGCTCACAACGGGTTTCTAGAAATAGGTGGATTCGAGGGGTTACCCATAACCACCGGTCCTCCCAATTTCTTCTACCCCAATTATCCTACACAAGCGGACGCCCTAGTCTGCTTGACAAACCCTGAGCAGCCTATCTACCTACTTTCTCCTACACCTTACTCCTATAAACCCCTGGCGCCTGAAGTTTTTCAGATCAAGTGGAGTCCTCTCCATCAGCTCTGACTAACCCTCAAACCTTCTTTCTCATTTTATACATTACATTACAACAGACGCCAGCCTGCACGGCTGGGGCGGGGTCTTTGCCACCCGGACGGTCCAGGGCCTTTGGTCTCAATCCCATCAACATCTGGGCCATCTACCTCTCCTTTCGCCATTGGACTCCCCTCTTGCAGGGTCGTCTGGTCAGAGTACAGTCGGACATTGTCACGGTGGTAGCCTATATCTGCCACCAAGGAGAGACTCACAGCCGTGCGGTCATGCGGGAGTCTGCGAAGATTCTACAGTGGGCGGAAGCTAATGTTCCGTTGATTTCGACAGTCTACGTTCTGGGAGTGGACAATTGGACGGCAGACTTTTTCAGCTGGACGACAGTGGACCTGAGGGAGTGGTCTCTCTGTCTCAAGGCTCTCTGTCTCCAGTGGGGACGTCCGGAAGTGGACTTGAAGGCGTCCAGACTCCATCACAAGCTCCCGTGCTTTTTGTCTCGCGCAAGAGACCTGGTGGCGTACAACGTGGATGCTCGTGGCACCATGGGACCGCTTCTTGTTCCTACCCTTACCACTTCTGCCTCATCCTGTGCAGAATCAGGATGGAGGGCATCCAGGCAATCCTGACTGCCCCAGACTGGCATTGACTAGCTTGGTACTCGGAGCTAATTTTCTTCTGGGGGGATGCACCATGGCCCCTTCCACTTAGGGCCGACCTGCTCTCCTCCCAGGGCCAAGTCTTCCATCAGAATTTTAGATATGCTACGTTTAACGACATGGATGTTGAAACCTTCTTGTTGAAACAGAGGTTTTTTTTTTTTCTGATGCGGTCATTCGGACTATAATTAGGGCTAGGAAGCCCTCCTCTTCCAAGATTTACTATCGGACTTGGAAGTCCTTCCTGCATTTTTGTGAGAAGCGCAGTCTTCCTCCCAGGAGGTTTTCCCTTCCTATGGTGCTGGTGTTTCTTCAGTCCGGATTAGAACTGGGTCTGGCTGGCCCTTAGTTCCCTAAAGGGGCAGGTCTCAGCCCTATCCATTTATTTAATTATTCCCCCCCCAGTGTACACTGGCCGTCTTGGGTCCGATCAAGACCTTTTTATGCAAGGGGTGGCTCACACTGTGCCTCCCTATCGGCCGCCGTTGCATTCTTGGGACCTGAGCCTAGTTCTGGGTTCGCTCCAGGCCGCTCCATTCGAACCTCAGAGAGGTCTCCCTTCGTTTGCTTTCCAGGAAAGTGGCATTTTTGGTGGCTATTAAATCTATTCGAAGGGTTTCGGAACTGGTGGCTCTTACCTGCAGGGAGCCCTTCTTGATGTTCCATCAAGATAAGGTGGTAATCCACCCAGTGCAGTCTTTTCTACCAAAGGTAGTATCCGCATTTCACGTTAACGAGGACATTGTTCTGCCCTTGTTTTGCCCCAAATCTTCTCATCCATGGAAGGTTTCTCTCCATTGTCTGGACGTCGTGCGGGCTTTGAAGATACACCTGTCCGTCGTGGCCCTCTTTAGGCGCATGGACGCTCTGTTCATAATCTTGGAAGGTCCTCGTAGAGGTTTGGTGGCTCCCAAGGTAAATATTGCCCGGTGGATTCGGTCGGCCATTGCTGAGGCCTATCGCTCTAGGAACAAGGCACCTTCTCCTGGGTTCACGGCTCACTCTACCAGAGCGGACGGGGCTTCTTGGGCGCACCTCCACCATGCTTCTGCGTCTCAATTGTGTAAGGCGGCGACTTAGTCCTCCTTACACACGTTCGCAAAATTTTATAGAGTGCATTCTTTAGCCTCGGCGGATGCTGCTCTTGGCCGCAGAGTCTTGCCGGCCTCAGTGTAGTGAATTCCATGAGGAAGTTAGTTTCTGGGTGTTGTTTCTCCTTCCCCGGGGACTACTTTAGGACGTCCCACGGTCCTGTGTCCCCCCCCCCCCCCCCCCCCACTGATATGAGCGACAAAATGAGATTTTTGTGAACTCGCCTTTAAAATCTTTCTCGCTTTATTCGTTGGGAGAGACAGCACACACTCAATGTTCTTTGTACGGCAAGTGGGGTCCAGGTTTTGCCAGTTGGGACCTTTTTTGTTTTGGTTTGGTCTTGCGGCAGTTTGCAGTTCTTGTTGTTTTTTAGTTTTATTCTGCTTCTCCTACTGCTGGAGCACTAACTGACGTGCTCTCTCCAGGCTGGAGGGGGTATAGCCTGCGGGGGAGGAGCTAACAAATTTGAGCCTAGTGTCGCCTCCTAGTGGCAGCAGCAAGCTATACCCACGGTCCTGTGTCCCCCAATAAATAAAGCGAGAGAGAGAGATTTTACAGGTGAGTTCACAAAAATCTTGTTTTACCAGAGAAGGAGCCATGTTGTTTGGTTCGATCAGAGTCTGAGTCATTGTATGTTAGGTCTAGTTTCTATTTCAGATGACCCAGGAAAGACAATTGTAAGTTAAAAGTATTATATCCTGGGGCCCTTATAACTTAAGGTCCCACTGTATAGTGTAAAAAAAAAAAATACATTTGTATACATACACGCTCCCACCCACTTGTTCTTTTTGCCCTTTTTGAGGACAAAATGAATCCGCATAAGCAGATGCTAGCCCTGAGCCAATTACCATAAATATGTAGTATATCAGAATTGAGTATCACTGTCGGAAAATAAACATTTCCTTTGAAAGTCTGGTCCTCTAAGGCTAGTTTCACACTAGCGGGAGCCTTCTCCAGCAGACTGTCCCAGCGGGTGAACAGCCTGTAGGATCTGTGCTGCCGCTAGTGCATGCATGCCATCGGAGGTCCTCTCTGGCCCCATTGACTATAATGGGGGTGGGCCGGAATTCCGGCGGCAGCACGGCAAACATTGTTGCTGCCGGAACTCTGGCCCACCCCCATTATAGTCAGTGGGGCCGGAGCGGAGAAGGCTGCCGCTAGTGTGAAACTAACCTAATCCAGGGAAAAGTTTATTATTATTGTATACCGTACAGACCAAAAGTTTGGACACACCATCTCATTTAAAGAGTTTTCTTTATTTTCATGACTATGAAAATTGTAGATTCACACTGAAGGCATCAAAACTATGAATTTATACATGTGGAATTATATACATAACAAAAAAAAAGTGTGAAACAACTAAAAATGTCATATTCTAGGTTCTTCAGAGTAGCCACCTTTTGCTTTGATTACTGCTTTGCACACTCTTGGCATTCTCTTGATGAGCTTCAAGAGGTAGTCGCCTGAAATGGTCTTCCAACAATCTTGAAGGAGTTCCCAGAGATGCTTAGCACTTGTTGGCCCTTTTGCCTTCACTCTGCGGTCCAGCTCACCCCAAACCATCTCGATTGGGTTCAGGTCCGGTGACTGTGGAGGCTAGGTCATCTGGCGCAGCACCCCATCACTCTCCTTCATGGTCAAATGGCCCTTACACAGCCTGGAGTTGTGTTTGGGGTCATTGTCCTGTTGAAAAATAAATGAAGGTCCAACTAAACGCAAACCGGATGGAATAGCATGCCGCTGCAAGATGCTGTGGTAGCCATGCTGGTTCAGTATGCCTTCAATTTTGAATAAATCCCCAACAGTGTCACCAGCAAAGCACCCCCACACCATCAAACCTCCTCCTCCATGCTTCACGGTGGGAACCATGCATGTAGAGTCCATCCGTTCACCTTTTCTGCGTCGCACAAAGACACGGTAGTTGGAACCAAAGATCTCAAATTTGGACTCATCAGACCAGAGCACAGATATCCACTGGTCTAATGTCCATTCCTTGTGTTCTTTAGCCCAAACAAGTCTCTTCTGCTTGTTGCCTGTCCTTAGCAGTGGTTTCCTAGCAGATATTCTTCCATGAAGGCCTGATTCGCACAGTCTCTTCTTAACAGTTTCAAATATAAAAGAAAGATATCAGTGCTGGAAAATAAAAGGGACATGGGGCACAATTGAGTAATGGAATACCTGTATGGCTGGATGTAGGTCCGGAGATACTCCTAGTCCGGAATCAATTTTCGTAGCGCTCGATAGTGCCGGGTGGACAGCGATTCTTCTGGCTTTACTTCAAAAAGTTCAAAAAATTTGTTCAATCTTTCTTTAACAAACCGAAATTACAGACAATGCAGAACAACATAAAAACAATATAGAGGAAGCCAAACTGGGTATCAAAAAATTAGAAAGACTTTTAATTACTGAAATGAGAGATCTATGGGAGATGGCATCCCTGGAGAAATATCTGGAACATGACACCATACCGAAAGGACTTCAAATTCATAAAGCACTTACCAGTGATTTAGGTGCACCTGAAATTGTGGAAGAATGGAATTCTTTATTCCACGAATTTTCCCCAAAAAACGTACTATTTATTATAAAAAAAACGGAGGCTAGGGTTAATTAAAATCAATAAAGAAATTATGGAATTATTTGAGAACCTCAAACCTTATAAAAATTATGATGAAATAATTAAAATCTCGAGATCCATCAAAATACAGATAAAAAAAAAAGGAAAATAAAATCATTAACACAAAAACCAATAAATAAAGCGATTTCTCTATTTATGAAGACAGCCTTAGTGAAAACGAAAAGAGGAGCCAGAGGGAAAGGTCTAAGTAAGAAAAGGAATAAGGCATCTCATTGTGCAAATAGACAGGGTATTCATAACCTTAGCAGTTACAACCTAAAAGAAAATGAACTGTACCTTCTGGAGAAGGGTCTTAAATTTGCCCCTACCGCTAAATTTTGCCCCTTTCTGAGAAACCTTGCTTTAAATAAAATTCTTCATGAAGAAAAAAAAACACTGCAGATTCAAACTACCTCTCAAAATACTCAAAAAATGTGACCAGTCCGAAATGCCAGAACAAAAGTAAAAATAAGATTAATGATATAACTAAATCCAACAAAGTCCCAACTGAGCTATCCCCTACCCCTCTCTTAGACACTGGTCCGAATATCATATCAAAAACTCCCATACACACAGAACTTGAACCTAAGTCCCATTTAACCCTCTGAATGAATATTCTAATGCCTTTACAGCATTCCAGACCTTGGTACTACGCGCCCTTGCGTTTTTTTTTTTATTTTTTTTTTTATTTATCACCAGAGGAAATAAAGGCTATCCGTTCACTTCAAACCAACAACGACATAGTAATTAGACCTGCGGACAAAGGGGGGGGGGGGATAGTTATATTGGATGAGAAATCTTCCCATAACGAATCTATTCGACTCCTCAGTGAGAAAAAAACTTGTAGAAAATAGATTTTGACCCAACTAATACATACAAACACCAACTGAATCAATTAATGAAAAAAGGAAAATTGAAAGGGATAATAACTACGGAAGAAGCATCATATATGAACAATCAATGCCCTAAAATCCCTATTTTCTACTACTTGCCGACAATTCATAAACCTCAGACAAATCCCCCCCGGATGCCCGATCATTTCAGGTATCGACAGTCTAACAGCCAATCTATCCAGATATGTTGACACCTTATTACAAAGCCACGTACAAAAACTCCCTGCCTATCTTAAGGACACTAAACATATTTCTCGCCCAATTCCTTGGGGGACACAGGAACTCTTGGGTATAGCTTATCTCCATAGGAGGCGTGACACTAAGTAAAAGACTGTTAAGCCCCTCCTCCAGCAGCTATACCCTCAGCCTGGAGAGAGAGACTTCCAGTTTTTTGCTTAGTGTCAAGGAGGCAAGACACTCTCTGCACTGCAGAGTTGTCTTGTGAAGATTCAGAGTTTTTAATTTTTTGATTTTACTTTTTTTCACTTGGATTTTTCCACAGGGACAACAGAGTCGCAGTAGACTTCTCTGTTTTCCCGGGGTTGAGCTGCACCAGGGCCGGTTATCCGCCCTGCTGCCTCCCCCACAGAAGAAAAGGAGGACCAGGGCAGCTCATGCTCCCCTGTATCCCGCCAGCACTGGGTCGCCCACCTGCAAGCCCCTCTCCAGCTACTGTCACTCTGTGCCAGTGGCTGAAGGGGCGTCCCAGCTGGATGGACTAGAGGGTGAAGACGTCGCAGGTGAGGTGGCTAGTGCAGCCATTCCGCTCCCCCCCCTCCCTCCCTCCCTCCCCTCTCCGGAGGGTTCGGTGCTCCTCTCTGACTCCCCTTTACTGATGGCCTCGTTGCAGGCGCGATTCGGCGGCCGGGCGCCCTGTTTTGTACAGTCTGGGAGCGGCGCGGCGGCGATGACTCATGGGGGAGACTTGTTTGAGGGCGGCCGGGTATGCGACCGCTGTGCCGTTGCATGGCAGGACGCCGACACCCGGTCCTCCCCTTTGGGCTCCTACCTTGCTTCCGCTGCGGCGGGGGCCATTGGGGAGTCCTGTGATGGTGGAGCGCGGGATTTGAATCGCGCGCGCGCGCGATAATGTTTTCGGTGGGGGGCGGAGTTTCGGACCGGCCAGCGCTGGCTTGGTCTTCATTCAGAGGCCGGACGACTTTCTTCCCGCGCCTCTTTAGTCCCGCCCACTCTCGTGCCTGCGTGCTTCTGGGAGCTCACTGCAGGACGGACCATTGCTCTGATTGCACACCGCCGTTCTTCTGCTGCTGCCGCTGCCGTTCAGCTTCCTTCTGTGACCTGGTAGGACTGTTGACCCTTCCTCACTGTAGCCCCCTGGCCTGGACTCGGGTTTTTTTTTTTTTTTTCTTTGCTCCTACCAACATGTCTGACCCCTTAGTGCCGGTGGGACCTTGGTATCATACCTGCACCGCATGTAAGGCGCCCTTTCCTCAAGGGCAGTCTGACCCGCATTGCTCGCTTTGCAAGGACCCATCGCAGGGTCCGCCATCTGTTGTGTCACCCCCTGGCCTCTTGGATCCCCCTGACTGGGCTAGATCCCTCTCCCAGGCTGTGGTTAGTCTCACTAGCGTTGTGGGCCGACTTGCAGATGTGTTGCCCTTGTCGCAGCCGGATGATTCCCCTGCTGGGCCCTCCGGGTCCGCTGTCCTGGCCGACCCGTCTGAGTCTCTCTCTGCAGGCGATTCCTCTAGAGCCCGCCAATCCCAGAAGCGGCCTAGGGCGGATCACCGGTCATCCTCGGATGCTTCGGTATCCCCCCCAAGGGTGCGTTCTCAGTCGGGCCCTTCCTCCTTGCAGGATTTGCCCTCTGAAGGGGAGCTGGTTGATTCAGATTGGGATATGGATTCGGCGCTGCCTTCAAAGCTGGCTTCCGCTGTGGGCCACCTTATAAACAGTATCCGTGATACCTTTAAAATTCGCGATGATCCTCCTGATCCTGAGAAAACCAGTGTTTCCTTTTTTCGCCAGAAGCAGGCTTCGGCGGTTTTTCCCCTCCATGCTGACTTTTCGTCAGTGGTTTCTAAGGCCTGGGCCCGTCCTGATGCACGGTTTACCCCGCCAAAAAAGTTAGATGTTTGTTATCCGTTTCCGGCGGATTGCATCACAAACTGGGCGTCTCCTCCCAAGGTCGACCCCCCCTGTGGCCCGTTTGGCCAAGAGCACGGCTATTCCCGTCGCAGATGGTTCTTCCTTACAATCCACTGAAGATCGCCGTGTAGAGGCCCTTACAAAGGGTATCTTTTCGGCCTCCGGATCCGCGCTTCGGCCAGTCTTTGCTTCCGCTTGGGCGGGTAAAGCGGTTTCAGAATGGGCATCTCAGCTGGATCTGGAGCTTGAATCTGACGTCCCTATTCAAGACCTCCGTGCCCTGACTCAACTTATCGTTCAGGCTGGAAAATTTGTATGTGAAGCATCCCTGGATGCAGGGGCTCTTATTGCCCGTTCGTCTGCTCTGGCCGTGTCGGCTAGGAGAGAGCTTTGGTTAAAGGTTTGGTCGGCGGACGCCGCGTCAAAGCGGTCTCTTACTAGCCTTCCTTTCTCTGGTGCTCGTTTGTTCGGAACCCGTTTGGATGAAATCATCTCGGAAGCCACGGGGGGGAAGAGTACTCATCTTCCCCAATCCAAAGCTAGGAGCTCCACTCGTGGTCGTCCCACCTTCTCCCGTTTCAGGTCTTCTCGTAGGGCTTCCGCTCCTCGCTCCGCTTCTGGTCCGTCCACTAACCCTGTCCAGGACAGGCGTAAGAAACCCTTTTTTCGGACCCAGCCCTCCTGGCGCAAATCTCAACCTGCTCGCGCTCCCGCGACCAAGCAGCCCCCCGCCTGAAGGTGCGCCCCCACCCACCCGGGTGGGGGGACGTCTCCTCCTGTTCAGGGACTTCTGGCAGGCGCACGTCTCCGACGCCTGGGCTCTCGAGGTTGTGTCTTCCGGATACAAACTCGAGCTTGCGTCCCTTCCCCCAGTTCGGTTCTTTCGCTCTCGGGTTCCCCGGGATTCCCGAGGGGCGGCCGATTTCTTTGCTGCCGTTCAGACTCTTCTAGACAAAGGGGTCATCATCCCGGTTCCTATGGGGGACAGGTTCAAGGGGTTCTATTCGAACCTTTTTGTGGTCCCCAAGAAGGAGGGTTCGGTGCGACCCATTCTGGATCTGAAACGGCTGAACCGCTTCCTTCGTCTTCAGCGGTTCCGGATGGAGTCTCTCAGGTCGGTGGTGGCCTCTCTGGAACAGGGGGAGTTCCTGGCCTCCATCGACATCCAGGACGCCTACCTTCACATTCCAATCGCACGGTGTCATCAGTGCTTTCTGCGTTTTGCAGTGGGGTCCGAACACTACCAGTTCGTTGCCCTTCCCTTCGGGCTGGCGACGGCCCCTCGTGTTTTCACGAAGATCCTGGCCCCGGTCCTCGCCTTACTTCGTTCCAGGGGAGTTTTTCTGCTTCCATATCTGGACGATCTCCTGATCAAGGCGCCTTCTCTGTCACTGACTTCAGCCAGCGTGGATCTCTCGCTGCAGACCTTGCGCCAGTTTGGTTGGGTTATCAACCTACCCAAATCCTCTCTTGTTCCTTCCCGGCAATTGGTCTTTCTGGGGATGCTGCTGGATACCGATTCAGCGGTGGTTCGTCTTCCGTTGGAGAAGCGCCTGCTCCTCCATCGGTCGGTTCGGAGCCTTCTGTCCCACCGCCGTCCTTCTTTCCGGTTCAGCATGCGGGTCCTGGGTCAGATGGTGTCCTGCTTCGAGGCGATTCCTTACGCGCAGTACCACTCCCGCACCTTTCAGACGGCCATTCTGTCCGCTTGGGACAAGTCCCAGGAGAGTCTGGATCGGCATTTTCCCCTTTCCCCCCAGGTTCGTTCCTCTCTCCTCTGGTGGCTGCGGACCCCTCTTCAGGGGAAGTCTTTCCTGCCAATGTCTTGGCTGGTGATTACCACCGATGCCAGTCTGCGGGGTTGGGGGGGAGTGTTTCCTCCCCGGTCCGTCCAGGGCACTTGGTCTCCGTCGGAGTCCAGACTGCCGATCAATGTTCTGGAGCTGAGAGCCATTCTTTTCTCGCTCCGACACTGGACTTCGTTGCTGCAGGGTCTCCCTGTTCGGGTCCAGTCGGACAATGCCACGGCTGTGGCGTACATAAATCACCAGGGGGGCACTCGCAGCGCGGCGGCGATGAGGGAGGTGTCTCTGATCCTTCGCTGGGCGGAGGTTCATGTTCCGGCCCTTTCGGCCATTTACATTCCGGGGGTGGACAATTGGGCGGCGGATTTCCTCAGTCGGACGACGATCGACCCGGGGGAGTGGTCTCTGCACCACGACGTCTTCGAGTCTCTTTGTCTCCGTTGGGGTCGTCCGGACGTGGATCTCATGGCCTCCAGATTCAACTACAAACTTCCCATCTACGTGGCCAGGGCCAAAGATCCGGACGCTTACGGCGCGGACGCGCTCGTCCTCCCCTGGACGGAGTTTTCGCTCCTCTACGTGTTTCCGCCCCTGCCTCTTCTTCCGCGGGTCCTTCGGAAGATTGCGGCGGAGGGCACGCCAGCAATCCTAATCGCCCCGGACTGGCCGCGTCGTCCGTGGTACGCCGACCTTATGTTGCTTCTGGCAGACGCTCCCTTGCCTCTGCCTCTCAGAGAAGACCTCCTCTCTCAGGGGCCGATCTTCCACCAGCATTTAGGGTCGCTACGTTTGACGGCGTGGCTATTGAAACCGCGGTCCTGACGCGGCGGGGGTTTTCGGCTGACGTGGTCCGTACCATGATTCGTGCACGGAAACCGGCCTCGGCCAGGATTTATTATCGTACCTGGCGGGCCTATTTGGCTTTCTGTGAGGCCTTGGGGACTCCCCCTCTGAGGTTTTCCCTTCCTACGGTTTTGTCCTTTTTGCAATCTGGTCTGGTTCTGGGCTTGGGTCTCAGTACCCTGAAGGGTCAGATTTCGGCTCTTTCGGTCCTTTTTCAGCGTCCGCTGGCTCCGCTCGGTCCGGTTAAGACCTTTCTTCAGGGGGTTGCTCACTGTGCTCCCCCCTATCGCCCTCCTGTTCCTGCTTGGGATCTCAACATTGTGTTGGCGGCTCTCCAATCTTCCCCTTTCGAGCCTCTGCGCAGGGTTTCCCCTCGCTTGTTGTCTTGCAAAGTTTTCTTTCTCGTCGCTATCACGTCTCTTCGGCGTGTGTCTGAGTTGGCGGCTCTTTCTTGCGTGGAGCCCTTCTTGGTTTTTCACCAGGACAAGGTGGTTCTCCGTCCTGTTCCGGAATTTCTTCCGAAGGTGGTGTCCGCCTTTCACCTGAATGAGGATATTGTCCTTCCTTCTCTGTGTCCGGCCCCGTCGCATCCCCGGGAGCGGGAGCTTCACCGTCTGGATGTTGTTCGGGCTCTCAGGATCTACCTGGATGTGACCAGACCCTTTCGGCGTACGGATTCTCTGTTTGTGATTCCGGAGGGTCCGCGCAGGGGGCTGGCGGCGTCTAAGGTGGTTGTTGCCCGCTTTCTCAAGATGGCTATCGTTGAGGCTTACCGTGCTCGGGGCAGGGATCCGCCCTTTGGTGTTACCGCTCATTCTACCAGAGCGGTCGGGGCTTCCTGGGCTCAGCGTAATCGTGCCTCGGCTGAACAACTGTGCAAGGCGGCCACCTGGTCTTCTTTGCACACGTTCACCAAGTTTTACAGGGTGAACACTTATGCCTCGGCGGATGCTGCTTTGGGCCGCTTGGTTTTGCAGGCGGCGGTGCCTTAATGTTTACGGTGCCTGGTTCGCTTTTGATTGTGGTCCCTCCCTGTTTGTGGACTGCTTTTGAACGTCCCAAGAGTTCCTGTGTCCCCCAAGGAATTGGGCGAGAAAACGAGATTTTTGTATAACTTACCAGTAAAATCTCTTTCTCGCTCTTCCTTGGGGGACACAGCGCCCGCCCATTGTTTTTTTGTTGGCCTTCGGGTGTTTTTTTCTGGCTTGTTGGTATTGGTTTGGTTACTCCTTGCCTTTGTCTTGCACTACTTGGGCACATAACTGGAAGTCTCTCTCTCCAGGCTGAGGGTATAGCTGCTGGAGGAGGGGCTTAACAGTCTTTTACTTAGTGTCACGCCTCCTATGGAGATAAGCTATACCCAAGAGTTCCTGTGTCCCCCAAGGAAGAGCGAGAAAGAGATTTTACTGGTAAGTTATACAAAAATCTCGTTTTTACAACTGTTGGGAAATATCAAGTGGGAGGACGGTTAAATCCTAGGTACACTGGACATAACTTCATTTATACACTGTTATAGAAAACTCTAAAGGGAGATCCGCAAGTGAATATTTCCTGGAGAAGGACGGAAAGATGCCTAAAGATCAGATCACCTTTATCGGGGATTGCGTTATGTTCATTCTCGCCCACAATTATTTTGAATATGATCGTGATTTTTTTTATCTGCAAACATGGGGTAAACAGCAATGGGGACCAGATTCGCACCAAGTTTCGCAAATCTATACATGGGTCGAAGGGAGGAGTCTGCCATCTTCCTCTGTGGCGGGCTTGGGGCGGGTCTGGTCCTTTGGAAACATTTTATTGACGATATTGTTTTTATTTGGAGAGGCGGAGAGGTTGAACTTGACAAGTTTTTAAATGATTTGAATAAAAATGAATTTCGCCTACATTTTACGCCACATTACAGTAAGGAACAAGTACATTTCCTGGATCTAATAATTTTCATTAACAAAGGAGTTATTCAGACTAAAACATATCGCAAACCTACTGACTGTAACCGTTTTATACCACTGAACAGCTGTCACCTGCCCATCTGGCTGACCAATATTCCCCGGAGCCAATATATAAGAATACGCAGGAATTGCTCTGAGATTACCCACTTTGAAGAAGAAACTAAGGAGTTAAATAAAAAATTTACGGAAAAGGGATATAAGAGCAAGGACCTAGAAACAATTGTGGACCAAATCCGAGAAGTTGTACTCCTGCAGGACTCTGGAAAGAATAAACAAACTGGTGAGGAAACTGATCCAACTAATACCCTCATTAAAATCCTGATCGTTTCCACATACAGCGAAGGATCATTTATTCTCAAAAAGATAGTTAAGAAACACTGGGAGATGCTACGCCAAGATAAATTGATAGGGGAAAAGATTCCAACATACCCGACATTTATATTTAAGAAAGCATCAAATCTAGCCAACATGATAGCACCATCATGTAGATCATGTGAAAAACAATAAAACCAACCAAATAGGACGGAGGGGCTTTTTTCCATGTAAATTATGCAAGAATTGCCAAAAGATTAAACCTGGCTTAGTTAAATACCCTATAATAGAGATAGGTGACACCCAGCATATCTACAAAATTAACCAATATATTTCCTGCAACACCAAGGGAGTAGTATACTTCATTTAACGTCCCTGACAGAAATTATATATAGGTAGAACAAAACGGGAACTTAAAATCAGAATGGGTGAACATCTGAATAATATAAATAAAAAATATGATGGTCACCCCCTGTCCCCTCACTACACTGAATATCATGGGGGCTCCTTCTTTGGCTCCACATTTGGGGGCATCGAAAAGGTTAAACTCAATATAAGAGGCAGAGACTTCATTCAACAGATGTCGCGATGTGAGAGCAAGTGGATCTTCAGACTGAACAGCCTAGCCCCAAGGGGTTTAAACCCAAAATTTGAATTATTTGCTTTCTAACAATAAAATACTCCAAATACAATACCCCTGAATAAAACATATTCTTCACAGACAAGTTTTAGCAATTTTGAATCACCAGGATGCACCTCATATCTTCCGCTAACAAGCAGATCTAAAAACAATAGTGTGGGAATGGACAGCGGTTACCATGGGAACCGGATTCCTATTTACTTCACAGGCCTGATTACAGCAACCATCCCTGATGAAGAGGCCCGCCGGCCTCAAAACGCGTTGGATTGTTTTTGGTTCTTGGAAGTATCCGTACCACAGTTGTGACGTCACACGCTGCACTTTCGGATTCCCTTACCATCACGCTCCTTTGTGCGCGCGTCAGCTGCCGGCCGGAGCGGCGCACGCCTTTTTGAAGTAGAGCCAGAAGAATCGCTGTCCACCCGGCACTATCGAGTGCCAGGTGGACACTTGATTCCGGACTAGGAGTATCTCCGGACCTACATCCAGCCATACAGGTATTCCATTACTCAATTGTGCCCCATGTCCCCCTTTTTTTTTTTTTTTTTTTTTTTTTTTCAGCACTGATATCTTACTTTTACATTTGAAATATATTTATTTTGCGGATCGCGGCAACCGTTATCTTTCAGGTAGTCAGCAGCGGCTCTGTGTTCAGCAGTTCACAGAGAAGGGACATACTGTGACAGTGCAGATACTACCACTCAATTTTACATCTTAACAGTTGTTCTAGAGATGTGTCTGCTGCTAGAGCTCTGTGTGGCATTGACCTGGTCTCTAATCTGAGCTGCTGTTTAACCTGCGATTTCTGAGGCTGGTGACTCGGATGAACTTATCCTCAGCAGCAGAGGTGACTCTTGGTCTTCCTTTCCTGGGGTGGTCCGCATGTGAGCCAGTTTCTTTGTAGCGCTTGATGGTTTTTGTGACTGCACTTGGGGACACTTTCAAAGTTTTCCCAATTTTTCGGACTGACTGACCTTCATTAGTAATGATGGCCACTCTTTCTCTTTACTTAGCTGCTTTTTTCTTGCCATACTACAAATTCTAACAGTCTATTCAGTAGGACTATCAGCTGTGTATCCGACTTCTCCACAATGCAACTGATGGTCCCAACCCCATTTATAAGGAAAGAAATCCCACTTATTAAACCTGACAGGGCACACCTGTGAAGTGAAATCCATTTCAGGTGACTACCTCTTGAAGCTCATCAAGAGAATGCCAAGAGTGTGCAAAGCAGTAATCAAAGCAAAAGGTGGCTACTTTGAAGAACCTAGAATATGACATATTTTCAGTTGTTTCACACTTTTTTGTTATGTATATAATTCCACATGTGTTAATTCATAGTTTTGATGCCTTCAGTGTGAATCTACAATTTTCATAGTCATGAAAATAAAGAAAACTCTTTGAATGAGAAGGTGTGTCCAAACATTTGGTCTGTACTGTGTGTGTATGTATATGTGTGTGTGTGTGTGTGTGTGTATATATGTATATGTGTGTGTGTATGTGTGTGTGTGTGTGTATATATATATATATATATATATATATATATATATATATATATATATATATATATATATATATATAATCTCTCTCTATCTATCTCTCTATATATCTATCTCTCCGGACAAAGGCTCCAAAGAGAGCTGAAACGTTGGTGCTAGATATGTGAATAAACAGTCAATTTTTTTTTTATTTTTTTTTTAGCACAATTTGGAGTGCTGCCTTTTTTTCTTTCTTTTGCATATATATACACCGTATTTTTCGCCCTATAAGACGCACCGGCCCATAAGACGCACCTAGGTTTTTGGGGAGGAAAATAAGAATTTTTTTTTTTTTAACCAAAGGGTGTGCTGTGTGTTTGGTGGGTTTGGAGCTAATGGTGGTCTGTGGATGGCACTATTACTGGGGATCTGTGGATGACTGACACTGTTATGGGGGGGATCTGTGGATGACTGACACTGTTATGGGGGGGATCTGTGGATGACGGGCACTGTTATGGGGGGGATCTGTGGATGACTGACACTGTTATGGGGGGGATCTGTGGATGACGGGCACTGTTATGGGGGGGGGATCTGTGGATGACGGGCACTTATGGGGGGGGGATCTGTGGATGACGGGCACTGTTATGGGGGGGGATCTGTGGACGACGGGCACTGTTATGGGGGGGGATCTGTGGACGACGGGCACTGTTATGGGGGGGATCTGTGGATGACGGGCACTGTTACAGGGGAAGGATCTGTGGCTGGCACTGTTACGGGGGGGATCTGTGGCTGGCACGGTTACAGGGGGGGGGGATCTGTGGCTGGCACTGTTATATATTTGCCATCCACAGACCCCCCCCCCCCCAAGCCCATAACAGTGCCATCAACAGATCCGGTATACTAATATAAGATGTCATATTCAATTAATAGTTATTAAACATGCCCCCTCACTCCTATTACTACCTTACATCCTAATCGCTTCTGTAGAATTCAGGCAGGCAGGCCGGGCGGCCGGCGCGTCTCACTGACGTCACTTGCCTGCGCCGCCTGCTTCATTCTACATAAGCCTGCCTGAATACTACATAAGCGATTAGGATGTAAGGTAGTAATTTTGGGGGAAGAAAAAGTGCGTCTTATGGGGCGAAAAATACGGTGTGTGTATGTGTATATATGTATAGAATATTATATGCTAAGCAATTATTTAATGCTTTGCTCGATTGAGTCTTAATTCTTCTGCAGGTAGAATGAAGCCTCAAAATATCCTAAGACTACAGCTCAATATGGAGATGATCGATTAATTAATGTATTTATTTATTCGCCAATCTAGATGGTATAATTTCACCCCCACTGTCAAATTAGTATTAATACAATGAAATATCATTCTCTGTGTCCCTTACCAAGTCCTAGTAGTAAACTTAATTCTGCTCCTAGGAAAGCTGGGTGGTCCATCATGGCGCATCTCGCCATTGCTTTCATCTTGATGATTTCAAGCATCACCCTCCTTTCATCAGGTCAAGTCTGCCATTTTAACCCAATCGGCCTGACATAATGATCTCCAGCCTTGTGCTCGTCAACATTCATGAGTTAACAAGACGATTACTGAAATGATCTCAGCAGGTCCTTTAATGACAGCAATGAAATGCAGTGGAAAGGTTTTTTTTGGGATTAAGGACTATGCAATTCATCTGATCACTCTTCATAACATTCTGGAGTATATGCAAATTGCTATTATAAAAACTTAAGCAGCAACTTTTCCAATTTCCAATATTTATGTAATTCTCAAAACTTTTGGCCACGACTAAGTCTGAATAAAACTGTATTTTATTTGACCTTTTAGAAGCTTTAATTCAAAGCTATAGGGATTAATTCTGTGCAGGACGATTTCCCCCCCACACAGACCAACAGGGGGTGTCCTTCTTCCGTCCAAAACAGGCCTCAAAGGTATTTCCTCGCCATAATGATTTTTCGGCGGTGGTTTCCAAGGCTTGGGGATCACACAGACATGCATTTTTCCACCCCAAAAAACTGTACGTCCTATATCCTTTCCAGCGGATTGTATTTCCACATGAGCATCCCCTCCTAAGGGGGACCCACCAGTGGCACGGCTCGCCAAAAATATGGCTATTCCTATAGCTGATGGATCCTCCCTCCCTTCAGTCAGCTTAAGATCGTCGGATGGAATCCTTGACAAAGTCCCTCTTTGCTGCTGCAGGGTCAGCCCTTAGGCCCGTGTTCACCTCTGTGTGGGTAGGAAAGGCGATCTCTGAGTGGGGTAGCCAGCTGTACCAGGACTTGGTTTCCGAGGTCCCTGCTCAGGATCCCCGATCCTTGGCGCAGCTTATTATCCAAGCGGGGAAGTTCATCACGCCGCGAGCTTTGGCTGAAGGTGTGGGCAGTGGACGCGACTTCCAAGCATTCTTTAGTCGGACTTTCCTTTGCCGGTGCCAGTCTTTAGTTCTCAGCTGGACGAAATTATTTGAGGCCACGGGAGGCAAGAGCACCCATCTTCCGCAGCCTAGAGCCAAGTGGCCCTCTCACATTAGGGGTCCCTCACGTGGTAGGCCCTTTCGTCGATTTGCTAGTTCCCGCCCTGCAACGGCCTCTTCCGCTGGGGGAGGCGGGTTTACTTCTCAAGATCGACCCAAGAAACTGTCCTTTCGGGCACAGCGCTCCTGGCATCCCAGACCACAGGCCGCTCGACCTCCTGCAGCTAAGCAGCCCTCTGCCTGAAGGTGCGCCCCCGCCCCACAGGGTGGTGGGCCGCCTCCCTTCTCTTCCAGGACGTCTGGCGGGCCCACGTCTCCGACGCTTGGGCACGTAAGATTGTATCATCGGGATATGTGATCGAGTTCCTGTCTCCTTCCCCCAGACAGGTTTTTTCAATCCAGTCTTCCACGGGACCCTGAGCGGGCGGCCGCCTTCTCCCAGGCCATTCAGTCTCTCCTGGATCGGGGCGTCGCCTCCCCTGTTTCCTCAGCAGAAAGGTTCATGGGGTTCCATTCAAACCTTTTTTGTGGTCCCCAAACAGGAGGGCTCGGTGCGCCCAATCCTGGACCTCAAACTACTAAACAAGTTTCTCTGTCTCCAGCGGTTTCGGATGGAATCCCTACGTTCCGTGATTGCTTCTATGGAGCAGGGGGAATTCCTTTCGGCCATAGATATTCAGGACGCATACATCCACATGCCCCATCGCGTGGAGTCACCAGTGCTTCCTGAGGTTTGCGATAGGAAACGATCATTATCAGTTTGTCGCCCTCCATTTCGGACTGGCAACTGCGCCTCGGGTCTTCACAAAGATCCTGGCCCCTCTTCTCGCCCTGCTCATTTCCAGAGGCATCTTCCTTATGCCTTATCTGGAAGACATCCCCATCAAGGCCCGCTCCTTTTGCTCAGGCGTCGAGCAACGTTCGGTTCCCGCTGGAATCCCTTGCACGTTTTGGTTGGTTGGTCAATCTGCAGAAGTCATCTCTGACCTCTTCCAGGCAATTGGTCTTTTTGGGTATGCTTCTGGACACTGATGCGGCACAGGTTCGCCTTCCTCCGGACAAGTGACTGGCCTTACATCGCTCCGTGAGGGTTCTTCTCGACTGCAGACTTCCATCCATTCGATTCTGCATGAGGACATTAGGGAAGATGGTCGCCTGTTTCGAGGCGATTCCCTTTGCCCAGTTCCACTCTTGCACAATCTTGAACTCCTGGGACAAATCTTCAGAGAGCCTGGACTATCCCATCTGCCTCTCCCCTCAGGTGAGGTCGTCCCTTTGTTGGTGGCTGTCTGTTCCAGTTCTGGGAAGGTCCTTCCTTCCGATCTCCTGGATGGTTGTTAACACCAACGCCAGTCTGCTGGGTTGGGGAGGAGTGTTCCCTCCCAGGACAGTCCAAGGCACATGGTCTCGGTCGGAGTCCAAGCTTCTAATCAATGTCCTGGAGCTCAGGGCGATTCTTCTATCTCTCCGACACTGGACCCACCTCCTGAGGGGTCGCCCCGTCAGAGTCTAGTCAGACAACGCTACGGTGGTGGCCTACTTCAACCACCAGGGGGGAACACGCTGCCTTGCGGTGATGCAGGAATCTGCCAAGATCTTGCGGTGGGCGGATGCCCATGTACCAACAATTTCAGCTATCTACATCCTGGGAGTGGAGAACTGGACTGCGGACCTCCTCAGCAGGACCACTATAGATCTGGGCGAGTGGTCCCTCCACCCGGATGTATTCGAGATCTGTCTACGTTGGGGTCGCCCCCGACGTGGACTTGATGGCTTTAAGGCTCAATGGAAAACGTCCCACCTTCCTCTCCCGCGCAAGGGATTCGGAAGCTTGCGGCGTAGACGCCCTGATCTCCCCTTGGCAAGTGTTCTCCCTCCTTTACGTGTTTCTTCCTTTCCTCCTCCTACCCAGGGTTCTACAGAAAATCAGGATGGAGGGCATTCCGACGATCCTTGCTGCCCCGGAGTCCGAGTTGGCGGCGCTCTCTTGCAGAGAACACTTCCTGGTTATTCATAGGGACAAGGTGGTTCTCCGGCCTGTCCCTTTTCTTCCAAAGGTGGTCTCTGACTTCCATATTAATGAGCAAATTGTCCTTCCCTCACTATGTCCTTCTCCTTCACACCCTAAGGAAAAGGAGTTGCACCAGTTGGACATCTCTGAAGATCTATTTAGCATCCTCTCGTACCTTCCGCCGTACGGACTCCCTTTTTGTCATTCCGGAGGGTCCTTGCAAGGGATTGGCGGCCTCCAAGGTGGCAATCTCTCATTGGATTCAGGCTGCAATTGCAGAGGCTTACCGCGCCTGGGGCAGGGTTCCGCCCTTAGGTGTCACGGCTCACTCCACCGGAGCGGTGGGCGCATCTTGGGCCGCATGGCCTGCAGGGACGCGTGCTTCCATGGGTCTGTGGTTTTTCCCTCCCTGTGGACTGCTTTTGGACGTCCCACGGTTCCTGTGTCCCCCAATGAGTATGGGTGAGAAAATTAGATTTTTGTAAAATTCACCAGTGAAATCTTTCTCCCTCTTCATTGGGGGACACAGCACCCATCCAGTATTGTTGTTCGACCACAGTTGTGGCAATTGCTGGTTGGTGTTCCATTTTTATTTTATTTTTATTTTATATTTTTTCTCGTTGGTTGGTTTGCTTCTCCTACTGCTTGTGCACAAACTGAAGCTCTCTCTCCAGGCTGGCGGGGGTATAGCTGCCAGGGGAGGAGCTAACAGCTTTTAGCTAGTGTCAACACCTCCTAGGGGACATGGCTACACCCACAGTTCATGTGTGTCCCAATGAAGACTTTACTGGTAAGTTATACAAAAATCTCCTTTTAGCCAACACCAGGTGCAGGTCAAAATCACAGAACAGGACAAAATCTTTGAATTATACCTTATCCATGTAGGGACCACTCCTGGTGAATTTTGAGGTTTTTCCTGTGTTGCTATAGATAAAATTCACTACAGGAGATAGTAGGATGGTTGCATTCACATAAAGTTTATCAACAATTAAATTGTTATAACAATACTCAAACCAATACATGCTCCATAGCCATGATTATGTAAGCATAGCACGCACCTCTTAGATTACTGCACCTATATACTCTTAATCATTCATTAATATTCATTCATAGGTGATCCAGAGAATGTTTGAAGAAAAGCTTAGTGCATTGCAGTGTTTGGACTTTGACAAAGCATTAGCTGACCTGAAATCAAGAGTGCAGAAAATTGAATGTAAGAAACATGAGACTGCTCTGCAAACCATGCAGGTAATGTTTTTCTTCCAGCTCTGCTCATTATGAATTATTGCCCTTCGTGCACCAAATGTATACAAGTGTTCCTCATTTCTTCTTTTTGCTCTTATAGGCTAAAATTACTCGTTTGGCAAAGCGCTTTGGGGCAGCGAAGGAGGACCTAAAGAAGAGACCTGAGGTAAAACACATTACCATTCCAGTACTATATCCGATTGGATTTTGATAATTTATATATATTTTTTCTTTTATATCTAAATGTGAAATCTTTCTCCTCCTCTAGAACAGAACCATGATCAGTCTTGAACATTTTACACCTCATTTAATTCTGTTAAAGGGGTTCTCTGGCCTTTAATATTGATTACCTCTCCTCAGGAGAGGTCACCAATATCAGATCAGCAGGGGTCCAACACCCCCGCCGTTCAGTTGTATGAAGGGAAGGCGCTCGCAGTGTGCACTTTACGTCCCCACCTCTCATCCTGCTTGCTGCTGCTTTGCTATAGACAGAGCAGTGAGCAGGAAGAAAGGAGAAGGCACGTGCAAACTGTGCACGCTATCTGATATTGATAACCTATCATGAGAATAGGTCATCAATATTAAAAGCCCGGACAACCCCTTTAAATTTATCAATATAATTTTATCTTTTTGAGGTAATTTAATGCAAGATTATCAAGACTGAATGGTATAGGTATAAAGGCAATATGTAAATTGATGTGTGAGATTCTTTATATATTCATCTTTTTTGTTTGTTTTTCTTGAGCTTTTTGTGTCAGGCGGGGTTATCTTGAAGGCATAATGTGGTAGTTTAGGAACCCTGCTGAAGATACATAACTATAAATACAGAAGTGTGCACCAGAAGTTGGTATTTCATTAAGGGGAATCTGTCGCCAGTTTTATGCTGTCCTAACTGCCAAGCTCTGACAGCTCCAGCGCCTGCCAATGAGTCCTCATATTCATCAGCTCCCGTCTCTCTCCACCCACCTGCCACTGACAGCTTTTCCCTGCCACAGTAAGCAGCAGGTGGGCGGGGAGAGCCAGGTCCTCACAGATATCAGGACTGTTCAGTACAGGATTTTAGCAAAGCAGCTTAGTCAGTTATAGTAAGTGACACAGCACTTTGATAAGGGTATTGCCGCACAGTCAGGTTTCCTGATGCAGTTTTGGAATATAAAATCGGGAGTGGTTCATGAAAGGAAACCGTGTAAATGGGAGATATGGCTTCTTTTTACATTTACATCTGATGCGCTATCGGTACAGGGAGGAGGTGTTATCAGTGACGGCTATCTCTCTATGCAAACTTAACATTGTGTGTGTATCAGTCACTGATAACACCTTCCTCCTGTACCGATGCTGTTAACAGAAATTTGAAAAATCTGAGATAAATATAAAAGGCTTTTTGTAAGAAAACATTCAGTAAAAACGTATCTATTTATCTATATCGGTTTGCTTGGCTTCTCCTGCTCTACAACATGGTGCTGTAAGATTGCGTTGCATTTTTTGGTGACAGGTCCTCTTTAAATTCACTCCTGGTTTTGGCTTCCAAAACTGTCTCAGGAATCTTAAAAGCATGGCTTTACCCGAAGGGCATCAGTCACTAGTTTACACTGCCCTTAGGGTACTTTCACACTTGCGTTTTTCTTTTCCAGCATAGAGTTCCGTCACAGGGGCTCTATACCAGAAAATAACTGATCAGGATTATCCCCATGCATTCTGAATGGAGAGTAATCCGTTCAGGATGCATCAGGATGTCTTCAGTTCAGTCGTTTTGACTGATCAGGCAAAAGAGAAAACCGTAGCATGCTATGGTTTTCTCTTCGGTGAAAAAAACTGAAGACATACCAAAATGCTGGATCCGTCGTTCCGTTATGCGCATGTGCAGACAGAAAAAAAGGTGAAAAAAATGCCGGATCAGTTTTGCCGGATGACACCGGAACGACGGATCCGGCATTTCAATGCATTTTTTCGACTGATCAGGCATTTTTAAGACTGATCAGGATCCTGATCAGTCTTACTAATGCCATCAGTTAGCATACATTTTGCCTGATCCGGCAGGCAGTTCCGGCGACGGAACTGCCTGCCGGATCTCTCTGCCGCAAGTGTGAAAGTAGCCTTAGCACACCATAACACTAGTGACAGATTTCCCTCTTTAAGAATATTGGAATGGAACTAGATGGCCAGCCCCCAGAATTTTACAACAAATAACTGTCAGCATCATAGTATAAAAAGGGGTTAGATTTAAAGAAAACATGCCTAGATGCAGTGCAAGCTTCAGGCAGCATGTTATAGAGCAGGAGTAGCTGAGCAGATTGGTGTATAGTTTTGTAGGAAAAAATTCATTAACGTTTAGCTTTTTCTCAATGGTTACCATGGCTGCCGGGACGCTAAAGTCCTGGCAGCCATGGTAAACTGTAGTGGGGAGCGGGGAGCAGCATACTTACCATCCGTGCGGCTCCCGGGGCGCTCCAGAGTGACGTCAGGGCGCCCCAGGCGCATGGATGACGTGATCGCATGGATCACATGATCCATGCGCATGGGGCGCTCTGACGTCATTCTGGAGCGCCCCGGGAGCCGCACGGACTGTAAGTATGCCGCTCCCCCGCTCCCCACTACTACTATGGCAACCAGGACTTTAATAGCGTCCTGGGTGCCATAGTAACACTGAAAGCATTTTGAAGACGGATCCGTCTTCAAATGCTTTCAGTACACTTGCGTTTTTCCGGATCCGGCGTGTAATTCCGGCAAGTGGAGTACACGCCGGATCCGGACAACGCAAGTGTGAAAGAGGCCTAAGTTATCACTTTTTACATTTAAATGGTAACTGTCATATATATATATATATATATATATATATTTTTTTTATTTGCAAGTTTATTAGCATGTATACATGAGTTAGTCAATGATTGTCCAAAGATCTGTAATTACCTTATAATAGCTTTCATTAATGTTCTCTGCCCCTTTCCACTGCTCCCTTAACCCCTTAAGGACAGGGCTAATTTTCACCTTAAGGACCAGGCCATTTTTTGCAAATCTGATCAGTGTCACTTTATGTGGTAATAACTTTAAAACTCTTTGACTTATCCAGGCCATTCTGAGATTGTTTTCTCATCACATATTGTACTTCATGATATTGGTAAAATGGAGTAAAAAAAAAAAATTAAAAAAATTTTTTATTTGAGAATTGGGAATGACATTTTATTTTTTGGGGACGTTAGAAGTTAGAATTTTTCATACATTTTCAAAAACCCACTTTTTAAGGACCAGTTCAGGTCTGAAGTCACTTTGTGATGCTTACATAATAGAAACCACCCAAAAATGACCCCATTCTAGAAACTACACCCCTCAAGGTATTCAAAACTGATTTTCCAAACGTCGTTAACCCTTTTGGTGTTTCCCAAGAGTTAATGGCAAATGGAGATAACATTTCAGAATTTCTTTTATTTTTGTTTGTCAAATTTTCCATTTTAATCTATTTTTTCCAGTAATAAAGCAAGGGTTAACAGACAAATAAAAACTCAATATTTATTGCCCTGATTCTGTAGTTTGCAGAAACACCCCATATGTGGCCGTAAACTACTGTAGGGCGTAGAGGGAAAAGTGCACCGTGTGGTTTTTAGAAGGCAGATTTTGCTGGACTGGTTTATTTACACCATGTCCTATTTAAAGCCCCCCTGATGCACCCCTAGAGTAGAAACTCCATAAAAGTGACCCCATTTTGGAAACTATGGGATAAGCTGGCAGTTTTATTGGGACTATTTTTAGGGTACATAAGATTTTTGGTTGCTCTATATTACATTTTTGTGAGGCAAGGATACCAAAAATAGAAATTCTGAAAATTCATCTCTATTTGCCATAAACTGTTGAACACCTAAAGGGTTAATAAAGTTAGTAAAATCAGGTTTGAATACTTTTGAGGGGTGTAGTTTCTTAGATGGGGTCACTTTTTTATGGAGTTTTTACTCTAGGGGTGGTGCATCAGAGGTTCCAGAAACCATACGGCGTTCCTTTCCTCCAATGCCCTGCCGTTTGGTCATACAGCAGTTTACGACCACATATGGGGTGTTTCTGTAAACTGCAGAATCAGGGTAATAAATATGAAGTTTTGTTTGGCTGTTAACCCTTGCTTTGTTACTGGAAAAAACTGTTTAAAATGGAAAATTTGCCCAAAAATAGCTGTTTTGGCACCATTTTTTTTTTTTTTTTTTGACCGTGTTAATCTGAGCGGTTAGGTCATGGGGTATTTTTATAGAGCAGATTCTTACGGACGAGGCGATACCTAATATGTCTACTTTTTTATTAGTTTTTGCAAAATAATATTTTTGAAAAAAATGTTTTTGTTTTAGTGTCTCAAGTCTGAGAACCATACTTTTTTTTTCTTTCTTTATTTTTCTTTTTTGATTGTCAGTGGCTAAATGGAATTAAAATTGGGGAAGGGGATTATAAATGTAGTACTCCATGGAAGTTTGGTACTCCCTGAAGCAACCGTCAATGCAGAGGCCCAGATGATCGGGGGCACGTGTCTAGGGCTGCAGTAAACGAATATTTTTGTAATCGAGTATTCTATCGATTATATTTCTCGATTCATCGAGTAATCTAATAAGAAAAAGCTACTTAAAATAACGTACGTAATTAGGTATGTATAAAGTTATTGGTTTAGAGAGGGGTTAATGAAGGCACCTCCAAGGTGCTTCCATTAACCCCTCCAAACCAATAACTTTATACATGCCCATTGGGTTTGGAGGGGTTAATGGAAGCACCTTGGCATTAGGCATGTATAAAGTTATTGGTTTGAAGAGGTTAATGAAAGCACCTTGGAGGTGCCTTCATTAACCCCTCTCTAAACCAATAACTTTATACATACCAAGGTGGTGCCTGCAGCCTCCATTAACCACTCTCTCTCCATCTCCCTGCCCCCAGCCTCTGATCTGCCTCCCCCCTCTGGTAACGCAACTCCCTCCCCAGTATTAATCATTGGTGGCAGTGGCCACAGGGTCCCCCCCACCCCATCATTGGTGGCAGTTTGCAGTTCCGATCGGAGCCCCAGCAGTGTAATGCTGGGGCTCCGATCGGTTACCATGGCAGCCAGGAGTCACGCTACTGAAGTCCTGGCTGTCATGGAATGTTAGTGAGCAGAGAGCAGCGCATTATACTCGCGTGCGCTGTGGCCGCCGGTCGCTCCTTCTCATAGGTCTGTGCGGCGCATTGCTAATGCTGTAAGCATTAGCAATCCGCCGCACAGACAGAAGGAGCGACCGGCGGCCACAGCGCACGTGAGTATAATGCGCTGCTCACTAACATACCATGACAGTCAGGACTTCAGTAGCATCCTGGCTGCCATGGTAACCAAAAGGAGCCCCAGCATTACACTGCTGAGGCTCCGATCGGAACTGCAAACTGCCACCAATGATGGGGGGGGGGGGGGGACCCTGTGGGATATGGCCGGCAGATTCATTGGTAGTGCAGTGGCCACAGTCCCTCCCCTCCTCCTCCTACTCTGTCCTCATTGGTGTTCAGCGGCAGCCGCGCACAGTGGGGAGGGAGGGACTCCCTCCTCCTCCCTCCTCTGTGCCGGCCGGCTCAGTCCTGCCTCTCTGACCTCCGGAGGACACAGAAGCGGTGAGTGAGACGCTTAATTTCACTCCCGCTCCGTGATCACGTGATGTAAACGATTCCTCGATGCAGGGAAACTGCATCGATGAATTTTTTGACTCGATTTAATCGAGTTATTCGAATAATCGTTTCAGCCCTACACGCATCACACGGAGTGGTAGTGTCCTTCCGTATCCCCTCCTGTTACACACTCTGCACTTTTTCGGAGCCTGTCCCTTCTTTCCAGTATCCAGTTCCCGAGGTACTCCGGCCTGCTTTTTCCCGGTCAGAAATTATCAGAGCCTTGAGGACTGCCTCATAGGACTGCAGGAATTTCCCTGTGTTGCCAGCGCTCTGGAACAGCACAAAAGAGTTGTACAAGGCAACCTGTACCAAGTAGACCGCAATTTTTTTATTTATTTTTTGTACCATGCCCGGGTTTTTTGCGCATGGCATTATATGGCTTGAGGACTTGATCAGAGAGATCAACTCCTCCCATATACCGATTTTTAGTCGACGATACAATCGGGCTTGAGGACCTCGCACAGGGACAGGGGTGATGGTGTTACCGTGAATTATGGACAGTAAAAGGACATCCCTATTGTCCTTATATCTGAACAGCAACAGGTTTCCATTGGTAATCGCACTGGTCTCACCCCTGAGGATAGGTACCTGGAGGGGGTGGGTAGGGAGGCTGCGTTGATTTTTCCACACGGTCCTACAAGTGGACGTGGATCTGGCGGTGAGGGACTGGAACAAGGGGATACTAGTATAAAAGTTATCCATGTACATGTGGTAACCTTTTATCTAGCAGTGGGTGCAAAAGGTCCCACGCAAGTTTCCCGCTAACACCCAGAGTGGTGGGACATTCTGGGAGTTGAATACGGTAATCTTGCCCCTTGTACACACAAAACTTGTAAGTGTACCCTGAGGTACTCTCACAAAGTTTGTACAGCTTCATGCCATACCTCGCCAGCTTAGAGCGAACATACTGGGCGAAAAGGAGCCTCCCCTTGAAAGCAATGAGAGACTCCTCAACTTCGACCTCCCTTCCAGGTACATGGGCCTCCAAAAATTTGGCCTCAGTGATCGATGACCGGCCTGATTTTGATTTTGTACGGGCAGTCATAGGCAGGATCACCTTGGGGGAACATGCTGCATTATCTGCATAATGCAGGCATTTCCGGATGGCCCCAAACCCGATACGTGTCATGGCCATACTATAAAGTAGGGTCTGGTAGAGGACGTCCCCACTCCAGTAATGCCTGACTGTTTTTTTTTTTTGTTTTTACTAGGCCCATGTGCAGCACAAGGCCCCAAAATGTCCTCATCTCGGCTGCACTGACCGGAGTCCAGCCACCTGCCCTAGCCAAAAAGGAGCCCGGGTGTTGAGCAATGAACTGTTGGGCATACAGGTTCGTTTTGCTCCACCATCAGAGTCACAAAGTGGTCACTGGAAAAAAGACTAAAATAGTCATATTAGTGAAGTCCACTGTAGGGAATTCCTTCTTGGCCAACAAATTCAGAAATCACAGGCTCAAAATGCTCTGGTGTACACTAGACAAGTTCCACCGGTAGGGGGCTCAGGTGGACTTATCTGGTGGGCCGGAAAACTAGTACGAGCCCCAGAGCTGCTTGTACTAGTGTGGGCCACAGGGTCCCTAGCATGGCGGTCGCTTTGGGGGCTCATTATCATCGCTAGATGATTAGGAGGACGCGGATGACAAAAGGAAAGTGCTGTGGACCCCAGACACCCGATCTGGTGCTACACTCCAATTAAAAAACTTTTTTTTTTTTTTTCTTCCTAACTCTCCCTCACTATCCCTGCCTAATCTACCTCACCAAAATACACAGATTTGTGCCTGATGGCACAAAAAAAACCTCACAGTACAGCCTAGCTCCTCTTTCTCCTCTTGATGATATTATTATTATTATTATTATTATTATTTATTTTTATGAAAACATGACAGTTACCCTTTAAATATCTGCTCTTTCTGAACGGAAGATCGGCCACCATGCACAACTATCAGTGAGTAACAGCAATCTTTGTATATACACTATCATAATATCAATACTGATGGTGCCAATGTGTAACTGGTATTCAGAAAGAGTACAGACTTGGGGCTAGTTAACATCAGCGCTATTATTTTGCATTCTTCCGCTCTGTTTAGCGAAGAAAAAAGTTCTGCATACAGGACTTTTCTCTCCAATATTTTTGGAGCCTCCAACGCAGATGGGAACATAGCCTTAGCTCAGCTCCTTCTGCTCTATAACATGCAGCCTGCACTGTAGGACCTTTCACCAAGAAATGCAATCTGAAAGCACTACGTTACAGAGCAGGAGAAGTTGCGCAGATTGATAGATATTTTTGTGGGAAAAGAGTCTGTAATACTTGTAATTTTTACATCTGCAGCCTTGTGAAGCGCTATTGGTACCGGGTGGACAGGTGACGGCTATCTCTCAATGCACACTTACATACACAATGCTATCAATCACTGATAACACCTCCTCCCTGTACCGATGCTGTTCACAGAATGTAGAAAAAGCTGAGATATAAATATATAAATTACAGGTTTTACTGAATCTCTTCCCACAAAAAATGTATATATCAATCTGCTGGGCTCCTCCTGATCTACACCATGGTGCTGTCAGATTGTATAGGATTTTTTTAATTCTTTAAAGACGACCTGTCACCTCTCCTTACTTGACTGTTTTTTATAGTTTCATGCATTCTCCATGAAATAACAATTCTTGAACATCTATTCTTATCGCTTTGCCATTCCTTTCTTATTTCTACTAGAAATTAGAAATGAATTGCTATTAGCCTTCAGTAAAGGTACAGAGGGGAGGAGGTAACCAGTTTGGGGGGAAGGGGGTGTGCGGGGGTGTACCTGCACAGATCAGTGCTGCAATTTCTGACTGTGCAGGTACACCCTTCCCCCTTCTCTCCCCCCCAACTGGTTACCACCCCTCTGTACCTTTTACTGAAGGCTAATAGCAATTCATTCATGACTTCTAGTAGAGATAAGAAAGGACTGGATAAAGCTATTAACACAGGCATGTCAGGAGCGGTGAAAGGTCCTCTTTAAAACCCACCCACCAGACAAACCTAAGCACAGAAATATCCAGCCTTGTCAGCAATGCCTCCAACGAATTCAGTTTGCCACAGTCAGTCTCCAATCTCCTTTCTTTGGTAAGGAAAACAGGAAAAAATGTGCAAGAGAAATTTAAGTAACAATTCTAATTTATCAAGTTGTGGCAATTTATTTATTTTTCCTCAAAAAAAGCAGACCACAGCCAACCAGCCTGCATCAACAGTGAAATGTACAGTAAATGATTCTGCTCAAAACGCTAATACAGCGAATATCAGGTAAGCTTCTCTACAACAAGAATTATGCTGTAATGTCATGTAGAATTACTTATTGCAACAGACAGTAGTACATAAGTATATGGTTTCAAATTTTGTCTTTTAGTACTTTTTTCTTTTATATAAATTGTCAATCAAAAAGCCATTCGGGTCTCCTGCTTATTCATGGTTACATTAAATTATTCCAGAGTCTCTATTTTATCGAAAAGGAAAACAATACATCATAAATAAGCAGTATATAGCTACTAATTAACCCACTCTTTCCCCTTCAACCCTACCCTCCCCTATCCATCCTCATTGTCTTGGGGGCCACATGCCATGGACAGTTCCAGAGCTCCTCGTGACAGCTACTAATTAACCCACTGTTTCCCCTTGAACCCTACCCTACCCTCCCCCACCCATCCTCATGACCTCGGGGGCCACATGCCATGGACAGGTCCAGAGTCTTCAACATACTTTTGGCCAAAATGACCAGGTTCTTTCCCACTTTAATCTGTCGTTTCTCTTGGATAACAGACCGCTCATAGTTCTTCACTTTTGATATGAGTTTGATTCTGTTACTTCCGGGGGGCTACTTGAGCCCCATTTCCTGGCAATTTTAACCCTGGCAAGCCTCAGAGCCTTCATCCAGAATATATTTTCACATCCCTGTCTATCAAAAAAGGGGAATACCTAGAACGGCAATTGTAAAATCTATCAGAGTTAGGAGAGCAACCACCTAACTCGCAGCAAAAAACTGAATCGCAGGGCATGACCAGATAAGATGGACAAAATCCACTTGTTGACTATTACATCTCCGACATCTGTCTAGAATGTTATTATAAAACCTAGAGAAAGAAGACTGAGTGTAGTATAACCAATGTAGGATTCTAAACTGGATCAGTTTATGATTCGCGGAGATAGATGTTTTTCCTAATATTTTTGTATATGGATGCCCAATTAAGTGTCTTGTTATTCCCAATATCTTGAACCTATTTTATTTCACTTTTGAACTTATTAGTACTATCCATTTCTATTCTCAGTTTACTATAGATCTGTGAGATAGACGCCCTATTCTGATTCACATTAAAGCACCAATCCATAAAGTCATGTGATTTAACTAAAAAGCAAGCTTCGTCTCTAGTGCTGTCAAAAGCGTGTTTTATCTGATATTTATATTTTAACAAAATACTAACCTCATTGTCACCAAATATATCCTCTATACTCCTAATATTTCCACCATGTACTAAATGTAAAATTCTAGTAATTCCATACTTTTCCCAAAACATAACATCATTGATCTTCATAAATTCACTTAGATTACACTTATACCATAAAGACATGTATTTAAGTGTACAGGTGATCCCAAAAATTGATTTAAGTGTTTAACAAACTAATTGCATTGAGTGACTTATAATATATATTTTTCCCCTCTTTCTCCCAAATAACAATATTCTAATATACTGAATACATCTTGCTGACTTCCCCTATACGCTGGGGGAATATATTGTCTAATCCATTTAAGTACCATTGGATCTAGGCTACCAAATAGTAGCCCTGAACAAAGGGTAGAGATATTGTTCTACATATCTTTGATAAAAAAAAATGCAATAAGTGTATATTTATTGGTTTGCGCAAAAGTTATAGTATTTACAAACTATGGCGCAAAAATTTGAATTTCTGCATATTGAAGCAGCTCTGACTTTCTGAGCACCAGTCATGTTTCCTGAGGTTCTACAATGCCCAGACAGTAGAAACACCCCACAAATGACCCCATTTCGGAAAGTAGACACCCTTAGGTATTCACGCAAAAACACAAAATGCAATCGCACACTGCAACCAGCACTTTGCCCTGCCCTCACGCCGGACGCTGAACAAGGCACCGGTGCACACCTTGGCCAAAGCGTAATAAGCCACTCACCACGTCAAGGTCGCCTTCATGAGTGGTCCCTAACACTAGTTCCTACCTTTTTATGGGCCATGACAGCCACATAAAGTCCAGGGAGTGTAGGTACAGCATGCACGCCAAGCACACTCTGCTTTTAACCCCGTCCGGTGCCATTACAGCTTTCATCGGATCCAGGGATGCAAGTACCAACATGCATGCTGAGCCCACTATATACTTCTCCTGGAGCCTAATGGCTACTGGTAGGTGCTATATAAGCAGACTCAGTTTTATACTGACTTTAAAACAAGCCTCCAGGGGGCAGATTAACTGGACAGGTGTGCTTGACTGCTTGGAGATTGCCACGCCTCCAATACGTACTACAAAGAAAAAATATGGAAGGTTCAGCCCGCACAACCCCTAGCAGGTGCAGATTGCTATGGCGAAATACAGATACAAACGCAAAAACACAAAATGCAATTGCACACTGCAACCAGCACTCTGCCCTGCCCTCACGCCGGACGCTGAACAAGGCACCGGTGCACACCTTGGCCAAAGCGCAATAAGCCACTCACCACGTCAAGATCTCCTTCATGAGTGGTCCCTAACACTAGTTCCTACCTTTTATGGGCCATGACGGCCACATAAAGTCCAGGGAGCGCAGGTACAGCATGCACGCCAAGCACTCTGCTTTTAACCCCGTCCGGTGCCATTACAGCTTTCATCGGATCCAAGCAGTCAAGCACACCTGTCCAGTTAATCTGCCCCCTGGAGGCTGGTTTTAAAGTCAGTATAAAACTGAGTCTGCTTATATAGCACCTACCAGTAGCCATTAGGCTCCAGGAGAAGTATATAGTGGGCTCAGCATGCATGTTGGTACTTGCATCCCTGGATCCGATGAAAGCTGTAATGGCACCGGACGGGGTTAAAAGTAGAGTGTGCTTGGCGTGCATGCTGTACCTGCGCTCCCTGGACTTTATGTGGCTGTCATGGCCCATAAAAGGTAGGAACTAGTGTTAGGGACCACTCATGAAGGCGACCTTGACGTGGTGAGTGGCTTATTACGCTTTGGCCAAGGTGTGCACCCGTGCCTTGTTCAGCGTCCGGCGTGAGGGCAGGGCAGAGTGCTGGTTGCAGTGTGCGATTTGCGTTTTGTGTTTTTGCGTTTGTATCTGTATTTCGCCATAGCAATCTGCACCTCCTAGGGGTTGTGCGGGCTGAATCTTCCATATTTTTACCCTTAGGTATTCGCTGATGGGCATAGTGAGTTCATGGAAGTTTTTATTTTTTGTTACAAGTTAGCGGAAAATGGTTTTATTTATTTTTTCTTACAAAGTCTCATAATCCACTAACTTGTGACAAAAAATAAAATTTTACATGAACTCGCCATGCCCCTCACGAAATACCTTGGGGTGTCTTCTTTATTTATACTGCCCTGGCATTTTAGGGGACCTAAAGCGCGAGAAGTAGTTTGAAATCCAAATGCGTAAAAAAATGCCCTGTGAAATCCTAAAGGTGCTCTTTAGAATTTGGGCCCCTTTGCGCACCTAGGCTGCAAAAAAGTGTCAGACATGTGGTATCGCTGTACTCAGAAGAACTTGGGCAATGTGTTTTGGGGTGTCTTTACATATACCCATGCTGGGTGAGAGAACTATCTCTGTAAAATGACAACTTTGTATAAAAAAAAAATGGGAAAAGTTTACTTTTACAGAGATATTTCTCTCACCCAGCATGGGTATATGTAAAAAGACACCCCAAAACACATTGCCCAACTTCTCCTGAGTATGGCGATACCACACGTGTGACACTTTTGCGCCTAGGTGCGCAAAGGGGCCCAAATTCCAATGAGTACCTTTTAGGAGGGCATTTTTAGACATTTGGATTCCAGACTTCTTCTCGCGCTTTAGGGCTCCTAAAATGCCAGGGCAGTATAAATACCCCAGATGTGACCCCATTTTGGAAAGAAGACACCCCAAGGTATTCCGTGAGGGGCATGGCGAGTTCATAGATATTTTTTTTTTTGATTTTTTTTAATTTTTTTTTTCTTTCTTTTTTTTCTTCTTCCCTCACAAAGTCTACCTTTCCGCTAAGTTGGGACAAAAAATTCAATCTTTCATGGACTCAATATGCCCCTCAGCGAATACCTTGGGGTGTCTTCTTTCCAAAATGGTCATTTGTGGGGGGTTTGTACTGCCCTGGCATTTGAGGGTCTCTGCAATCATTACATTTATGGCCAGCATTATATTGTATGGCCAGCATTATATTGTTTTAATTAGGTGGGCGCTTATCCTTCCTTTACCAGACCAGTTTCGGGGCGTCTACACCCCTTCTTTACAAGCCAATTCCGGATGGACTTTTGCACCATTGTCCTTTTGCATACTATCTATCTGCAACCGTGAGGTGATTCATACACATCTACGGGGCATTATTTTTGCGGTATTCAACGTATGAACAGTGATTTCGTAGTATAACAAATTGGTTGATCAAAGAGACATCTCTGAATGCCACATATCATCACTGCACGTTGCGCTATTTAATACTGTGTGTCTAGCGGCATCACCCCAACATCAGTGTCAGTATTTTTAATGTTTTAATTCCTGGTACCAATTGTATTTTATTTGGTATATTTTATTTGGTATATGCATTTTTTGAAGGTTTTGATTATACAGGTTATTCCTGAAATTATTAATAAATATATCCTTATGGTCCAAATGTTGTGAGTGCTCACTCACTTTTTTTCTGAATTGCATTTCCATTACCTTATTTTGGAGCAGGGCACCCAATTGTGAGCTAGCAGCACCCATCATAGCCACTAGGTGTGAGCCAACCACTTATCTATTGAGCTTTATATGAAACAGAAGGGCATTCCATTCCAGACAAATGCAGATGAGCTTCGAGACTTCGTTGGAATGTCTTGTTATGGGGTATCATGTTCTGCCATCGATCAGACACTATATTGGTCTACTCAGCCAGATCTTCAGGTACCATTCATGGCAAATACAATGAGTCGTGCTCGATTTGAAGCAATTCGCTCTGCTTTGCACTTTGCAAATAATGAGGACATGTTACCTAGAACTCGTCCCCAGTGTGATAGAGCTTTCAACGTTCGTCCATTGATCGAGCACTTCAATCGATGCTTCCAGGCTGTGAGAAATCCAAGCAAGCAACAGTGGATTGATGATCACATGATAAAATATAAAGGTCAAAACATCATGAAGCAGTACATGAGAAACAAGCCTATGAAATGGGGATTCAAGCTATGGTGAAGATGTGATGCTATCTCAGGCTACCTTTATCAATTTGACATCTATACTGGACGAAAAACAGACACAGAACATGGTCTTGGAGAGAGTGTTATTGTTATGCTGACAAAACAACTAGAACAGCTATGTTGTCAGGTTTTTATTGACAATTTTTTATTTTTATTTTTTATTCTCCACTGCTACATTATAAGATGTTGCAGAAGATCTACTTTTGTGGCATAGGTCGTGTGGACAGAAAAAATATGCCCAAAAACTTGAAAGCTGACAAAGAAATTAAACGGGAAGATGTGGATACTATGAGTGCAAATTGCGTCAAATGTGTAAAATGGATGGACAATAGATCAGTGACACTGTTGTCAAGTTTCCTTGCATGCAAAAAGGATGATATGACGCATGTGCTGAGAAGGCGGGCAGGATGTGCAGAAAAGCTGCATATTCAATGTCCAACCATTGTTACTATTTACAACAAGAGTGTGGACCTGATGGATCAGAAGAAAGTGTCCTATGAGACAGAATGGAAGTCAAAAAGAAAGTTTTATTTAAGGATTTTCTTTGACCTCCTAGATATTGCTTTAAACCAGGCATGCTCAACCTCCAGCTGTTGTAAAACTACAACTCCCACAATGCCATGCTGTAGGCTGTTTGGGCATGCTGGGAGTTGTAGTTTTGCAAAAGCTGGAGAGCCGCAGGTTGAGCATGCCTGCTGTAAACAGTCACTGCATTTATATACAAGCAAATGAAGAGGCACCCAGAGTACAAAGTGATTACACCAGTGAAATATTGGCAGATGATAGGTGGGTGGATACTCAGACTTAGAAAAGCTCCGTCAGCGCCAGTCAGAAGTTCATAAAGTTTCTTCCAGCACCAAGGCCGAAACATTCCATGATTAGAAGCGATAGACTTAAACTACGTGCTCAATGTGCCAAACGTGGGAATGAAAATCGCACGGACAGCCTCTGCGACACATGTAATGTGCACCTTTGTTACACAAAGACATGCAACTGCTTTGCTGACTATCATAGCCTGAACGGTTAGGCTATCACATTTTGAGATTTGGCATTTTTGCATTTTGAGACACTACCTTGATGTAAACATTTTAGGTTTTGGCTGTTAGCATATGTACATAAATACATGTTGTTGTTGAAATTGTTTCGAGCAAGTATCTGAATAAATGTCAAAATAGTTTGAGTAGCATAATTTGACTCAATTTTATTATGACCCTCTTTAGAATTCATTGTAAAATAAATTTAACCCCCAGAGACCCAGTGTTGTAATATTACAACATCATATTTATGGCTGCAAAAATAAACCCTCCCCCATTTTCTTCTTTTTAAAAACTCATGTACATTACTAATAGGTTCTATTGTTCAGTTCTGCAACACTATTGGATGGTTGTTTGTGTAAATGGGCCTGTTTTGATCTGGCCATGAAGTCATACTTTGGAGTACATAATCTTGTTTTGGACAGGATAAATCAAGACTCAAGTTAAAAGCTTGAAATATTTTTTTCTGTGATAATTGATATGTGTAGATCATGCAGATTTTATGACATCATTTGAATGTACTGATATTGAGCGATTTAGTGCTGGTTATTTCTATGTTGTAAGGTTTTGTCTGCACAGTAAACTTGAGAAGGTGATAATGTTCTGGGAGGTGTGGGTGCAAGTCTTTGCATGACTAATTGAACAATGGGTCTACTTTGTATAAGAGTTGTTGTGGAGCTTTGGAATGTGTGAAATTTTAGGACCTTCCGAATGTGTGAAATTTTAGGAACATGTGAATCTTTTGTGTGGCATAATTACAGTTAATTTGTATTGCAATTACTTAGCTTGGAAAATGATTAATTAAAACTTTTAGAATGCCTGATACCAAGAGGGGCCAAATCATGTACAGTGTACAGGATGTTATTGAGGCCACCCAGACTCGGATTCAAGTGACGAAGAGGAGTATGGAGTTATCTGTGAAGTGGACAAGGAAAATAAATAACCCAACAGCCACCTAACTTCTGATGTTCACATCACCCCAACAGAGGCAGTGCATCCTAATGCCCAGACCATGCCCCGTGACAGGTATAGATGGCTGAATTTTTTTTTTTTTTATCAGTCCCAGTATTGATTTTTCTGGTCAGGATGTCAGTAATGGTGTCCAATGCCTCTCCACACCACTGGAGTAATTTCAGAAGTTTGTGACAGAAGACATGATCAACGCTCTGGCAGATAACGCTAATCAGTACAGTTTTCAGAAGAAAGAATCATCCAAAAAACGAAGATTAAATAGAGCAGATGATTGGCATGTATCTGAAGATGGGTCTTGTCCAAATGCCTGGAGTCCGCATTTACTGGGAAGCAGACATAAGATACAGTCCTGTCTCCAATGTAATGTCACAAAACAAATCTCCTTGCTGAGATCAATGCTTGACTCCTGTACAAAAGGGACTGCAAAGCTTTGGATATCCCAAAGAAACAGATGCTAAACGGGAGACTGTTTCAGTCCCAGTTGGCATCTTCTCTTATCCTGATCGACACGGCTGTTTCAGTGCCAAAGCGAGGGGGACCATCCCCAAGCCCAGTTTCATTCGGGGGGGGGGGGGGGGGGCGCCTTGACTTCCCAAAAGAGGCAGTATACAGATGATGGAGGTTCTTCAGCTGCCAAGACAGCCAAAAAGTCAAATGCACACCCTCCAAAGGAAGTTTGCAAGGACATGATTGGACATTTTCCCATCAAAGCCGACAGAGGACGATGCCGATACTGTGCTAAAGGCTACACCAACGCACTTTGCAGAAAGTGCAATGTTCACCTCTGCTTTTCAGAGAAAAATAATTTAAAGTTCCAGACAATGCTTGCAACCTTGTCTCCCTTGAGGACCATAGGGGCACATTTGTCCCGTGTCATAACTCCTCCCCAAAAAATGACACAAGTGTGGAAATGGTTTTATTTATTGTTCAAATACATTCTTCAAGGGAAAAAAATATAATTATTTTTATATTGATGACGGTAATCTTATGGTCCTCAAAGGGTTAATATGGTATTTCAGTGTTGCCAAATGCCCTGGCACCATCACAGCCAACCTCTATTGATTTGTAATTGTCCTCTCCATTGCAGCACCCCTGTTTTCAAGATAGATGTGGGTCCTATCTACCGGACATTTATGGCATATCCTTTGGACATGCCATAAATGTCCAGGTGACAACTCCTTTAAGGATGATGATTAAAGGGGGTTCCCACTAACAATATTTATTCCCTATCCTTGGGGGATATCCGCTGGGAACTCCAGCAATCCTAAGAACGGATGTCCCAAAGTGACCCATGAAAAAGGAGGGTTGGCGCACGCGCTGTAATTCTGCAAGAATTGGGTAAGGGTACTTTCACACTTGGGTTTGATTCTGGCAGGCAGTTTAGTTGCCTGAACTGCCTGCCTGATCAGGCAAACTGAATGCAAACGCCAGGCATTTTTCAGACTGATCAGGATCGTGATCAGCCTGAAAAATGCCTAGTCAGTCAGAAAAATGCATTGCAATATCGGATCTGTTTTTCCAGTGTCATGAGGCAAAACAGATTCTGTATTTATTTTTTTTAAACCTTTTTAAAGGTCTGCGCCTGCGCAGACCGGAATACCAGATCAGTCAATGCAGCAATTTGAATGCCAGGTCTGGCACAAATACATTCCCAGCAAGTGTTCAGGTCTTTGGTCCGGAGATGAAACTGCAGTATGCTGCGGTATTATCTCCGTCCTGAAAAGTCTAAAAGACTGAAGTGAAGACCTTCTAAATGGATTACTCTCCATTCAGAAAGGATAAAACTGATCAGTTATTTTCCGGTATAGAGCCTCTAGGACGGAACTCTATGCTGGAAAAGAAAAACGCTAGTGTGAAAGTACCCTAACCAGTGTATTAAGTAACAAGAGAGCAGAGGCTTTTGTATAACTACTGTACTATTGTACGATTGTTCAATCTCCTTTCCATTTACCAACTCACTTGTGCTCGTCACTTAGCCAAAAACTAAACCTGCTCATCCTTATTACATTCCCACTCCAATCTGTAGAACTTCTTCCATGCTGCATCCGTTCTTTGGAACTCAGTGTCCCCAAATTCTTAGATTTATGCAAACAAAACTTGAAAACAATTTTCTTGTTGAAGCTTATGTCTCTGGTCCTGGTCGCCAGTATAATTTCTCCTGGCCTCCAGTAGCAACACTTGTCACATTCCTCTGCACTTTTTCTGTTCTCAGATACAGGTTATGCTCATTCAGCTGTATTTATATTCCCTTTGCCAGCACATAGGGGTGGTCCCCCAGGAAAAAGTAGCACTTTTTTACCGGTAGTCACTCCTGCTGTTTCATTTAGATTGCAAGCTCTAATGGACAGGGGCTTTTCTTCATTTTTCTTATTGATTTCAATAATTGTCATCTTAGTTTTTTCATACTTCCCCCATTGTAAAGTGCTATGGAATATATTGGTACTATATAAATAAACATTTTTATTATACTGTTTATGTACAGGGAGTTGAATTTGGGAAGCCAATAATTGCCACATTTTTGAGACTTTCGTCAGGGCATATTCACACAACAGTGGAGAAAATTATTGCTAAAAACTGATACGCTGTCCGTTTTTTTTTTTTTTTGTTTTTTTTTTTATGGCCATTTTACATCCGTGTGAGCATCCATTTTTGACAGCTGTTTTGCATCCCTAATGGCGGTTACAAACTGCAATTAAAAAATGGAGGTAGTTACAAAAATAAACTCGTGAATGGCTTTGGGGACACAGTACCATGGGTATATGCCCAGCTGCCACTAGGAGGCTGACACTAGAAGTAAAAAAGTGTTGGCTCCTCCTATCTGGGCTATACCCGCTGCACATGCAGGAGCAAACCAGTTTTTTTTTCTAGTGTAGGCTTTGCCTTCTCCGCAACCCAACTCGCTCTGTGGGCAGTGCCTTGGCCCCATCCCTCTTCCTGATGCCCTGGGCCCCTCTGCGGTGTCGGTCCCTCCTGATTGGGCTGCCTCACTGTCCCAAACCATAGGGAATCTTGCCAGCCTTTCCCGGTCTATGGTGCAGTCGTTGGATCGCTTGCCTGCTCAAATTGCGGCAGTTTAACCCCACGCAGGGACCATGTTGCTGAAGGTGTCCCTGATTAACACGTGTTACTAAATCTAAAATTTAACATTTATTTCTTGTCCTTAAAATGTTTAGAACTCTACTATTAAAATAATCAGCTATGCATGCTCAATATATATCAATTGTACCAGTGGATCTGATTGCTCAGTGAATCGACTAGAGGGCGCTTGTCATCTATGGCTGTTAAGTGTCTCTTGCCTTTTTTTGCGGCATCACTGTACTCAGTTTTTGCGCTCTGTTATTGGCACAGTGCGCTACTTTTCACCAGCGTTGCCCTCATAAGGTGCACTGTTTCTACTTGTATTCCTATCAGACCACTCTCTAGGCCAGTGTTTCCCAACCAGTGTGCCTCCAGCTGTTGCAAAACTACAACTCCCAGCATGCCTGGACAGCCTTTGGCTGTGCGGGCATGCTGGGAGTTGTAGTTTTGCAACAGCTGGAGGCACACTGGTTGGGAAACACAGCTCTAGGCAATGCATAAACTGGCTAAAACACGCTATCTGCCCCCCGACATGTTTCGCCAAGCACTTGGCGTCTTCAGGGTTTGGGCAGTGAAGTGCTTGGCGAAACATGTCGGGAGGCAGATAGCGTGTTTTATTACTGCCCATTTATGCCCCAGAATTATATTGTGTATATGTACATGCAGGTAGATGTGCCCCAAACATCTATATATGTGTATCTGCCATGGCTCTCCCCCAGGTGTGTGTATGTATGTATGTAGATAGATAGATTATATAGATATAGATAGATAGATAGATATATTCCTTGGCAAAGTCTGTTTTTGTGGCAGCAGGCTCCGCTGTTCAGCCTGCTTTTGCCGCCTCCTGGGTCGCTAAAGCCTGTGTGGTCTGGGCCAAGCAGCTCACCCGGTCTCTGCCGGATTCTGCTCAAGGGAAGGATTCCAGTTTTGCCTCTCAGCTTTTTCAGGCATCCCGGTACCTATGTGATGCCTCCCTGGAATCGGCTCTCCGATCTAGCACGGCGGCTGCCAATTCTGTGGCTATCCGCCGTACGGTCGGAGGTTCTTCTTTCTCTCCATTTTCAGGACGAAAAATGATTTGAGAAACGCTTGGGGGAACTTGTTTCCAAAACCATGGGAGAAAAAAGCTTTTTATTTTTTATTTATTTATTTATTTTTCATGTCGCGCCCTCCCCCTCCCAAGTCTCCCACAAAGGCGGGCTATTTTTTTTATTTTATTTTTTCAGGCCATTCATTCCCTTCAATCCCTCGGAGTAATTGTTCCAGTCCCCGACTCTGAATGCTTCCAGGGATTTTACTTATCTCTTCACTGTTCCCAAGAAAGACAGTTTCCTCCACCCTATCCTGGATCTAAAGGCGCTCAATTGCCTTGTCCGGACCCGACACTTCTGCATGGAGTCGCTCAGGTCAGTAATTGCCTCTCTGGAGAAGAGTTTCTGTTGTCAATCAACATACAGAATGCATACATTCACGTCTGTTTCTTTGGCCCATCAGAGGTTTCTTCACTTTGCGGTGGGGTCTCTGCATTTCCAGTTTGTGGCTCTACCCTTTGGTTTAGCGTCCGCCCGAGGGTCTTCGCGAAGGTCCTGGCTCCTCTTATCACTCTCCTCCGTACTCGGAGTGGCAGTGATTCCCTTCCTGGGCGACCTCCCGGTGAAGGCTCTGTCCCTAGATGACAACCTGGCCAGCCTCCATATTACCCTGTTGTTCCTGTCTCAGTTCGGGTGGTTGGTAAACTATCCCAAGTCCTCTCTGGTTCCCCGACAGAGGATGGATTTCCTGGGCATGATCTTCGACACTCGACTCGGTTGAGTGTTCCTTCCCCAGGACATGGTAATGGCTCTCCAGGATCGAGTGGCTTGCCTTTGAAAGCCGCCCCCCCTGCCTCTCCGCACGTGCATGCGGGTTCTGGGCTGGATCCCCCTTCGCACAATTCCACTCCCGGCCTCTTCAGCTGGCGATCCTGTCCAGCTGGGACAAGTCCCAGTCGGGCCTCGACAACCTGGTTCAACTTTCCCCTCTTGTGCGCAAGGATTTGTGCTGGCGGCTGCGTCCTCGCACGCTCTCTCTCGGCATGTCCTTTCTTCCCCCATGTTGGCGGGTTATTTCCACAGACGCTAGCCTAAAAGGTTGGGGAGCTGTTTTCGGGTCCCTCACTGCTCAGGGCCTGTGGTTAGCAGTGGAAACTACTTCCCTGCACATCAACATCCTGGAGCTCAGGGCGATTTTTCTGGCTCTCTCCCACTGGACTCACGTTCTCACCGATCTCCCAGCTGGGATCCAGATGGACAACTCCACTGCAGTGGCTTACCAAAACCACCAGGGGAGCACCAGACGCATGAGGGTCATGGAAGAGGCCTCATGCATACTACGGTAGGCGTAAGACTTTGTTCCGGTCCTGTCCACAGTTTATATCCCCGGGGTCGACAATTGGGCAGCAGACTCCCTCAGTTGCCAATGCCCTGACCTGGGCGAGTGGTCCCTTCACCCAGAGGTGTTCCTACAACTCAGTCCTCGTTGGGGCTCGCTGGACGTGGACCTCTTCACCTTCCGTCTAAACCACAAGTTCCCGCGTTACGTCACAAGGTCCCGGGACCCTCTGGCACTGGCCTCAGATGCTCTGGTTCTTCCTTGGTCCCAGTTCAGCCTCTTTATATCTCTTTCCTCCCATTCCGCTCCTTTCCAGGGTCCTCAAAAGCCTGAAGGCGGCCCGTGTCCCAGCGATTCTGGTGGCTCCGGACTGGCCTTGCAGAGCGTGGTATTCGGATCTTCTGTTTCTGCTCGCCTATGCTCCGTGGCATCTTCCTCTACGTCCCGACCTCCTTTCCGAAGATCCGCTCCTCCACCCGAGCTTACCTCGGCTGAGTTTAAAGGCGTGGCTGCTGAAGCTGCGGTCCTGAGGCTCCACGGTATCGCCGTACCTGGAGGGCTTATTTTTTCCTGGTGTGAAGCTGGTCAGTTTCACCCTCTCTACTGCACTATTCCCCGAATCTTGTCTTTTTTCCAGGCTGGTTTTGACAAGGGTCTTCGGCTGGCCTCTCTCAGGGTCAGATTTCGGCCCTGTCTGTTTTCTTCCAGAAACCCCTGGCTTCTCGCCGCCAAGTGAGAACCTTTTCCAGGGGGTTGCTCAGTGTTCCGCCTTTTCGTTCTCCTGTGGGTTTTGAACCTTGTTCTTGACGCTCTTCAGGCCTCTCCCTTTTGAGCCCTTGCAGGATAGCTCTCTTTCATTAGTTTCTTTTAAGGTCGCTTTTCTTGTGGCGATTACTTCCATCCGCAGAGTTTCTGAACTTGCTGCGCATTCTTGCAGGTCCCCTTTCCTGGTGTTTCATCTGGACAAGTTGGTTCTGCGTCCGGTCCCTTCCTTTCTCCCTAAGGTGGTGTCCTCATTCCACATTAACGAGGAGCTTGTCCTTCCATTCTTCTGTCATAACCTCTCTCATCCTAGAGTGTTCTCTTCACCGTTTGGATGTTGTTAGGGCACTTTTCCTCTACCTTCCTTCCGCTGGTCAGACTCTCTCACTTCGTAGTCCCTAAGGGCCTGCAAGCCTCCAAGGCCACCATATCGCGTTGGATTTGGTTGGCTGTCAGGGAGGCCCATGTTGCAAAGGGTAGTGTTCCTCCCTTTCGGTTGACCGCTCACTCCACTAGGGCGGTCGGGGCTTCTTGGGTGGTTCGACATCAGGCCTCGGCTTCCCAGGTCTGCAAGGCTTTTGTCCATAGGTTTTTTTCCAAGTTTTACCACATCCACTCCTTGGCTTCTGCTGATGCCAGTTTGAGTTGCAGGGTTCTGCAAGCATCCGTGAGTTAGTTGCGTTGCATGGCTGTTTTCTGCCCTCCCTCGTGGACTGCTTTAGGATGTCCAATGGTGGTGCTGTGTCCCCCAATGTTATTCACGAGAAAACTGGATTTTTGTACTCGCCGTAAAATACTTTTCTCGTAGGATGCATTGGGGGGACACAGATTCCACCCTCTTTGTTGATCCTCTCTGGTTTAGGACTTGTTCGCTTCTGATTTTATTTTATTTTTCCAGTTGTGCATCTACTGATTTGCTCCTGCATGTGCAGTGGGTATAACCTAGTTAGGAGTAGTCAACCCTTTTCAATTTTTTTTATTTTTTTTTTATAACCCCAGAAAGGCCTGGTGGGTCTGGTCGTGAAAACAGACAGAAATAAACTTTAAAGGAGTAGTGCTATGGGTAGATATTGGTAACCTATCCTGAGGATAGGTTATCAATATCGGATTGGTTTGACACCTGGGGCCCGCACTGACCAGTTATTTGACGAATAGGCAACTCTAATGTGAATGCTTCTTCCTTTTGAGATTGCACTGTAATTACAACTGCTCGTCCCATTCAAGTGATAACGCGCAGTGTAATCTTGAAGAATAAGAAGTGGCTACCTCCTCTTCAAACAGCTGATTGACGGGAGTCCCGGGTGTCGGAGCCCTGTTGATATTAATGACCTAACTGCGCTGCCCCTGTCGTGTAAATGTTCCCTTAAACTTACATGTCTGTTATATTGACTCTGTCTCAGGAGGTTATTGAGAAAAGTTGTCTCCCCTTTCTTATCTATTGTGCCATTCATCTTTTCTTCAAAACGATGTCAACAAGAAACATGTTTTACCACTTGGCATTTGTTTGCACATAAAGGGATTCTGTCTTTTTGGTGCTTGCCTTGCCTTTTTGAAGCTTTTATTATCAGGAGTCGAGTGAATATGAACTTATTTTTTTTTGTTTTTGCCCTTGCAAGTGCACTAAAGGCGGATTCTTCACTGTGAAGTGCTCTCTGCATTGAGTTGAGCGACAGCTGTAGCATCCAACCAGGAGACCATGACAGTTGTCACTCAGAGCTGAGAGGAGGGTCTGTGAAGCAGCTTGGTCCAGGGGACACCTGCCGAAGCAGAATCTGGCAGAACAAAAATTCATATTCCCACTACTCCTGATAACTAAAATGCCACAAAATGTATGTTTGTACTGCTTACCCCAGCCCCTTCGATGGTCAAAACTGCTGACGGTCCTTTTTTAAAGGAGTGTAGAAACAGATAAAATTGATGTAGTCTTTGATTTTCACCTTGTGCAACATTTTCCAATTGTTTTAGAATACACTCGTTCCCATAGTTGACAATTTCTGGTGCATTTTGTTAAAAACCTAAACCCCATTGTTAATAAATCTTCCAGACATCTTTGGTGTCAAAAGATTGGAAATGACCATGACCTTTGTAGTGTTGATTATCTTGATGTCTTGCAACACTGAGGACCATTATTCTTGAAATGATCATGCAGTACTCTTTAATGTTCTGCAGAAATGCTGGCACAGTGAGGCAAATGTTGGAAACAAAGCGAAGTGTGGGAGATACTGGCATAGTAAATGTCCCATCTTCACCTACAGGTAAGGCACTTTATGGGATACCCACATTTTATGTAGTTAAATTGAATTTCATATTAAGTAAAATCTGTTATTTCCAGGAGAAAACTAAATACATTGTTTGTTTTAGCTGTGTCTTCTGCACCAAGCACACCTAATTTAACCCTTCGCACGTCAAGCACCACACAGATGCCTGTGACCCAGTCTCCTGCCAGTAACACACTACAAATGCGGCCACCACCTGACTGGAAATTAATTCAGCAGAAAAGTAAGTGAGATTATTGATAAGAAAAACATTTAAACTGTGTAAAAAAATAAAAATAAAAAATGTTCAATACCCAGTCCAAGCAGTTCTGTGTGAATGGTCACAAGTTGTGGTAATTTTTTTATTTTTGTTACAGTTAACGCTTCCACTATTGGAGCATCTCAAAGTACTCTGAGCAGTCAATCCAAACCTATACCACCAGTTACTACGGCCCCAGTTTTGACTCCAGTCCTTTCTGCTTCTACTACTGCAACTGTTGTTGGCAACAGCCAGGTGTCTACTAGCAACACCCAGCCAGTGTCCGTGTCTCTTCAGTCTTTGCCCGTCATTCTTCATGTTCCAGTTGCAGTACCTTCTCAGACACAGCTCTTACAAGGCACAACAGGAACATTGGTGACAAATCATCAATCTGGCAATGTGGAGTTTATCCAAGTACAAAATCAGTCCACAGTCAGTAATCTTACAAAAACCCCTGTGTCTCTACCTGTTACTAAAGCAATGAACAGCCCTTCAATGTCCAGCTCGGGCATCCAGCGCAATTCTTCAGCTAATTCAATGACTTCTCCAATGACTGTGCAGGCTATGCCAACACATTCACTTAATTTATCCTCGAGGCAATCCCTGCCAAATGTTGGAACGTCTGGTGCATACAATCAAGCAAGTAATCGAAATACGACGCTGTTAAAATCTCCAGTGTCTGCATTTAGCCCCACCACCACCACCACAAGTGACTCGCCCTCTGGAAGTAGATCAGGTGAGTGCATTTGTTTGGTTCCATAAAGGTAAAAATATCTGTAAAGAATAAATTGAGGCAACTGGACGTACTGTAGATTTCTTGAAAACGTTTCACTCGTTCTAGAAATTTACAGTACGTCCAGTTGCCTTGATTTATTCTTCACAGATGTATACCATGACCTGGATAAATGAGAACCTTCACAGACATAAAGGTAAAAGTTTTTCTAGACAGAGTTGACAGGGGGCTATTTTTTGACATTTCAGATAAGCAAAGCTTGCTATTTTTTTCTTAAGCTGTCAATCAGTGGCAAGTTTTTTTTTTTTTTTTTTTTTGTTTCTTTGTGAACTTACAATATTACCTTTTAATTTACAGAATTACAGATTAATCGGACACCAACAGCAGAGACTACTTCAAACAAGCGTTGCTTAACAGATGGTACTGCACAGGTATGTTTGCTGAAAATCTATATTTTTATAAGATTGATAGTAGTTAAAGGTTGTCCAGCTGTTATTGGTCGTCGGGGGTCTTAATCCCAACCCCCACCAATTAACTGTTTGAAGATGAAGCGGCGGTCCATGCAAGCACCTCGGAAGTGCATTGTAATTTAAGTACTCACTCCATTCACTTGAACTTCTAATTCCACTTCTGTTTCACGGGAAACGGGGCATAGTGCAAAGACCAGGAAGCATGGAGCACCACCCCTTCTCAAACAGCTGATCAGCGGGGATGCTTGGTGTCAGGCCCCTACCGATATATTGAGGACCTAGCCTGACAAAAGGTCATACATTTTAACAGCCGGACAACCCCTTTAAAATCTCACAGGTTCTTAAGGTGCTTTATAAATTCTTCAAGTGCTTGTTTACTTTTGAACATCAGGGCATATAGGGGGTAAAGGAAGGGGACTAGAATAAAAGCTACTCTGCAGCTCCAGATCTGGTGGACTTCAGCCATTCTTGCATTACTTTGACCTTTTATTTGAATGTAATGCTACAAATTCCCCGCAGCGACCTGGCATTTTGAAATGGAATTGTCCTTTATTAATCTGTGTATAAAGTATGTTAAACTTTAATACATTGCATTGTACTTCTTGTATGAAGGGGAAATGTCCATCTTCAGTTTATGGTAAATAAAGGATAGTATATGTAATAGTGATTTCTCGCCCATTTTCCTTGGGGGACACAGACCTTGGGTATAGCTCAGCTCCCTAGGAGGCGTGACACTAAGTAAAACTGTTAAGCCCCTCCTCCATCAGCTATACCCTCAGCCTGGAGATAGAGGCTACCAGTTTTAGCTTAGTGTCCAAGGAGGCAAGACACCCCCTGCTACTGCAGGGCTGTTTTCTCCTTGTTTTAATTTTTTCTCTAATTTTGTTATTTTATTTTTGTTTTTTCCTAGGGATACCAGAGACGCATTGGACCTCTCTGTTCTCCCGGGGTTGAGCTGCACCAGTGCCAACGTATTTGCGCTGCTGCCTCCCCCACTGAAGCAATAGGAGGATCTGGGCAGCACCGGCTCCCCTACATCCCGCCAGCTAGGGGGTCGCCCGCACGCCAAGCCCCTCTTCCAGCTTCCTGCCACTGCGGTGCCAGGGGCTGAAGGGGCGACCCTGCTGGAAGGAAATGAGGGTGAAGACAGGTAAGATGGCTTTTCCAGCCCATTCCCTGTCCCTGTTGCACTGGGTTCGGGGGGGGGGGCACCCGTGGTCGGCCGTTTCCTGCGCTTCTCAGAGCGCTCTGTGGGATCTCCCCATCTGCCTGCTTTTCATGTACCTCCCGATCTTACACATCCCGCCGCCGCCCGCTGCTTAAAAGATAGCCCCTGCTTCTTACTACCTCCCCGCCGCCGCCCGCTCCGTACCGTGATCGAGGGGGCGGGGCTTAGGCCCGGCATCGGCGGTTCGGTTCGGCGGGACGGGGGTCAGGTGACCACCTTACCTTCCGACGTCCGGTTATAGACCCGGGGCCGGTTCTTCTTCCTCTGGCCCAACCCAGGATAGACGCAAGAAGCCGTTTTTTCGGGCGCAACCTACCTGGCGCAAGACCCAGCCTGCACGGGCTACCACAGGCCAGCAGCCCTCTGCCTGAAGGTGCGCCCCCACCCACCCGGGTGGGGGGCCGCCTTCTCCTTTTCAGGAACGTTTGGCGGAACCACATCTCAGATGCATGGGCGCTCGAGATTGTATCTTGCGGGTACAAGATCGAATTTGCGGCCATTCCGCCAGACCGTTTCTTCCGGTCCCGTCCTCCGCGGGACCCCGTACGAGCGGCCTCTTTCTTCGCGGCCGTTCGCTCACTCATGGACAAGGGTGTCATCGCCCCGGTGCCTCCGACGGAAAGGTTCAGGGGGTTCTACTCGAACCTCTTCGTGATCCCCAAAAAGGAAGGCTCGGTGCGACCGATCTTGGACCTGAAGCGCCTGAACCGCTTCCTCCGCCTGCAGAGATTCCGGATGGAGTCTCTCCGGTCCGCAGTGGCCTCCCTGGAAAAGGGGGATTTCATGGCCTCCATCGACGTTCAGGATGCATACCTCCACGTTCCGGTTGCTCCATGTCATCACCGCTTCCTACGCTTCGCGGTGGGGGACGATCACTTCCAGTTCGTTGCCCTTCCCTTTGGTCTAGCAACGGCTCCTCGGGTGTTCACCAAGGTCCTGGCCCCTGTCTTGGCCCTTCTACGTTCAAGAAGTGTTTTTCTTCTTCCGTACTTGGACGACATCTTGGTCAAGGCACCCTCCCTTTCACAGGCATCCGGCAGTGTGGATCTCACTCTGGAGACCCTGACGCGGTTTGGTTGGATTATCAACCACCCCAAGTCTTCCCTTACCCCCTCCAGACGGCTGATCTTCCTGGGGATGCTCCTGGATACGGAACTGGCAGAGGTCCGTCTTCCGTCGGACAAGCGTCTGGCCCTTCGCGGGTCGGTTCGCAGCCTTCTCCGTCATCACCGGCCTTCCCTCAGATCCGGCATGCGGTTGCTGGGGAAGATGGTTGCCTGTTTCGAGGCAGTGCCGTTCGCACAATTCCATTCCCGCACCTTTCAGAGGGCGATTCTGTCGGCCTGGGACAAATCACCGAGGAGTCTGGACAGGACCTTCCTTCTGCCTCCCCTGGCTCGGGCTTCCCTCAACTGGTGGTTGCATCTCCCTCTGAGGGGGAGGTCCTTCCTTCCACTGAACTGGCTGGTGATTACCACCGACGCCAGCTTACGGGGGTGGGGGGGGGGTTTTCCCTCCCCGATCCGTCCAGGGCGTTTGGTCTCTATCGGAGTCCAGACTTCCGATCAACATTCTGGAGCTGAGGGCAGTTCTTTTGTCCCTCAGACACTGGACCCATCTACTGAGGGGCCGCCCTGTTCGGATCCAATCGGACAATGCCACGGCGGTGGCGTACATAAACCATCAGGGAGGCACCCGCAGCGCTGCGGCGATGCAAGAGGTGTCCCTCATTCTCCTCTGGGCGGAGACGCACGTGCCAGCCTTGTCTGCGATTTACATCCCGGGGGTAGACAACTGGGCGGCAGATTTCCTCAGCCGGTCCACCATCGATCCGGGAGAATGGTCCCTGCACCCAGAGGTGTTCGAGGCCCTTTGTCTTCGCTGGGGTCGCCCCGACGTGGACCTCATGGCCTCCAAATTCAACCGCAAGGTTCCCCTATACGTATCCAGGGCACGGGACCCGGAGGCTTACGGCGCCGACGCGCTTGTCCTTCCGTGGTGCCAATTCTCCCTTCTGTACATCTTTCCTCCTCTTCCCCTCCTGCCACGGGTTCTTCGGAGGATCGCGGCAGAGGGCGTTCCCGCGATTCTGATCGCCCCGGATTGGCCCCGTCGGTCCTGGTACGCCGACCTAATGTTGCTGTTGGCAGACGTTCCGTGGCCACTGCCCTCCAGGGAGGACCTTCTCTCTCAAGGTCCGATCTTCCACGAGCATTTAGGCTCGCTACGTTTGACGGCGTGGCTGTTGAGACCGCCGTCTTAACGCGACGGGGTTTCTCCGCGGACGTTGTCCGCACCATGATCCGTGCTCGTAAACCCGTATCTTCGAGGATCTACTATCGGGTTTGGAGGTCCTATCTGGGGTTCTGTGAGTCCCGGAGCGTCCCACCTCTCCGGTTTTCTCTTCCCACGATCCTGTCCTTCCTCCAGTCGGGCCTGGACCTGGGGCTGGGCCTCAGTTCTCTGAAGGGACAGATTTCGGCGCTGTCTATTCTTCTCCAGCGTCCCCTGGCCCCTCTGGGGCCGATTAAGACCTTTTTGCAAGGGGTGGCTCACTCTGTTCCACCGTATCGCCCTCCGGTTCCTTCCTGGGACCTGAATGTGGTGCTCTCGGCGCTTCAATCTGCCCCCTTCGAGCCCTTGCGGGAGGTCTCCCTTCGCCTTCTGTCCTGCAAGGTCATCTTTCTTGTGGCCATCACGTCTCTCCGGCGGGTGTCTGAGTTGGCGGCTCTTCTTGTTCCGAACCTTTCCTGATCTTCCACCAGGATAAGGTTGTGCTCCGACCAGTCCCGGCTTTCCTGCCAAAGGTGGTCTCCGCCTTTCACATCAATGAGGACATCGTCCTTCCGTCGCTCTGTCCCTCTCCTTCCCACTCCAGAGAACGGGAACTGCACCGTCTGGATGTGGTCAGGGCATTGAGGATTTACTTGGAGGTCACCGGATCCTTCCGGCGCACGGATTCCCTGTTTGTGGTCCCGGAGGGTTCGCGCAAGGGTTTGGCGGTCTCCAAGGTGGCCATTGCCCGGTTCATTAAACTGGCGGTGTCTGAGGCTTATCGAGCCAAGGGTAGGGCTCCGCCTTTCGGCGTCACTGCTCATTCCACCAGAGCAGTCGGGGCTTCCTGGGCGCAGAGGCATCGAGCCTCGGCTGAGCAGTTGTGCAAAGCGGCCACTTGGTCCTCTTTGCACACTTTCACCAGGTTCTATAGGGTGCATACGCACGCGTCGGCGGATGCTGCTTTGGGCCGCCTGGTCTTGCAGGCTGCGGTTTCCTGATGCTCCGGTGGTCCGCCTTGGGTTATGGTCCCTCCCTTCTTGGACTGCTCTTGAACGTCCCAAGGTCTGTGTCCCCCAAGGAAAATGGGCGAGAAAAGGAGATTTTTGTATAACTTACCAGTTAAATCTCTTTCTCGCTCTTCCTTGGGGGACACAGCACCCACCCTTCTGTGTTTGGTTCTAGGGTTTTGGCTGGCGCCCCGTTGGGTTGTTGGCTGTTGTTTGCATTGTTGGTTGTTTCCTTTCACTACTTGGACACGCAACTGGTAGCCTCTATCTCCAGGCTGAGGGTATAGCTGATGGAGGAGGGGCTTAACAGTTTTACTTAGTGTCACGCCTCCTAGGGAGCTGAGCTATACCCAAGGTCTGTGTCCCCCAAGGAAGAGCGAGAAAGAGATTTAACTGGTAAGTTATACAAAAATCTCCTTTTTTCCCATTTACTTACTAGCAGCCATTTAACTTGTTAAATTAAAAGCATTCACAACATTTTGAGATGCACTGAATGATTTGGTGAATACATATTGCTTACTATTTTTCTCCCAGGGTGGCAAAGGTGCAACTGGTGTTATTGACCTTACACTGGATGATGAAGATGCTCAAATGTCCACTCGTGGTGAGTTTGTCCATTTTTTTTAAATGAAGACCTAGACATTACATGACTATTGTATGAACATTTAAAAATCCTAAGTTAATGAGGCAAAATATTTCATATTTTTACAGTAGATTCAAGAAGGAGCAATGCTTCATCTATACCAACAAGTACACAGTCATCGCAGCCGATGGGTCGCCAGCTCCAGCAGGCAAACACTGTGCAGACCTCATCTGCTTCTGCTGGGCTGCCATCTCAAGCCACTATACATGTTTTACCAACAGGTACCAGCAAATGTCCATTGTCTTTATAACATTTAATTCAATTAATAGGTGACCCTGAGGGAAAATGTCCGACTGCTGGTCTTCCGAGAATCGGTGATGTTCAATTTCTCTGCAGCTCTACCACAGGGGTGCTAAATATTACACAGTTACAATGATATTAGCATGCTGTCTGTGTAATGCACTACTCCTCCTTGGCTTCCTCCAACAGTCCCATAGAGTTTGAATAGAGTGTCTGTGCTCGGCTGGCACCCAGTTCAAACGAGGGACTATTTTCATGATTGTGGGGATCCCAGCATTCGGCCCCTCGCCGATCTCACACTTTCCACTGGCCACCTGTCCTATTAATAGGTGATACGTTGTCATTCAACCACTTTAAGCACAAATATCATTAAAGTATACTGCCATATTTGTATTTAAAAACTGTATACAGCTGTACATATTACACAGTAGTAGCACACTAAAAATGCATTGACAACTATGTGGAAATAAAAGTAAGCAAATATCTGAGTATAGAAAATGATGTATGATAACTTGGTGAATTGGTCTGTGTGCTGATGGAAGTGAAAATGCAGGCTTAGATAAAATGTTACATGCAAGGACTGACAAAAATAGAAGTATTTATACAAGTCCTATACTTGGGAACCAATGAATGGGTGCAGTATTTGATAAGAGTTTGATACCTGCTTTTACGTCTTTTTATAAGTTGTGAAATAAAGCCTCTAGTGAGATGAAAATTGGTGATATTCATAGCTTCTTTTATACATTGAACACAGCCTTAGGATCCTCAGGATGCGGACATTGTGCATGACCAATTGGTAGTGAAGACTATCACCAGAAAATGTTCTGTTAAACCAGGCATGGTTCCTTCTAGGACTAGTTCAGCTGAATATAATTTATTTTACTTGCTCAGTTGCTTCATTTTGGGGACAATTCTTTTAAGGCTCCTTTCACAATCCGTTTGTGGCTTCCATCACAGAAATTGTCAAAAATAGCGGAGAAAAAAAAAAAGTTCTAGTCAATGAGATCTGTTAGGTTCTTTGTGTCCGACACTTCTGTTATTTTCATTCTGCTCTCATAATGGAGCTGAAGAATGTAAAAAAAAAAACGAGCGCTGATGTGAAAGCAGCCTATTCCATATGCAAATAAGCAGTTAATGACGCAGTGGATCAGGAAGTGTAAGGTATCTTTACACTCAGCTGGGCTATACCTACCAAGGCCTTGCGCCTGGTCTAATAGTGGATTTCCCATGGTCAGTTTTTTTTCCACATGGTCAGTATTTGGATATTTTGCTTCAGCCAAAACCAGCAGAGGAACCTACAGAGAAAAGGTAAAATGGAAATATTCTATGTTTTGGACTTATTTTGGTTTTGCCTTACTAACGGAGGCAAAATAGTGACCCTGTAAAAGTGGGGCTTCATCACGATTTCAGCTGCCATGCAATTCTTGTGTAGATTTGGTATATCCATACTGCTGTTGAGTATATGCGACAATTGAAGCATGGCTTTTTTACATTTCCATATTAACCAGTGCAGTCTTTTTTTAAAGCAAAAAAAAAAAAACAAGGCCTTTAGGTGGGAGAACCGTCAGGGGATATATTAAAATAGGCCAGATAAGGCTTTGTTCACATCACTGTTCAGCCTTTTCGTTTTCCTGCTCCATTTAGGAGCAGGAGAATGGAAAGGATGGATTTGGCACATAACTGACCCGATTGGAACGATTAGGGTCCATTAGGCTTCCGCTCAGAAAAGTTTTGAGCGGAGACAAAAGTCGTGCATACAGGACTTTTTGTCTTTGCTTCAAAAATATTCCTCTGAGCGGAAACCTAACGGACCCCTTTATAGTCTAAGGGGTCCTTAGGTTCCGTTCGGCTCAGTTATGTACCCAATCCGTCCTTTCCATTCTCCTGCTCATTTTCTGAAGGAGCTGTGGAAAATGTAAGGTGGAATCTGATTGGTTGCTGTGGGCAACTAAGCCAGTTCTACGTTACACCAGTTTGATAAATGACCCAATTGTTCCTTTTGGAGAATTGCCTAGAAGAAAGCTTACAGCAAACTAGTTATAAGTAGTGTATTCAGGAGTCCAGAAATCCCTTGGCTACCTTATTATTGAGCGATGGAATGTCGCTGCCTGGCCTTGTCAATCAAGTGTAGTGGGGCATGGCCAGAGGTGGGAGAACGGAGCCTCTAGGGGCAGGATCAATGCCCCCCTGCTCCTAGAGGTTCATTTACACAATAACGTCAGCACCCAGTGAGATTGCACTAATATAGTTATGTTCAGCTGACATCAGTACATCACTAATGTCAGCCAGGTTAATAACCATTTTCCTGCTAACAGAAACCCTTTAAAGAGGACCAGTGACATCTCTTGACATGTCTGTCTGTTTTAGTAGTTACTTGCATTTTCCATGTAGTGGCAATTCTGGAGACTTGTTTCTTATAATTCTATGTTGTACATTCTTTGCTTATTCCTGGTTAGAAGCTTATAAATAAAAGGTACAGATGGGTGTTACCAGTTGCGGGTGTGTCCCTGCACAGTTTGACAGTGGCGGCAACTGCCACAAAACAAATATTTACCTTGGGCTTCGTTCACATCACAGTTCTGCTCCGTCTCATCATACAGCTGATCAGCAGCTTTTCAATGATTTCATTGTTATTGCCCCTATATGGAAAATAAATCGGAAACATGGATTATATATGTAAGATGTGTATATGTCTGCAGAATACAATTAGCACTGCATAAAGTGTAGTACATAATAAAAGTTTGTAAATATGGTTATTTGGTTAGTGGATAAAGTCTAATGAGCCATTTCTTACTTCCTCTCAAGCCCAGACAACGGTTAATATAACACAACGGCCAGGAACTCAGACTACACCAAGAGCTGCAGCTCCTCGAGCATCAAGCAACCCACATATGGTTTACACTACAACTGCCCTCCCCACAGTACCTTCACAGACTCCTATACGCAGCACAGTCATGCAGAGCCAAAACCTGCGGCAGATCAGTCCGCAAACTGGAGGTAAGGCTATCCTGTACGTGCATTCACGTTGTCCCCCTGCTGTCCCCTTATACAGATCATGATGGTAGGGGTCTGCTAGATTATCTGTGCGCACAGAAATGCAGTTCTTGTCATTTGGGAGCACCACTCATTATGTAAGCTTTGTCCAGAGGTTTTTAGTAACTGGACTCGTTATTTCAGCAGCACTCGGTGCCACCTGAGTCGGCTTGTTAATTAATAGGCTTTTGGCACAGGCGCCATGAAACTGGACCCCTAATCTGCATAGAGTGAATGAGAAGTGGTTAATAAATCCAGTTATCAGGTTGCCTGAAATATGGCAACACCCATATTCACAAGTTAAATCTAAACCTTTTTGGGAAAAAATACTCTTTTGCTTTTGGCTTTTATCATAGAAAGTATAGGAAACCTGTAGATACTCGGACAGTAGAGGAGATGAAAGCTGAAGGTGCAGAGCGCTCAAAGCAGCCGCATTGTCCCTTTTGTTTTTACAGCGGTTAAGACACCTTTTAAAGGACTTGTACAGGATTATAAAAATGATGGCTTTTTTTTAATTCGCACACTTGTCCATATTATTTGTGATGGGGTGCATTCACAAGACTCTATGTATTTTGCAGTCCACAAAACACGGATCCACAAAAAATATATTTTTGGGGTGGGGGTGGGATCCTTTGTAACAATGTCTTTTCTTGTCCGCAAAATGGACAAGAATAGGACATGTTCTATATTTTTTTTTATTTTTATTTTTTTTTGGCTACAAAACGGATATACAGATGAGGACAGCACATGGAGTTCTACGGACCCATTGAAATAAATGGGTCGGCCAAAAATACATGTTCAGTAGTGTATTGTCATAAGACTACAACAAATGCCCTTTTCCAACTACATTCTATGAATTACTAAAACTTCACTTTTATTGATATAGGTTATAAGCTCAACTGATAAGACAACAAACAGAAAAAAAAACCTATCAGGATGAGCTGAGGTCATTGCACTTGTCGTGCTGGTCTATAGGCTTGGCAGCCTATCACAGTTTCTCAGCTTGTCTGCATTGGTGGCCGTGCGCTGCCACTGGCGCTTATACATTCAGACTATCTGTCTCTACCTCCTATATGTGTTTTGCATAGCGCTCACTACCTGTGCTAAAATACTAACTCAGAGGCTGCCCCCAAACATGTTTCGCAGAGCGTTCTGCGTGTTCAAGGGTTTGGGCAGTCTAAAAATGCGGCTTAGATGCAGACCAAAAATACGGTTGTGTGAATGGGCCCATACTGCAACTTGGCACTATTAACGTCAGTGGAGCGGAGCTGCAATTCCAGACACAACCCAAGTACAGGGGCGGTGTGGTTTCTGTAAGAAAGCGGCCATGTTCCTGTAATCCTGTACAACCCCTTTAAACTAGACTATTTTGTTGGATTCTACTGCAGTAAATTGGAAACAACATACTTCTCTACTCACTAGTTTGTAACCCACCTCTGTTTGTGACTCTTACTGACCCGTTTTGCAGAATGCAGTAACCGGTGTAACACATACTTTTAGTATCTGTGAGAAACTGTACATATTATACCACACAAGAATACCCTATATATGAAATGCCTTTATTATTGCTACATATATTGAACAAAGCTGTTCCATGTCAACCATTTTTCCCCTGTGTTTTCAATGTTATTTCTATATATGTCTGTTGTATTATTGTTCTATAGCTTGCATATAATGTTGTAGGCCTAAAGCCTATTGCTTGCTACTTGAAATCAAAGACTAAAATGGATTAACAAAATGAAGTGTATAAGTATATTTTGACCCTTATTAATTAAAAAGTATAGGAAAGAAGTGATCAATATTTGTAGATAATAAAACGTAACTTTTATTTAATCTTTTATATATAAAAAAATAGCCCCAATTCCAGGGTTAGGTTCCGGACAGACCCTTGCTTTAGTGGGTGTCCCATAGTTAGGCCTTAGGGCTATTGTAGTACCCACTCTAGGGTAATTATAGGGAATTTTAGTCCGGATCCCTACCAGTGTGCAGCAAGATCACCACCAACTACCAAGGATTCTATACATCATAGATCCATGAGGTAACTGCGGCACAATTGGAGTCGTAGGACAAACGGGTTATCATTTATTTAGTGCCGCTGTGCAGCCCTTTTTCTACCTGTTGAAGTGGTATGTTTACCAGTCAGTAACACACTTCCATAGAGGTTCTGTGGAGTCAGTTATATACTTTCATAGAAGTTCTATATACTGCGGATTACTATTTGAGGTATATTTTATATACTAATCTAAGGGGCTATTTTTTTATATATAAAGGATTAAATAAAAGCAAAGTTCTATCCTCTACAAATATTGATCACTAAAATGGATTACATCAATTCAATGTGATTTTCTTTCTTTTTGGAATATTTAGGAGTGTCTGTAAGAATGCCACAAACTGCTGCATATGTAGTAAATAATGGGATGCCTATCAGTTCTACTGGACCACAACTCACAGTTCATCATCGACCTCCACAAGTAAGTTCCCATTCACGCTTGATTAGCATTTAGAGAAGGCAAACGTTTAGTCCCCAATCTGTAATAAAGAGGCTTTTTACAGTCTTACAACTGTGACAATCCTTGTGCAGTGATCAAATGAACATTCGCTTATTTGTTAATCGCATCTTTATGGTGACATAAAAACTGTTTGTTTGCATAAATCTTCTTGTGTAACCTCTTATTAAAGTGAAGTGAGCATGTGGAGTAAGGAAAAACAAATGACTAATTAAGCAATCAAATTTATGGGAATAATACAATGATTCACACATGAATACAAGTAAACAAGCGTTGATCCACTTGTTGTATCGACAATCGGTGCTCATAACAATTTATCTGTTTGTGTAAAAGGACCCTTTCATTTCTTTACTGAATGTTGATAATCAAAAATATTGAGCTATATTTTATTATCCAGTGTTTACAGATCATATTAACAGAATATAAAGAAAAATGAATACGAAACTGTTTTGCTCACTATGGTGTTTTATTCCCTTAGGAACCTGCAAGGCCAATCCACCCAGCCCCACTTCCTGAAGCTCCTCAGCCCCAGCGACTTCCACCAGAAGCTGCTTCAACATCTCTTCCTCAGAAACCTCATCTGAAATTAGCCAGAGTACAAAGCCAAAATGGAATTGTCCTATCCTGGAGTGTATTAGAGGTAGACCGTACCTGTGCCATTGTAGATAGCTACCACCTGTATGCTTATCATGAAGACCCAACTGCAACCTCTTCATCACAGTGGAAAAAAATTGGTGAAGTGAAAGCGCTACCTCTTCCAATGGCATGTACTCTTACACAGTTTGTTTCAGGCAGCAAATACTATTTTGCTGTTCGGGCAAAGGACATTTATGGCCGCTTTGGACCTTTTTGTGATCCACAGTCAACGGATGTTATCTCTACTCAAAGCAGTTAGGAAGTAGTGGAATTCTTCCTCCTGAAGTTTTCTATTAGAAAAGATATCCTGCATGAAATCTATTTTAGATGAACTACTGGGTTTTCATAATGGAAACCATGTACAGCACTTGTCTATTGTCACAAATTAGCTTGCATTTCTGCCAAGAACTTTTGAAATGTCTTTTTGTTAAGACCAATCTTCTGCAGAATGTGAATTGATTTGAAATGGTTTCTTTGACTTCACTAATCCTGAGTGCTTGCGTATCAGTAGGCCAAAACCAAGCCACTTGACTGAAATGGAGAGGACTAGCAGCTATTGTGAAAGCTGTGTGCCAGGAACTACTGACAGAGGAGACACAATTGGATATATAATTTTCAATAGAATTGGAATGTCTTTCTTTGATACTTGGGAATGTGTAGCTCCTAAAATAATGAGTATTACAGAGGAAATCCAGTGTTTTGTGGTTTATTCATATACAAAGGCAAAACTTATATTTAATCCCCACTGGCTGGGGACACCGATCAGTTGTTTGTGACAGATAATATGGATTAACAAGCTAATGTCTTGTGTTTATTTTCTTTTTTTATACCTTTGTGACCTTTTTCTTTTGTGCCTTAACTTGAAAAAGGACTGTTTTCAGTATTTGGTCTCTATCCCATCCATCCCTTTATTGGTCTATTACATTCTCCCATATCCCAATGCCAAAGAGCAGTTGTTTTAAAACTCAAAATGTTTTTATTTTTTTCCCCTTTTTGAGTGTCTTTCTGCTGCTCCTCCTCCCACCAATTTTCTATTCTAAACAAATAAATAAAAAATAGTTCAGGAATTGTGCAGGCTGTCCTGTCTTGCACACTCGCTCTCTTTCTACAGTTTACATTGTTACTGTGTTTGAATATGGTTTTAAAATTTAAATGGAACATTCAGTTGTATTGGTTGTTGCACATCTAACAATTCTACAACTTGATTGTGCCTCCTTAAATGAAACTTATTTTATTATATCAGGATAAATTGCATGAATTGCTTCATATTTACAGTGTACCCTCGCTGTTTTTTGGGAGGACAGGTATTTTTGTATTAGATTTTTTTTCCAGCTGCAAAATCTTTACATGGAATTTCAGTATAGGAATTAGTTTTTGTTCTGAAAATTCAGATGTCTTATGCAAACCACATTACATATTTCTAAATTGTGCTTTTATTAATTGAAGTAAAATGGTTATTGCAACGCAGTACACTCTGTCGCCAGGACTGAGCTTGTTTACTGCTTTACATTAGAAACTTTACATTAGGATTTGTGCAGCTGGTAAATTCTTCCATTAAATCCTAAACCTTACACTCCAACTCTTGATGTAATAATCCTTCTAAGCAGGTAAACACTGGTCACCAGGTTGTAATACTCTGCTTGCAAGAGATATTGTTACGTTGTATGTAAATAAATATTTTTACAAATGTCAAGATTTTTGTATTTTTTTTTTTTGTTTTAAATCTATGAATTTCCTTGACTCATTGTTGCAAAAATGTCCAGCCTAGCTGTAAAGAAGCACATCACTTCCAGTGTTGTTGATTACCTTCTGCTGTAATACTGTCAAGATGCATACAGTTATACAGTACTTTCTAATCTGTTGGCATTTTATTTATTTTTCATTGGTAAAAGGGACACACACAATGAGCTCTGAGGGAGTTAAACAAGAAAAAAAAAACATGTAAAGCATGCCGAAGCTTTGAATAAAAGCACCCACCACTGGGGAGAAAACGCCACAAAGTAAATGTTTTTGTGAGAGTTGGAATTAATAATTTTCTTGCTCTTGTATCACTGACTTCTGGCTGACTGCATTTTAAATAGTTGGTTTAAAGGGAACCTGTCACCTCCAAAAACCATCCCAAGCCAGTAGCATGTTTCCGACGATAATTTTCTCCCTGAAGGCCATTGCAGCTAAAGCTCAGAAAACGTTCTTTTATCTCCTGCTGGCGTGCTTCGCTAGTCATGCTTGAAGTCAAGGGGGGCAGCGGCCTTGCTTCAAGTCAAGATAACCACGCCCCCTTTGCTGTGACTGACAGCCGGCAGTTCGGCTGGCTTTGCCGAACTCTGCATAAGCGCTGTCAGTCACAGCGAAGGGGTAGGGAAGGGTGTGTGTTTATCTTGACTTGAAGCATGACTAGAGAAGCGCGCTGGGCAGGGGATAAAAGAATGTTTTCTGAGCTTGAGCCGCGTCGGCCTTCAGGAAGAAAATTATCGTTTGAAACACGCTGCTGGCGGCTTGGGATGGTCTTTGGAGGTTACGGGTTCCCTTTAAAAATATCCTTAGATTTTTGTGTATATATGATATCGGCAAACCTTTGGTCCACCAGATTTGGCTACAGAAAAATATCATGCTCCTAGTGTGATTCTGCATTTAGATATACTGATCAGCCATATAATTCAAGATTGGTTTCCACTATCCTTTATGCCCTCTGACAGCATCTGTGAGAGGTCATTCCCCATCTGGACAGGAACTTCCAAGATTGTTCATAAGGAACCTGCTCTTCATCAGTTAGTTACTTTTTACTGTCCATGATTGTGTCTTCGGGCTCCTTTTCTCTCCAGTTCTATGGGCATAGAGAGTACCTTTCAGAGTCTGTCTTCACCAGGAGCAGTTCTTAAGACCAGAGCTTCTCCTCTTCCTGCAGCAGAAGGCTGTGGGGTACCCAGAAGATCCAACTGCTGTGGTACCGGTTGGTCTGAGATGGGACCCTGCGTGATTACAGCACATGGGGGGGGTGCTCCAGTGTTCTGGCTGGCGTGCACCTGCATCGGAAGTTACTTCATGTTGGGGTGTTAGCTGTGTCTGGCCTTCTTTGTGACGGGGCTACACTGAGGAGTGGATGTTCCTGTGAGCATTAAGCTGTGCCAATGTGACATCATGATGTGTGCGCATGCCAGAAGTGGTGTATGCATTCTGGAAGAAGGATACCAGCAGAGAGGCTTGGTGTGCCTGTTTAAGAGGAGAACTCTGGACAGCCACCATGGGTAGACCTTGTAGCTGCTGAATTGTGGTTAATATACCCAGTTAATTCTCCTTTGTTAGCATGGAAGAGGTAGAGCTCTCTCAACAGAGTGGAAGGATCCTGTTTCAGAGCCTGTCTCGGCACTCCTGGTGGGGGTAAGAGGGGTTGTACTTCAATACTTCCCAGGGTCATTCAGAAGGAAAAGTCTAATTTGGGTCTGGTTCACTTGTCCCTGCATTGAAGGAACCCAATCTTTTTTTATTGGGGGGGAGAGTAGACATATTAAAAAAAAAAAAAAAGTGCCAAAGAAGCCATTTTGGGTCACCTTGCCTCACAAAAAGTATATTACCAAGAAATAAAAAGTGTGTATATACCCCAAAATGGTACCAATCAATTCTTCATCTTATCCTGAAAAAAATAACACCCTACATAAGAAAATCGGTTTAAAAAAAATAAATAAAACAATGTGTGTCTTAGAAAATGGCAAAACAAATGCTTTTACTGTGTAAAACGTACCTAATAAGTATTTTTTTTTCTTCTTTTTTTGTTATTGCCGTGTCCGTAACCTGCTCTACCCCATCAGTTGAACGTTATAAAAAATAAAACATGTGCCAAAACAGCCATTTTGGTTACCTTGCCTTACTTAAAGTGTAATACCAATAGATCAAAAAATCTTATGTACCTCAAAATGGTACCAATCAAACCATCATCTAATTCCTGAAAAAATGAGCCACTACCTAAGACAATCACCCGAGAAAATAAATAAAAAATAAATATGGCTCTCGGAACATGGCAACAAAAAAACCAAAAACAAGATTTTATTATCTTCAAAAATGCTTTTACTGTGTAAAACTTAAAAAAATAAAATAGACATTGTTAGGTATTGCCACATCTGTAACAAGCAGCTCTATAAAAATATTACATGATCTACCCTGTCAGGTGAACCCTGTGAAAATTAATAAGTAAAAGTAAAAATAAGTTTAAAAAAATTGTGCCAAACAGTAATTTTTTGGGTCACCTCTTCTTCCAAAATGCATAATATCGAGTAATCAAGAATTCATATCTACCCCAAAATGGTATCAATGAAAGTATCAACTCTTCATGCAAAAAAAAAAACCCTCACAACAAATTGTTCAAAAATGTAAAAAAACAATGGTGTCCATAAACTAATCCATCAAAATCTGTGCTGCAAAAGCCATATGGCGCTCCTTCCCTTCTGAGTCCTGCCATGTGCCCGTACAGCAATATACCACCACATATGGGGTGTTGCCGTATTCAGGAGAAAATGAGTAACAAATAATGGTGTGCTTTTTCTCCTGTTGCCCCTTGTGAAAATGAAAAATCTGGGGCTAAAACATTTTATTGGAAATGAAATTATTCTTTTTAACAGCCAAGTGTTTCTAAATTCTGTAATGTATACAGAATTCTATAACGCTTATGGGGTCAAAGTGCTCAGTACACCCTTTAATAAATTCTTTGAGGGGTTTAGTTTCCAAAATGGGGTCACTTTTTGAGGGTTTCCACTGTAGTGGTATGTCAGGGTCTCTTCAAATACAAAATGGTGCCCCAAAAACATTCTAGCAAAATCTGCCTTCAAAAACCATATGGTCCTCCTTTCCTTCTGACCACTGCCACATGTCCATATAGCAGTTTACCACCACATATGGGGTATTTCTGTAAACTGCAGAATCTGAGTAATGTATAGTGAAGATTATTTTGCTGTTAATCCTTGTTGCAATTCAAGATCAAATCTATAAAAATAAAAAATAATTTTTAAATTTCACCTCCATTTTCCTTTAACACCTCAAGGGTTAACAAAGTTTGTAACATCAGTTTTGAATAATTGAGGAGTGTAGTTTCTAAAATGGGGTAATTTTCGGGTGGTTTCCATTATGTAAGCCCCTCAAAATCACTTTATAACTGAATTGGTTCTTTAAAAAATGGTTTTGGAAATTTTCTTAAAAAAATGCTTCTAAAGTTCTAAGCTTTCTAACATCCTAAAAAAATTTAATGACCTTTACAAAATGTCAACATGTGGAATGTTGATGGATAACTATTTTATGAGGTATTGCTACAGTCAGGTCCATAAATACTGGGACATCGACACAATTCTAACATTTTTGGCTCTATATACCACCACAATGGATTTGAAATGAAACGAACAAGATGTTCTTCAACTGTCAGCTTTTTTTTTTCTTTTCTTTTTTCTCTTCAGACTGTCTGCTTTAACCTGAGGGTATTTACATCCTAATCATGTGAACGGTGTAGGAATTACAACCATTTGCATATGTGCCTCACAACTTTTTAATACTTGGTTGCAAAACCTTTGCAGTCAATTACGCATAGACCTCACCCGACGCTGGGTTTCATACCTGGTGATGCTCTGCCAGGCCTCTACTTCAACTGTCTTCAGTTCCTGATTTTTCTTGGGGCATTTTCCCTTCAGTTTTGTCTTCAGCAAGTGAAATGCATGCTCAATCGGATTAGGGTGATTGACTTGGCCATTTCATAACATTCCACTTCTTTCCATTAAACTCTGGTTTCTTTTGCAGTATGCTCTGGTTCATTGTCCATGTGCACTGTGAAGCGCCATCCAATGAGTTCTGAAGCATTTGGCTGAATATGAGCAGATAATATTGCCCGAAACACTTCAGAATTCATCCTGCTGCTTTTGTCAGCAGTCCCATCATCAATAAATACAAGAGAACCAGTTCCATTGGCAGCCATACATATCTACGCCATGACACTGCCACCACCATGCTTCACTGATGATGTGGTATGCTTAGGATCATGAGCAGTAACTTTCCTTCTCCATACTCTTTTCCCATCACTATGGTACAAGTTGATCTTGGTATCATCTGTCCATAGGATGTTGTACCAGAACTGTGAAGGCTTTTTTTTAGCTGTCGTTTGGCAAACTTTAATCTGGCCTTCCTGTTTTTGAGGCTAACCAATGGTTTACATTTTGAGGTAAACCCACTGTATTTACCCTGGTGAAGTCTTCTCTTTATTATTGACTTTGACACACATACACCTACCTCCTGGAAAGTTTTCTTGATCTGGCCAACTGTTGTGAAGGGTGTTTTCTTCACCAGGGAAAGAATTCTTCGGTCATCCTCCAGTTGTTTTACGTGGTCTTCCGGGTCTTTTGGTGTTGCTGAGCTCCTTTTTAAGAATGTTCCAAACAGTTGTTTTGGCCACGCCTAATGTTTTTGCTATCTCTCTGATGGGTTTGTTTTGTTTTTTTCAGCCTAATGATGGCTTCCTTCACTGATAGTGACAGCTCTTTGTATCTCATCTTGAGAGTTGACAGCAACAGATTCCAAATGCAAATAGCACACTTGAAATGAACTCTGGACCTTTTATCTCCTCATTGTAATCAGGATTATGAGGGAATAGCACATACCTGGCCATGGGACAGCTGAGAAGCCAATTGTCCCATTACTTCTGTTCCCTTAACAAGTGGCAGGCACATATGCAAACTGTTGTAATTCCTACACCGTTCACCCAATTTGGATGTAAATACTCAAATTAAAGCTTACAGTCTGCAGTTAAAGCACATCTTGTTTGTTTCATTTCAAATCCATTGTGGTGTATAGAGCCCAAAATTTCTGAATTGTCAATGTCCCAATATTTATGGACCTGACTATCTGTCCTAAAAGTAGAGAAATTCAAATTTAGAAATAGTGAATTTTTCCCAATATTTGGTACATCTTAGATTTTTTTTTTTTTTTTTTATAAATGGTGAAATACAGTCCTGATCAAAAGTTTAAGACCACTTGAAAAATGGCAAAAAAAAATCATATTTAGCATGGCTGGATCTTAACAAGGTTCTAAGTAGAGCTTCAACATGCAACAAGAAGAAATGGGAGTGAGACAAAACATTTTTTGAGCATTCAATTTAATAAAAACAACGAATAAACTGAAACAGGCTGTTTTTCAGCTGATCAAAAGTTTAGGACCACACCTCAAAAAACAAAACTAAACCCCACTAGAGTACAGGCCCCAAAAATTAGGCATTCTCCTGACACAAAAGAACTTGTGATTCTGTGGATGGAGGTACATTAGGCGGTTACTTGAAAAATAAAAAGCACTGTAGGCCACTGAAGTAGAGGTCCCAAAAATGATGCATTCACCTGACAGGAAAAGGCCTTTTATGCTGCTGTATATACATAAGACAAGGGTCATTCTTTGTTCTGGGTGGTTGCGTATATGTGTGGGCTGGCATGAGGAAATTCAATTACACATGTTTGTCACAGGTGTTGAATTCCTCTGAGATCCATGCATCATTCATTTTTGGAAATGTGAGGTAGTCCACACTGTCGTGAGCTATGCGAGTGCGCTTATCGGTCACGCTTCCTTAACCCCCCCCCCCCCCCCGCTACTCAATGTTTTTTCGGACAGGACACTCGACGAGGGGCAAGCCAAGAGTACCATGGCAAATTGTGCCAGCTCTGGCCACAGGTCAAGCCTGCACACCCAGTAGTCCAGGGGTTCCTCGCTTCTTAGTGTCCCCATCTGCCATTAACCTATTGTAGTCAAGACACCTGTCGGTCTAGGCGTTCCCTGAGGCTGGATCCGAAGGGTGGCTGTCGATAGGTTGGCTGCAAGAATGATCTCATATCCGTAGTGCCCAACACATCTTTAAATTGTCCTCAACTTGCATGCGCGGTAGGATAGGTACTCGCACCTGTTTTGCTGTGGGTAGAAATTCGTCTGCCAGCGCCCACAACAGCAGAATGCAGCATTTCTCGCAGCAAGGCCTGGAAATGCTGCATTCTGCCAGCCCTCTGTGATGCTGGTAACATGTCCACCATTTTGTATTTGTACCGGGGGTCTAAGTACGTTGACACCCAGTACTCGTGCTTGCCCTTTATGCTTTTTATACGGTGGTCCCTCTGCAGACGCTGGAGCACTGGCCCCCATTTGCACTAAATTAGAAGTGGTGGAGCGCCCTCACTCCTGCTTATCGCCCAGGAGAATGTCGTCTTCTGTCTCCTCCCCCCAGCCACGGACAACACTATGGATCCCCGAAAAGTTTGAAGTCCCCCTCAAAGCCTGCTCTTCTTGCTCCTCCTCCCAGGCACCATCCTACTCTGGCTCCTCTTCAGACTCCTGCTGACTTGTCTCAGATGGAGTAGCCCTGCCCCCCCTACCCCACCCCCGGGAATTCATTCAGCATTGCGACTTCCTCATCTTCCTGCTCCTCGACAACTTGATCAATGACACGCGCTGGCTGCGACTGTCCAGTTTGGTGATCTCATCAAATGTCTGTATGCATCGCGCATGAGCAGCCACTGGCGCGGTGAAAAGAAACTAAGCTCCCTAGAACCTGTCCTGCTGCAGAGTTCGTGCAGTAAACCAAACAGATATTGAACACATCCACATATAGATATTTTACAAAATTTGTAATTTATTGAAAATGATATTCGCCCTGCTGTTGCAGATATTTTTTTATATCTAAGCAAAATCTTTATTAGAGAATGATATACATATAGAGCAGCATAATTAAATACTAGAGTAAGCAGCAGACGGTAAAGGACTGCTGGACCCAGGGGAGGGCCGAGGGGTCGCCACAGCAAAAATTCTGGCTGAGAATAGAGTGAAAATAATTATAGTAGTAATAAACAAGATTGCCAGCAAGAGGCAAGAAAACAGAGTTTAACCCTTTAATGACCCAGTGTCCAGGTCAAAATTTACAAATCTGACACTTTATGTGGCAATAACCTTGGAACGCTTTTACTTATCCAAGCCATTCTGAGATAGTTTTCTCGTGACACATTGTACTTCATGACAGTCCTAAATTTGAGTGAAGGAAAGACCGACACTCGCACTGTTGATATATCATGCAAATTTATTCTTTCACATATTACAGCATAGTGCCGCGTTTCAGCACACAAGTGCTTTCATCAGACGATATAGTAGAAACTACACCCCTCAAGTTACTCAAAACTGATTTTACAAACTTTGTTAACCCTTTAGGTGTTCCACAAGAATTAAAGGAAAATGGAGATTAAATTTCACTTTTTTGGCAGATTTTCCCTTTTAATACTTTTTTTTTCTTTAACACATTGAGGGTTAACAGCCAAACAAAACTCTATTTATTAACCTAATTCTGCGGTTTACAGAAACACCCCACATGTGGTCGTAAACTGATGTAAGAGCGCACGGCATGGTGCAGAAGTAAATGAGCGCCACATGGTATTTGGAAGGCAGATTTTGCTGAACTGGTTCTTAGATGCCATGTCCCATTTAAAGCCCCCCTGATGCACCCTTACAGTAGAAACTCCCCAAAAGTGACCCTATTATGGAAACTAGAATATAAGGTGCCAGTTTTATTGGTACTATTTTGGGGTACATATGATTTTTAATTGCTCTATAATATGTTTTGGCACAGTTTTTTTTTTTTACTTTTTTACAAGATTTGACAGGGTAGGTAATGTGCTATTTTTTAGAGCAGGTTGTTATGGACGCAATGATATCAAATATGTCTGTCTTTTGTTTGTTTCAGTTTTACACAATGAAGCATTTTTGAAAAAGAAATGTTTTTGTCTCCATTTTCTGAACGCCATATTTTTTTTTTATTTTTCTGCCGATCGTCTTGTGCAGGGGCTTGTTTTTTGCAGAAAGGGTTGAGGTTTTTATTGGTACAATTTTTGGCAATGCCTAATATGTACACTTTTTTTTTTACTTTAACACAATAATAGCATATTTGAAATAAAAAAAATGTTTTAGTGTCTCCATGTTCTGAGAGTTATATACTTATTTTTTTGCGATTTTCTTATGTAGGGTCTAATTTTTTGCGGGGTGAGGAGATGGTTTTATTGGTACCATTTTGTTTGAAATGCGTCTTTTTGATCGCTCGGTGTTGCACTTTGTGATGTAAGGTGACAAAAATTGCTTTTTTTTTTTACGAGAGTTTTTTTTATTTTTTATGGTGTTTATCGGAGGGGGTGGATCATGTGATATTTTTTGAGCCGGTCATTACAGACGCGGCGATGTCTGTCTATATATTTTTTATAATTTTTTTTATAGGAAAGGCAATTTCTTTTTTTCCTTTTTTTTCTTTTTTTTACACTTTTTTTTTACACTTTTTTTTTACACTTTTTTTTTATCAAGTCCCACTTGGCTCTTGCATTGCAAAATGTAATACTATCAGATGTCCTGTAGATGGCAACACCGAACATCTTTGCAAAGCGTCTGGTTGCCATGGCAACCATCGGGCGCTGCCATAGCAGTGCGGCAGCCCCGAGGGTTGAGAGAGGGAGCCCCCTACTTCTATTAACCCATGGATGCCGCTGCCGCGTCATGTAAGGGGTTACAGCAGAGTATCAGCATAGAGCTGACACTCGCTGCTGATGGCGGCGGCTCAGGAACAGAGCTGCCGCAATTACACACAGCAGGGGGACCACATCGGGGGCAGGGGGCACAGATGGAGGGGATCATGTGACTGACCATGTGATGAGCACAGTGACATCACTTATTTTGCCTTAAAGAAGAGAAGTGGATTAAGTTGAGTTAAATTATATAAAAAATGTTTTAACCTCTCCATCACTATTTTACTTAGCATTCTGTATTAAGAATGCTATTATTTTCTCTTATAACCATGTTATAAGGGAAAATAATAAAATCTACACAACACCTAACCCAATCCCGGGTTTGGGTACCAAACATGCCGATTTTTGTCACGCGCTTGCAAAACACATTAAAATGTTCTGCACTCACGCGGAAAAATCGATCATTTTCCTGCGATGCACCCGCATCTTATACGGCCCAAATCCGTGATGCCCGTGTGAAAGAGGCCTTAATGGCATGTTTCTGCTGTAACAACCTATCAAGCATATACAAGGTGGAGTTCCAGCGCTTCAGGCTGTCACATATCAGACGTCTGACGGGCAAGTGGTGTCGCCGCTGAATGTCAGCAAGGCGAGCCATGGCCATGTAAGATCTTCTAAAATGGCCTGCCGCAAGGGTATTTGGCAACGAATCAATGCACGACTAAGTTCAGGACGTGTGTCATGCACGGCATGTGTGTTATTTTGCCCAGTTTCAGCGTGCTCAGCAGATTGCCACCGTTGTCGCACACTACTTTACCAACTGTGAAATTGAGCGGGGTTAGCCACTGATTGGCCTGTGATCCACAGAGCTGAAAGGAGTGCAGGACCGGTGTGGCTCTTGGCTTCCAGGAACAACAGCTGCAGCACAGCATTGCAACGTCTCACCTGGAATGTCGAATAGGTTCTGGGGAGCTTGGGGGGCGCAGCGGATGAGGCGGTAGCAGTGGAAAAGGAGAAGTCAGCCGAGGAGGAGATGGAGGCTGGAGTAGGAGGAGGAGAAGAAGAGGCAGGCCTGCATGCAATCCATGGCGGTAACACCAAATCCACACAGGAGCCACAGGTTACATGCTTGACGGCCGTCAGAAGGTTCACCCAGTGGGCAGTAAAAGTTATGTACCTTCTCTGCCCGTGTTTGTGGTCAGATGTATCTTGGCACCGACACTGTGTGCCAGAGATATATTCACTTGCGTCTGAACAGGGCCATATAGCTCTGGAATACGCTTCTGGGAGAAATATTTCCTTCTGGGGACCTTCCATTGCGGTGTGCCAATTGCCACAAGTTTTCTAAAGGCCTCTAAGTCCACCAGTTTATATAGCAGTAGTTGGCGGGCTAGCAGTTCCGACAAGCCAGCGGTCAGCTGTTGGGCAAGAGGATTATTCAGCGTCATCATTTTTTTGATGCTCGAACATGGGCCACGGATGCCTGCCTTCTGCCAGATGAGCGCAAAGACGGAATGGTGGAAGGTGGAGTGGAGAACAAATGGGAGGAGAAGAGGCAGGACTTGGAGTGTCGGGAGTGTGGCTTTGTGTGTTCTGATGGCGTTGCTCCCACTGGGCTCGGTGATGGGATGCCAGGTGCCTTCTTAAGACGGTCGTCCCTAGGTGAGTGTTGGGCTTACCGCAACTTATGCGCTGACGGAACAGGCTGCAGATGGCAACACTATTGTCAGCAGCTGACATGTTAAAAAAAAGCCCACACTGCGGAGCCATGTGCCAGCTTCCTGGAAGCGCCAGAAGTGACCGTGCATGGTGGATGGCTAGCTCCAGATATATTTGCAGTCTGCTTTTTGCCTCCTTTGCCTGCTTCTCCTCCTTTTCCTCCCACTGTACTTCTCTGTCTCTCCCTCTGAACCCTCCTCTTCCTCTCTTGTGGGCACCCACGTAACATCCATAGACACGTCATCACCTTCACCACCACTGACATTTGAGATCTCGGAGTACTTAGCATCAGCAGGGACCTCCCTCCTTGGGCTGATCTGGGTACTGTCGGCAGACCGCTGGGTGGCAGACGTTGCTACCTCCTCTTCCTCATCTGATGTCAAGAATGGCTGCGTATCAGTAAGGTCTGGGAATAGATGGGAAAATAATTCCTCTGACTCATGTGGAGGGGCTATGGTGGTGGTTGTTGTGGATTTGGGGGTGCACACAGCTAAGAGTGAGAAGGGTGCAGAAGCGAAAGGGTGAGTGAGCCACTCAATCAACTCTGGTACGTCCTTTGAAGTAACGTGCCTTCTCCAACTTCCAACTTAGGCTCCGTCCCGGTGCACCTGGCCGACCCCTACCACCCCTGCGAAACGGCCTGCCTCTTCCTGTAATTTTAAAAATGACCCTGTGCCTAAGTCCCTAGAGAAGAGCAGTATTTGTGGATGCAGGTATACTGCAGGCCTCAATCAATATTTGGTGGAAGCAGGTATAACACACCCCTCAATCAGTTTTTCCAATAGCATTTGTCCCTATATATAGCTGCGTTATCACAGCAGAACCGCACACAAATGCACAGTTCAAATGCACTACATAGAAAGTATATTATACGTATATCACACCCCTGCCTCAATCATTTTGTTTGGGGGGCAATTGGTATATCACACCCGTTGCAATTAGTTGTTCCAATAGCGTTTGTCTATCTATATAGCTGCGATATCGCAGCAGAACCGCACACAACTGCTGCACAGTACAAATGCACTATAATATACTTTCTATGTTAGAAAGTATATTATAAGTATATCACACCCCTCTGTAAATCACACCTATACCAGTCCTTAAAAGGACTTTTGTGGCCCTATTAACTAGCGTTTTGTGTCCCTAACAGCCTGTCCCTGCTCCACAAAGCAACCTCTCCCTATACTGACAAAATACAGAATGTAAAATGGCAGCCAGATCGGGTTCTGTTATGGGGGGGTGTCCAAGTGCTGAAATGTCTCAATTGGCTGTCCTGTCCCACCTGATGGATGTGTCATGGGTCAAAGTTTGGCGCAGTGCAAAAGAATATGCCACACGCAAACATCACCATATGTTCGCATATTCGGTGGATCGCGAACGCTCAAAGTTCGCCGTGAACCGACCGCTGGGCGAACTAAGGCCTTCACTACATATGACTAATAGTTGTCCTCTGGACAGATTCTCCCACTTGAGATGCGGACCTGTGCAGCTCCGCCAAGGCGACAATGGGCCTCTTGGCTAGTTCTCTAAATAGTGCTCTCCTTGCCTGGATTGTCAGTTTAAGTGGACAGCCATATGTTGGTAGGTTTGTAATTGTGTCATACTCCTTCCATTTTCTGATTATAGATTGAACAGTGCTCTGTGAGATGTTCAAGGCTTGGGGTATTTTTTATAACCAAACCCTGCTTTGCACTTCTCCACAACTTTCTCTTTTGACCTGTCTCGTGTTCCTTGGTTTACAAGATGCTGTTTGACCACTAATGTTCTATAACCTCTCAGGCCTTCACAGAACAGCTGTAGTTATACTGAGAATAAGTTACACATAGGTATTTACTAATTAGATGACTTCTGAAAGCAATTCATCACACTGCATTTTATTTAGGGGTATCAGAGTACAGGGGGCTAATTAGATTTTTATTTATTAAAGCTAAAGTGTCACCCAAAAATGTATCTGCCAGTTAAAATCTGATAGTAACACATCTCCTTTTTTCCTAATCTGTTTTAATTTTCTGATTGTAGATTTTTATTTTATTTTATTTACTGAACATTATTGTGGGCTGCCATCTTGCCTGAGCTGTTCTTAACAGCATTTATATAGCATTTAAAGGATTTCTGTCACCAGATTTAAGCTAATGTCCGCTAAACCTAACTAGCCTATTCCTACTTTTATTTATGCCCCTGTTACACCAGAAATCTAACTTTTACTTTTTAATATGCTAATTAGCCTCTAGGAGCAGGGGGGGCGTTGTTCCTGCTCCTATAGGCTCCGTTCTCCCACCTTTGTCTCCTCCCTCCAAGTCCTGATTGACAGGGCCAGGCAGCGCTTGCATCTGTGTGCCAGCCCTGTGCTCTGGTGAAATCTCGTGCTGTTCAGTACTCGGCGCAGGCGCAATGAGGAATCTGGCAGCCAGCAAGCGTCTTTCCCTCACTGTGCCTGCGCCGAATACTGAACAACGCTTCTCTTATGCAAAAAATTGTAATAAAATGTGATCAAAAAGTCACACACACTCCAAAATGGTATTCGTAAAAACTACAGATTGTCCCGCAAAAAAATATTAAAAAGTTGTGGGCAGAATATGGTGATGTAATATATATATTTTTTTCTCAAAGCCTAAATTAATTTTTACACTATTTAGACATTGTGGTATCGTTGCAATTAGAGATGAGCGAATCAACTTCGGATGAAACATCCAAAGTCGATTTGCATAAAACTTTGTTTCAATACTGTACGGAGCCGAAGTGGTACCTTTCAACCGAACCCAAGTTCGGGAAATTTTTTTTACAGTATAAATCAATTTCTGACGTTATTATGCAAAGTCTCGCCACTCAACGCGCTAAAGCCCGCCCGGCAGTGTGTCATTGTAAATAAAAGAGCCCTGCAAGTTGATCCAGAGGAAGGCAAAAAAACAAACAAAAAAAACTGAGAGGTCGAAGCCAATTTTTCCTACTTAGGGTCCATTCACACGTCAGTATTTTTCTATATCCCGAATTGTGGTCTGTTTTTTGCGGATTCGTTGTTCCTGAAAATGTTTCCTTATATATCATCCGTACGTCATCCGTTTTTTGCGAATCCGCAAGTATAAACAAGTATAAATTTCTATATGCTAATAAAGTTGTTATAAATGGAGTTCTTTTCCATTGGCTCCTATTTCGGTTATTTGGACAGCAAGCAGCGATGCTGGATGAAGAACCAGAGAAGAGGAGTTGGAGACAGTGTATTCATCCCATTGTCACTCAGCGTCATCAGAATGGACAATTCCAAACTATATATAATATGTCCATGGAGTCCTTTGCTATAATCTGTTGTCATCTCTACATCCCGACCTGAACTTCATGGACAGGAGCATGCGGCACAGCATCTCTGGCAAGCAAAGGCATATAGTTACGTTGAGGTAAGAAAAATTAACAATCTACATTTTGTTAAGTTTATTTAAAAAAATTATCTATTAAATAATTTTTTGTTTTCACAGATTCCTTGCAACTGGAAATTCGTTGCATTACTGCACTTTGAGTTTTTGCTTGGGATCTCAACAATCTCTGGGATCGTCTGTCATACGTGTAAAGTCATATGGCAGTGACTCAGAGAAGTGGTGATGCCAAACCCCAAGGCGGAAGATTGGCTTCCTATCGCCGAGGGATTTTACCAATCGGCACAGTTTCCTAACTGCACTGGGTAACTGGACGGAAAACACATCCGTGTAAAGAAGCCACCTCACTCAGGGTCCCGGTACTTCAATTACAAACAATATTTTTCTGTAGTGCTGATGGCCTTGGCTGACATTAATTACAGGTTTGTAATTGTGGATATCGGGGCCTACGGGAGCACTTCTGACAGCCGCATCTTTAGTGTTTCCAGAATGGGTGAACGGCTTCTCGAAAACCAGCTTTCCCTGCCAGAGCCAAGAAGACTACCCGAATCTGCAGGTCCGCTAGCTCAATTTGTGATCGTGGCAGATGAAGGATTCACATTGTCCTCCCACCTGATGTGGCCCTTCCCTAGAAGCGATCTGGATGACCGGAAGCGCATCTTCAACTATCGATTGACTCACGCCCGTCGGTATGTGGAGTGCGCTTTTGGAATATTATCCACTAAGCGGAGAGTATTCATGTCATCCATACAGATGATAAAAAAATAACTCTACACACATATAAGCAGTAAAGCTGAGAAATGGGGATCATTCTAAATTCAAGTGGTATGATACCTATTATAAATGGATCAATGGAAGCTCTTAGTGCACATTTTGATCAAACTTGTGTCGGGCCCATCCACCAGGTGTCAAGGTGGCTTCCGCAGAAGGGTCCCTATCACTAATATACTGCCTCTCTTGGACTTATCCAAGTCCACATTATCAGGGCAGTGAAGGAACCAGCTACATTTGTACTTTGATCAGAAGCCCCAGGCAGATGGGCGTGTGCTTAGTCTAAAAGAGGCGCTACCCTCAAATAAATATTACAAGAAAATTTAGACTGGCATATTCTTATTCATAGTCATAGGTGCATATCCATAAAGAAAACATAATTAATAAAAAAATAATAATGGTTGCACACACATATTAGCAGTAAAGCTGAGATATGGGGATTATTCTAAATTCAAGTGGTATGATACCTACTATAAATGGATCAATGGAAGCTCTTAGGGCACATTTTGATCAAACTATTTTTTTTAGTTTAGTTAGATCCCCTGTTGTTAGTTTAGTTTAGGGACTGGCAAGAGAATGAGGACCCTTGACGTGGGCTTGCGGGCTGAGGTATTTTGTAATTTCCAAATTCCACTATCAATTTAAATTAAAATATTGATGGTGAATTCTAATTTTCTTCATCTTAAAAAGAGTAATAATCATTACTCTATTTTTTTTTTAAAGATGCACTATGTTTATTACAGTGCTTTACATCAATATAGAAAAGAGACTTGCAGTGTTTGAAAAAAATAATTTTAATGTGAAAATGCTCTTATTAAAAAAAAATATATATATAAGTATTGTAAAAAAAATTCTAATTAATAGTTCATTAATCATTTTTTTAATGACTCATTACTGGCTCTATAAATATAGTCCATATTGCTTATTTTACTGGATATAATAATTTTTCTATCACATTATACACTGCTCGTTTCCATGGTAAAAGACCACTCTGCAAATCAGTGGTGGCCATGCTTGCACACAGTAGTAAAAAACGTTACCAACTCTGGTGGCCAAGAACATGTGTCTGTACCTAGGCTAGTGCTTTTTCATATATAGTGCAAGTATGGCCATCACTGATGAATTGCAGGGTGGTCTATTACCATGGGAACGAGCCGTTTATAATGTGATGAAGTAAGCAAAAAGGACTATAATAATACATTATTAATTTTTTAATCTACGTGGATAAATGCCACTTAGTTAGGGATTATGCACATGAACCTGTGTTAAACGTTTTGTGCATTGGGAACAGTAATAGCGTTCCCCAATGCACTTGCAACCTCCAAGCCGGCTGGCGCAGATGAATCTAGACCCATTCAACTTGAATGGGTTTGTGATCCATCCATTCCCAAAAAAATTAGTCCATGCACTAAATTTTTGTTGTGTGGAGGCACGGCCTGATACACCACAGAATATAAAATTTTTACAACAAAAACTATGAGACATTATATTAATAAACAGAATAACATTTATTACATTAATAACAAAAGCAGAAAATAACTTAAATTATAAATCAAAAGAGCCAGGATTGGAAGTGAAGAGACTACTTCCCTCTGATGGTTCTTGGCATTGACCTACGTATTGTGGACTCCCCTGGGTAGAAGCTTTGGAAGTATAATATCTATGAGGAGGCGGATTATGGGATACAGTAGGTCTGAATGGCCTCCAATTTAGCATGGCATCCCGAGCTTGCTCTAAATTGTGGACCGTATCTATAGGTTCTTGTGGACCTGCAAATAGGTCCAGGACAAGTGCCATTGCTGAAATACATCTAGCTTTTCGTTCTTCTGGTATACATTTTAATAATGTGGCCAAACTTTAAAAAAAAGTTTCATTGGGACTTTCCCAACGATTCTGGTTTAGATACTCCAGAACCCTTGATTCAACAATGGTTCAAGTATCTAAATCAGAATCATGGGGAGGGAAACCCCTATGTCTACCAGAAGAACGACTCTGTGTATTTACCGTCTGTTCTGCTGGAATATCTTGTGGTACACTCTCAATTTGTTCACCTTGATACACCTTCGGTCTGCACATGTTCTTCAGATGATTAAGGTGGAGGTGCATTTGGATTTTTGACAGAATCCTGCACAGACGTTCCTGCAGCTTGACTGGTAGATTCTATAAATATATAAAAAAATAAAATATATATATATCATTTTTTTAAAATATAATATACAAAAAATGTGCATTTCTATAGGTCTTAATGAATAGTATAGGACAGGCATGCCGAACCTGCGGCCCTCCAGCTGTTGCAAAACTACATTTCCCATCATTACTGGACAGCCCACAGCAATCAGCCTACAGAAGGTGGGAGTTGTAGTTTTCCAACAGCTGGATGGATGCAGGTTCAGTATCCCAGGTATAGGAAATGCCTTAGGCCTCTTGCAGACAAGCGTCACTGATTCTGTCCGGATGCGTTGCGGATGAGTTAAACCCACGCGATTCCGCATGCAATGTCAGTGAGATTGCGTAATTTAGTTATGTTTTTTGTTGGTGCTAGTTCTAAGCATTTTATAATGTGTTTTGCATGTGCATAAAAAAAACCTGAATGTGGTTATCTAGACACGAACCCGTACTTGTTCACAGAATTTCAGGTTTGGGTTAGATGTTCAATTGATTTTATTTCTTCCATTATAGCATGGTTATAAAGGAAAAAGATAGCTTTCTAATTACATAATGCTAACTAAAATGTACATTGAGGGGTATAAAAAATAATAATAAACTCACTTGAATGGAAATAGAATGTCCTTCTATCTTCATTCAGCAGGACCTGCGATTACTTCACAGCGCTCACCACATGGTGAGCGCAATGACGTCAGCGCAGATCCTTTTGCAGGTAGTGCAGGAAGAAGAAAGAAGAGTAGACTGGCTGCGCTATCAAGTGGATTAGGTGAGTTTTTTTGTTTTTTTTTAAACCCTCAATGGACATTTCAGTTAGCAATCTGTATTAAGAATGCTATAATTTTCACTTATAACCATTTAATTATAGAAAATAAGTAAGTTAATTTCCGGGTCAAGTTGAGGTTTACTCATCCCTATTTGGAGCGGATATTTGCGCATGGGAGCACATTACAATGATGCTGTGCATGTCGGGCCACCCTCTGTTCTATTGTCCCGCAGTCATATAATATGATCATATGAGTGTAGGACAATAGTCCCACGTTCGGCCCGACGTGCACAGCATCATAATAATCAATGATGCTGTGCACTAACATGCGCATGAAATATGCCACTCCGGGACATATGGCCCGCTCACGGACAGTATGTCTCAGAGGGCATATGGTCATTTACATGAGCCCTTTAAAATCTAACTGAATTCATCAAAATGAAATAGAATATTTTTTTTTTATTACTTATGGTCTTGTTTCCATTATTGGTCTTAGAAATTGTAGGTGTGCGGTATACAGATATGGCTTATTTTTTAATGTCCCGTCACCACTTTTCTGCCTCATATTAAGTTCCGTTTTGAACAGATCTCAACAGGAATACCATCGATTCTTGATCCGAGAAGCTAAGAATTTTTTTTATTTTTTATTAACCATGCATATATTTTAATATTTTCATAAATTGTATATTTCGTCATATATGAGAATATAAAACTATGCAACCACTATTCTAGTACATATACTGTATTTGCTATAAGGGTTAAAATGTTTGCAAAGCAAAAAATATATACATATGCAGCTGTATATTGATGCCTTGTTATGCAAAAGTTTGCAAAGTGCATTTATTAGACGTGAGGGGTTAAAATGTTTGCAAAGCAAAACATATGCATACATATGCAGCTGTATATTGATGCAATATGAAAGGCATGGGCAACCTGCTGCTCTCCAAATGCTGAAAAACTGCAACTCTCTACAGCACGTCATGGTGGGAGTTGTAGTTTGGAGAGCCACAGTTTGGCCAATTCTGAATACATGCTGTTCATACCAAAAAGATGGGCATACATATACATATATAAAGACTTTATACTCACTGATAGTTTGATGCTTTCTCCCATTCTGATCCTTCTATTTCTTTTGCCATCTCCTCCCATGACCTGTCTTTTAGAATTCAGTCATGGTATGATTCGGACCTGATGTCCCATAGGTGGGGACGTTCCTTAATCAGGGTTATCCGCTTTTCCACATAAAGTTGCATCTTCAAAACTTGGGCCTTGCTCTTTGGTCTCTGAGGGCATGACTTAATTTCCTGGAACGGAATCCGCAAAATGCGGAAGACATACTGAATGTCATCCACATTTTGTGGATCCATTGACTTTCTATTGTACCACGGATGGCAATTTGAGGATAATTGAACATGCTTTATTTTTTTTCGTACTTGCGGAACGGAATCACGGATGCGGACAGCACACATTTGTGCTGTCCACATCTTTTCCGGACCCATTGAAAATGAATGGGTCAGCACCCATTCTGCAAAATTCAGAAAGGATCTGGAAAGAAATTGCGGATGGACCCTTAAGAAGAAAAAAATTCCTTCCCGACTCCAATCAGGCAATCAGAATAACTCCCTGAATCAACTAATCATCTCTAGTAGCTATAGCCTGCAATATTATTACACTCCAGCAATACATCCAGGCCCCTCGTGAACTCACCATCACCATCTCCTCAGGCAGAAAGTTCCATAGTCTCACTGCTCTTACCGTAAAGAATCTTCTATGTTTGTGTACAAACCTTCTTTCCTCCAGACGCAGAGGATGTCCCCTTGTCACAGTTACAGTCCTGGGGATAAATAGATGATGGGAGAGATCTCTGTACTAACCCCTGATATATTTATACATAGTTATTAGATCTCCCCTCAGTCGTCTTTTTTCTAAAGTGAATAACCCTAATTTTGATAATCTTTCAGGGTACTGTAGATCCCCCATTCCAGTTATTGCTCTAGATGCCTTTCTCTGAACCCTCTCCAGCTCTGCTTTGTGTGTCTTGTTCACAGGAGCCCAGAACTGTACACAGTACTCCATGTGTGGTCTGACTAGTGATTTGTAAAGTGGCAGGACTATGTTCTCATCATGGGCATCTATACCCCTTTTGATGCAACCCATTATCTTATTGGTCTTGGCAGCAGCTGCCTGACACTGGTTTCTACAGCTTAGTTTGCTGTTCACAAAAATTCCTAGGTCCTTTTCCATGTCAGTGTTACCCAGTGTTTTACCATTTAGTGTCTACGGGGGACTTGCATTATTCCTTCCCATGTGCATAGCCTTACATTTGTCAGTCTTAAACATCATCTGCCATTTTTGTGCCCAAGCCTGCAATCTATCCAGATCCCTCTGTAGCAATATACTGCCCTCTTCCATGTTAATTACTTTTCACAGTTAAGTGTCATCTGCAACAAATTATATTTTACTATGCAAGCCTTCTACAAGATCATTAATAAATATATTGAAGAGAATTGGGCCAATACTGACCCCTGAGGCACTTAACTAGTGACAGTGACCCAATTTGAGTGTGTACCATTAATAACCACCCTCTGTTTTCTTCTACTGAGCCAGTTACTTACCCACATACAGACATTTTCTCCCAGTCCAAGCATTCTCATTTTATATACTAACCTTTCATGTACTACAGTGTCAAATGCTTTGGAGAAGTCCAGATATACGACATCCATTGATTCACCGCTGTCAAGTCTAGAACTTACCTCCTCAAAGAAACTGATTAAATTAGTTTGACATGACCGATCCCCCTTGAAACCATGCTGACATGGCGTTATTTGCTTATTTTCATTGAGGTACTCCAGGATAGCATCTCTTAGAAAACCTTTAAACAGTTTACCTACGACAGATGTTAAACTTACCAGCCTATTAGTTTCCGTGCTCAGTTTTTTTACTCTTTTTGAATATTGGCGCCACATTTGCTATGCGCCAAACCTGTGGAACACTCCTTGTCAGTATAGAGTCCTTAAATATCAGAAATAATGGTCTAGCTATGACATTACCTAATTCTCTTAGAATATGGAGGTGTATGCCATCTGGTCCTGGCTATTTGTCTATTTTAATCTTTGTAAGACCTCGCTGTACTTCTTCCTGGGTCATCAGGGCACTTTTAATGAGGAAGTTACTTTTACATTTCATTTCATCAGTGAAAACAGTGGAGAAAAAAATATTTTTATAGCTTTGCTTTCTCCTCATCGCTCTCTGCAACTCCCCCCTCATTACTCTGTATAGGGCTGACACCTTCAGATTTATACTTTTTACCATTTATATTATTTAACATTTTAGGGTTAGTTTTGCTTTCTTTGGCAATTAGTCTCTCGGTCTCTAGTTTGGCTGCTTTTATTTGTTTTTCTATTTTTTCCTTATAGTTTTTCAGTGCTTCCTCGCTACCCTCCTGTTAGTGATTTAAATGCTTTCTTTGCAGTTCTATTTGTCGACATAGTTTTTTCTTGTTCCTTAACCTTTTATTCCCATAAGGTATGTACCTCTCACAGATAAATTTTAGGATGCTTTTAAAAATATCACATTTTGTGACTGTATTTTTATTTTTGAGGACCAGTTAGCTAGGCCTATGGCCTATGGCCTCTCTTAGTTGGCAAAATTTTTTATTTTTATTTTTTTTTTTTTTTTTTCCCCCCCCCCCCCCCCCCCCCCCCCTGAAGAAACACTCTTTTGATTGACAATTGGAAGGTTATTACTTTATGGTCACTATTTCCCAGGTGTCCCCCAACCTGCACATCTGTTGTTCTTTCAGGTCTATTGGTTAATACTAATTCCAGTATGGCTGTCCCTCTAGTCGGGTCCTGAACCAATTGGGAAAGGTAATTGTCTTTGGTTATTGCCAAGAACCTGTTTCCTTTGAGATGTACAGGCTTAAGTTTCCCAGTTTATATCTGGGTAGTTGAAGTCACCCATAATAACGACTTATGATTAGGGTTGAGCGAACCAGAACTGTAAAGTTCAGGTTTGTACTGAACTTTAGGATTTTTGGAACCTAAACTCAAACCCGAACTTTTCAGTAAAAGTTTGGTTTTGAGTTCGGTGTTTTAATGGCGCTTTTTGAAAGGCTGCAGGGCAGCCAATCAACAAGCGTTTAACTAGTGTGCCCTTAGAAGCCATCACAGCCATGCCTATTAATGGTGCAGTGCAGCATGTAACCCAGCTTCTATCTACAGGTCCTTCTCAAAAAATTAGCATATTGTGATAAAGTTCATTATTTTCTGTAATGTACCGATAAACATTAGACTTTCATATATTTTAGATGCATTACACACCAACTGAAGTAGTTCAAGCCTTTTATTGTTTTAATATTGATGATTTTGGCATACAGCTCATGAAAACCCAAAATTCCTATCTAAAAAAATTAGCATATCATGAAAAGGTTCTCTAAACTAGCTATTAACCTAATCATCTGAATCAACTAATTAACGCTAAACACCTGCAAAAGATTCCTGAGGCTTTTAAAAACTCCCAGCCTGGTTCATTACTCAAAACCGCAATCATGGGTAAGACTGCCGACCTGACTGCTGTCCAGAAGGCCATCATTGACACCCTCAAGCAAGAGGGTAAGACACAGAAAGAAATTTCTGAACGAATAGGCTGTTCCCAGAGTGCTGTATTAAGGCACCTCAGTGGGAAGTCTGTGGGAAGGAAAAAGTGTGGCAGAAAACACTGCACAACGAGAAGAGGTGACCGGACCCTGAGGAAGATTGTGGAGAAGGACCGATTCCAGACCTTGGGGGACCTGCGGAAGCAGTGGACTGAGTCTGGAGTAGAAACATCCAGAGCCACCGTGTACAGGCGTGTGCAGGAAATGGGCTGCAGGTGCCGCATTCCCCAGGTCAAGCCACTTTTGAACCAGAAACAGCGGCAGAAGCGCCTGACCTGGGCTACAGAGAAGCAGCACTGGACTGTTGCATGTCATTCGGAAATCAAGGTGCCAGAGTCTGGAGGAAGACTGGAGAGAGGGAAATGCCAAAATGCCTGAAGTCCAGTGTCAAGTACCCACAGTCAGTGATGGTCTGGGGTGCCATGTCAGCTGCTGGTGTTGGTCCACTGTGTTTTATCAAGGGCAGGGTCAATGCAGCTAGCTATCAGGAGATTTTGGAGCACTTCATGCTTCCATCTGCTGAAAAGCTTTATGGAGATGAAGATTTCATTTTTCAGCACGACCTGGCGCCTGCTCATAGTGCCAAAACCACTGGTAAATGGTTTACTGACCATGGTATTACTGTGCTCAATTGGCCTGCCAACTCTCCTGACCTGAACCCCATAGAGAGTCTGTGGGATATTGGGAAGAGAAATTTGAGAGACGCAAGACCCAACACTCTGGATGAGCTTAAGGCCGCTATCGAAGCATCCTGGGCCTCCATAACACCTCAGCAGTGCCACAGGCTGATTGCCTCCATGCCACGCCGCATTGAAGCAGTGATTTCTGCAAAAGGATTCCCGACCAAGTATTGAGTGCATAACTGAACATAATTATTTGAAGGTTGACTTTTTTTGTATTAAAAACACTTTTCTTTTATTGGTCGGATGAAATATGCTAATTTTTTGAGATAGGAAATTTGGGTTTTCATGAGCTGTATGCCAAAATCATCAATATTAAAACAATAAAAGGCTTGAACTACTTCAGTTGGTGTGTAATGAATCTAAAATATATGAAAGTCTAATGTTTATCAGTACATTACAGAAAATAATGAACTTTATCACAATATGCTAATTTTTTGAGAAGGACCTGTATATAAGCTGGAGTCACGTAGTGCCACACGTCACTCTGCTGTTACTACAGTAGGGATAGGATGCTGCTGCTGTGAGGGAGAGAATAGAAAAGAAATAATCTATCCGATATCACATCACAACTTGTTATTAACTCTGCGATGTACTGCGATTTTGTTTTGTAGCTGCAGTGCAACATTTTTGTACCCTGCCCTGAGCTCATTGACACAGAAAAATAAGTTTTATCCATCTGTTAGTTAGGTGGGCGTTGGCGGCCATTTAGTGAAAGTTCATTGCACCAGCACTGCATATGTGCCAGGGACAATAATCTAACCTTGTTCTTTTAGTTCAGTGGGCAACATATACCCATTTTTTTAAGTGCACATGCACTGCATAAGTTCTAGGGGAAGGGAAAATAATATAGGGAATCCATCTGTGAATTTAGGGACCCAGGGGTGACATATTCCCTTTTTTTTCTGTAAAGTACAATCCAAGTAAATCCATCTGTTAGATTCTTTGGGGAGAAATACATTATTTTTTTTTGCTAAAAAGTACATTTGCGCCCTGCACTGCATTTGTGATAGTAAAAGAAAATCAGTTAAATCCATCATGTTTTTTTTTTCCCATAAAGTACCTTTGCGGCCTTTGCTGCATTTGTGACAGTCCAATACAAGCGTTAAATACCGCTTTTATATTCTGGTATTAAAATAAACCCCATTTTGTGCAAGATACTAGATTTGCGGCCATTGCTGCATTTTTGACAGTCCAATACAAGCTTTAAATAGCGCTGTTATAGTCTGGTTTTAAAAAAAAAACACCCATTTTGTGCAAGACACTACATTTGGGGTCTTTGCTGAATTTGTGACAGTCCAATACAAGCGTTAAATACCGCTGTTATATTCTGGTATAAAAAAAACACCCATTTTGTGCAAGATACTAGATTTGCAGCCTTTGCTGCATTTGTGACAGTCTAATACAACCAATACTGCTGTTACATTGTTGGTTGACAAATAAAAAAAAATTGTGACCGTGAAGTAATTGCATAAAATTCGCCTGTCACACTGTTGTGTGACCTCAAGAAAATTTTCCTCTTTACGACACCGAAACTTAATTGTTGACTATTGGCGGTTACATTGTCGCCTGGCATAAACTATCTATTAGTTTGGTTGGTGAACGCAAAGAATGAGGAGAGCGTCAAATAAGGGATGTGGCCCTGGTCGTGGTGCTGCTGGTGGAGCTCCTGTTGCAGGGAGTGGATGTGGTCGATCTGTGCCAGCTACACACACAAGTGAAACCCCTTCCTCAGGTGCAAGTAGGCGACAGAACCTTCAGTGTTATTTGGTAGGGCCGAATGCGGCTCTAAGAATGGTGAGGCAGGAACAAGTACAGGCAATAATAGATTAGGTGGCTAACAGTGCCTCCAGTTTCCGGAACGGAAATACGGAAACGGAATGCATACGGAGTACATTCAGTTTTTTTTGCGGAACCATTGAAATGAATGGTTCTGTATATATACACCATATATGGAACACAAAAAATGGCCCACAAAACGGGAAAAAAAAACGGTAGTGTGAAAGAGGCCTAAGGCTAAGTTCATACTTAAGTTATTTGGCAGTTTTGGCCCTGTGACTGCCCAAATAAGTGAAGTGTGCAGTGATTCTAAGAGCGACGCCTGTCATCTGCATGTCATATGGATTCACAGTATTATTTCACTACCAAAGCAGACTCCCTATGCATGTTACTGCAAGGCACAGTGTGCTACACCACCATAAAGTCTCTCTGCAGCCAGGAAATAGCCGTTTTTTAGCGGTATTTGACGCAAATATATTTGAATCTAACCAAATTATTTCAAAAGAATTCGTCTAACCGGTGAATCTCTAGTGGCAAGTACAGAGTTTTTTTTCAACCCAAAATATAGGTAGGTCACACCAACCGAATTATCCGGCTGAATAACTGCTATATATACCTTTGATGGTGTCAAGTACAGTGTATTTTAAACAAAAAAAATGTTGGACACACCGACCCAATTAACCGGCTGAATAACAATTATATATTTCTTTGATGGTGGCAAGTATGGTGTATTTTAAACCAAAAACAAGGTAGGTCACACCAACCCAATTAACTAGCTAAATAACTATTCCCTTCAATGGGGGCAAGTGCAGTGTATTTTAAACAAAAATAATAATAATTGGATTCCACGAGCCAATTACCCGGTTGAATAACTATTATATATCCCTTTGACAGTGGCAAGTATGGGTTTTTTTCACCCAAAAATAGTTATGTTTCACCCACACAATTAAGAGACTGATTACAATAACTATTATATTTACCTGTCACTGGTGCTAAGAAGTAGGATTGCACCGAAAAAAAATGCCAACAGGTCACCCTCAGACAGCACAATTAAAGGTGTTGTCCGGATTCAGAGCTGAACCCGGACATACCCATATTTTCACCCAGGCATCCCCACTAGTGATGGACAAACATCGGCCGCGACAATTTGCGAACTCGCTTTTGAAATCAAATGTTTGCGAACTGCAGTAGAACTCAGGGCTATGTTTAAAAGTGAAAGTAAGAGCTTTTCCACATGCACAAGGCAAAGGGAACTCAAGGGATTGGGACTGAACAGCTGTGTAGCAGTAAGAAACCCACTAATCAGTAGTGATGAGCGGGAGGTGCCATATTCAATTTCACGATATTTCGCGAATATTCAAATGAATATTCATGTTATATTCGTTGAAATCGAATATTCGTAATTATTCCAATTATCGCGAATAATATGCGATTTAATTAATCGCGTATTGCGATTATTTCTTTTGATAGTATAAGGCAACATTCCTATGCTAATTGACTATGGCTAGGCTAATATGTGTATTTTATGAAATTTCGTAATATTCTAAAAGACGAAGTTAGAGCAATATTAAGAAATTTCGTAAAATACACATATAGATTGTAATTTAGCTAATATAGTGCTATAATTCTAGCCTAATATGGAATATAGCAGTGCTAAGTTGAAATCGCCATGCGATTATTTCGAGTTATATTAATTGCATCGCGATTTCAACTTTTTACATATATTCTTAATATTGCTCTAACTTCGTCTTTTAGAATATTCGTAATATTCTAAAAGACGAAGTTAGAGCAATATTACGAATATTCTAAAAGACGAAGTTAGAGCAATATTACGAAATTTCGTAAAATACCCATATAGATTGTAATTTAGCTAATATGGAATATAGCAGTGCTAAGTTGAAATCGCCATGCGATTACTTCGAGTTATATTAATCGGATCGCGATTTCAACTTAATGCTATATTCCATATAGGTTAATTCTAGCCTAATAGGCTAGAATTAACGAATATGGAATATAGCAGTGTTAAGTTGAAATCACAATTCGATTATTATAACTTGAATTAATCGAATTGCGATTTCAACGTAATTCTCAAATCCGACAGTACATTCTAGTATATGGAGACGTTCCCATGGTGATGGGGACACTCCATGAGCACGGAAGTCGGCAGAAGTGGCAACAGGCACTGACTGGAGCAGCCAGGAATCCAAAGGACAGGTAAGAACAACTTTAGGGAAGTGGGAAAGAAAAAAATATGACAATAAAAAAAACGAATATTCGATTTCGCGAATATATAGAACGATATTCTAAATATTTGCAAAATCTCGAAATTGCGATATTCGAGAAAAAAATTCGCAATTCGAATAGTCGCGCTCAACACTACTAATCAGTGAGGCAAACCAGAAGAAAAGGCTTCAATTTGCTAGGGGAGCATAAAGATTGGACTCTGGAGCAATGGAAGAAGGTCATGTGGTCTGATGAGTCCAGATTTAGTCTGTGCCAGAGTGATGGGCGCATCAGGGTAAGAAGAGAGGCAGATGAAGTGACGCACCCACCATGCCTAGTGCCTACTGTACAAGCCTGTGGGGGGCAGTGCTATGATCTGGGGTTGCTGCAGTTGGTCAGGTCTAGGTTCAGTAACAGTATGTGCTCCAAGAATGAGGTCAGCTAACTACCTGAACATACTCAATGACCAGGTTATTCCATCAATGGATTTTTTTCTTCCCTGATGGCACGGGCATATTCCAAGAAAACAATGTCAGGATTAATCGGGCTCAAATTGTGAAAGAGAGGTTAAGGGAGCATGAGACATCATTTTCACATATGGATTGGCCACCACAGTGTCCAGACCTTAACCCCATAGAGAATCTTTTGGATGTGCTGGAGAAGGCTTTGCGCAGCAGTCAGTCTCTACCATCATCAATGCAAGATCTTGTTGAAAAATGAATGCAGCACTGAATGGAAATAAATCTTGTGACATTGCAGAAGCTTATCGAAACAATGCCACAGCGAATACATGCCGTAATCAGAGCTAAAGTAGGTCCAACAAAATGGTTTTGGTGGTGACTTTTTTTTGGGACGGGCAGTGTAATTGCAGCCAGCAAACACTAACTAGAAATACACAAATAGTCCCACAACATGGACAGTGATATACCATTGGCAAAAATTCCCACAAAAAATATGTATTTCAATCAGGGGCCATTGTTATGCATCCTAAAGGGAAACTCTCAAAAATGTGCCCTGCTGGAGCCTAGATAAGTTTTATTTCCTATCGGTTTGATGTATACAAATGAATACGTTAACGTAATTTTTTTTTTTTCTACCAAGTAACTGTATGCTGAACAGATGCCACTGTACTGCATCAGTCTGAGGCATCTGTTAACGCATACATTTATGGTGTGCATTAAATGGATGGCAAAAATAGGATGTGAACCCAGCCCTAGTGTCAGAATAGGATAGGAGATTCTGGTCAGGCGCAAATCACTGGTAGAGTTGGTCTTATGTAAATAAATCTTCTTTATTGCATAAATACCATAGATATGTACAAAGAACAACGCGTTTCGGGGTTCCAAATGTCCCCTTCATCAGGTTATTAGGTAATAGTTTGACAAGTATCAGCCAGGTGTTTATATAGATAAAATAAAAAATAAAACTCCAAAAACAACATACCTGAGACTGCCCACACATGGGAGGGGCTAGTCCCAGGTGTGCTTGTCTTAGATGTAAAAAACTCAGTTTTCAGCATAACAAAGGATGTTACTGTCCCACTAATTTAATATACTGATCAGTTAGTTAAAACGATGTGGGGAAATGTATATAGTTAATGAAAGTATTTCTTGGTCGCAAGAGAGGATCACATGATCGCCTCTCTGTAGTCACATGATGGGGGCGGGCCGGCTCGGAGTCTCCCCGGTATCGGAGCGCTGGCGCATGCGCTCTGACTGCCCGCAGCGATCCGGGAGCAGAGGAGTCATGTGATCGCAACCTAGCGATCACATGGCTAGTATCCATGGTGACAAAGACGCTTGAGTGCGTTTTTTTGCCGAGCGTGATGTGGGGAATACAACCAGAGGCTCAGACGATCTATAGATAGTCGGGGAATGGAATGGCCCCTATTAGAGGTATATGTCATTTATAGAAAAAATGGGGTAAAAAGATATGGAAATGTATGCATATAAATGAAAAGCAGAGGAAGTGCCTCCATACAAAAATGTATATAGGGATGAAGTCGATGATATAACATTTTTTATAATAGGCATATTCATTGCCGTACTAAAAAGGGGGGGGGGGGGAAGGTAACCTATATACATAGGGGAAAAGATATGATAATACAAATAAGTGGTGCCTCAATGTATGAACATGCATAAAGACATAATAATTACTCATAGTGCATAGGTAAAGAGCAGAAGGAACTTAACCATAATGACTCCCTATAGTATAAGGGGGGATCAAAGTACATATAGATGGATGGAAATACCATCCACTTGTATTAAAAGGACCACCCAAGAAGATTTATTTGCATAAGACCAACTCTACTAGTGATTTGCGCCTGACCAGAATCTCCTATCCTACAAGCATCCTTTGGGGATTGGGCACCCAATCCCAAAGAACCTTCTTGTGCGGCTGCATTCCTGGATATCCCTACAAGTCTACTATTTTTTATCCCTACAAGTCTGATATATTAATTTTGTATTGAGCGTATTACCCTATTGTGCGCCCCCACCCCTCTTGTCTCTTTATTCCCCTTGTGACCAAGTGGAATTTAGATTCGCCCGTGGTTTCCAAAACTACTCTCACTGGATCGTCCAGACTGAGGGTGCAGCACATAGGTTCTTCTACACAAGTCTCCCCGTAAGGAGCACGATGAAGTATGCTCTGAATAGAATGCAACAGCGGGAACGTCTACTAATTCAGTGTACTAGAAATACCATTGAAGATAATGTCAACACGAATCAAGAAGCAAACACAAGTATTGACAAAAAAAAACTTTACTAACTTTATTTCATGATCTAGAAAAACTCATGTCGGATGAAATACAACATCAATTAGATGCGAATTTCCTAGAGATCTATCTAGAAGAACAGATTGTCCCACGTGGTCTGAGACTACGGTTTGGAAATTCCTTTACAGAGGATCCTGACTTTTGCAAAGACTGGGACAACTATTTACTTGAATGTGCAAAATGTCTCATCACCAGACTGATAGAAAAAAGACGGTTGTTATATCTGGAATGTGGTAAAAAAATAATAATACTAGACTGTCATAATGAACTACCCAAATTTAGATCACATACTGCGTTTAGGAAATTTGATCGGCTAATTACATCCAGAAATTTATCAGTCGAAAAATATACATTATATAAAAAAAGTAATAAGCTTAATAGAGATAGACATGATTTTTCCACCAATAACATCAAGTTTTGGCAGAAAACTGAAACTCCAGACCCATAACAGAAAAACAGAAGAACCCCTGTCCTGGGAACACCATTACAGAGGCCAGTACTACAGAGACTACAGAGAACCATAGTACACTTGACCTAGCCACGCAATCCAATAGTAATGGTGGAACTCACACACGGATTTCTTCTTTCCATAAGCACAACCTTAAATATGACAAATCCCATAAACCCTGGGTGTCATACTCCAATAGATTTAATAGACACAATAATCATGTAGGATCACAGAGACAACATATATCCAGATATAGATAAATTGAAGGAGTAGGGCACACCTACATTCAGATACACATAGGAGAGTTTTCTAGACAGTGATTTTATTTATACCAGAAATATAGTAATACATAAAATATTATTAAACATATATTTGCATGCTATATAGACTTATAATCGCTTTAAAATTGATTAAAATTGCAACCATCCATAAAAAGTAACACTAAAATATAAAATGATGTAGAAAATCCTAGGGAGGAAATGTCCAATTAGAGTCTCAGATTATTTGTTCCTTTCTATTGCTCTGAATGTCTGTGTTACAATAATTGTCCAGTAGACCTGATATCCACGCTGTTTGGACGTAGTCCGTAGTAATCAAGATTTTAGAAAGTTCACAGGTTAGTTTCAATGTAGCCAAAGTGAGGATGTGTGGTTGAGTCACTTACATTTCCTTTGCTACAAGTTTAGCAATACATCCAATCACTTTGCCTGTGTATACATTCATACGGCATTGGTTTTACATACAGTTCTGTAGGTTTGAGCCGGCTGTACTGCGGTTAACGTGGCGTCCCACGTATAGTACGCTTACAGGCTGTGATGTAGTTTCCAGGAGATAGATTCAGGGATCTGCAGCAATCAATTGTAGGAGTGCCGTTTCAGTGGTTTTGTGTGGTTTAGTTCCTGCACAGGTGCTCAATCAAGCAAGCAGGTCAGATGTCACTGCGGCTGTTGATTTCAGTTTTTTTCTTTACCAAATTTTTGGGATATCGATCCCACTACTCCTGGTCGATTTGAAGCGCTTCAATATATATTTAGTGTCATGGGGTTATCCTTCACCAGACGCGTTTCGGAGTTAACTGGACTCCTTCCTCAGTGGTTGATTTTCCCATGAAACTAGTCGACTTTATATAGAGATGTACAGATGTAGTCCAACTTGGTGTAATTTGGCTATACTGAAATTCTGGCATGGAGTATTTGAAAGACCAACAGAGTTATTGTAACTGGTAGTCTTCCTTTGTTCATATAAATACAATTAGAATATACACTGATCAAATCCAAAGTGATATACTTATATAAAGTCGATGTATCCATATGCAAAGGATAAAAATATGAAAATAGTATGCAAATTTAATCCTTTGCAGCAATGTTGCGTTATTGCTGCGATTTATACCAACAATAAATTCCTAATCTGATATTTGTCAAAAGTGCATATTCTCATAAGACTTCTTGTTATATCGAGAATCTGTAGATTTTGGATGTACATATATATTTTTTTAAGGGCCGACAAAACTAATTATCGTAGACATTTTTCCTTATCTGCTTATATGCAGTTGAGATTTACTTGTATATGTATACATTCATGTATAAAAGGTAACAAACTAATGTATAAATGGACTAGGACTTTGCAACTTTGCGGCAATATTGTAGTTTTCCAATTAAAAACAAATCTAGTACTTTGTGACAATGTTACGTCATTACTGCGGTTTATACTAATAATATATTCTTGATGCGGTTTTTATCAAAAAACGCATATTTTAGATATATTCCTTCCTTTTGTCTATTATTGATATTCTAGACCTATTTGGTCCTTACGGCAGTGTTGCGTTTGTTTTAAAAAGAGTTAAAATCTTGAATTAGATAAAACTTCTGTAGTATATTATCTACCTAAAATAAAAATAAAAATTATAGTATATTTTTGTCTACCTATTATTTTAAAGGATGCTTTTCATTCATATATTCATAAACTGTGGGGAGGTAAATATATATATTATAGGGACTGAATTGATGCAATTGCATAAAAAAATAAAATTCTCAAACACTGATTATATCCTTTATCCTTATGTTCCTGAAGTGATCAGTTGAGACAGGTAGTAAGGTCAAAAATTTCCCCTAAAAAATTTAAAGAATTTCCTTCTGAAAGCCCAATTCTCAAACACTGATTATATCCTTATGTTCCTGAGGTGATCAGTTGAGACAGGTAGTAAGGTCACCCACCGAGGGGGGGCCCGCGCATACTATAAATCCCATATAAAGGACACAACGGCAATCATTCAAATTATAGAAAATTTGCAATATGACTGTAAATGGATTGTAGGGACATTGAACTTACAATCCCTATATACCATAATAGACCACGAAAAAGGGAATAGAAGCTATGGGGCAACAATTAAAACGAACCAGCCAATTACCCGAGGAACAGATAGAATATCTGCAGGTGGCTACACAATATATCTTGAGCCATAATTATTTTTGGTTCAATTCTGATATACACTCACCTAAAGAATTATTAGGAACACCATACTAATACAGTGTTGGACGCCCTTTTGCCTTCAGAACTGCCTTAATTTGACATAGCATTGATTCAACAAAGTGCTAATAGCATTCTTTAGAAATGTTGGCCCATATTGATAGGATAGCATCTTGCAGTTGATGGAGATTTGAGGGATGCACATCCAGGGCACGAAGCTCCCGTTCCACCACATCCCAAAGATGCTCTATTGGGTTGAGATCTGGTGACTGTGGGGGCCATTTTAGTACAGTGAACTCATTGTCATGTTCAAGCTTTGTGACATGGTGCATTATCCTGCTGGAAGTAGCCATCAGAGGATGGGTACATGGTGGTCATGAAGGGATGGACATGGTCAGAAACAATGCTCAGGTAGCCTGTGGCATTTAAACGATGGCCAATTGGCACTAAGGGGCCTAAAGTGTGCCCAGAAAACATCCCCCACACCATTACACCACCACCACCAGCCTGCACAGTGGTAACAAGGCATGATGGATACATGGTCTCATTCTGTTTACGCCAAATTCGGACTCTACCATTTGAATGTCTCAACAGACTGTTGTAGCCCACCTTTCTTTCCCATTCTGACATTCAGTTTGGAGTTCAGGAGATTGTCTTGACCAGGACAACAACCCTACATGCATTAAAGCAACTGCCATGTGATTGGTTGACTAGATAATCGCATTAATGAGAAATAGAACAGGTGTTCCTAATAATTCTTTAGGTGAGTGTATACCTACAGATATGCGGTACAGCGATGGGCACCAGGTTTGCCCCCAGCTATGCCAACCTGTTCATGGCAAATTGGGAACAGGAGATCATTGATCCTAAGCTGGGGACAGACCTGGTGCTCTGGAAGAGGTATATCGATGATGTCCTATTTGTATGGAAAAATAGCCAGGAAGCTCTGGATACATTTCTGGAAGAAATCAACCAGAATCAATACAACTTATGGTTTACAGCGAAAATAAGTCAAACGATGGTGGAATTCCTGGATCTGCAAATTAAAGTGGATGGTGATAAATTAGTTTGTAACACAAACCGACTGCCAAAAATAGTTACATCCTATATAACAGCTGTCACCTACCCCAGTGGCTTCTAAATATACCTACAGGACAGTTCAGGCGAATAAAAAGGAACTGCTCAGAAGTAGAAGTTTTTGAGGAAGAAGCTAAAACAATGAAGGAACAATTCCTCAAGAAGCAATACACTGAAGAAATTTTAGATTTGGCACTAAATTCAGTCCGTCAATTGGATAGGAAAACCTTCTTCAATATGAAAATAGAAACAGATAAACAACAAAATGCTGACAATATGAGGATTATCTTGCCTTTTAATACACAGCATAAAACGGTAAGATATGTCATCAATAAACATTGGCACTATATTGGTAAGGATAAGACAATAGGGCACTTAATACCGCATTATCCACAAGTTACCTTTACCAAGGCGCCTAATCTAGGATTGTTGGTCACACCATCAATCCCCAAGAAGAAAATAAATACAGTACAAACAATACAAAAATGGACTAATATTACTGGCTTCTTCAGATGCAGGAAGTGTATGGGGTGTAAGATGACCTCCTTTCCTAAAAAAACATTATCCGTTAATTCAACCACAAATGCCCATCAACATACAATAAAAGACTTCCTTACGTGCAATTCCAATAGTGTGATTTATATTATACAGTGCCCCTGTAAACGACAATATGTCGGTCGGACTAAGAGACTACTTAAGGTACGCATAGCGGAACATATTTCCAATATCAAAGGGGGTTATGAAAAGCATACTCTATCTAACCATTTCAAGACCACTCATAGCCAGGATCCAAAAGGTCTCACCTTTGCCGCCTTGGAAAGGGTTGAGATTGATTGGAGGGCTGGAAACCACATCAAAAAGATGTCAAGAACAGAATAGAGACATATTTTTGAGTTCAACACCCTTTTACCAGCAGGATTGAACGCTGAGATAGAGCTATATGGCTTTTTGTGAGGTGGTGGGGCCCCTCACCGATGGGGGTACCGCGGTATATAGTATGCGCGGGCCCCCCCTCGGTGGGTGACCTTACTACCTGTCTCAACTGATCACTTCAGGAACATAAGGATATAATCAGTGTTTGAGAATTGGACTATCTATTTACCTCCCCACAGTTTATGAATATATGAATGAAAAGCATCCTTTGAAATAATAGGTAGACAAAAATATACTATAATTAAAAAAAATATATATGTACATCCAAAATCTACAGATTCTCGATATAACAAAAAGTCTTATGAGAATATGCACTTTTGACAAATATCGGATTAGGAATTTATTGTTGGTATAAATCGCAGCAATAACGCAACATTGCTGCAAAGGATTAAATTTGCATACTATTTTGATATTTTATCCTTTGCATATGGATACATCGATTTTTTATAAGTATATCACTTTGGATTTGATCAGTGTATATTCTAATTGTATTTATATGAACAAAGGAAGAATACCAGTTACAATAACTCTGTTGGTCTTTCAAATACTCCATGCCAGAATTTCAGTATAGCCAAATTACACCAAGTTGGACTACATCTGTACATCTCTATATAAAGTCGACTAGTTTCATGGGAAAATCAACCACTGAGGAAGGAGTCCAGTTAACTCCGAAACGCGTCTGGTGAAGGATAACCCCATGACACTAAATATATATTGAAGCGCTTCAAATCGACCAGGAGTAGTGGGATCGATATCCCAAAAATTTGGTAAAGAAGAAACCTGAAATCAACAGCCGCAGTGACATCTGACCTGCTTGCTTGATTGAGCACCTGTGCAGGAACTAAACCACACAAAACCACTGAAACGGCACTCCTACAATTGATTGCTGCAGATCCCTGAATCTATCTCCTGGAAACTACATCACAGCCTGTAAGCGTACTATACGTGGGACGCCACGTTAACCGCAGTACAGCCGGCTCAAACCTACAGAACTGTAAGTAAAACCAATGCCGTATGAATGTATACACAGGCAAAGTGATTGGATGTATTACTAAACTTGTAGCAAAAGAAATGTGAGTGACTCAACCACACATCCTCACTTTGGCTACATTGAAACTAACCTGTGAACTTTCTAAAATCTTGATTACTACGGACTACGTCCAAACAGCGTGGATATCAGGTCTACTGGACAATTATTGTAACACGGACATTCAGAGCAATAGAAAGGAACAAATAATCTGAGACTCTAATTGGACATTTCCTCCCTAGGATTTTCTACATCATTTTATATTTTAGTGTTGCTTTTTATGGATGGTTGCAATTTTAATCAATTTTAAAGCGATTATAAGTCTATATAGCATGCAAATATATGTTTAATAATATTTTATGTATTACTATATTTCTGGTATAAATAAAATCACTGTCTAGAAAACTCTCCTATGTGTATATGAATGTAGGTGTGCCCTACTCCTTCAATTTATCTATGCAATTCTCTTGAAGATTGGGTGTAACCTTCTTTGTAGGTGCACCCACTCCATTATTTGTCTAGGAGGGGAGCCTTCTCTAATTACATTTTGAATTTAACCTTTTCACCCACTGAGAGTGTGCTCCCTCTTTTTCAATAAATGGACATTTGGAGCCACATGGAGAGTAAACGCCTTAAGGTTGAAGTATTTACATTTGATGACAATGGGGAGGGACATTAAAACCTGCCAAATAAGAGATCTATGGCAGATACGTTTAAAGATCTAGAAGTTTTGTTGTAAAAACAGCTGAAACAACGCTGGGAGATCAGAGCCCTGAGACAATATATTGTGCAAGGTAAAATACCAACAGGGTTACTACTGACTAAGACTCCAGCCTATGATCTATACGACATAGATTTTGAGAAAGAATGGGAAAACTTTTTGCGAACACAGTCCATCAATTTGATGGAGATGATCATAAAAAGGAGATCCCAAATTTAGGATCAAGTAACGGTTCAAATAGATTAAATGAAAATAATTATTGGAAATCTGCCTAAAAATGATGAGTACAAGACACGGCAGGAAAGAATATGCACAAATATTGATAAAATAGAATATGACATAATTACCAAAAAAATAAAGAAATTACAAAATGTTAAAAAAAAAATATATAGAAAACAAAAAGGGACTAACAGCCTGCAAACATCACAGACTGTAGAAATAGAATCAATACACAACAGGGATCACGGCGATTTTAACATACCGATTTCAAATAGATATGAAATATTCACTGAAAACAATTTTTTAGACCAGACTCCACCTCACCACAAAGTAAGATCACGACAGAGAACACCGAGAAAATCTCCACAAGTATATACAACACAGTAAGAATCACCAACACACCAATACAATCTGAGACACAGAGACAACAGTCGGGATCACTATTGCCACAGGACACATCAACAATACAAGACACCACAATCACAGGAGACAACATGGTATGGGGAATCTCAGAATCCACAAAGGCACCAACACAAATCACAGAGTCACGAAAAAGGAAATTACGGAGAGGAGGCAAACAAAAGAAAACACAACACACATTACAATTAGAAGAATCCAATGCGATTGGTAATTTGAGCACTATCACTCTCACTTCACCTCAAATAAAATTATTGAACAAAGGTCTTAAATTTGCTCCATCTAATCAGTTGAATAAATTTGACACCCTGATAAGGCATAGAGAAATACATTAGAAAGCTCTGCCTAAAGAAATATTTTGTAAAAAATCCAATAGGTAATGAGATGAAACCTTTAGGAGGAAGAAAATATATCCATACAGATGTAAAAAATAAGTCAACCAAATACCCAAGACAGGAGATTAGTGAAGAAATGAGTACCTTCAGAAAAGCAGTTGAATATGATATTAGGAAAATAAAAACAAATAACAGCAGAGAAAACAACCTGTCCATTGCATAAGGACCAAAATATAGTAATACGTCCTTCGGATAAGGGGGGAGCCATAGTGGTATGGGATACAAGTAATTATAATAAAGAGTGTTTAAAACAACTGACAGATACTACGTATATAAAATTACGTGCTGACCCCACAGCAGAATATCATAGAGAGCTTGTAACACTATGTGAAGAAGGACAAAAAATAGGGATTTTGTCTAAACAGGAGTTTCAATATATCACTGAGAGCCAGTGTAGACTACCACTGTTTTATTGCCTTCCCGAGCTACATAAAGACCCCATTAACCCACCAGGGCGACCGATAATCTCGGGAATAGGTTCACTTACTGCAAACTTGTTGCATTATATAGACAAGCTGCTGCAACTGACAGTTAAAATAACTAAATCCCATATAATGGACACAACGGCAATCATTCAAATTATAGAAAATTTCCAATATGACTGTAAATGGATTGTAGGGACATTGGACGTACAATCCCTATATACCATAATAGACCACGCACAGGGAATAGAAGCTATGGGGGAACAATTAAAACGAACAAGCCAATTACCCGAGGAACAGATAGAATATCTGCAGGCGGCTACACGATATATCTTGAGCTATAATTATTTTTGGTTCAATTCTGATATATACCTACAGATATGCGGTAAGGCGATGGGCACCAGGTTTGCCCCAGCTATGCCAACCTGTTCATGGCAAATTGGGAACAGGAGATCATTGATCCTAAGCTGGGGACAGACCTGGTGCTCTGGAAGAGGTATATCGATGATGTCCTATTTGTATGGAAAAACAGCCAAGAAGATCTGGATACATTTCTGGAAGAAATCAACCAGAATCAATACAACTTATGGTTTACAGCGAAAATAAGTCAAACGATGGTGGAATTCCTGGATCTGCAAATTAAAGTGGATGGTGATAAATTAGTTTGTAACACATACCACAAACCGACTGCCAAAAATAGTTACATCCTATATAACAGCTGTCACCTACCCCAGTGGCTTCTAAATATACCTACAGGACAGTTCAGGCGAATAAAAAGGAACTGCTCAAAAGTAGAAGTTTTTGAGGAAGAAGCTAAAATAATGAAGGAACAATTCCTCAAGAAGCAATACCCTGAAGAAATTTTAGATTTGGCACTAAATACAGTCCGTCAATTAAATAGGAAAACCTTCTTCGATATGAAAATAAAAACAGATAAACAACAAAATGCTGACAATATGAGGATTATCTTGCCTTTTAATACACAGCATAAAAAGGTAAGATATATCATCAATAAACATTGGCACTATATTGGTAAGGATAAGACAATAGGGCACTTAATACCGCATTATCCACAAGTTACCTTTACCAAGGCGCCTAATCTAGGATTGTTGGTCACACCATCAATCCCCAAGAAGAAAATAAATGCAGTACAAACAATACAAAAATGGACTAATATTACTGGCTCCTTCAGATGCGGGAAGTGTATGGGGTGTAAGATGACCTCCTTTCCTAAAAAAAACATTATCCGTTAATTCAACCACAAATGCCCATCAACATACGATAAAAGACTTCCTTATGTGCAATTCCAATAGTGTGATTTATATTATACAGTGCCCCTGTAAACGACAATATGTCGGTCGGACTAAGAGACTACTTAAGGTACGCATAGCGGAACATATTTCCAATATCAAAAAGGGTTATGAAAAGCATACTCTATCCAACCATTTCAAGACCACTCATAGCCAGGATCCAAAAGGTCTCACCTTTGCCGCCTTGGAAAGGGTTGAGATTGATTGGAGGGGTGGCAACCACATCAAAAAGATGTCAAGAACAGAATCGAGACATATTTTTGAGTTCAACACCCTTTTACCAGCAGGATTGAACGCTGAGATAGAGCTATATGGCTTTTTGTGAGGTGGTGGGGCCCCTCACCGATGGGGGTACCGCGGTATATAGTATGCGCGGGCCCCCCCTCGGTGGGTGACCTTACTACCTGTCTCAACTGATCACTTCAGGAACATAAGGATATAATCAGTGTTTGAGAATTGGGCTTTCAGAAGGAAATTTTTTTTTGGGGATGCAATTGCATCAATTCAGTCTCTATAATATATCTATTTACCTCCCCACAGTTTACGAATATATGAATGAAAAGCATCCTTTGAAATAATAGGTAGACAAAAATATACTATAATTTTTATTTTAGGTAGATAATATACTACAGAAGTTTTATCTAATTTTTATCAAGATTTTAACTCTTTTTAAAACAAACGCAACACTGCCGTAAGGACCAAATAGGTCTAGAATATCAATAATAGACAAAAGGAAGGAATATATCTAAAATGTGCGTTTTTTGGTAAAAACCGCATCAAGAATATATTATTAGTACAAACCCCAGTAATGACGTAACATTGTCACAAAGTACTAGATTTGTTTTTAATTGGAAAACTACAATATTGCCGCAAAGTTGTAAAGTCCTAGTCCATTTATACATTAGTTTGTTACCTTTTATACATGAATGTATACATATACAAGTAAATCTCAACTGCATATAAGCAGATAAGGAAAAATGTCTACGATAATTAGTTTTGTCGGCCCTTAAAAAAATATATACTGTATGTACATCCAAAATCTACAGATTCTCGATATAACAAAAAGTCTTATGAGAATATGCACTTTTGACAAATATCAGATTAGGAATTTATTGTTGGTATAAATCGCAGCAATAACGCAACATTGCTGCAAAGGATTATATTTGCATACTATTTTCATATTTTATCCTTTGCATATGGATACATCGATTTTATATAAGTATATCACTTTGGATTTTATCAGTGTATAGTCTAATTGTATTTATATGAACAAAGGAAGAATACCAGTTACAATAACTCTTTCAAATACTCCATGCCAGAATTTCAGTTTAGCCAAATTACACCAAGTTGGACTACACCTGTACATCTCTATATAAAGTCGACTAGTGTCATGGGAAAATCAACCACTGAGGAAGGAGTCCAGTTAACTCCGAAACGCGTCTGGTGAAGGATAACCCCATGACACTAAATATATATTGAAGCGCTTCAAATCGACCAGGAGTAGTGGGATCGATATCCCAAAAATTTGGTAAAGAAAAAAACTGAAATCAACAGCCGCAGTGACATCTGACCTGCTTGCTTGATTGAGCACCTGTGCAGGAACTAAACCACACAAAACCACTGAAACGGCACTCCTACAATTGATTGCTGCAGATCCCTGAATCTATCTCCTGGAAACTACATCACAGCCTGTAAGCGTACTATACGTGGGACGCCACGTTAACCGCAGTACAGCCGGCTCAAACCTACAGAACTGTATGTAAAACCAATGCCGTATGAATGTATACACAGGCAAAGTGATTGGATGTATTGCTAAACTTGTAGCAAAAGAAATGTGAGTGACTCAACCACATATCCTCACTTTGGCTACATTGAAACTAACCTGTGAACTTTCTAAAATCTTGATTACTACGGACTACGTCCAAACAGTGTGGATATCAGGTCTACTGGACAATTATTGTAACAAGGACATTCAGAGTAATAGAAAGGAACAAATAATCTGAGACTCTAATTGGACATTTCCTCCCTAGGACTTTCTACATCATTTTATATTTTAGTGTTGCTTTTTATGGATGGTTGCAATTTTTATCAATTTTAAAGCGATTATAAGTCTATATAGCATGCAAATATATGTTTAATAATATTTTATGTATTACTATATTTCTGGTATAAATAAAATCACTGTCTAGAAAACTCTCCTATGTGTATCTGAATGTAGGTGTGCTCTACTCATTCAATTTATCTATACAATTCTCTTGAAGATTGGGTGTAACCTTCTTTGTAGGTGCACCCACTCCTTTATTTGTCTAGGAGGTGAGCCTTCTCTAATTACATTTTTAATATTTCCAAATATCACAGTAGAATATTTGATAATGTAACCACCACAAATCCAATTCCCCAATTGCCAATCCCCTACCTCAAACACTGTCTGTCACACACCCATCATTCGATCTGTTTACAACAATGTATACAATGAGGTCTGCCATACACACCAATCACTAGATCCCTTTGCAATAACGCATACAACAAGGACACACCCACCCATTTGCTGGAGTCCCCAATCTCGGTATTCCAGACCCCAAAACTTACCCCAGGTGGAGTATCGACTCTTCCCACCATCAATACCTCACTCACATCTACTTCCCCATCCTCTATTTTTTCAACTGAAATACTCAATATGTGTGGTTCACTCAACCAACTTACCTCCCACCATTTTCTCTATTCCACCTGACTCCAATTCCTCAGTTGTATCTGGTTCTCCCACTCTGACCAATTCCTCTGACTTGGAGATTGATTCACTTCTCACCATTCATTTGTGCCGATCTCCTACATTCACCTGCCAATCAGCCTCCTTGAAGGCCGATTATACTACACATGCTAGCGCATTTTCTTCTACTGTACATCTGAGATGCCTAATCCCGATCCATGTACCCACCATCATAATCACAAAGGTTCACAAGTTGATGATTCTTCCATTGCAGATCCCTCTACATCTATGCCATCTTTTTTAGCTCTACCTCCCCTCATTCATCCTACAGCTAGTTATCCTAATTTAAAAAGTCCTAAAACTACCGATATAGTGATTTTTTTTACCCACTAGACCATAAATCTGTAAAACGAAAAAAAAAAAAAGGAGAGGTTGCAGAGCAGGCAAGCGCAGAAAGAAGAATCCCCAATCCTCACAGTCAATAACTATTCCCAACCAACACTCCAGATCTCATTCTCGTGGTATCTTCAATCTGTCCACTCATGTTTTGACAGCATATGAGATTTCTTTACTATCTAAGGGCCTTTCTTTCTGTCCCTCCAGTAAAATTAAGGAATTCAACCTTTTCCTTGATTTAAATCGTTATATCAAAAAGCTCACATTTAAAAGGCACTTTGAAATTCAAGAAAACTCAACGAGTAGGCCCATATCAGAGTACAATACTATATCCCCTAATGAAGAACCTATTGAAGCTATACTGTCTGGGCTAAAACCACCATCAGTGCTCTATCCCATTCACCGTAAGGGGAATTTTTTAGATACTTTTTATTCAGTGGTCTCAAATGATTTTAGGGAAATCAATTGTGAATCCGATATAAGACACAACATGAAACCATCAGAATTGATGGCCTTAAAGAATCTACGATCTAATACTGACCTGGTTATCATGAGTGCTGATAAAGGGGGGGCGTTGTTATTCAAAACCATGAAAGCTCTGAACATTTTATCAGATAAAAAATATTATCTACCACTGGACCATGACCCCTCTACAACAGATAAAGAAGATTTTCAAGAACTTATTAAGTCAGCAGATCTATGTCTGTCTATGTAAGTAAGAAAAGGAATATATTTTGGTGAAGGAGTCCACATTAGCTATCTTCTACCACCTCCCTAAGATTCACAAAGATATCCAGAACCCGCCTGGTAGACCTATAATTTCGGGGGTTTCCTCCGTTACCCAAAATTTATCACATTATATTGATATCTATCTTCAGAAATATGTCATCAATCTTAAATCTTACCTCAGGGACTCAACATCCCTTATCACTCTATTGAAAGATATAGTATAGCTTCTATTGGGTGACTCTGGACGTTTCGGCACTCTAAACAAACATCTCTCATGATCTAGGTATGAAATACATATCTAGTTTCCTAGACAAAGACGATAAAATGCCTGCCCCACAAAAGGCCTTCATTATGAAGGGGATTGATTTTATACTCACACATAATGTATTTATGTTCCAAAATGGAATCTACAAGCAGAAACGAGGGACCGCAATGGGGATGCGTTTCGCGCCCAGCTTTGCTAATTTATTCATGGGAGCTTTTGAGGAGGAGTTTATTTACGGTTCAAGTTTCTGGGCTAATAATATCTGTTTTCGTAGGTATATCGATGATCTAATCTTTATCTGGAATGGGGATCCATCATCAATTGAAAAATGTATTTCACATCTCAATAATAATGATTGGGGGATTTCCTTCACTGGAACATATGACAAGACAAAAATGTTTTTAGACCTCAAAATTTTTATTCAGAATAATAAAATCAATACATGTACATTCTTCAAAAAAATTGATAGTAATAGCTACTTGGATTTTAAGAGTACACACTATAGAAAATGGAAATCCAATATCCCCTTCAGCGGCTGAGGCGAAATTGTACCCTTGAAAATGATTTTATCCAACAGTGTGTTGTGTTGGCCTCAAGATTCAGCCAAATAGGTTATCCCCTTAACATTATTTCTGGCGCAAGATCCAAAGCCGCTAAACTCACCCAAGCCGATTGCCTCACTATAGCCCCTAAAAAGGCAAAAGACAGTAATAACGATAGCTATAGCCAGTTTTAGAGAAACATTGGCATATTCTAAAAAGGGACCCAATCTTAAACCAGATTATGCCAGAGCTCCTGAAATTAACATATAGGAGAGCACGTATCCTTGCACCAAGTAAGCTAAACTCAGTTGAACATCGTACTGAGAATCATGACACTGCGGCCTCTACTAGCAGCTCAAAATGTGGTCACAAAGGATGCTTATGCTGCTCATGTATATGCCAGAAATCTGTCTTTTGTAGTCGAATTAACGGAGAGTCCTTTCCTATTTTAAGTAGTCTCAACTGTGAATCCAACTATGTCATATACCTTCTGGAATGTCCGTGCCACTTACAATACGTTGGGCGGACGATCCAAACATTACGAAATAGGATCAACAAACACAGGTCGAATATTAAGAAAAAGTACCTGAAACATAGTGTATCTAGACATGCAACAGAACATCATGAGGGGAGCTCTGTTGGGTTTAATGTGACACCAATTGAACACATCCCAACCCATTCACAAAAGGACATCCAGTACATCAGACGTAGAGAAATGTACTGGATTTTTAAACTAAATAGTTTGACCCCCTATGGTCTGAACGAAGCATTCAAGATTAATCTATAAGGGTTTACTATATATACTATATATATATATATATATATATATATATATATATATTTCTCAGCCTAGACCTAGGACTATTCATGACATTTTATAGTCAGGCTATATATTGCAATGTTTCCCCCTCCCTACATCCTCATCACTGTTGGGTATTCTTACTATTAATTTAACATTTATTATAGTACCATCACTATATTTATTATGTTTTATGTGCGTATACTGATTTTATATTTTTTTATATTTTTTTTATCATTATTTTTTAGCACTATAAATTTTAGTATTAGATTATATGTATACATTCATATATATATATATATATATTTATATTTATATTCGTTATATGTAATTTATTTATTCATTTATTACATATGAATTTCCATTGGGTGGTCCTTTTAATACAAGTGGATGGTATTTCCATCCGTCTATATGTACTTTGATCCCACCTTATACTATAGGGGGTCGTTATGGTTAAGTTCCTTCTGCTCTTTACCTATGCACTATGAGTAATTATTATGTCTTGATGCACGTTCATACATTGAGGCACCACTTATTTGTATCATCATATCTTTTCCCCTATGTATATAGGTTACCTTCCCCCCCCTTTTTTTAGTGGGGGCAATGAATATACTACCAGAGGCCCTTCCTCCACTTTTCATTTATATGCATGCATTTTCAATTCTTTTTTCCCCATTTTTTCTATAAATGACATATACTTCTTATAGGGGCGATTCCATTTCCCCACTATCTATAGATCGGCTGAGCCTCTGGTAGTATTCACCACGTCACGCACGGCATAAACACACTCAAGCGTCTTGGTCACTAGTGGTAGAATAAGGACCAGTACACAGCGGAGCAGCATGGCGGATAGAGGAGGCCGCCATGTACTGACACAGTGCTGCCTGGTCCTGGTGGTCAGGGATGAGGACTGTGTTTCCCAAGGATAATTTTCTACTGGGAAATACAGGGCACAGTATATTGCACTAGAATCTATTTAATGTAAAGATATTAGCCCTACCTCCGAATAATAATCCAATTAGGTGGTCATTTATTATATAGAAATATGTCTATGTTAGGCATATTTCTGACACAGATTGTGGCGCAAAGGTCCTTAGCACCGCAATATGCATATTTTTCCCGCTCATGCCAGGTCTAAAAAAGGATGGCTTGGGCAGGGAAAGGGATACAGTTATGGCCATCCAGTTATTAGATACCACCGCCATAAATTGACCGGATAACACCTCTGTACAGTGACCGGATAGCACCGCCATACTGTGACTGTATAAAATGGTATAAAAGTGCACAGTAAAGGGAATGACTAGAAGCACTGCACAGGGTGTGGTAAGAGGGCACAATTCTGGGTATAAGGGGGCACAGTACGGAGTGGTGGGCACATTCACATGACCCTGTAACATTAGAAGGTCCTTATGGTGAATGCGGTTCATATGCCACCATAAGGAGAGGCAGAGGAGTGAGACAGGGTGTGATTATGTGGCTAGAGATTAAAAAAAAAAAAACTGTCTGCAATTTAACTTTGGATTCTGTGGCTGGAGGTACATTAGGCGGTCACAGGATAAATATGTAACTGTCGGCCAGTATAGGCCCCAAAAATTAGCCAATAGACATTCACCTGACAGCACAGAACTTTGGATTCTGTGGCTGGAGGTGCATTAGGCGGTCAAAGGATAAATATGTAATTGTCGGACAGTAAAGGCCCCAAAAATTAGGTACTCACTTGACATAAAAGGCCTTTAATGACACTGTATATAAATAAGTCAAGGACCATTCTTTGTTCTGGGTGGTGGCGGATACGTCTGGGCTGGCATGAGGAAATTCAATTATATGTGGCTATCACAGGTGTTGAATTTCTCTGATTTCCATGACAAATTAATTTTCTGAAATGTGAGGTAGTCCACACTGTCGTGAGCTAGGCGAGTGCGCGGAACAGTCACGATTCTCCCTGCTGCGCTGAACGTCCATTCGGACAGGACAATCAACGAGCGGCAAGCCAAGAGTTACATGGCAAATTGTGCCAGCTATAGCCACAGGTCAAGCCTGCACACCCAGTAGTCAAGGGATTCCGCACTTCTCAGAGCGCCCACATCGGCCGTTAAACCAATGTAATTGGACACCTGTCGGTCTAAGCATTCCCTGAGACTGAGTTAAAAAATAAGGTATATGGCACCATTCAATCAGTATTTGGAGAAAACAGGTATATGGCATCCCTCAATCAGTATTTGCCAGAAACAAGTATATGGCACCCCTCAATCAGTATTTTGTGGAACCAGGTGTATCACAGCACTCAATCAGTATTTGGTGGAAGAAGGTATAAAGCAATAGCACCTCTCAATCAATATTTTGAGGAAGCAGGTGTATTTTACCCCTCAATACGAATTACGTGAAAGCAGGTGTATTGCAGCCCTCAATCAGTATTTGGTGGAAGAAGGTATATAGAAATTTCACCCCTCAATCAGTATTTAGTGGAAGAATGTATATGGCACCCCTCAATCAGTATTTTTGGCGGAAACAAGTATATAGCACCCCTCAATCAGTATTTGGCGGAAACAGGTATATGGAACTCCTCAATCAGTTTTTTGTAAAAGCAGGTGTATTGCAGCCCTCAATCAGTGGTTGGTGCAAGAAGGTATATAGCAATAGCAGCCCTAATTCAGTATTTAGTGGAAGAAGGCATAGGGCAACCCTCAATCGGTATTTGTCGGAAACAGGTATATAGCACCCCTCAATAAGAATTTTGTGGAAGCAGGTATATTTCAGCCCTCAATAAGAATTTTGTGGAAGCAGGTGTATTGCAGCCCTCAATCTTTATTTGGTGGAAGAAGGTATATGGCACCCCTCAATCAGTATTTAGTTGAAAAAGAAATATGGCACCCCTCAATCAGTATTTGGCGGAAAAAGATATAGAGCACCCCTCAATCAGTAGTTGGCGGAAACAGGTATATGACACCCCTCAATCAGTATTTTGTGGAAGCAGGTTTATGTCACTCCTCAATAAGAATTTTGTAAAAGCAGGTGTATTTTATCCCTAAATCAGTATTTGGTGGAAGAAGGTATATAGCAATAGCATCCCTCAATCAGTATTTGGTGATAACAGGTATATAGCACCCCTCAATCAGTATTTGGCGGAAACAGGTATATGGCACCCCTCAATCAGTATTTTGTGGAAGCAGGTGTTTTGCAGCCCTTAATCAGTATTTGGTGGAAGAAGGTATATAGCAATAGCACCCTTTAATCAGTATTTTGTGGAAGCAGGTGTATAACACCACTCAATCAAAATTTTGAGGAAGCAGTTGTATTGCAGCCCACAATTAGTATATAGTTAAAGAAGGTATATGGCGCCCCTAAATCAGTATTTGGCGAAAATCTATATTTTGTGGAGGCAGGTGTATTGCATCCCTCAATCAGTATTTGCTGGAAGAAGGAATATAGCAATAGCACCCCTCAATCATTATTTAGTGGCAGTAGGTATATGGCAGCCCATAATAAGTTTTTGGCAGAAACAGGTATATATAGCACCCCTCAATCGGGATTTGGCAGAAAAACGTTTATGGCACCCCTCAATCAGTATTTTGAGAAAGCCTGTGTATGGCACTAGGGATGAGCGAACTCGAACTGTATAGTTCGGGTTCGTACCGAATTTTGGGGTGTCCGTGACACGGACCCGAACCCGGACATTTTCGTAAAAGTTCGGGTTCGGTGTTCGTCGCTTTCTTGGCGCTTTTGTGACGCTTTCTTGGCGCTTTTTGAAAGGCTGCAAAGCAGCCAATCAACAAGCGTCATACTCAGTGGCGTAACTACCGGGGAAGCAGGGGAAGCAGCTGCTTCGGGGCCCGGGCTGCCAAGGGGGCCCGGCGCCCCGGCAGCGTGTGTGACAGTTTATTTTTAAGTTAGTTAAATATCGTGTTCAGGGCCCCTTCACAGCAGCCGCTAGTGTGATCTAATCTTACTGTCTGCTAAAGTCTCCTGGTCTGGGATTCGAACCCACAACCTCCAATCTATTAGTGAATCAGTGGCAAAGCATTTACCCTCACAGCCATAAAGGCTGCATTACAACTGACTGTAAAAAAAAAAAAAATACATCTATACACATGACAGCTGCCCAAACACACCTAGCACTGCTATATCTGTATATGACAGCTGTCCCTGCACACTCAGCTCTGCTATATCTCTATATATGACAGCTGCCCCAGCAAACCCAGCTCTACTACATCTATACACATGACAGCTGCCGAAACACAGCCAGCTCTGCTACATCTATACACATGACAGCTGCCCCCAACACACCAGCACTGCTATATATCTATATGACAGCTGTCCCAGCACACTCAGCTCTGCTATATCTCTATATATGACAGCTGCCCCAGCAAACCCAGCTCTACTACATCTATACACATGACAGATGCCTAAACACACCCAGCTCTGCTACATCTATACACATGACAGCTGCACCAGCACACTCAGCCCTGCTATATCTCTATATATGACAGCTGCCCCAGCAAACCCAGCTCTACTACATCTATACATGACAGATGCCCAAACACACCCAGCTCTACTACATCTATACACATGACAGCTGCCGAAACACAGCCAGCTCTGCTACATCTATACACATGACAGCTGCCCCAACACACCAGCACTGATATATATCTATATGACAGCTGTCCCAGCACGCTCAGCTCTGCTATATCTCTATATATGACAGTTGCCCCAGCAAACCCAGCTCTACTACATCTATACACATGACAGCTGCCCCAACACACCAGCACTGCTATATATCTATATGACAGCTGTCCCAGCACGCTCAGCTCTGCTATATCTCTATATATGACAGTTGCCCCAGCAAACCCAGCTCTACTACATCTATACACATGACAGATGCCTAAACACACCCAGCTCTGCTACATCTATACACATGACAGCTATCATATATAGAGATATAGCAGAGCTGAGTGTGCTGGAACAGCTGTCATATAGAGATATATCTGAGATACTGCTATATCTGTATATGACAGCTGTCTCAGCACATTCAGCTCTGCTACATCTCTATATATGAGCAGCTGCCATGTGTATAGATGTACACTTAGCCAGCTATAACAGTAGAAGTCTCATATTTTTTTCAGCCAGCATCAAGGCAGCTCCTATGGTCTAGTGGTTAGCTGCTCTGCCTCTGAAGCAGAAGGTCGTGGGTTCGAATCCCAGCAGACTCTTTTCTGAAATACAAGCACTGACTCCATATAAGGACATACAGGGCGGGACACAATACAAGGCGGGACACAGGAAGAGGCTGCATCGCATCGCTGACATGGAGGTAAGTAGAAGTGTTTATTATTTTTTTTTTAATACCCACTGTTACTGCCATGGGGGGAGCGGAAGGCACCTGATACTGGCACATGGGGGGGAGTGGGGTTGGCACCTGATACTGGCATGGGGGGGGGGGGGGGAGAGAGGCACCTGATACTGGCATGGGGGGGGGGAGGGAGAGAGGCACTTGATACTGGCACTTTTTTTGTGGTGGTGGTGGGGGGGGGAAGATGGCACTATGATACTGGGACATGGGGGGGGGGAGGCACCTGATACTGGCACCTGGAGGGGAGAGGGGGGGTTGGCACTTGATACTGGCACATGGGGGGGGGGAGGCACCTGATACTGGCACATGGGGAGGGGGGAGGGAGAGAGGCACTTGATATTGGCACTTTTTAGTGGGGGGGGGGGGAGATGGCACTATGATACTGGGACATGGGGGGGAGGAGAGAGGCACTTGATACTGGCATGTGGGGGGGGGGGTTGGCACTATGATACTGGCACATGGGGGGAGATGGCACTATGATACTGGGACATGTGGGGGGGGGAGAGGCACTTGATACTGGCACATTATTGGGGGGCATTATGGGGGACACTAGGCTGGCAGCCTATCAGAGGCCGGGCACTGAGGGGCATCTACTGGGGCACTATATATGGGGCATTTTATACTGGTACATTTTGGGGGGCACTAGCAGGAAGGGGGGAGAGGAGCACTATGGGGGAATTTACTGGGGGCACTATATAGGGGTATTTTATACTGGCACATTATGGGGGCACTATGGGGACATTAGCTCAACTGGGGGCATTACAAGGGTGTAGTTTTTGCACTGTCACATTATAAGGAGAATTATTACTACTGGGGGGGGGGGGGCATTATGGTGGGTTTTATTACTGCCCCATGGTATGACCCCCTAGTAGCAGCACCGGCCTCTCCCTGCTCTGCTATCCCACTGCCCCTTCTCCAAATCCTTATTATAAAATCTTTCTCATTAGGATAAAACACAACATCAGCTCCGCCGAGCCCCCGGCCAAGTGTGGAAGTGGCGTCCGAGATCCCCAAGGGCCGAGCCAAGTAACTGTAAGTGTTCATGTGGAGTATGTTTATGTTATGCACATATAGCCTACACTGTGCCCCACAATGTACAGTATACTGCTACACTGTGCCCCACAATATACAGTATACCGCTACACTGTGCCCCACAATATACAGTATACCTCTACACTGTGCCTCACAATATACAGTATACCGCTACACTGTGCGACACAATATACAGTATACCTCTACACTGTGCCTCACAATATACCGCTACACTGTGCCACACAATATACAGTATACCGCTACACTGTGCCTCACAATATACCTCTACACTGTGCCACACAATATACAGTATACTGCTACACTGTGCCTCACAATATACCTCTACACTGTGCCACACAATATACAGTATACCTCTACACTGTGCCACACAATATACAGTATACCTCTATACTGTGCCACACAATATACAGTATACCGCTACACTGTGCCCCACAATATACAGTATACCTCTACACTGTGCCACACGATATACAGTATACCTCTACACTGTGCCACACAATATACAGTATACCTCTACACTGTGCCACACAATATACAGTATACCGCTACACTGTGCCCCACAATATACAGTATACCTCTACACTGTGCACACAATATACAGTATACCTCTACACTGTGCCCCACGATATACAGTATACCGCTACACTGTGCCACACAATATACAGTATACCTCTATACTGTGCCACACAATATACAGTATACCGCTACACTGTGCCAAAGGAGTGGGGTTTACACAGGAGGAGGGAGGTGCGAAGCGCGCTGAGGGGGGCCCTTACAAATATTTGCTGTGGGGCCCAGTCACTTCTAGTTACGCCCCTGGTCATACTACTTGCCCCAAGAGGCCATCACAGCCATGCCTACTATTGGCATGGCTGTGATTGGCCAGAGCACCATGTGACCCAGCCTCTATTTAAGCTGGAGTCACATAGCGCCGCCCGTCACTCTGCTCTGATTAGCGTAGGGAGAGGTTGTGGCTGCGACAGTAGGGCGAGATTAGGCAGATTAACTCCTCCAAAGTACTTGATTATTGATCGATCTGCAGCTGTGGGTCATTGAGCTGCTGATACTCAATTGCTCACTGTTTTTAGGCTGCCCAGACCGTTTGTCAGTCACATTTTTCTGGGGTGATCGGTGGCCATTTTGTGTCTTGTGGTGCGCCAGCACAAGCTGCGACCAAGTGCATTTAACCCTCAATGGTGTGGTTGTTTTTTGGCTAAAGCCTACATCAGGGTGAAGCTGTCACACCAAGTGCATTTAACCAGCAATAGTCTGTTTATTTTTTGGCCATATACTACATCAGGGGCAAGCTGCGCCTGTCACCAAGTGCATTTAACCCTCAATGGTGTGGTTGTTTTTTGGCTAAAGCCTACATCAGGGTGAAGCTGTCACACCAAGTGCATTTAACCAGCAATAGTCTGTTTATTTTTTGGCCATATACTACATCAGGGGCAAGCTGCGCCCGTCACCAAGTGCATTTAACCCTCAGTAGTGTGGTTGGTCAAGCTATCACACCAAGTGCATTTAACCAGCAATAGTCTGTTCATTTTTTGGCCATATACTACATCAGGGGCAAGCTGCGCCCGTCACCAAGTGCATTTAACCCTCAGTAGTGTGGTTGGTCAAGCTGTGACACCAAGTGCATTTAACCAGCAATAGTCTGTTCATTTTTTGGCCATATACTACATCAGGGGCAAGCTGCGCCCGTCACCAAGTGCATTTAACCCTCAGTAGTGTGGTTGGTCAAGCTGTCACACCAAGTGCATTTAACCAGCAATAGTCTGTTTATTTTTTGGCCATATACTACATCAGGGGCAAGCTGCGCCTGTCACCAAGTGCATTTAACCCTCAATGGTGTGGTTGTTTTTTGGCTAAAGCCTACATCAGGGTGAAGCTGTCACACCAAGTGCATTTAACCAGCAATAGTCTGTTCATTTTTTGGCCATATACTACATCAGGGGCAAGCTGCGCCCGTCACCAAGTGCATTTAACCCTCAGTAGTGTGGTTGGTCAAGCTGTGACACCAAGTGCATTTAACCAGCAATAGTCTGTTCATTTTTTGGCCATATACTACATCAGGGGCAAGCTGCGCCCGTCACCAAGTGCATTTAACCCTCAGTAGTGTGGTTGGTCAAGCTGTGACACCAAGTGCATTTAACCAGCAATAGTGTGGTTATTTTTTGGCCATATCCCAGTCTAATTCTGTCACTAAATCCATACCGGTCACCCAGCGCCTAAATACTAGGCCTCAAATTTATATCCCGCTAAATCTCTCGTTACCGCTGTACTGTTGTGGCTGGGCAAGTTATTTAGTGTCCGTCAAAGCACATTTTTTGTTCTGGGTTGAAATACAATTCCCAATTTAGCAATTTCATAATTTAGTGGTTTCTGCTATATCAGAGCTATTTGAAATCTATCCCTAAAAGGGTATATAATATTCAAGGTGCACATAGGGTCATTCAGAATAACTTCACACACACACGCTACTGTGCATTTCCAAGTCCAATTCTGTTAGTAAATCCATACCGGTCACCCAGCGCCTAAATACTAGGCCTCAAATTGATATCCCGCTAAATCTCTCGTTACCGCTGTCCTGTTGTGGCTGGGCAAGTTATTTAGTGTCCGTCAAAGCACATTTTTTGTTCTGGGTTGAAATACAATTCCCAATTTAGCAATTTCATAATTTAGTGGTTTCTGCTATATCAGAGCTATTTGAAATCTATTCCTAAAAGGGTATATAATATTCAAGGTGCACATAGGGTCATTCAGAATAACTTCACACACACACACGCTACTGTGCATTTCCAAGTCCAATTCTGTCACTAAATCCATACCGGTCACCCAGCGCCTAAATACTAGGCCTCAAATTTATATCCCGCTAAATCTCTCGTTACCGCTGTCCTGTTGTGGCTGGGAAAGTTATTTAGTGTCCGTCAAAGCACATTTTTTGTTCTGGGTTGAAATACAATTCCCAATTTAGCAATTTCATAATTTAGTGGTTTCTGCTATATCAGAGCTATTTGAAATCTATCCCTAAAAGGGTATATAATATTCAAGGTGCACATAGGGTCATTCAGAATAACTTCACACTCACACTACTGTGCATTTCCAAGTCTAATTCTGTCACTAAATCCATACCGGTCACCCAGCGCCTAAATACTAGGCCTCAAATTTATATCCCGCTGAATTTGAATACAATACATTGGGCCAAATAATATTTTTGTTGTTGTGGTGAACCATAACAATGAGGAAAACATCTAGTAAGGGACGCGGACGTGGACATGGTCGTGGTGGTGTTAGTGGACCCTCTGGTGCTGGGAGAGGACGTGGCCGTTCTGCCACATCCACACGTCCTAGTGTACCAACTACCTCAGGTCCCAGTAGCCGCCAGAATTTACAGCGATATATGGTGGGGCCCAATGCCATTCTAAGGATGGTAAGGCCTGAGCAGGTACAGGCATTAGTCAATTGGGTGGCCGACAGTGGATCCAGCACGTTCACATTATCTCCCACCCAGTCTTCTGCAGAAAGCGCACAGATGGCGCCTGAAAACCAACCCCATCAGTCTGTCACATCACCCCCATGCATACCAGGGAAACTGTCTCAGCCTCAAGTTATGCAGCAGTCTCTTATGCTGTTTGAAGACTCCGCTGGCAGGGTTTCCCAAGGGCATCCACCTAGCCCTTCCCCAGCGGTGAAAGACATAGAATGCACTGACGCACAACCACTTATGTTTCCTGATGATGAGGACATGGGAATACCACCTCAGCATGTCTCTGATGATGACGAAACACAGGTGCCAACTGCTGCGTCTTTCTGCAGTGTGCAGACTGAACAGGAGGTCAGGGATCAAGACTGGGTGGAAGACGATGCAGGGGACGATGAGGTCCTAGACCCCACATGGAATGAAGGTCGTGCCACTGACTTTCACAGTTCGGAGGAAGAGGCAGTGGTGAGACCGAGCCAACAGCGTAGCAAAAGAGGGAGCAGTGGGCAAAAGCAGAACACCCGCCGCCAAGAGACTCCGCCTGCTACTGACCGCCGCCATCTGGGACCGAGCACCCCAAAGGCAGCTTCAAGGAGTTCCCTGGCATGGCACTTCTTCAAACAATGTGCTGACGACAAGACCCGAGTGGTTTGCACGCTGTGCCATCAGAGCCTGAAGCGAGGCATTAACGTTCTGAACCTGAGCACAACCTGCATGACCAGGCACCTGCATGCAAAGCATGAACTGCAGTGGAGTAAACACCTTAAAACCAAGGAAGTCACTCAGGCTCCCCCTGCTACCTCTTCTGCTGCTGCCGCCTCGGCCTCTTCTGCTGCTGCCGCCTCGGCCTCTTCCTCCGCCTCTGGAGGAACGTTGGCACCTGCCGCCCAGCAAACAGGGGATGTACCACCAACACCACCACCACCACCTCCGTCACCAAGAGTCTCAACCATGTCACACGGCAGCGTTCAGCTCTCCATCTCACAAACATTTGAGAGAAAGCGTAAATTCCCACCTAGCCACCCTCGATCCCTGGCCCTGAATGCCAGCATTTCTAAACTACTGGCCTATGAAATGCTGTCATTTAGGCTGGTGGACACAGACAGCTTCAAACAGCTCATGTCGCTTGCTGTCCCACAGTATGTTGTTCCCAGCCGCCACTACTTCTCCAAGAGAGCCGTGCCTTCCCTGCACAACCAAGTATCCGATAAAATCAAGTGTGCACTGCGCAACGCCATCTGTAGCAAGGTCCACCTAACCACAGATACGTGGACCAGTAAGCACGGCCAGGGACGCTATATCTCCCTAACTGCACACTGGGTAAATGTAGTGGCAGCTGGGCCCCAGGCGGAGAGCTGTTTGGCGCACGTCCTTCCGCCGCCAAGGATCGCAGGGCAACATTCTTTGCCTCCTGTTGCCACCTCCTCCTTCTCGGCTTCCTCCTCCTCTTCTTCCACCTGCTCATCCAGTCAGCCACACACCTTCACCACCAACTTCAGCACAGCCCGGGGTAAACGTCAGCAGGCCATTCTGAAACTCATATGTTTGGGGGACAGGCCCCACACCGCACAGGAGTTGTGGCGGGGTATAGAACAACAGACCGACGAGTGGTTGCTGCCGGTGAGCCTCAAGCCCGGCCTGGTGGTGTGTGATAATGGGCGAAATCTCGTTGCAGCTCTGGGACTAGCCAATTTGACGCACATCCCTTGCTTGGCGCATGTGCTGAATTTGGTGGTGCAGAAGTTCATACACAACTACCCCGACATGTCAGAGCTGCTGCATAAAGTGCGGGCCGTCTGTTCGCGCTTCCGGCGTTCACATCCTGCTGCTGCTCGCCTGTCTGCGCTACAGCGTAACTTCGGCCTTCCCGCTCACCGCCTCATATGCGACGTGCCCACCAGGTGGAACTCCACCTTGCACATGCTGGACAGACTGTGCGAGCAGCAGCAGGCCATAGTGGAGTTTCAGCTGCAGCACGCACGGGTCAGTCGCACTACAGAACAGCACCACTTCACCACCAATGACTGGGCCTCCATGCGAGACCTGTGTGCCCTGTTGCGCTGTTTCGAGTACTCCACCAACATGGCCAGTGGCGATGACGCCGTTATCAGAGTTAGAATACCACTTCTATGTCTCCTTGAGAAAACACTTAGGGCGATGATGGAAGAGGAGGTGTCCCAGGAGGAGGAGGAGTGTTATGGACTATTGATACAAAATGGATACTTGCTTGTTGAGCTAAGATGGCGGCCAGGCATTCAGCCTACACCTATAAACTAGAATCTTACTTTGTGTTTTTATCATGTGTTTCTTTGTGGTTTCCGTTCAGCTCAAGCAAGCAGTTACAAAGAAAGAAGTAACGGTTTCACCCAGGAACAAGGGGGGGGGGGAGGGAGAAGGAATTTCCTCTGGCCGTCAAGGTTACAGAAAAGTAGAGAGTTCATAGCCAATAGAAAATATATACTTTATCTTTCACCCCCCTCCCACTCCTTCCTCTCATGAAACCCATGTTGTTTTCAGAAATAAACCAGAGATCCTTTTTAACTCCATGTAGTGAGTTGTCTGTCTGATCTCTCCGTGCACGTATCTTAATTAATTTGGAGCAGTACATCAAATCGAACTGGCAGCTTTGTCAGAACCAGAACAATTTTGGCACCCAACGTGGGGCTCGAGGATTGGACCCTCTGTTCCCGTACCCCCAGAGACCAGACGAGGAGAGGCGCACTAACGGACACCGGGATCGCAACCCGTGATATGAGGTAGGAAAATTGAGTCATCTTGCCTATAAAGTGTCCCCTGGTGTAGCCTCTTGGTGTTCGTCTGAGGGAGGGGTGCGGAAGCAGTCTGGGACGTCCTCGAGGGCATGAAAGTAAGAACCCCATATGTTTTCTTAAAGTCTTGATGTACTGTGTTGTGCCTATAAGTTGTGAAGACCCTGTTGACAAGTATCATTGACTGAGACACGTAGTTCTCCTGTGTGCCTGTATCGGAGTTCAGCCCGGTGTCTGACTCGAATCTCCATAAAGGGGACGATCACAGATGGGTGGAGAGCGGTTCGCGGTAGCCCAGAGTGTGCTGACCGGGACTCAAAGGTCTTCACGTCCAGTGATTACTCTATACAGGAGGTCTTTAGGCGGCTTCAGTAGGTACGAGAGATAATGGGAAATGAGGAAAGTGTCCCGAAGGGTTACTGTTCACCTGAACAGTACGTGGCGGACAGGAGAGGCAAACGTTTCATAAAAGGATTAAGTAAGTTGGAGAAGAGTTAAAGGTGTCTGTAAAGGAGGCATCCTATGTAGTGCTACCTGGCAAGTGTTGTTAAACGAGAAGAGAGGGAAGTTAGAAGATGATAAATTGACAGACATGGTCCGTGTGTGGTTGGACTGTAGTAAAGAATTTGAACAGACCGGGGGGGAACAAAATTTTGATGAGAAAAGACAGAGATATTTCTGTGAGCCTGGTGTTGCATTGATACATGACTAGCCACCACCCTATAATGGCGCCGGGAAGAAAGCAGGTGGGTGGACCTGCAAAACATGTGGTCAACAGAATCCCTCCTCCCGTGATACGTGCCTTCCCTGTGGGGTTCCCCACCCACAAAACCACACCTTGGTAACTACTCCCCGGCACGTCCCATCACTTCCTGTGTTAGCTACAGCGCCATCTTGACCCCAGGCAACGCCCATGAATGGACCTTTAATATCATTCGGTCCGGACCCCCCCGTCACTCCTATGTCACCCTTGCCCCTTCCTACTACCTTGTACCCGATGATAAACCCGGACGGTACATTCATGCTACCCCACTCACCTGCCACCCTTACTCCTATAATGGTAGGGGGGCAACCTGATGAAGCAGAACAGGGGGATGCAGACGGTGCTGCAGAATCCACAATGGGCATACAAAATGCACCGGGTAATATGCAGACTCCTTCGCGGGGTACCCCGACAGACTACGGGTCATCCGCCAACTTTACCCCTGGCACCACAGTGGACTGTACCCATGACCGTGCGCCCATCACGACGTTCACAAGATCAAATACTGCAGGGTCAGATTACAGAGTTACAAAAGAACTTACAGAAAATTGAGCAGGGAAACCTTGAGACACTGAAAGAAGCCCTAGCACTTAACCGGCCACAGGGACCACCAAAATATGTGTCTTTCACCCCACAACAGTTATTCACCATAGTGAATTTACTGCCTGACCCTGAGACCCATCCCATGCCCTTTTTCTGGAAACTGTCCCAAGTGCATAAAACCTATGGGTGCACATGGTCGGACCTGCAAAATATAGTGGAAAACAAGACAGGTGAATACTCCACACTGATAATGGATCAAATCCACATCCCTGAACTTAAAGGTGCTAACTTTGACCCCCGGGATCATGAGTCTGGAGAATTCTTTATAGAACAACTACAGAAATGGACAAAAGCTAAATTTGCAGATCATTCCATGCAGATCATTACACCACATTGCAGGACAGCTGCGGGGGATCAGTTGACCCCCACCTTTTTTCTTTTCACAGAAATGTTGGTTTCTGCTGTGTTAGTTTAAGCTCCTCTTTCTGATAAGAAACTGTCTTGCTTCTTGGTCTTTGTGGTTTTCACTCAAATTATGTGACACCCACGGCTGCCGGATGTCTGACAATAAAATTCTGCACTGATTTATATGAGCAAGGGGATTCGCTGCAAACCATTTTGCACCTCATCCCCAATACTCTCTGGGCCAGAGGACCCCAGGATATTGGATACCTCAATGTCCCACCAGTCACTGTGACCCTGAAGGACCCCAAAGTCCTACCATACAAAGAGACTGGACCCAGTAGCCAGAGAAGCCCCTTCCTGTGTCAGAGCTGTACATGCAGTCAGTGCCCTGCTGGCCACCACTTCTGATATGGTACTAGGTCTTCCCCTCACTATTCTGGCTCCCCATTACATTTCTGCCATCCTCCAGCAGACTCAACCTGAACACCTCACTGCGCAGCGCCACCTCCGGCTTCAGTGTAGTTTGCTTCTGCCAGATAATGTCACCATTCAGAGGTGCCACATCCTCCATCCTGCTGCACTCCTTCCTCTTCCAAGGGGGGAGTATACTGGAGAATCTGAAGATTTTATTGATCTACAGGCACACTCGAGCTGACACCTCTGAAGCCAGAGGAAAAAGCAAGTAGCAGTGAAAGAGGAAAGAGTCCAGTCAGACCAGATTATGATAACACAGGAAGACCTGGAACAAGAAGAAATCACATGGGACCTCCTGAAACAAATACAGAAACAGGCCACGCCACAAGAAAAATTGGATTGGCTAAAAGAGTCAGCCCAAGAAGAGAAAGAATCTGGACTGTGGACCCAAGGAAGGAGAGCATCTCTGCCCAAAGCTCTCTATCCTCTGATAGCTTCAATAGCTCATGGGCCCACCCACCAATCTAAGACCATCATGAAAGAACTAATAGACAATGGCCCCAGGTATAACCCCTGTCCTGGTGAGGCATACTCAGTCTTGCCTCATCTGTGCGCAGTGCAACCCGGGAAGACCTGAGCCTACACCAACCAAATGTCTCCCCAAAGCCCAGTACCCGTTCCAACGGATTCAAATTGACCACATCCAGATGCCAATGTGCCAAGGGTTTCAATATGTGCTAGTAGTGATAGACTTGTTCTCTGGGTGGCCAGAAGCCTACCCCGTCCGAAACCAGACAGCAACCACTACTGCAAAAAACTGATGCAGGAGCTTGTCTGTAGGTTCGGAGTACCTGAGGTCATTGAGAGTGATCAGGGCCCAGCATTCACTGCTAGTCTAACCCAAGAGGTCTGGAAGATTGTAGGGTCACACCTGGCGTATCACACACCCTACAGACCCCAAAGCGGCGACAAAGTCAAACGACTGAACGGGGTACTGAAGTCCAAGATGCTGAAAATGACTGGGGAGACAGGGCTCAGTTGGGTACAATGCCTGCCAATAGCACTATTTTCAGTTAGACACACCCCTAGGCCTCCACACCAAATTTTGTTAAGGACACGGCCTAGGATGGGACAGTACTTCCCACAGCAATTGCAAATGCATTATGAATCTGTTGCTAAATATGTGATTGCCCTGAGTAAACAATTGTCTAACATACGTGCACAAGTTTTCTCCTCCATTCCAGATCCTGACTCCCTAGAGGGAATTCACAATCTCAAACCTGGAGAGTGGGTGGTGGTCAAGAAACACGTCAGAAACACCCTCGAACCACGATACAAGGGGCCTTACCAGATGTTGCTGACTACCCCGACCTCTGTGAAACTCGAAGGGAGGCTTACCTGGATCCACGCCTCACATTGTAAAAGAGTAAAAAGGCTGTCCCGACGACCCTGGAACAATAAGCCATGAGGATTCACATACTGATCATGACTTTGACTGTAGGCATATCAGCAGTGTTCACATCACTGGGTGATGAATGGGACAATTCACTGACACGGCACCATCAAATTCTAGTCCAGGGGTTGAGACACTCAGAGATTGTTGGATCTGTACCCACAGTCCCGTGAGTTCAACCAGTATGCCTTATGTTGCAATTCCCTTGGAACTTTCTGAACTGATTGACCTGTCTAATTCTACCATCTTTCTCACTACCATACACCAAGTTAAATCCAGTACAAACAAGGACAAGGAAGTAGCCTTACCTGTTGCAGGGTGGGCAGATGCCCCATAAACAGATCAGGACCCTCGGTAGATTATAGCTCTACTCCTTGGCGAGAGGGACACTGGGCTAATGTCACATGTTTTCCTAGCTGGACACACTGTTATTGTCTCCAAGTACAAACCAAAGGTATGACATTTAGTCCACACATACACTCAGGTTGCAATGATTCAAAAACAGACAGCCACGTGCAGTGTATTGGTGTAGATGCTGAGAACGGAAAGGATCTGCCCTGTAACAACCATACTGTACAGGATCTCCTGACAGGTATATTAGCTAACGACACCGAAAGTCAGTCAAAAGGATATGAGTTGGCGAAAGGGACACAATTAGCCAAACTAATTACCCGATTATTCAATGGCACAGCAGTAGAAGTTCCAGAAGACATATACTTAGTTTGTGGACACAAAGTGTACAAATGGTTATCCGAGAATGTCACAGGCCTGTGCACCATCGCCAGGCTTACTCCTGCTACCTTTATAGTACCACACTCTGAAATTGACATAAATGCAGTACCTAAACACACCTTGTATCGTAGGGCCAAAGATAACACACCCAGACCAAATGGCAAGCCACATGTAGTAGAGACGAGCATTACCAACAAAATTGTGTTAGTTCCATCTTCATATATCCCATGATAGCGCAGATGTGGGATCATCTGGTAGTAGCAACAGACTACCTGGATGACCAAATATGGGAAGTGATGAGACTTATGAATACCTCAAACATTGTGCAAAACCAGTTAATCATTGTCACCAACCAACACACATTAGTTCTAGATTATGTTACAGCTAAAGATGGAGGTATGTGCCAGATTGTGGGACCCTCTTGTTGCCATTACATAGACCCGCAGGGTAATTTGCAAGTTAAGGTGGATATAGAGAAAATGGCGGATTTAAGAGATAAATGGCTGGATGCACATAAAGCTGATAAAGATACATGGTGGTCTGATACCTTCTCTTCCCTTAACCCCGATAACTGGTTCAAAGGTATTGGGGGTTGGCTCATGGGAATTGTCCAGGTAATATTGCAGGTAGCCCTAATAATATTGGTGATATATGTAGTGATTAAGCTTGTTCTTATTTGTGTGACCCGCTTTTCAAAAAGAATGAAGAAAACTGATGAACGACCTATTATGCTCCTCTACGATGAGGAAGGACAGAAGGAAACATCGTTCAACACAGCTCCCCCTCCTCACAATGATGCCTGGCTGAGATAGGGTGCGATGAATCCCAGGGTATTACCACAAGTCCGAGCAACCGGGAGCCTACCTATAAGGGGTAGGTTGTCGCCACTGCGGGTGAAGAGGATACGAATGGTATGCCCAGGGGATTCGCTAGGCAAAGGGAAAGTCTACAATCAAGTCTCCAAGGGGGGACTGTTATGGACTATTGATACAAAATGGATACTTGCTTGTTGAGCTAAGATGGCGGCCAGGCATTCAGCCTACACCTATAAACTAGAATCTTACTTTGTGTTTTTATCATGTGTTTCTTTGTGGTTTCCGTTCAGCTCAAGCAAGCAGTTACAAAGAAAGAAGTAACGGTTTCACCCAGGAACAAGGGGGGGGGGGGGGGGGAGGGAGAAGGAATTTCCTCTGGCCGTCAAGGTTACAGAAAAGTAGAGAGTTCATAGCCAATAGAAAATATATACTTTATCTTTCACCCCCCTCCCACTCCTTCCTCTCATGAAACCCATGTTGTTTTCAGAAATAAACCAGAGATCCTTTTTAACTCCATGTAGTGAGTTGTCTGTCTGATCTCTCCGTGCACGTATCTTAATTAATTTGGAGCAGTACATCAAATCGAACTGGCAGCTTTGTCAGAACCAGAACAGGAGGAGGAGGAGGAAGAGGGGTCATTTTTAGCACTTTCAGGCCAGTCTCTTCGAAGTGACTCAGAGGGAGGTTTTTGGCAACAGCAGAGGCCAGGTACAAATGTGGCCAGCCAGGGCCCACTACTGGAGGACGAGGAGGACGAGGATGAGGAGGAGGTGGAGGATGATGAGGATGAAGCATGGTCACAGCGGGGTGGCACCCAACTCAGCTCGGGTCCATCACTGGTGCGTGGCTGGGGGGAAAGGCAGGACGATGACGATACGCCTCCCACAGAGGACAGCTTGTCCTTACCCCTGGGCAGCCTGGCACACATGAGCGACTACATGCTGCAGTGCCTGCGCAACGACAGCAGAGTTGCCCACATTTTAACCTGTGCGGACTACTGGGTTGCCACCCTGCTGGATCCACGCTACAAAGACAATGTGCCCACCTTACTTCCTACACTGGAGCGTGATAGGAAGATGCGCGAGTACAAGCGCACGTTGGTAGACGCGCTACTGAGAGCATTCCCAAATGTCACAGGGGAACAAGTGGAAGCCCAAGGCCAAGGCAGAGGAGGAGCAAGAGGTCGCCAAGGCAGCTGTGTCAATCCCAGCTCCTCTGAGGGCAGGGTTAGCATGGCAGAGATGTGGAAAACTTTTGTCAACACGCCACAGCTAACTGCACCACCACCTGATACGCAACGTGTTAGCAGGAGGCAACATTTCACTAACATGGTGGAACAGTACATGTGCACACCCCTCCACGTACTGACTGATGGTTCGGCCCCATTCAACTTCTGGGTCTCTAAATTGTCCACGTGGCCAGAGCTAGCCTTTTATGCCTTGGAGGTGCTGGCCTGCCCGGCTGCCAGCGTTTTGTCTGAACGTGTATTCAGCACGACAGGGGGCGTCATTACAGACAAACGCAGCCGCCTGTCTACAGCCAATGTGGACAAGCTGACGTTCATAAAAATGAACCAGGCATGGATCCCACAGGATCTGTCCGTCCCTTGTCCAGATTAGACATTAACTACCTCCCCTTAACCATATATTATTGGACTCCAGGGCACTTCCTCATTCAATCCTATTTTTATTTTCATTTTACCATTATATTGCGAGGCTACCCAAAGTTGAATGAACCTCTCCTCTGTCTGGGTGCCGGGGCCTAAATATATGCCAATGGACTGTTCCAATGTTGGGTGACATGAAGCCTGATTCTCTGCTATGACATGAAGACTGATTCTCTGCTGACATGAAGCCAGATTGTCTGTTACGGGACCTCTCTCCTCTGCCTGGGTGCTGGGCCTAAATATATGCCAATGGACTGTTGCAGTGGTGGCTGACGTGAAGCCTCATTCTCTGCTATGACATGCAGACTAATTCTCTGCTGACATGAAGCCAGATTGTCTGTTACGGGACCTCTCTCCTCTGCCTGGGTGCTGGGCCTAAATATATGCCAATGGACTGTTGCAGTGGTGGGTGACGTGAAGCCTCATTCTCTGCTATGACATGCAGACTAATTCTCTGCTGACATGAAGCCAGATTGTCTGTTACGGGACCTCTCTCCTCTGCCTGGGTGCTTGGCCTAAATATATGCCAATGGACTGTTGCAGTGGTGGGTGACGTGAAGCCTGATTCTCTGCTATGACATGCAGACTGATTCTCTACTGACATGAAGCCAGATTGTCTGTTACGGGACCTCTCTCCTCTGCCTGTGTGCTGGGCCTAAATATATGCCAATGGACTGGTGCAGTGGTGGCTGACGTGAAGCCTGATTCTCTGCTATGACATGCAGACTAATTCTCTGCTGACATGAAGCCAGATTGTCTGTTACGGGACCTCTCTCCTCTGCCTGGGTGCTTGGCCTAAACTTATGAAAATGGACTGTTGCAGTGGTGGGTGACGTGAAGCCTGATTCTCTGCTATGACATGCAGACTGATTCTCTACTGACATGAAGCCAGATTGTCTGTTACGGGACCTCTCTCCTCTGCCTGGGTGCTTGGCCTAAACTTATGAAAATGGACTGTTGCAGTGGTGGCTGACGTGAAGCCTGATTCTCTGCTATGACATGCAGACTGATTCTCTACTGACATGAAGCCAGATTGTCTGTTACGGGACCTCTCTCCTCTGCCTGGGTGCTTGGCCTAAACTTATGAAAATGGACTGTTGCAGTGGTGGGTGACGTGAAGCCTCATTCTCTGCTATGACATGCAGACTAATTCTCTGCTGACATGAAGCCAGATTGTCTGTTACGGGACCTCTCTCCTCTGCCTGGGTGCTGGGCCTAAACTTATGAAAATGGACTGTTGCAGTGGTGGGTGACGTGAAGCCTGATTCTCTGCTATGACATGCAGACTGATTCTCTGCTGACATGAAGCCAGATTGTCTGTTACGGGACCTCTCTCCTCTGCCTGGGTGCTTGGCCTAAACTTATGAAAATGGACTGTTGCAGTGGTGGGTGACGTGAAGCCTGATTCTCTGCTATGACATGCAGACTGATTCTCTACTGACATGAAGCCAGATTGTCTGTTACGGGACCTCTCTCCTCTGCCTGTGTGCTGGGCCTAAATATATGCCAATGGACTGTTGCAGTGGTGGCTGACGTGAAGCCTCATTCTCTGCTATGACATGCAGACTAATTCTCTGCTGACATGAAGCCAGATTGTCTGTTACGGGACCTCTCTCCTCTGCCTGGGTGCTGGGCCTAAATATATGCCAATGGACTGTTGCAGTGGTGGGTGACGTGAAGCCTCATTCTCTGCTATGACATGCAGACTAATTCTCTGCTGACATGAAGCCAGATTGTCTGTTACGGGACCTCTCTCCTCTGCCTGGGTGCTTGGCCTAAACTTATGAAAATGGACTGTTGCAGTGGTGGGTGACGTGAAGCCTGATTCTCTGCTATGACATGCAGACTGATTCTCTACTGACATGAAGCCAGATTGTCTGTTACGGGACCTCTCTCCTCTGCCTGGGTGCTTGGCCTAAACTTATGAAAATGGACTGTTGCAGTGGTGGGTGACGTGAAGCCTGATTCTCTGCTATGACATGCAGACTGATTCTCTACTGACATGAAGCCAGATTGTCTGTTACGGGACCTCTCTCCTCTGCCTGGGTGCTGGGCCTAAACTTATGCAAATGGACTGTTGCAGTGGTGGGTGACGTGAAGCCTGATTCTCTGCTATGACATGCAGACTGATTCTCTACTGACATGAAGCCAGATTGTCTGTTACGGGACCTCTCTCCTCTGCCTGTGTGCTGGGCCTAAATATATGCCAATGGACTGTTGCAGTGGTGGCTGACGTGAAGCCTCATTCTCTGCTATGACATGCAGACTAATTCTCTGCTGACATGAAGCCAGATCCTCTGTTACGGGACCTCTCTCCTCTGCCTGGGTGCTGGGCCTAAATTTATGAAAATGGACTCTTACAGTGGTGGGTGACGTGAAGCCTGATTCTCTGCTCTGACATGAAGACTGATTCTCTGCTGACATGAAGCCAGATTGTCTGTTACGGGACCTCTCTCCTCTGCCTGGGTTCTGGGCCTAAATATATGCCAATGGACTGTTGCAGTGGTGGCTGACGTGAAGCCTCATTCTCTGCTATGACATGCAGACTAATTCTCTGCTGACATGAAGCCAGATCCTCTGTTACGGGACCTCTCTCCTCTGCCTGGGTGCTGGGCCTAAATTTATGAAAATGGACTCTTACAGTGGTGGGTGACGTGAAGCCTGATTCTCTGCTATGACATGAAGACTGATTCTCTGCTGACATGAAGCCAGATTGTCTGTTACGGGACCTTTCTCCTCTGCCTGGGTGCTGGGCCTAAATTTATGAAAATGGACTCTTACAGTGGTGGGTGACGTGAAGCCTGATTCTCTGCTATGATATGAAGACTGATTCTCTGCTGACATGAAGCCAGATTGTCTGTTACGGGACCTCTCTCCTCTGCCTGGGTGCTTGGCCTAAATTTATGACAATGGACTGTTGCAGTGGTGGCTGACGTGAAGCCTGATTCTCTGCTATGACATGCAGACTGATTCTCTGCTGACATGAAGCCAGATTCTCTGTTACGGGACCTCTCTCCTCTGCCTGGGTTCCGGGGCCTAAATATCTGAGAATGGACTGTTCCAGTGGTGGGTGACGGGAAGCCAGATTCTTTGCTATGGGACCTCTGTCCAATTGATTTTGGTTAAGTTTTATTTATTTAATTTTTATTTTAATTCATTTCCCTATCCACATTTGTTTGCAGGGGATTTACCTACATGTTGCTGCCTTTTGCAGCCCTCTAGCCCTTTCCTGGGCTGTTTTACAGCCTTTTTAGTGCCGAAAAGTTCGGGTCCCCATTGACTTCAATGGGGTTCGGGTTCGGGACGAAGTTCGGATCGGGTTCGGATCCCGAACCCGAACATTTTCGGGAAGTTCGGCCGAACTTCTCGAACCCGAACATCCAGGTGTTCGCTCAACTCTATATGGCACCCGTCAATCAGAATTTTGTGGAAGCAGGTGTATTGCAGCCCTCAATCAGTATTTGGTGGAAGAAGGTATATAGCAATAGCACCCCTCAATCAGTATTTTGTAGAAGCGTGTGTATGGCACCCCTCAATCAGAATTCTTTGGAAGCAGATGTATTGTAGCCCTCAATCAGTATTTGGTGGAAGAAGGTATATAGCAATAGCACCCCTCAATCAGTATTCAGTGGAAGAAGGTATATGGCAGCCCTCAATCAGTATTTGGCGGAAACAGGTATAGAGCACCTCTCAATCGGTGCTTTTTGGAAGAAGTTATATGGCAGCCCTTAATCTGTATTTGGCGAAAACAGGTATATGGCAATCCTCTCAATCAGTATTTTGTGGAAGCAGGTGTATCGCAAGCCCTAAATCAGTATTTGGTGGAAGAAGGTGTCTAGCAACAGCACCCCTTAATCAGTATTTGGTGGAAGATAATATATGGCCCCCCTCAATCAGTAATTTGCGGAAACAGGTATATAGCACCCCTCATACAGTATTTTGTGGAAGCAAGTGTATCGCAGACCTAAATCAGGATTTGGTGGAAAAAGGTATATAGCAATCGCACCCCTTAATCAGTATTTTGTGCAAGTTAGTATATGGCACCCCCACCTGATACGCAACGTGTTAGCAGGAGGCAACATTTCACTAACATGGTGGAACAGTACATGTGCACACCCCTCCACGTACTGACTGATGGTTCGGCCCCATTCAACTTCTGGGTCTCTAAATTGTCCACGTGGCCAGAGCTAGCCTTTTATGCCTTGGAGGTGCTGGCCTGCCAGGCGGCCAGCGTTTTGTCTGAACAGTGTATTCAGCACGGCAGGGGGCGTCATTACAGACAAACGCAGCCGCCTGTCTACAGCCAATGTGGACAAGCTGACGTTCATAAAAATGAACCAGGCATGGATCCCACAGGATCTGTCCGTCCCTTGTCCAGATTAGACATTAACTACCTCCCCTTAACCATATATTATTGGACTCCAGGGCACTTCCTCATTCAATCCTATTTTTATTTTCATTTTACCATTATATTGCGAGGCTACCCAAAGTTGAATGAACCTCTCCTCTGTCTGGGTGCCGGGGCCTAAATATATGCCAATGGACTGTTCCAATGTTGGGTGACATGAAGCCTGATTCTTTGCTATGACATGAAGACTGATTCTCTGCTGACATGAAGCCAGATTGTCTGTTACGGGACCTCTCTCCTCTGCCTGGGTGCTGGGCCTAAATATATGCCAATGGACTGTTGCAGTGGTGGCTGACGTGAAGCCTCATTCTCTGCTATGACATGCAGACTAATTCTCTGCTGACATGAAGCCAGATTGTCTGTTACGGGACCTCTCTCCTCTGCCTGGGTGCTGGGCCTAAATATATGCCAATGGACTGTTGCAGTGGTGGGTGACGTGAAGCCTCATTCTCTGCTATGACATGCAGACTAATTCTCTGCTGACATGAAGCCAGATTGTCTGTTACGGGACCTCTCTCCTCTGCCTGGGTGCTGGGCCTAAATATATGCCAATGGACTGTTGCAGTGGTGGGTGACGTGAAGCCTGATTCTCTGCTATGACATGCAGACTGATTCTCTACTGACATGAAGCCAGATTGTCTGTTACGGGACCTCTCTCCTCTGCCTGTGTGCTGGGCCTAAATATATGCCAATGGACTGTTGCAGTGGTGGCTGACGTGAAGCCTGATTCTCTGCTATGACATGCAGACTAATTCTCTGCTGACATGAAGCCAGATTGTCTGTTACGGGACCTCTCTCCTCTGCCTGGGTGCTTGGCCTAAACGTATGAAAATGGACTGTTGCAGTGGTGGGTGACGTGAAGCCTGATTCTCTGCTATGACATGCAGACTGATTCTCTACTGACATGAAGCCAGATTGTCTGTTACGGGACCTCTCTCCTCTGCCTGGGTGCTTGGCCTAAACTTATGAAAATGGACTGTTGCAGTGGTGGGTGACGTGAAGCCTGATTCTCTGCTATGACATGCAGACTGATTCTCTACTGACATGAAGCCAGATTGTCTGTTACGGGACCTCTCTCCTCTGCCTGGGTGCTTGGCCTAAACTTATGAAAATGGACTGTTGCAGTGGTGGGTGACGTGAAGCCTGATTCTCTGCTATGACATGCAGACTGATTCTCTACTGAAATGAAGCCAGATTGTCTGTTACGGGACCTCTCTCCTCTGCCTGTGTGCTGGGCCTAAATATATGCCAATGGACTGTTGCAGTGGTGGCTGACGTGAAGCCTCATTCTCTGCTATGACATGCAGACTAATTCTCTGCTGACATGAAGCCAGATTGTCTGTTACGGGACCTCTCTCCTCTGCCTGGGTGCTGGGCCTAAATATATGCCAATGGACTGTTGCAGTGGTGGGTGACGTGAAGCCTCATTCTCTGCTATGACATGCAGACTAATTCTCTGCTGACATGAAGCCAGATTGTCTGTTACGGGACCTCTCTCCTCTGCCTGGGTGCTGGGCCTAAATATATGCCAATGGACTGTTGCAGTGGTGGGTGACGTGAAGCCTCATTCTCTGCTATGACATGCAGACTAATTCTCTGCTGACATGAAGCCAGATTGTCTGTTACGGGACCTCTCTCCTCTGCCTGGGTGCTTGACCTAAACTTATGAAAATGGACTGTTGCAGTGGTGGGTGACGTGAAGCCTGATTCTCTGCTATGACATGCAGACTGATTCTCTACTGACATGAAGCCAGATTGTCTGTTACGGGACCTCTCTCCTCTGCCTGGGTGCTTGGCCTAAACTTATGAAAATGGACTGTTGCAGTGGTGGGTGACGTGAAGCCTGATTCTCTGCTATGACATGCAGACTGATTCTCTACTGACATGAAGCCAGATTGTCTGTTACGGGACCTCTCTCCTCTGCCTGGGTGCTTGGCCTAAACTTATGAAAATGGACTGTTGCAGTGGTGGGTGACGTGAAGCCTGATTCTCTGCTATGACATGCAGACTGATTCTCTACTGACATGAAGCCAGATTGTCTGTTACGGGACCTCTCTCCTCTGCCTGTGTGCTGGGCCTAAATATATGCCAATAGACTATTGCAGTGGTGGCTGACGTGAAGCCTCATTCTCTGCTATGACATGCAGACTAATTCTCTGCTGACATGAAGCCAGATCCTCTGTTACGGGACCTCTCTCCTCTGCCTGGGTGCTGGGCCTAAATTTATGAAAATGGACTCTTACAGTGGTGGGTGACGTGAAGCCTGATTCTCTGCTCTGGCATGAAGACTGATTCTCTGCTGACATGAAGCCAGATTGTCTGTTACGGGACCTCTCTCCTCTGCCTGGGTGCTGGGCCTAAATATATGCCAATGGACTGTTGCAGTGGTGGCTGACGTGAAGCCTCATTCTCTGCTATGACATGCAGACTAATTCTCTGCTGACATGAAGCCAGATCCTCTGTTACGGGACCTCTCTCCTCTGCCTGGGTGCTGGGCCTAAATTTATGAAAATGGACTCTTACAGTGGTGGGTGACATGAAGCCTGATTCTCTGCTATGACATGAAGACTGATTCTCTGCTGACATGAAGCCAGATTGTCTGTTACGGGACCTCTCTCCTCTGCCTGGGTGCTGGGCCTAAATTTATGAAAATGGACTCTTACAGTGGTGGGTGACGTGAAGCCTGATTCTCTGCTATGATATGAAGACTGATTCTCTGCTGACATGAAGCCAGATTGTCTGTTACGGGACCTCTCTCCTCTGCCTGGGTGCTTGGCCTAAATTTATGACAATGGACTGTTGCAGTGGTGGCTGACGTGAAGCCTGATTCTCTGCTATGACATGCAGACTGATTCTCTGCTGACATGAAGCCAGATTCTCTGTTACGGGACCTCTCTCCTCTGCCTGGGTTCCGGGGCCTAAATATCTGAGAATGGACTGTTCCAGTGGTGGGTGACGGGAAGCCAGATTCTTTGCTATGGGACCTCTGTCCAATTGATTTTGGTTAAGTTTTATTTATTTAATTTTTATTTTAATTCATTTCCCTATCCACATTTGTTTGCAGGGGATTTACCTACATGTTGCTGCCTTTTGCAGCCCTCTAGCCCTTTCCTGGGCTGTTTTACAGCCTTTTTAGTGCCGAAAAGTTCGGGTCCCCATTGACTTCAATGGGGTTCGGGTTCGGGACGAAGTTCGGATCGGGTTCGGATCCCGAACCCGAACATTTTCGGGAAGTTCGGCCGAACTTCTCGAACCCGAACATCCAGGTGTTCGCTCAACTCTATATGGCACCCGTCAATCAGAATTTTGTGGAAGCAGGTGTATTGCAGCCCTCAATCAGTATTTGGTGGAAGAAGGTATATAGCAATAGCACCCCTCAATCAGTATTTTGTAGAAGCGTGTGTATGGCACCCCTCAATCAGAATTTTTTGGAAGCAGATGTATTGTAGCCCTCAATCAGTATTTGGTGGAAGAAGGTATATAGCAATAGCACCCCTCAATCAGTATTCAGTGGAAGAAGGTATATGGCAGCCCTCAATCAGTATTTGGCGGAAACAGGTATAGAGCACCTCTCAATCGGTGCTTTTTGGAAGAAGTTATATGGCAGCCCTTAATCTGTATTTGGCGAAAACAGGTATATGGCAATCCTCTCAATCAGTATTTTGTGGAAGCAGGTGTATCGCAAGCCCTAAATCAGTATTTGGTGGAAGAAGGTGTCTAGCAACAGCACCCCTTAATCAGTATTTGGTGGAAGATAATATATGGCCCCCCTCAATCAGTAATTTGCGGAAACAGGTATATAGCACCCCTCATACAGTATTTTGTGGAAGCAAGTGTATCGCAGACCTAAATCAGGATTTGGTGGAAAAAGGTATATAGCAATCGCACCCCTTAATCAGTATTTTGTGCAAGTTAGTATATGGCACCCCCACCTGATACGCAACGTGTTAGCAGGAGGCAACATTTCACTAACATGGTGGAACAGTACATGTGCACACCCCTCCACGTACTGACTGATGGTTCGGCCCCATTCAACTTCTGGGTCTCTAAATTGTCCACGTGGCCAGAGCTAGCCTTTTATGCCTTGGAGGTGCTGGCCTGCCAGGCGGCCAGCGTTTTGTCTGAACGTGTATTCAGCACGGCAGGGGGCGTCATTACAGACAAACGCAGCCGCCTGTCTACAGCCAATGTGGACAAGCTGACGTTCATAAAAATGAACCAGGCATGGATCCCACAGGATCTGTCCGTCCCTTGTCCAGATTAGACATTAACTACCTCCCCTTAACCATATATTATTGGACTCCAGGGCACTTCCTCATTCAATCCTATTTTTATTTTCATTTTACCATTATATTGCGAGGCTACCCAAAGTTGAATGAACCTCTCCTCTGTCTGGGTGCCGGGGCCTAAATATATGCCAATGGACTGTTCCAATGTTGGGTGACATGAAGCCTGATTCTTTGCTATGACATGAAGACTGATTCTCTGCTGACATGAAGCCAGATTGTCTGTTACGGGACCTCTCTCCTCTGCCTGGGTGCTGGGCCTAAATATATGCCAATGGACTGTTGCAGTGGTGGCTGACGTGAAGCCTCATTCTCTGCTATGACATGCAGACTAATTCTCTGCTGACATGAAGCCAGATTGTCTGTTACGGGACCTCTCTCCTCTGCCTGGGTGCTGGGCCTAAATATATGCCAATGGACTGTTGCAGTGGTGGGTGACGTGAAGCCTCATTCTCTGCTATGACATGCAGACTAATTCTCTGCTGACATGAAGCCAGATTGTCTGTTACGGGACCTCTCTCCTCTGCCTGGGTGCTGGGCCTAAATATATGCCAATGGACTGTTGCAGTGGTGGGTGACGTGAAGCCTGATTCTCTGCTATGACATGCAGACTGATTCTCTACTGACATGAAGCCAGATTGTCTGTTACGGGACCTCTCTCCTCTGCCTGTGTGCTGGGCCTAAATATATGCCAATGGACTGTTGCAGTGGTGGCTGACGTGAAGCCTGATTCTCTGCTATGACATGCAGACTAATTCTCTGCTGACATGAAGCCAGATTGTCTGTTACGGGACCTCTCTCCTCTGCCTGGGTGCTTGGCCTAAACGTATGAAAATGGACTGTTGCAGTGGTGGGTGACGTGAAGCCTGATTCTCTGCTATGACATGCAGACTGATTCTCTACTGACATGAAGCCAGATTGTCTGTTACGGGACCTCTCTCCTCTGCCTGGGTGCTTGGCCTAAACTTATGAAAATGGACTGTTGCAGTGGTGGGTGACGTGAAGCCTGATTCTCTGCTATGACATGCAGACTGATTCTCTACTGACATGAAGCCAGATTGTCTGTTACGGGACCTCTCTCCTCTGCCTGGGTGCTTGGCCTAAACTTATGAAAATGGACTGTTGCAGTGGTGGGTGACGTGAAGCCTGATTCTCTGCTATGACATGCAGACTGATTCTCTACTGAAATGAAGCCAGATTGTCTGTTACGGGACCTCTCTCCTCTGCCTGTGTGCTGGGCCTAAATATATGCCAATGGACTGTTGCAGTGGTGGCTGACGTGAAGCCTCATTCTCTGCTATGACATGCAGACTAATTCTCTGCTGACATGAAGCCAGATTGTCTGTTACGGGACCTCTCTCCTCTGCCTGGGTGCTGGGCCTAAATATATGCCAATGGACTGTTGCAGTGGTGGGTGACGTGAAGCCTCATTCTCTGCTATGACATGCAGACTAATTCTCTGCTGACATGAAGCCAGATTGTCTGTTACGGGACCTCTCTCCTCTGCCTGGGTGCTTGGCCTAAACTTATGAAAATGGACTGTTGCAGTGGTGGGTGACGTGAAGCCTGATTCTCTGCTATGACATGCAGACTGATTCTCTACTGACATGAAGCCAGATTGTCTGTTACGGGACCTCTCTCCTCTGCCTGGGTGCTTGGCCTAAACTTATGAAAATGGACTGTTGCAGTGGTGGGTGACGTGAAGCCTGATTCTCTGCTATGACATGCAGACTGATTCTCTACTGACATGAAGCCAGATTGTCTGTTACGGGACCTCTCTCCTCTGCCTGGGTGCTTGGCCTAAACTTATGAAAATGGACTGTTGCAGTGGTGGGTGACGTGAAGCCTGATTCTCTGCTATGACATGCAGACTGATTCTCTACTGACATGAAGCCAGATTGTCTGTTACGGGACCTCTCTCCTCTGCCTGGGTGCTTGGCCTAAACTTATGAAAATGGACTGTTGCAGTGGTGGGTGACGTGAAGCCTGATTCTCTGCTATGACATGCAGACTGATTCTCTACTGACATGAAGCCAGATTGTCTGTTACGGGACCTCTCTCCTCTGCCTGGGTGCTTGGCCTAAACTTATGAAAATGGACTGTTGCAGTGGTGGGTGACGTGAAGCCTGATTCTCTGCTATGACATGCAGACTGATTCTCTACTGACATGAAGCCAGAATGTCTGTTACGGGACCTCTCTCCTCTGCCTGTGTGCTGGGCCTAAATATATGCCAATAGACTGTTGCAGTGGTGGCTGACGTGAAGCCTCATTCTCTGCTATGACATGCAGACTAATTCTCTGCTGACATGAAGCCAGATTGTCTGTTACGGGACCTCTCTCCTCTGCCTGTGTGCTGGGCCTAAATATATGCCAATGGACTGTTGCAGTGGTGGCTGACGTGAAGCCTCATTCTCTGCTATGACATGCAGACTAATTCTCTGCTGACATGAAGCCAGATCCTCTGTTACGGGACCTCTCTCCTCTGCCTGGGTGCTGGGCCTAAATTTATGAAAATGGACTCTTACAGTGGTGGGTGACGTGAAGCCTGATTCTCTGCTCTGACATGAAGACTGATTCTCTGCTGACATGAAGCCAGATTGTCTGTTACGGGACCTCTCTCCTCTGCCTGGGTGCTGGGCCTAAATATATGCCAATGGACTGTTGCAGTGGTGGCTGACGTGAAGCCTCATTCTCTGCTATGACATGCAGACTAATTCTCTGCTGACATGAAGCCAGATCCTCTGTTACGGGACCTCTCTCCTCTGCCTGGGTGCTGGGCCTAAATTTATGAAAATGGACTCTTACAGTGGTGGGTGACGTGAAGCCTGATTCTCTGCTATGATATGAAGACTAATTCTCTGCTGACATGAAGCCAGATTGTCTGTTACGGGACCTCTCTCCTCTGCCTGGGTGCTTGGCCTAAATTTATGACAATGGACTGTTGCAGTGGTGGCTGACGTGAAGCCTGATTCTCTGCTATGACATGCAGACTGATTCTCTGCTGACATGAAGCCAGATTCTCTGTTACGGGACCTCTCTCCTCTGCCTGGGTTCCGGGGCCTAAATATCTGAGAATGGACTGTTCCAGTGGTGGGTGACGGGAAGCCAGATTCTTTGCTATGGGACCTCTCTCCAATTTATTTTGGTTAAGTTTTTTTTATTTAATTTTTATTTTAATTCATTTCCCTATCCACATTTGTTTGCAGGGGATTTACCTACATGTTGCTGCCTTTTGCAGCCCTCTAGCCCTTTCCTGGGCTGTTTTACAGCCTTTTTAGTGCCGAAAAGTTCGGGTCCCCATTGACTTCAATGGGGTTCGGGTTCGGGACGAAGTTCGGATCGGGTTCGGCCGAACTTCTCGAACCCGAACATCCAGGTGTTCGCTCAACTCTATATGGCACCCGTCAATCAGAATTTTGTGGAAGCAGGTGTATTGCAGCCCTCAATCAGTATTTGGTGGAAGAAGGTATATAGCAATAGCACCCCTCAATCAGTATTTTGTAGAAGCGTGTGTATGGCACCCCTCAATCAGAATTTTTTGGAAGCAGATGTATTGTAGCCCTAAATCAGTATTTGGTGGAAGAAGGTATATAGCAATAGCACCCCTCAATCAGTATTCAGTGGAAGAAGGTATATGGCAGCCCTCAATCAGTATTTGGTGGAAACAGGTATAGAGCACCTCTCAATCGGTGCTTTTTGGAAGAAGTTATATGGCAGCCCTTAATCTGTATTTGGCGAAAACAGGTATATGGCAATCCTCTCAATCAGTATTTTGTGGAAGCAGGTGTATCGCAAGCCCTAAATCAGTATTTGGTGGAAGAAGGTGTCTAGCAACAGCACCCCTTAATCAGTATTTGGTGGAAGATAATATATGGCCCCCCTCAATCAGTAATTTGCGGAAACAGGTATATAGCACCCCTCATACAGTATTTTGTGGAAGCAAGTGTATCGCAGACCTAAATCAGGATTTGGTGGAAAAAGGTATATAGCAATCGCACCCCTTAATCAGTATTTTGTGCAAGTTAGTATATGGCACCCCTCAATCAGCATTTGGTGGAAACAGATATATAGCACCCCTCAATCAGTATTTGGCAAAAACAGGTATATAGCACCCCTCAATCAGAATTTTGTGGAAGAATGTATATGGCAGCCCTTTAATAAGTTTTTGGCGGAAAAGGTATATGGCACCCCTCAATCAGTATTTGGCAGAAACAGGTATATATAGCACCCCTCAATCAGTATTTGGTGGAAACAGGTATGTGGCACCCCTCAATAAGTATTTTGAGGAAGCAGGTGTATGGCACCCCCAAAATCAGAATTTTGTGGAAGCAGGTGTATTGCTGCGCTCAATCAGAATTTCGTGGAAGAAAGCATATGGCACCCCTCAATCAGTATTTGGCGGAAACAGGTATATAGCACCCCTCAATCAGTATTTTGTGGAAGCAGGTGTATTACAGCCCTCAATAGGTTTTTAGGTATAAAAGGTGTATAGCAATAGCACCCCTCAATAAGTATTTTGTGAAAGAAGGCATATGGCTACCCTCAAACAGTATTTGGGGAAAACAGTTATTTAGTACCAGTCAATCAGTATTTGGCAGAAACAGGTATGTGGCATCCCTCAATCAGTATTTTGAGAAAGCCTGTGTATGGCACCCCTTAATCAGAATTTGGCGGAAGCAGGTGTATGTCACCACTCAATCAGATTTTTTGGGAAGCAGGTGTATTGCAGCACTCAATCAGTATTTGGTGGAAGAAGGTATATAGCAATAGCACCCCTCAATCAGTATTTAGTGGAAGAAGGTATACATGTATGGCAGCCCTCAATCAGTATTTGGCGAAAACAGGTATAGAGCACCTCTCAATCAGGTGTTTTGTGGAAGAAATTATATGGCAGCCCTCAATCTGTATTTGGCGAAAATAGGTATAGAGAACGTCTCATTCAGTATTATATGGAAGTAGGTGTATCACAGCCCTAAATCTGTATTTGGTGGAAGAAGGTATATGGCACCCCTTAATCAGTATTTTGTGGAAGATAATATATGGCACTCCTCAATCAGTAATTTGCGGAAACAGGTATAAAGCACCCCTCAATCGGTATTTGGCAGAAACAGGTATATAGCACCCATAAATCAGTATTTTTGGAAGCAGGTGTATTGCAGCCCTCAATCAGTATTTGGTGGAAGAAGGTATATAGCATTAGTACCCCTAATTCAGTATTTAGTGGAAGAAGACATGTAGCTACCCTCAATCAGTATTTGGTGAAAACGGTTATCTTGCACCCGTCAGTCAGTATTTGGCGGAAACAGGTATATAGCACCCCTCAATCAGTATTTTGAGGAAGTCTGTGTAAGGCACCCCTCAATCAGAATTTTGTGGAAGCAGGTGTATGTCACCCCTCAATAAGAATTTTGTAGAAGCAGGTGTATTGCAGCCCTCAATCAGTATTTGGTGGAAGAAGGTATATGGCACCCCTCAATCAGTATTTGGCGGAAACTGGTATATAGCACCCCTCAATCAGTATTTGATGGAAGCAGGTATATGGCACACCCCTCAATCAGTATTTTGTGGAAGCAGGTGCATTGCAGCCCTCAATCAGTATTTGGTGGAAGAAGGTATATGCCACCCCTCAATCAGTATTTGGCAGAAACAGGCATATAGCACCCCTTAATCAGTATTTTGTCGAAGCAGGTTTATGGCACTCCTCAATCAGAATTTTGGGGAAGCATGTGTATTTTATCCCTCAATCAGTATTTGGTGAAAGAAGGTATATAGCAATAGATTCACTAAATCAGTATTTAGTGGAAACAGGTATATAGCACCCCTCAATCAGTATTTGGCGTAAACATGTATTTGGTGTAAACATGTATTTGGCACCCCTTAATCAGTATTTTGTGGTAGCAGGTGTAGTGCAGTCTCAATCACTATTTGGTGGAAGAAGGTATATATAGCAATAGCACCCCTCAATCAGTAATTGTTGGAAGAAGGTATATTGCACCCCTCAATCAGTATTTGGCAGAAGCAGGTATATGGCACACCCCTCAATCAGTATTTTGTGGAAGCAGGTGTATTGCAGCCCTCAATCAGTATTTGGTGGAAGAAGGTATATAGCAATAGCACCCCTCAATCATTATTTAGTGAAAGAAGGTATATGGCACCCCTCAATCAGTATTTTTGGCGAAAACAGGTATATCGCACCCCTAAATCAGTTTTTAGGTATAAAAGGTGTATAGCAATTGCACCCCTCAATAAGTATTTTGTGAAAGAAGGCATATGGCTACCCTCAAACAGTATTTTGAGGAAGCCTATGTATGGCACCCCTCAATCAGAATTTTGTGGAAGCAAGTGTATTGCATCCCTCAATCAGTATTTGGTGGAAGAATGTATATAGCAATAGCACCCCTCAATCATTATTTAGTGGCAGAAGGTATATGGCAGCCCTTTCATAAGTATTTGGCGGAAAAAGGTATATTGCACCCCTCAATCAGTATTTGGCAGAAACAGGTATATTGCAGCTCTCAATCAGTATTTGGTGGAAGAAGGTATATGGCAACCCTCTATTAGTATTTGGCGGAAACAGGTATATAGCACCCCTTAATCAGTATTTTGTGGAAGCAGGTGTATTACAACCCTCAATCAGTTTTTAGGTATAAAAGGTGTATAGCAATTGCACCCCTCAATAAGTTTTTTGTGAAAGAAGGCATATGGCTACCCTCAAACAGTGTTTGGCGAAAACAGTTATTTAGCACCAGTCAATCAGTATTTGGCAGAAACAGGACTATGGCATCCCTCAATCAGTATTTTGAGAAAGCCTGTGTATGGCTCCCCTCAATTAGAATTTGGCGGAAGCAGGTGTATGTCACCACTCAATCAGATTTTTTGGGAAGCAGGTGTATTGCAGCCCTCAATCAGTATTTGGCGGAAGAAGGTATATAGCAATAGCACCCCATAATCAGTATTTAGTGAAAGAAGGTATACATGTATGGCAGCCCTCAATCAGTAATTGGCGAAAACAAGTATAGAGCACCTCTCAATCAGTGTTTTGTGGAAGAAGCTATATGGCAGCCCTCAATCTGTATTTGGCGAAAACAGGTATAGAGCACCTCTCAATCAGTATTATGTGGAAGCAGGTGTATCGCAGCCCTAAATCTGTATTTGGTGGAAGAAGGTATATGGCACCCCTTAATCAGTATTTTGTGGAAGATAATATATGGCACCCCTCAATCAGTAATTTGCGGAAACAGGTATATAGCACCCCTAAATCAGTATTTTTTGGAAGCAGGTGTATTGCAGCTCTCAATCAGTATTTGGTGGAAGAAGGTATATAACAATAGCACACCTCAATCAGTATTTGGTAGAAACAGGTATAGAGCACCTCTCAATCAGTATTTGGCGGAAACAGGTATATGGCAATCTTTAATCAGTATTTTGTAGAAGCAGGTGCAATGGAGCCCTCAATCAGTATTTGGTGGAAGAAGGTATATAGCAATAGCCCCCCTCATTCAGTATTTAGTGAAAGAAGGTATATGGCACCCCTCAATCAGTATTTAGCTTAAACAGGTATATGGCACCTCTCAATCAGTATTATGTGGAAGCAGGTGTATCGCAGCCCAAAATCTGTATTTGGTGGAAGAATGTATATGGCACCCCTTAATCAGAATTTTGTGGAAGATAGCATATGACACCCCTCAATCAGTAATTTGCGGAAACAGGTATATAGCACCCCTCAATCAGTATTTGGCAGAAACAGGTACAGTCATGTGAAAAAATTAGGACACCCTTTGAAAGCATGTGGTTTTTTGTAACATTTTTAATAAAAGGTTATTTCATCTCCGTTTCAACAATACAGAGAGATTAAAGTAATCCAACTAAACAAAGAAAACTGAAGAAAAGTCTTTTCAAGATCTTCTGTAAATGTCATTCTACAAAAATGCCTATTCTAACTGAGGAAAAAGATAGGACACCCTCACATGTATTCCCTCTTAAATTGGCTCAGATCTCACACAGGTATATCACACCAGGTGCACATAATTAGTAGATCGTTACTCTGCATGTTGAATGAGGCTTGCCCTATTTAAACCTCAGACATTTAGTTTGGTGTGCTCCTGACTGTTGAAGTGAGAGTGAGCACCATGGTGAGAGCAAAAGAGCTGTCAGAGGACTTCAGAAAAAAGATTGTAGCAGCCTATGAGTCTGGGAAGGGATTTAAAAAGATCTCAAAAGATTTTGAAATCAGCCATTCCACTGTCCGGAAGATAGTCTACAAGTGGAGGGCTTTCAAAACAACTGCCAACATGCCCAGGACTGGTCGCCCCAGCAAGTTCACCCCAAGAGCAGACCGCAAGATGCTAAAAGAGGTCTCCAAAAACCCTAAAGTGTCATCTCGAGAACTACAGCAGGCTCTGGCTACTGTTGATGTAGAAGTACATGCCTCTACAATCAGAAAGAGACTGTACAAGTTTAACTTGCATGGGAGGTGTGCAAGGAGGAAACCTTTGCTTTCCAAGAGAAACATCGAGGCCAGACTGACATTTGCCAGAGATAAAGTTGACAAAGACCAGGACTTCTGGAATAATGTTCTTTGGACAGATGAGTCCAAAATTGAATTATTTGGACACAACAGCAGAGGACATGTTTGGCGTAAACCAAACACAGCATTCCAAGAAAAGAACCTCATACCAACTGTGAAGCATGGAGGTGGAAGTGTCATGGTTTGGGGCTGCTTTGCTGCAGCAGGACCTGGTCAGCTCACCATCATAGAATCCACGATGAATTCTACTGTGTATCAGAAGGTGCTTGAAGAACATGTGAGACCATCAGTTAGAAAATTAAAGCTGAAGCGGAACTGGACCATGCAACATGACAATGACCCAAAACATACTAGTAAATCAACCAAAGATTGGCTGAAAAAGAAGAAATGGAGAGTCCTGGAATGGCCAAGTCAAAGTCCAGATTTGAATCCCATTGAGATGCTGTGGGGTGACTTGAAAAGGGCTGTACGTGCAAGAAACCCCTCAAACATCTCACAGCTGAAAAAGTTCTGCATTGAGGAGTGGGGTAAAATTTCCTCAGACCGATGTCGAAGACTGGTAGATGGCTACAAGAACCGTCTCACTGCAGTTATTTCAGCCAAAGGAGGTAACACTCGCTATTAGGGGCAAGGGTGTCCTATCTTTTTCCTCAGTTAGAATAGGCATTTTTGTAGAATGACATTTACAGAAGATCTTGAAAAGACTTTTCTTCAGTTTTCTTTGTTTATTCGGATTACTTTAATCTCTCTGTATTGTTGAAACGGAGATGAAATAACCTTTTATTAAAAATGTTACAAAAAACCACATGCTTTCAAAGGGTGTCCTAATTTTTTCACATGACTGTATATAGCACCCCTAAATCATTATTTTGTGGAAGCAGGTATATAGCAATAGCACCCCTAATTCAGTATTTAGTGGAAGAAGACATATGGCTACCCTCAATCAGTATTTGGTGAAAACAGTTATTTAGCACCCTCAATCAGTATTTGGCGGAAACAGGTATATGGCACCCCTCAATAAGTATTTTGAGGAAGCAGGTGTATGGCACCCCTCAATCAGAATTTTGTGGAAGCAGGTGTATTGCTGCCCTCAATCAGTATTTGGTGAAAAAAGGTATATAGCAATAGCACCCCTCAATAAGTATTTTGTGGAAGAAGGCATATGGCTACCCTCAATCAGTATTTGGTGAAAACAGTTATTTAGCACCCGTCAATCAGTATTTGGCAGAAACAGGTATATGGCACCCCTCAATCAGTATTTTAACCACCTCAGCCCCCCTAGCTTAATCCCACTTAATGACCAGACTACTTTTTACAATTCTGCACTACACTAATTTCACGGTTTATTGCTCGGTCATACAACTTACTACCCTACTTTACCTACTTCTCCTGAGTACGGCGCTGCCACATGTGTGACACTTTTTTGCAGCCCAGATGCGCAAAGGGGCCCAAATTCCTTTTAGAAGTGCATTTTTAGATTTGGATCCCAGACTTCTTCTTACGCTTTAGGGCCCCTAAAATGCCAGGGCAGTATAAATACCCCACATGTGACCCCATTTTGGAACGAAGACACCCCAAGGTATTTTCTCACAAAGTCTCCCTTTCTGCTAACTTGGGACAAAAATTTCAATCTTTCATGGACTCAATATGCCCCTCAGCGAATACCTTGGGGTGTCTTCCGAAATGGGGTCATATGTGGGGTATTTATACCGCCCTGGCATTTTAGGTGCCCTAAAGCATGAGAAGAAGTCTGGAATATAAATGTCCAAAAAAACTTTACGCATTTGGATTCCGTGAGGGGTATGGTGAGTTCATGTGAGATTTTATTTTTTGTCACAAGTTAGTAGAATATGAGACTTTGTAAGAAAAAAATGAAAAAAATAAAATCAAGTTCTGCTAACTTGTGAAAAAAAATGTCTGAATGGAGCCTTACAGGGGGGTGATCAATGACAAGGAGGTGATCAGGGAGTCTATATGGGGTGATCACTACCCTGTCATTGATCACCCCCCTGTAAGGCTCCATTCAGACGTCCGTATGTGTTTTGCGGATCCGCGGTGTCCGTGTTTTGCGGATCCACGGATCCGCGGATCTGCAAAACACATATGGACGTCTGAATGGAGCCTTACAGGGGGGTTATCAATGACAGGGGGGTGATCACCCCATATAGACTTCCTGATCCCCCCCATATGTCATTGATCACCCCCCTGTAAGGCTCCATTTAGAGGTCCGTATGTGTTTTACGGATCCATGGATCGGATCCGCAAAACACATACGAACGTCTGAATTGAGCCTTACAAGGGGGTGATAAATGACAGGGGGGTAATCACCCCATATAGACTCCCTGATCACTTCCTTGTCATTGATCACCCCCCTGTAAGGCTCCATTCAGAAATTTTTTTGGCACAAGTAAGCGGAAATTGATTTTATTTTTTTCATTTTTTTATTACAAAGTCTCATATTCTACTAACTTGTGACAAAAAATAAAATCTCACTTGAACTCACCATACCCCTCACGAAATCCAAATGCGTATAGACTCCCTGATCCCCCCCCTGTCATTGATCGCCCCCCTGTAAGGCTCCATTCAGACGTCCGTATGTGTTTTGCGGATCCGATCCATGGATCCGTGGATCCGTAAAACACATACGGACCTCTGAATGGAGCCTTACAGGGGGGTGATCAATGACAGAAGGTGATCAGGATGTCTATATGGGGTGATCACCCCCAGTCATTGATCACCCCCCTGTAATGCTCCATTCAGACGTCCGTATGTGTTTTGCGGATCTGATCTATGGATCCGTGGATTCGTAAAACACATACGTACGTCTGAATGGAGCCTTACAGGGGGTTGATCAATGACAGGGGGTGATCAATGACAGGGTGGTGATCAGGGAGTCTATATAGGGTGATCAGGGGTTAATAAGGGGTTAATAAGTGACTGGGGGTGTAGTGTAGTGTGCTGTTTGGTGCTACTTTACAGAGCTGCCTGTGTCCTCTGGTGGTCGATCCAAGCAAAAGGGACCACCAGAGGACCAGGCAGCAGGTACATTAGACGCTGTTATCAAAACAGCGTCTAATATACCTGTTAGGGGTTAAAAAAATCGCATCTACAGCCTGCCAGCGAACGATCGCCGCTAGCAGGCTGTAGATCCACTAGCTTACTTGCAGTTCCTGGGAAATTCACATGAAATCTCGCGTCTCGCGATATGACGCGTAGATGCGTGACTGTGCCTGAGTGAGCCGCCTCTGGAAGGCGATCCTGCGTTAGGCGGTCCGGAGGCGGTTAATGAAGCCTGTGTATGGCACCCCTCAATCAGAATTTTGTGGAAGCAGGTGTATTGCAGCCCTCAATCAGTATTTTGTGGAAGAAGGTATATGGCACCCCTCAATCAGTATTTGGCGGAAACAGGTATATGGCACCTCTCAATCAGTATTTTGTGGAAGCAGGTGTATCGCAGCCCTAAATCAGTATTTGGTGGAAGTAGGTATGTAGCAACAGCACCCCTTAATCAGTATTTTGTGGAAGTTAGTATATGGCACCGCTCAATCAGTATTTGGTGGAAACAGGTATATAGCACCCCTCAATCAGTATTTGGCAGAAACAGGCAAATAGCACCTCTCAATCAGCATTTTGTCGAAGCAGGTTTATGGCACTCCTCAATCAGAATTTTGGGGAAGCATGTGTATTTTATCCCTCAATCAGTATTTGGTGGAAGAAGGTATATAGCAATAGATTCACTAAATCAGTATTTGGTGGAAACAGGTATATAGCACCCCTCAATCAGTATTTGGCTTAAACATGTATTTGGCACCCTTTAATCAGTATTTTGTGGTAGCAGGTGTATTGCAGTCTCAATTACTATTTGGTGGAAGAAGGTATATATAGCAATAGCACCCCTCAATCAGTATTTAGTGGAAGAAGGTATATGGCACCCCTCAATCAGTATTTGGCGGAAACAGTTATAGAGCACCTCTCAATCAGTATTTGGCTGAAACAGGTATATGGCAATACTCAATCAGTATTTTGTGGAAGCAGGTGCATTGCAGCCCTCAATCAGTATTTGTTCGAAGAAGGTATATGGCACCTCTCAATCAGTATTTGGCTGAAGCAGGTATATGGTACACTCCTCAATCAGTATTTTGTGGAAGCAGGTGTATTGCAGCCCTCAATAAGTTTTTGGTGAAAGAAGGTATATGGCAACAGCACCCCTCAATCAGTATTTAGTGAAAGAAGGTATATGGCACCCCTCAATCAGTATTTAGTGAAAACAGGTATATCGCACCTGTGCCGGCATACATACATAATTCCTCTGGGTAGCCATCTTATATGCTTCTGGCATATGTAAAAAAAAAAAAACTGTGAACTCTCATCTTCCTGAAGCCTGGGTCGCCTATGATATAGATGGACACTTTTATTACCACTACTCTTTGAGACCAGCTATAAAAGGTCATAAAGGCCATACCAGGCCCAGCTCATCCTGTTCTTTAAGATAAGATCAGCTCGCTGTCAAGCCTGGCTGGAGCGTGACGTCATTAATTTCCAGGTCTGGTTTGGGGAGAGCTAATAGCCATTAATTAGCTCTGGGCATAAAACCAGTCCACTTTCATATTTCATTTATGAATCAACTTATGCCCTTTCTGACACCAGATCCAGGCTCTACAGAGTATTGTGGTTAATTGGGTATCAAATATGACTAGAGGATGTGATTCTGTAGCTGACCTATGGGTGGTAGAAGAACTACAGGTCCCAGCATGTGTGGTCTCATTCTGTAGGTAAATAAATAAGGATCGCAAATATGTATTCTGTATAAAAATATGCCGATGTATCAAGGAGATACGGGCTTAAGTATAATCCTCATTGTAGGAACTGAACTTTGATGGGGTCATAAAACACTTGGGGGCCATCCCTAGGCTTCACAGTCACTCTGCTGCCATTGGCTGACAGGAGTAAGTCTCCTGCCCATGGGAGAGTTCATAAAAATCCATGCACAAGGACAGAGGAGAGAGACCCATGGAACATCACCAGACACTTAATTGGACATTGACGGCATATCCCTGTATCAGAAGAACTTTGGGGGTCTCCCCTGATACATACTGAAATGGGGTTTGCAAGGATTTAAAAAGGACATATGAACGACCATCTGAAACCCTCCAGAGAAACTAAGTATTCTTTCATCTTTTTCCCTTTCATTTGAACTGTCGTGATTATTTATATTGTTATTATTATTCTGTAGATTTATAGTCATTTTCATTAGATTTGTATGCACTGCTTTTTACCGCTTATTAAAGATTATAAAATCTAAATAGCCAAGTCTTCCATATTCTAAGCTGCTGAACAACGTACCTTGCCTTTGAAGAGACGTTACCAGGTAATTAGTTAAATTGAATTCAGGAATTGTAGCTGGGGCTGATTGACTGCGGTTGGTCAGTAAGTGATATCCGGTTCATCCACTGATCTGTGTGATAGTGAATGACCCGGATAGTCGGCTCGTGGACCGGGAACCCACGTGGTGGCAGTTACCGAAGTGTAGTGGGGGGTGTTAGCTGAAAGGTAATACACCGGTCACGTGAGGTCTCTGTGTGTGCGCAGACTCCGTCACAGACCACTACGTCACAGCTGTGGGATCCGGAGCGGTTGGATCCATAGTTCGTGACAGCACCCCTCAATCAATATTTTGAGGAAGCCTATGTATGGCACCCCTCAATCAGAATTTTGTGGAAACAGGTGTATAACACCCCTCAATCTAAGTTTTGTGGAAGCAGTTGTATTGCAGTGCTCAATTAGCATTTGGTGGAAGAAGGTATATAGCAATAGCACCCCTCAATCAGTATTTAGTGAAAGAAGGTATATGGCACCCCTCAATCAGTATTTGGCGAAAACAGGTTTATCGCACACCTCAATCAATATTTTGAGGAAGCCTATGTATGGCACCCCTCAATCAGAATTTTGTGGAAGCAGCTGTATTGCATCCCTCAATCAGTATTTGGTAGAAGAATGTATATAGCAATAGCACCCCTCAATCATTATTTAGTGGCAGAAGGTACATGGCAGCCCTTTAATAAGTATTTGGCGGAAAAAGGTTTATAGCACCCCTCAATCAGTATTTGGCAGAAACAGGTGTATTGCAGCCCTCAATCAGTTTTTAGGTAAAAAAGGTATATAGCAATAGATCCCTTCAATAGGTATTTTGTGGAAGAAGGCATATGGCTACTCTCAATCAGTATTTGGCAAAAACAGTTATTTAGCACCAGTCAATCAGTATTTGGCAGAAACAGGTATATGGCACCCCTCAATCAGAATTTTTGGGAAGCAGGTGTATTGCAGCCCTCAATCAGTATTTGGTGGAAGAAGGTATATAGCAATAGCAGCCCTCAATCAGTATTTAGTGGAAGAAGGTAAATGGCAGCCCTAAATCAGTATTTGGCGGAAATAGATATAGAGCACCTCTCAATCAGTGTTTTGTGGAAGAAGTTATATGGCAGTCATCAATCTGTATTTGTCAAAAACAGGTATATGGCAATCCTCGATCAGTATTTTGTGGAAGCAGGTGCATTGCAGCCCTCAATCAGTATTTGGTGGAAGAAGGTTTATAGCAATAGCACCCCTCAATCAGTATTTAGTGTAAGAAGGTATATGGCACCCCTCAATTAGTATTTGGTGGAAAAAGGTATATGGCACCTCTCAATCAGTATTATGTGGAAGCAGGTGTATCGCAGCCCAAAATCTGTATTTGGTGGAAGAAGGTATATAGCAACAGCACCCCTTAATCAGTATTTTGTGGAAGATAATATATGGCACCCCTCAATCAGTAATTTGCGGAAACAGGTATATAGCACCCCTCAATCAGTATTTCGCAGAAACAGGTACATAGCACCCCTAAATCTGTATTTTGTGGAAGCAGGTGTATTGCAGCCCTCAATCAGTATTTTTTTAAAACAGTTATTTAGCACCTGTCAATCAGTATTTGGCAGAAACAGGTATATGGCACCCCTCAATCAGTATTTTGAGGAAGCCTGTGTAAGGCACCCCTCAATCAGAATTTTGTGGAAGCAGGTGTATGTCACCCCTCAATAAGAATTTTGTAGAAGCAGGTGTATTGCAGCCCTCAATTAGTATTTGGTGGAAGAAGGTATATGGCACCCCTCAATCAGTATTTGGCGGAAACTGGTATATAGCACCCCTTAATCAGTATTTGGCGGAAGCAGGTATATGGCACACCCCTCAATCAGTATTTTGTGGAAGCAGGTGCATTGCAGCCCTCAATCAGCATTTGGTGGAAGAAGGTATATGGCACCCCTCAATCAGTATTTTGAGGAAGCCTGTGTATGGCACCCCTCAATCAGAATTTTGTGGAAGCAGGTGTATGTCAACCCTCAATCGGAATTTTGTGGAAGCAAGTGTATTGCAGTTCTCAATCAGTATTTGGTGGAAGAAGGTATATAGCAATAGCACCCCTCAATCAGTATTTGGTGGAAACAGGTATAGAGCACCTCTCAATCAGTGGTTGGTGGAAACAGTTATTTGGCAATCTTTGATCAGTATTTTATAGAAGCAGGTACATTAGAGCCCTCAATCAGTATGTAGTGGAAGAAGGTATATAGTAATAGTACCCCTCATTCAGTATTTAGTGGAAAAAGGTATATGGCACCCCTCAATCAGTATTTGGCGGAAACAGGTATATGGCACCGCTCAATAAGTATTTTGAGGAAGCAGGTGTATGGAACCCCTCAAACAGAATTTTGTGGAAGCAGGTGTATTGCTGCCCTCAATCAGCATTTGGTGGAAGAAGGTATATGGCACCCCTCAATCAGTATTTTGAGGAACCCTGTGTATGGCACCCCTCAATTAGTTTTTGGTGAAAGAAGGTATATAGCAATAGCACCCCTCAATAAGTATTTTGTGGAAGAAGGCATATGGCTACCCTCAATCAGTATTTGGTGAAAACAAATCAATTTTTGGCAGAAACAGGTATATAGCACCCTCAATAAGTATTTTAATGAAGCCTGTGTATGGCACCCCTCAATCAGAATTTTGTGGATGCAGGTGTATGTCACCCCTCAATCAGTATTTAGTAAAAGGTATATGGCACCCCTCAATCAGTATTTGGCAGAAACAGGTATAGAGCACCTCTCAATCAGTATTTGACGGAAACAGGTATATGGCAATACTCAATCAATATTTTGTAGAAGCAGGTGCATTGCAGCCCTCAATCAGTATTTGGTGGAAAATGGTATATAGCAATAGCACCCCTCATTCAGTATTTAGTGGAAGAAGGTATATGGCACCCCTCAATCAGTTTTGGGCAAAAACAGGTATATGGCACCTCTCAATCAGTATTTTGTGGAAGCAGGTGTATCGTAGCCCTAAATCAGTATTTGGTGGAAGAAGGTATTTGGCACCCCTTAATCAGTATTTGGCGGAAACAGTTATAGAGCACCTCTCAATCAGTATTAGGCTGAAACAGGTATATGGCAATACTCAATCAGTATATTGTGGAAGCAGGTGCATTGCAGCCCTCAATCAGTATTTGTTGGAAGTAGGTATATGGCACCCCTCAATAAGTATTTGGCTGAAACAGGTATATAGCACCCCTCAATCAGTATTTGGCGGAAGCAGGTATATGGCACACCACTCAATCAGTATTTTGTGTAAGCAGGTGTATTGCAGCACTCAATCAGTTTTTGGTGAAAGAAGGTATATATAGCAATAACACCCTTTAATCAGTATTTTGTGGAAGCAGGTGTATAACACCCCTCAATAACATTTTTGTGGAAGCAGTTGTATTGCAGCCCTCAATTAGTATTTGATGGAAGAAGGTATATAGCAATAGAACCCAATAATCAGTATTTAGTGAACGAAGGTATATCACACCCCTCAATCAATATTTTGAGGAAGCCTATGTATGGCACCCCTCAATCAGAATTTTGTGGAGGTAGGTGTATTGCATTCTTCAATCAGTATTTGGTGGAAGAATGTATATAGCAATAGCACCCCTATATAGGGTTCTGTACTGTATTATACAGACATCAGACCCACTGGATCTTCAAGAACCAAGTGGGTCTGGGTCAAGAAAATGTAAAAAAAGTGAAAAAAGTTAAGATAAAAAAACATTTATCACTGAAAAAAATAAAATAAAAAAAATACACTACACATATTAGGTATCGCCGCGACCGTAACGACCTGATCTATAAAACGGTCATGTTACTTTCCCAGCACAGTGAACGCCATAAAAATAAAAATAAATAAAAACTATGAGAAAATTTAAATTTTGCCCACCTTACTTCCCAAAAAAGGTAATAAAAGTGATCAAAAAAGTTGCATGTACGCCAAAATAGTACCAATCAAACCGTCATCTCATCCCGAAAAAAATTAGACACTACTCAAGATAATCGCCCAAAAACTGAAAAAACTATGGCTCAGACTATGGAAACACTAAAACATGATTTGTTTTTTTGTTTCAAAAATGAAATCATTGTGTAAAACTTACATAAATAAAAATAAAGTATACATATTAGGTATCGCTGCGTCCGTATTGACGGGCTCTATAAAAATATCACATGACCTAACCCCTCAGGTGACCACCGTAAAAAAAAAAAAAAAAAAAACGGTGTAAAAAAAGCAATTTTTGGCCATCTTACGTGACCAAAAGTGTAATAGCAAGCGATCAAAAAGTCATATGCACCCCAAAATAGTGCCAATCAAACCGAAATCTCATCCCGCAAAAAATGAGACCCTACTCAAGATAATCGCCCAAAAAGTGAAAAAACTATGGCTCTTAGACTATGGAGACACTAAAACATTTTTTGGATTTTAAAAATGAAGATATTGTATAAAACTTACATAAATAAAAAATAAATTATACATATTAGGCATCGCCGCGTCCGTGACAACCTGCTCTATAAAATTACCACAGGATCTAACCTGTCAGATGAATGTTGTAAATAACAAAACAAAAAGGTATTTCTTGTTACCTTGCCGCACAAAAAGTGTAATATAGAGCAACCAAAAATCATATACCCTAAACTAGTACCAACAATACTGCCACCCTATTCCGTACCTTCTTAAATGGGGTCACTTTTTTGGAGTTTCTACTCTAGGGGTGCATCAGGGGGGCTTCAAATGGGACATGGTGTCAAAAAAACTGTCCAGCAAAATCTGCCTTCCAAAAACCGTATGGCATGCCTTTCCTTCTGCGCCCTGCCGTGTGCCCGTACAGCAGTTTACGACCACATATGGGGAGTTTCTGTAAACTACAGAATCAGGGCCATGAATATAGAGTTTTGTTTGGCTGTTAACCCTTGCTTTGTAACTGGAAAAAAAGTATTAAAATGGAAAATCTGCCAAAAAAGTGAAATTTTGAAATTGTATCTCTATTTTCCATTAAATCTTGTGCAACACCTAAAGGGTTAACAAAGTTTGTAACATCAGTTTTGAATACCTTGAGGGGTGTAGCTTCTTAGATGGGGTCACTTTTATGGAGTTTCTACTCTAGGGGTGCATCAAGGGGCTTCAAATGGGACATGGTGTCAAAAAAACAGTCCAGCAAAATCTGGCTTCCAAAAACCATACGGCGCACCTTTCACTCTACGCCCCGCTGTGTGGCCGTACAGTAGTTTACGGCCACATATGGGGTGTTTCTGTAAACAGTAGAGTCAGGGCAATAAAGGTACAGTCTTGTTTGGCTGTTAACCCTTGCTTTGTTAGTGGAAAAAATGGGTTAAAATGGACAATTAGGCAAAAAAAAAAAGAAATTCTCAAATTTCATCCCCATTTGCCAATAACTCTTGTGCAACACCTAAAGGGTTAACAAAGTTTGTAAAATCAGTTTTGAATACCTTGAGGGGTGTAGTTTATAGAATGGGGGCATTTTTGGGCGGTTTCTATTATGTAAGCCTCGCAAAGTGACTTTAGTCCTGTAGTGGTCCCTAAAAATTGGGTTTTTGTAAATTTCAGAAAAATTTCAAGATTTGCTTCTAAACTTCTAAGCCTTGTAACATCCCCAAAAAATAAAATATCATTCCCAAAATAATTCATACATGAAGTAGACATATGGGAAATGTTAAGTCATCACAATTTTGGGGGTTATTACTATGTATTACAGAAGTAGAGAAACTGAAACTTTGAAATTTGCAAATTTTTCCAAATATTTGGTAAATTAGATATTTTATTATGTAATAAAAAATATTTTTTTTTTACTTCATTTTACCAGTGTCATGAAGTACAATATGTGACGAAAAAACAATCTCAGAATAGCCTGGATAAGTCAAAGTGTTTTAAAGTTATCAGCACTTAAAGAGACACTGGTCAGATTTGCAAAAAATGGCCAAGTCCTTAAGGTGAAATAGGGCTGAGTCCTTAAGGGGTTAAACGACACTGCACCACAAACAGGGATGCTACTGTAAAGGAAATCACAGAATGGGCTCAGGAATACTTCCAGAAACCACTGTCAGTGAACACTCCACCGTGCCATCCGTCGTTGCCAGCTGAAACTCTACAGTGCAAAGAAGAAGCCATTTCTAAGCCAGATCCACAAGCTCAGGCATTTTCACTGGGCCAGGGATCATTTAAAATGGAGTGTGGCAAAATGGAAGACTGTTTTGTGGTCAGATGAGTCACGATTCAAAGTTCTTTTTGGAAATATGGGACGCCATGTCACCCGGACCAAAGAGGACAAGGACAACCCAAGTTGTGATCAAGGCTCAGTTCAGAAGCCTGCATCTCTGATGGTATGGGGTTGCATGAGTGCGTGTGGCATGGGCAGCTTGCATGAAAAATATATTCAGGTTCTAGAACAACATATGCTCCCATCCAGACGTCATCTCTTTCAGGGAAGATCCTGCATTTTTCAACAAGATAATGCCAGACCACATTCTGCATCAATCACAACATCATGGCTGCGTAGGAGAAGGATCCGGGTACTGAAATGGCCAGTCTGCAGTCCAGATATTTCACCTATAGAGAACATTTGGCTCATCATAAAGAGGAAGGTGCAACAAAGAAGGCCCAAGATGATTGAACAGTTAGAGGCCTGTATTAGACAAGAATGGGAGAGCATTCCAATTTCTAAACTTGAGAAACTGGTCTCCTCGGTCCCCAGACGTCTGTTGAGTGTTGTAAGAAGAAGGGGAGATGCCGCACAGTGGTGAAAATGGCCTTGTCCTAACTTTTTGGGGATTTGTTGACACCATGAAATTCTGAGTCAACATATTTTTCCCTTAAAATGGTACATTTTCTCAGTTTAAACTTTTGTTCCGTGATTTATGTTCTATTCTGAATAAAATATTAGAAATTGGCACCTCCACATCATTGCATTCAGTTTTTATTCACGATTTGTATAGTGTCCCAACTTTTTTGGATTCCGGTTTGTATATAGCAATAGCAGCCCTCAATAGGTATTTTGTGGAAGAAGGCATATGGCTACCCTAAATCAGCATTGGCCGAAAACAGTTATTTAGCAACAGTCAATCAGTATTTGGCAGAAACAGGTATATGGCACCCCTCAATCAGTATTTTGAGGAAGCCTGTGTATGGCACCCCTCAATCAGAATTTTGTGGAAGCAGGTGTATGTCACCCCTCAATAAGAATTTTTTGGAAGCAGGTGTATTGCAGCCCTCAATCAGTATTTGGTGGAAGAAGGTATATAGCAATAGCACCCCATAATCAGTATTTAGTGGAAGAAGGTGTATGGTAGCCGTCAATCAGTATTTGGCGGAAACAGGTATAGAGCACCTCTCAATCAGTGTTTTGTGGAAGAAGTTATATGGAAGCCCTCAATCTGTATTTGGCGAAAACAGGTATATGGCAATCCTCAATCAGTATTTTGTGGAAGCAGGTGCATTGCAGCCCTCAATCAGTATTTGCTGGAAGAAGGTATATTGCAATAGCACCCCTCATTCAGTATTTAGTGGAAGAAGGTATATGGCACCCCTCAATCAGTATTTGGCAGAAACAGGTATATGGCACCTCTCAATCAGTATTATGTGGAAGCAGGTGTATCGCAGCCTTAAATCAGTATTTGGCGGAAACTGGTATATAGCAGCCCTAAATCAGTATTTGGCGGGAAATGATATAGAACCCCTCAAATCATTATTTGGCAGAAGCAGGTATATAGCACACCACTCAATCAGTATTTTGTGGAAGCAGTTGCATTTCAGCCCTTAATCAGTATTTGGTGGAAGAAGGTATATGGCACCCCTCAATCAGTATTTGGCGGAAACAGGTATATAGCACCCCTCAATCAGAATTTGGCAGAAGCAGATATATGGCACACCCATCAATCAGTATTTTATGGAAGCAGGTGTATTGCAGCCCTCAGTCAGTTTTTGGTGAATGAAGGTATATAGCAATAGCACCCTTCAATCAGTATTTTGTGGAAGCAGATGTATGGCACCCCTCAATAAAAAATTTGGGGAAGCAGTTGTATTGCAGCCCTCAATCAGTATTTGGTAGAAGAAGGTATATAGCAATAGCACCCCTATTTCAGTATTTAGTGGAAGAAGGTATATGGCACCCCTTAATAAGTATTTGGCGGAAACAGGTATATGGCACCTCTCAATCAGTATTTTGTGGAAAAAGATGCTCGGTCGGTCCTCTTACTTCCAATTTGGGGCACTGCGAGTGCGCCATGCAATGTACTATGCAATCCAAATTTGAGTGGTATGTTAAGTAGTACTATTCTTATCAGTTTAATCCCTGTTACGTCCCCTATAAGGGGACGTGTATGGAATAGATTTTAGGAACCAGGAAATGGAACAAGATGCTTGGTTGGTCCTCCTACTTCCAATTTGGGGCACTGCGCGTGCGCCGTGCAATGTACTATGCAATACCAATATGAGTGGTATGTTAAGTAGTACTATTCCTATCAGTTTAATCCCTGTTACGTCCCCTATCAGGGGCCGGTCTATGGAATAGATTTTAGGAACCGGGAAATGGAAAAAGATGCTTGTTTGGTCCTCCTACTTCCAGTTTGGGGCACGGCGCGTGCACCGTGCAATGTACTATGCAATCCCAATATGAGTGGTATGTTAAGTAGTACTATTCCTATCAGTTGAATCCCTGTTACGTCCCCTATCAGGGGCCGGTCTATGGAATCGATTTTAGGAACCGGGAGATGGAAAAAGATGCTTGGTTGGTCCTCCTACTTCCAATTTGGGGCACTGCGTGTGGCCGTGCAATGTACTGTGCAACCAGATATGAGTGGTGTGTTAACTAGTACTATTCCTATCAGTTTAATCCCTGTTACATCCCCTATCAGGGGACGTGTATGGAATAGATTTTAGGAACCAGGAAATGGAACAAGATGCTTGGTTGGTCCTCCTACTTCCAATTTGGGGCACTGCGCGTGCGCCGTGCAATGTACTATGCAATACCAATATGAGTGGTATGTTAAGTAGTACTATTCCTATCAGTTTAATCCCTGTTACGTCCCCTATCAGGGGCCGGTCTATGGAATAGATTTTAGGAACCGGGAAATGGAAAAAGATGCTTGTTTGGTCCTCCTACTTCCAGTTTGGGGCACGGCGCGTGCACCGTGCAATGTACTATGCAATCCCAATATGAGTGGTATGTTAAGTAGTACTATTCCTATCAGTTGAATCCCTGTTACGTCCCCTATCAGGGGCCGGTCTATGGAATCGATTTTAGGAACCGGGAGATGGAAAAAGATGCTTGGTTGGTCCTCCTACTTCCAATTTGGGGCACTGCGTGTGGCCGTGCAATGTACTGTGCAACCAGATATGAGTGGTGTGTTAACTAGTACTATTCCTATCAGTTTAATCCCTGTTACATCCCCTATCAGGGGACGTGTATGGAATAGATTTTAGACAACTGCAAAGAATTGTCAATAGTTGACTTTTGTGAAAATACATTTTGGCCAGGTACCTTCCACTGCGGTGTCCCAATAACAAAAATTTTTTTGAAGGCCTCAGACTCCACCAGCTTGTATGGTAAAAGCTGGCGGGCTAAGAGTTCCGACAAGCCAGCTGTCAGATGCCGGGCAAGGGGGTGACTCTGTGACATTGGCTTCTTACACTGAAACATGTCCTTGACAGACACCTGACTGTGGGCAGATGAGCAGGAACTGCTCAAGGCGAGAGGCGGAGTGGCGGGTGGTTGAGAGGGGGCAAGGAGGACAGCAGTGGTTGACGTGGCTGAAGATTCTGGACCAGGAGGATGATGGTGGCTTTGAGTTTGTGTGCTGCTTGTACTCCTGTGTTGATCCCATAGGCGTTTGTGATGTGAGATCATGTGTCTTCGCAAAGCAGTTGTACCTAGGTGGGTGTTGGACTTCCCACGACTCAGTTTCTTTTGGCACAGGTTGCAAATGGCATTGCTGTTATCAGAGGCAGACACACACAAAAAATGCCACTGAGCATTGCAATGACGGCATTCTGGTGGTGGCAACAGCATGCGTTGATTGTCGTGCTGTCTGGCTGACCCCGGGCGCCAATACATGCTGTCTGACTGTGCCACTAGCTCCTTGCAACGTCCTCCCCCTGCTTCCAACTCGTCTCCTCCTCCTCTCTGTCTCAACATCTGAACTTTCCCCCTGTTCTTCTTCTCTTTGAGCAGGGAACCTACGTGACATCCATGGACACATCGTCATCATCAACCGCTTCACTTGTATCTGACAACTCAGCAATTGAGGCAGCAGCGGATACAACATCATCATCACACCATACGTCCATGTGTGTAATGCTGCCTAATTGAGACATATCCCTGTTATCTATATCCTCTGGCAATAATGGTTGCGCATCACTCATTTCTTCCAACTGATGTGTAAATAACTCCTCTGACAGATCAAGTGAAACAGCTTTGGTGCTAGTGTTTGTGGTGGCAGCAGGCGGGCGAGTGGTAACTTTATAGGTGCCCGAAGCTGAGCTGGAGGAGGATGGTGCGTCAAGGTTCCGAGCGGAAGCTGTAGAAGATTGGGTGTCCTGTGTTAGCCAGTCAACTATGTCCTCAGAACTTTTCGAGTTCAGGGTACGTGGCCTCTGAACACTGGGCATTATTCTAGGGCCAAAGGAAATCACTGCACCACGACCACGACGGCCCCTGCGGGGTGGCCTGCCTCTGCCTGTCATTTTTTTTAGATTAGTTTAGTTGTAATATGCGTGCAAGCTACTGTGACACCAGATATGGCATTGGCAGAAGTTGGCACAGTAGACATTGTAGGCCTAACACACACGCCTGCAGAAAACTAACTGCTATTATATTACAGTCAAAATGTTTTAGTTTTTTTTAAATGCAAGCTACTGTGTGTGACACCAGATATGAGTGACACTGGCAGAAGTTGGCAGAGTAGACGCTGCAGGCCTAACACACACGCTTGCAGAAAACTAACTGCTATTATATTACAGTCAAAATTGTTGTTGTTTTTTTTAAATGCAAGCTACTGTGACACCAGATATGAGTGGCACTGGCAGAAGTTGGCAGAGTAGACGCTGTAGGCCTAACACACATGCTTGCAGAAAACTAACTGCTATTATATTGCAGTCAAAATTGTTGTTGTTTTTTTTAAATGCAAGCTACTGTGACACCAGATATATGAGTGGCACTGGTGCCACTGTGCACTGGCAGTAGTTGGCACAGTACACACTGTAGGCCTGACACACACGCTTGCAGGCAACTAACTGCAATTATATTACAGTCATTGGCAAATGGGGATGAAATTTGAGAATTTCATTTTTTTGTCTATTTTTCCATTTTCACCCATTTGTTCCACTAACAAAGCAAGGGTTAACAGCCAAACAAGACTGTATCTTTATTGCCCTGACTCTGCCGTTTACAGAAACACCCCATATGTGGCCGTAAACTACTGTACGGCCACACAGCGGGGCGTACAGTGAAAGGTGCGCCGTTTGGTTTTTGAAAGGCTGATTTTTATGGACTGGTTTATTTACACCATGTCCCATTTGAAGCCCCCTGATGCACCCCTAGAGTAGAAACTCCATAAAAGTGACCCCATCTAAGAAACTACACCCCTCAAGGTATTAAAAACTGATTTTACATACGTCGTTAACCCTTTAGGTGTTGCACAAGAGTTATTGGCAAATGGGGATGAAATTTGAAAATTTCATTTTTTTGCCTTATTTTCCATTTTAACCCATTTTTTCCACTAACAAAGCAAGGGTTAACAGCCAAACAAGACTGTATCTTTATTGCCCTGACTCTGCCGTTTACATAAACACCCCATATGTGGCCGTAAACTACTGTACGGCCACACAGCGGGGCGTAGAGGGAAAGGTGCGCCGTTTGGTTTTTGGAAGTCAGATTTTGCTGGACTGGTTTTTTGACACCATGTCCCATTTGAAGCCCCCTGATGCACCCCTAGAGTAGAAACTCCATAAAAGTGACCCCATCTAAGAAACTACACCCCTCAAGGTATTCAAAACTGATTTTACATACATTTTTAACCCTTTAGGTGTTGCACAAGATTTAATGGAAAATAGAGATACAATTTCCAAATTTCACTTTTTTGGCAGATTTTCCATTTTAATATTTTTTTTCCAGTTACAAAGAAAGGGTTAACAGCCAAACAAAACTCATTATTCATGGCCCTAATTCTGTAGTTTACAGAAACACCCCATATGTGGTCGTAAGTCACTGTACGGGCACACGGCAGGGCGCAGAAGGAAAGGAATGCCATACGGTTTTTGGAAGGCAGATTTTGCTGGACTGGTTTTTTGACACCATGTCCCATTTGAAGCCCCCCTGATGCACCCCTAGAGTAGAAACTCAAAAAAAGTGACCCCATTTTAGAAACTACGGGATAGGGTGGCAGTTTTGTTGGTACTAGTTTAGGGTACATATGATTTTTGGTTGCTCTATATTACACTTTTTGTGCGGCAAGGTAACAAGAAATACCTTTTTGGCACAGTTTTTTTTTTGTTATTTACAACATTCATCTGACAGGGTAGATCATGTGGTAATTTTATAGAGCAGGTTGTCACGGACGCGGCGATACATAATATGTATACAATTTTTTTTATTTATGTAAGTTTTACACAATGATTTCATTTTTAAAACAAAAAAAGTTTTAGTGTCTACATAGTCTAAGAGCCATAGTTGTTTCAGTTTTTGGGCGATTATCTTGAGTAGGGTCTCATTTTTTGCGGGATGAGATGACGGTTTGATTGGCACTATTTTGGGGTGCATATGATTTTTTGATCGCTTGCTATTGCACTTTTTGTGATGTAAGATGACAAAAAATTGCTTTTTTTACACCGTTTTTATTTTTATTTTTTTACGGTGGTCACCTGAGGGGTTAGGTCATGTGATATTTTTATAGAGCCGGTCCATACGGACGCGGCAATACCCAATATGTATACTTTTTTTTATTTATGTAAGTTTTACACAATGATTTCATTTTTGAAACAAAAAAAATGATGTTTTAGTGTTTTCATAGTCTAAGAGCCATAGTTTTTTCAGTTTTTGGGCGATTATCTTAAGTAGGGTCTCATTTTTTGCGGGATGAGATGACGGTTTGATTGTTACAATTTTGGCGTACATGCGACTTTTTTGATCACTTTTATTACCTTTTTTTGGGAAGTAAGGTGGGCAAAATTTCTATTTTATCATAGTTTTTAATTTTTTATTTTTATGGCGTTCACCGTTCGGGTAAAGTAACATTACCGTTTTATAGATCAGGTCGTTACGGACGCGGCGATACCAAACATGTGTAGGGAATTTAATTTTTTTCATTTTTAATCAGTGATAAATATGTTTTTTGATTTTTACTTTTTTTTCACTTTTTTTCACTTTTTTTTTTACCCAGACCCACTTGGTTCTTGAAGATCCAGTGGGTCTGATGTCTATATAATACAGTACTGTACTCTATATAGGGTACTGCACTGTATTTTACTTACACTGAACAGATCTATGCTTTCAGCACAGATCTGTTCAGCACCATGGACAGCAGGACGCCTGAGCAGGCGTCCTGTTGCCATGGGAACCTTCCCCGTCTGCCACAACTTCGCAGACGGGGAAGGGTAAGGACTGGGGTGTCGGGGGGCTGTCTGGGGGCTCTCTCCCTCTCCCATCGGGGGGCTGCAAAGGCACAGCAGCCCCCCGATCGGAGAGGGAGGGAGCTCCCTGTGCTGTTAACCTTTTCCATACAGCGGTCCGTACGGACCGCTGTATGGAAAGGGTTAAACGGCTGACATCGCATCAACGATGTCAGCCGTTTATACCAGGGTGCCAGCAATGTGCTGGCACCCTGGTATACCCACTAGAAACCAACGATTACGCAATGGGAGGCGGGCGGGGGATCGCGATCCCGCCTGCCGCACCGCCCGCCTCCCGCACCGCCCGCACCGCCCGCAACCCTCCCCCTGCACCACCCGCCCACATAATATCATTCAGGGGTGCAGGGGGAGGAATAACATATATATTCTGGGCATTGTAAAGTTTCTGATCCCCGCGGTCAGGGACCGCGGGGATCAGAAACGGCAAAAAGCGCATCAAACCGCAGGTCTGAATTGACCTGCGGTTTGTTGCGATCGCCGACATGGGGGGGTCACGGGACCCCCCCGCGCATTTAGCCTAGGTGCCTGCTCAATGATTTGTGCAGGCACCTTGTTCCGATCACTGCCAGCCGGGCGGCAGTGATCGAAACAACACATGACGTACCGGTACGTCATGTGTCCTTAAGTACCAGGGCATCATGACGTACCGGTACGTCATATGTCCTGAAGAGGTTAATCCTTGTTACGTCCCCTATCAGGGGCTGGTCTATGGAATAGATTTTAGGAACCGGGAGATGGAAAAAGATGCTTGGTTGGTCCTCCTACTTCCAATTTGGGGCACTGCGCGTGCTCCGTGCAATGTACTGTGCCACCAGATATGAGTGGTGTGTTAAGTAGTACTATTCATATCAGTTTAATCCCTGTTACGTCCCCCTATCAGGGGATGTGTATCGAATAGATTGCAGACAACCGCAAAGAGTTGTCAATAGTTTACACTCTCATGACATAAATTTTATTCCTCTATGCGTCAATCTTGGTGTATAGATGACTGTGCTCGTGCGCACGTTTGGGAGATTGCAGGTGATGGCGGTTTTTCAAAGCCTATGGTCATGCTGAGGTAGTTCAGCGACAGTTAAGTGACCCAGAAAAGAGTGATTCTGCAGTGTGGGCCCATTGTTGGCCTAGTAGGCTTTAATGATCACCTTAGATGATCACAAAGAAAATTCATGTTTTTTCTATGCAAAATTATCCATCCGATCGCTTTTGGTCTGTTCACAATGAAGCAACAACCTTATCATCTGGGGTGTGCCAACATTGCTATTGCCAACACACTCATAGAGGTGATCGCTTCATTGTGATACGCAAGCCCCTTCACCACAACAAGGTAACGATCACGAAGGGGAATTGACACATGTATGTGCCTTTTTTTTGTTTTGTTTTTGCAGCCACAGTGCAGCACCAGATTCCAGAAAAGGTATTGTAGCAGCCGCTGCTGTAGCGCCGGCCGGAAAAATGTATGTTTTCCAGGCAGAAAGTGCCCTAAAAAAATTGAGGCTTGAACCCTAGTTGGTGGCGGAGAAGTCACGCAAGTCATCTGGCACGCAGAGATAAAATACAGCAGCGTGCAGACCATTTTTAGACCAAGGCATCTCATCTCATCAGGCCTTTTTTAGTCAAATGTATCGCCCACTGTCAGTCACTTCGGGATTCATGCCTCATTCCTCTTAATAAAGGTGAGGTAATCTAGACTTTTTTGACCTAGGCGACTTCTCTTCTCAGTGACAATACCTCCTGCTGCTCTGAAGGTCATTTCTGACAGGACTCTTGAAGCGGGGCAGGCCAGAAGTTCTATCGCAAATTGGGATAGCTCAGGCCACAGGTCAAGCCTGCACACCCAGTAGTCAAGGGGTTCATCGCTCCTCAGAGTGTCGATATCTGCAGTTAAGGCGAGGTAGTCTGCTACCTGTCGGTCGAGTTGTTCTCTGAGGGTGGACCCCGAAGGGCTGTGGCGATGCGTAGGACTTAAAAAGCTCAGCATGTCCTCAATCAACAACACGTCTGTAAAGCATCCTATCCTTGCCGGCGTGGTCGTGGTAGAAGTAGGATTACTTTCACCTCTTCCCCTGTTAGATTCCCGTTGTGCTGTGACATCACCCTTATACGCTGTTGTAACGGACCGTTTTAGCAGACAAGGGGTTAAAATCCGTTTAGGCGATATGCCCCTTTCCGAAAGACAGGCACAGCTACTGCAGAACACCAACCTCCCGAACTGGATACAAAATAGCACTCCAAACTGGAACCTCGCAAATAGCTGTCAGCAGACGAACAGGAAAAGCGTACAGTCAGCGTACACTCCTGGCAATCAGTCTCAAACAGCATACAGGGAATCCCCCCAATAACGAGACAAGGCTCCGTCTTGAGGGTCAGCAGTGGTCTGATGTGCTGGCACACCCAGCCTGGTTTTTATTACAGTTTTGCAAATACAGAACAGATACAACACATCCCCACAATGCATCATGGTTTCCTACTCTCTGTCCCAGAGACAACCGAAGGCAATCCAATTATCTCTCAGGACAAAGGGAGATCACCAATACACATGTGGAGACAACAGGACAGACATCACCATTTAAACGCACAATGGCACACCCCCACAGCAAACACAGACATTTAACATATCCCCAGATAGCTCAAGTCTGAGTGCATATCATTAGGTGAATGGCACTCAGAATACACGAATACAATAATATTAGCTATCTGGGTACCCTCACATAACATACAATTTAACCAAACGCATAATAACATAAAATACAATTCCACAGACAGATTTAAGCTGTGCGGCCGGTCTGTCTTCTCCTTTCAAGTTACTATGGGCCATAATCCTGAGGCAAGAGGCTTTTAAACAGCCCTCTCCAAAACCCAGTGGCGAGGTTGGTTTCGCCACACATCTCCCCCACCCAGGGAAGACTAACCAGATACCTGACCTCACGCCGGTCGGTACCTGAGTTAGTCTGGCAGCCCACCCACAACCCAATATTGGACCTGTTGAATCTTAGGGCCTGGCTCTGTTCTGTATGTCCCCAGCTGTTGAGTGGGCATCTGCTACTCCTTGCTTTGTGGTTCTCCAGCTTGGAGCTGTAGGTACTTGGTGGGCAGAGGCCGACTGCGCTCTGCCCAGATGCCAGCTCTTCCGCTGGGAATGCCTGTGGGAAGTCAGTCTCTGGACAAGAGGATAGGGGAGGGCAGAGGCCAACTGCGCTCTGCCCTGATGCCAGCTCTTCTGCTGGCGTGAGGGGGGTACAAGCCAGTCCTGTAACAAGGGGGTCCGTGGAGCAGAGGCTAGCGGCTCTCTGCCCTGATGCCAGCTCTTCCGCTGGGAAGGGATCAGTGGTTATTGCAGGCTCATCCACTGCCCCCAGAACTCGGTTGGGAAGTAGCTGGGAAGGGGAGGGCTCGCTTACCTCCTCCTCCTAGTATCCCTGCGGAGATGGCTGGAGATCTGGTTGTTGGAGGGGGAAACCGACTGTCTCCTCTTTGGCTAAACAGCCCTGTTGCTGGGGGACAGGACCGACTGTCCCTACCCCCTGTGCTGTGAGTGCAGAGACCATGGTCCCATCTGCACAGTTGTGGGGCTTACTGTCTCCCCCTGGTGCGTTAAGCTGCCGCTGGGGAATGGAGACTAGGCTCCCAGTTCCCAACAAATCCTGCTGCTTCTGGGGGACAGGACCGACTGTCTCTGCCCCCTGTAACTCCGCCTGCCGCTGGGGAATGGAGACTCGGCTCCCAATTCCCTGTATATCACACGGCCGCTGGGGAATGGAGACTAGGCTCCCAATTCCCAAAAAATCATGCTGCTGCTGGGGGGCAGGAACAACTACCTCTGCCCCCTGTAACTCAGCCTGCCGCTGGGGAATGGAGACTAGGCTCCCAATTCCCTGCAGGACCGGTGGAGAGACCTCGGTCCCATCTCCACCGGCCATCTGGGGTTCTTCCCAGTAAACATCCACAATATCCTCGCAGCTGAGGGGCTCTGGACCTGGGTCTGACTTCTTGCTGTCTTGCTGAGCCTTCCCAATGGAGTGGAAGAGATCTTGGTAGTCCTGCTCCAGTTCCCACTCCAGGGTTGCTAGGTGAGCCAGGTCTTGCTCTACCTCATGGGGGTCATCCCACTCATGCCTAGCCTCCCTCTCGTAGAAAATGTCCTGAAGTCTGGACTGTGCAGGGCTCCCGAAGTCAGGCTCTGCAAAGGACTCCCTTAACAAGCCAGGACCATCAAACTCCTCTCCCTCTGGCTTGTCATGCTCAGCTGTCCAGGGTATAAACTGTGCCACATACCACCAAAGCGCCTGGTAGGCATACTCCAGCCATAGCTCCTGCCATACCCGGTGATCTAGTTCCTTCACCCATTCCTCCAGGGGCTGCTCTCCCAGGAAGGGCATCCGCAGGGCCACTTGCTTCTGCAACCGCTGCTCTTCACTGGGGAGACTCTCACCTCGCTGGTATTGTACATTATCCAGGGCCTGGTACCAGATGCCTTTCCTTAATGCATCCCGGCCATCCAGGTCCTCCTCCTCGTATAACACTGCTGGTTCCATCCTGTTGCTTTTAGGGTTGCTGTACTGGGACATGCGTTGCCCTTAAATTGTAGAATCCACAGAAATGGTGTCTCCTGTAGCTGTCCTTCTGGCTGTAGGAACAATCCCACTGCTGCCACCAATGTAACGGACCGTTTTAGCAGACAAGGGGTTAAAATCCGTTTAGGCGATATGCCCCTTTCCGAGAAACAGGCACAGCTACTGCAGAACACCAACCTCCCGAACTGGATACAAAATAGCACTCCAAACTGGAACCTCGCAAATAGCTGTCAGCAGACGAACAGGAAAAGCGTACAGTCAGCTTACACTCCTGGCAATCAGTCTCCAACAGCATACAGGGAATCCCCCCAATAACGACACAAGGCTCCGTCTTGAGGGTCAGCAGTGGTCTGATGTGCTGGCACACCCAGCCTGGTTTTTATTACAGTTTTGAAAATACAGAACAGATACAAACCATCCCCACAATGCATCATGGTTTCCTCCTCTCTGTCCCAGAGACAACCGAAGGCAATCCAATTATCTCTCAGGACAAAGAGAGATTACCAATACACATGTGGAGACAACAGGACAGACATCACCATTTAAACACACAATGGCACACTCCCACAGCAAACACAGACATTTAACATATCCCCAGATAGCTCAAGTCTGAGTGCATATCATTAGGTGAATGGCACTCAGAATACACGAATACAATAATATTAGCTATCTGGGTACCCTCACATAACATACAATTTAACCGAACGCATAATAACATAAAATACAATTCCACAGACAGATTTAAGCTGTGCGGCCGGTCTGTCTTCTCCTTTCAAGTTACTATGGGCCATAATCCTTAGGCAAGAGGCTTTTAAACAGCCCTCTCCAAAACCCAGTGGCGAGGTTGGTTTCGCCACAGCTGTGTAAAGCATACTTTTTAACTTGTTTCAGAACTGCTGCATCCTTTCCGACTTCCGGTAATTCGTTAACATTTCAGGTACTTTCTGCTTATAGTAGCATGGCCACCTAGTACAGGTCGTTCTCCTTCAGCCTTTTTATACGAGGGTCCCTAAACGGGCACGAGAGCATGAAAGACCCCATTTGCACAAGGTTGGATGCCGAGCTACTCATGTCCCGTTCCTCGTCCTCACTGATCTCACTGAAGGTCTTTTCTTCCCCCCAGCCACGTACAAGACCAAGGGTACCAGATAGGTGACAACGAGCACCCTGGGATGCCTGCTGTGGTTGGTCTTCCTCCTCCTCAAAGCCACATTCCTCCTCTGACTCCTCTTCCTCAGTATCATCTTCCAGCGTTGCTGCAGGTCCAGCAAGAGATGCTGATAAGGCTGTTTCTGGTGGTGATGGTGACCACAACTCTTCCTCTTCACGCTCATCTACGGCCTGATCCAGCACTCTTCGCAGGGCATGCTCCAGGAAGAAAACAAATGGGATGATGTCGCTGATGGTGCCTTCGGTGCGACTGACTAGATTTGTCACCTCCTCAAAAGGACGCATGAGCCTACAGGCATTGCGCATGAGCGTCCAGTAACGTGGAAAAAAACATACCCAGCTCCACAGAGGCTGTCCTAGCACCTGTAACGCACCTAGTTGATCAGTTAGGATCTCAACTGCGGAAGCAATGGACATCCACTATTATCCCACCACCCTTGTGTTTGGCTGTGGGATTCGCGGTTACTCAGTATGTACCCCAGGTGTCACTCTCAGTCTTAGGCGGAGAGTTTGGGGTAACAAAAACATTTACCGCTATCCATCTAATTAGTTTTACTGATGGTAAGGAGGGACTCTCAGAATTACAGGAGTCACGAGTTAGTATAAGCTTGTGCAACGTTCAGAGTTAGCATCTAGTATGCAATAGCTTCAGAGTTAGTATATAGCATGTCCTCAGTTTAGTATATAGTATGCCATAGGTTCAAGGTTAGTATATAGCATGTCCTCAGTTTAGTATATAGTATACCATAGTTTCAGAGTTAATATAGCATGTCCATAGTTTAGTATACACTATGCAGTAGGTTCAGAGTTAGTATAGCATGTCCACAGTTTGATATATACTATGCAGTAGGTTCAGAGTTTGTATAGCATGTCCACAGTTTGATATATACTATGCAGTAGGTTCAGAGTTAGTATAGCATGTCCACAGTTTGATATATACTATGCAGTAGGTTCAGAGTTAGTATAGCATGTCCACAGTTTGATATATACTATGCAGTAGGTTCAGAGTTTGTATAGCATGTCCACAGTTTGATATATACTATGCAGTAGGTTCAGAGTTTGTATAGCATGTCCACAGTTTGGTATACACTATGCAGTAGGTTCAGAGTTAGTATAGCATGTCCACAGTTTAGTATACACTATGCAGTAGGTTCACTCTGAGTTCCAGGACATTAATCAGAGCAGGTAACAGGCATATACTTGCGGTTAGTTGGTCCTGGCTAGAAAGCCAGTGGCAAGAAGGTAGACAGTCCTTCACGATGTAGTTAGGCATCCAGGTTTGGATATGTGGACAGAGTCTTCAGATACCATGGAGCTAGCAGGGTGCGCACTCCATTAGTGGAACACCCTGCTTAGCACCTGTCTTCAATTTAAGGGCTGAATGGTAAGTGGGCGGAGTCACAGAAGGCCCGGCGGCCACTGCGTTCCACGCTGGAGCGCAAGCCAGCGTAACAACACAGGCAGTCGCTGCGTTGCACGCTGGAACGCAAACCAGCGTATCATCGCAGACGGCCGGTGCGTTTCACGCTGGAGCGCAAGCCAGCGTATCGTCACAGGGAGCCGCTGCGGTCCAGGCTGTATTGTTACAGCACCCCGGTCATACAAATACTCGTTGACAGCTTTTTCTTGTTGGAGCAGGCGGTCGAATTCCAACGTGTCGGGCTGTCGCAAATCAAGCGCCTCACTGGCATGTTGTTTCGCCGCTGAATATCTGAAAAGTGTGCCATGGCCGTGTAGGAACGCCTGAAATGGCCACACACCTTCCTGGCCTGCTTGAGGACGTCCTGGAAGCCTGGGTACTTATGCACAAAGCATTGTACCATCAGATTACACACATATGCCATGCACGGCACATGTGTCAACTTGCCCAAATTCAATGCCGCCAACAAATTGCTTCCGTTGTCACACACCACTTTGCCGATCTCCAGTTGGTGCGGAGTCAGCCACTGATCCACCTGTGCGTTCAGGGCGGACAGGAGTGCTGGTCCGGTGTGACTCTCTGCTTTCAGGCAAGTCAACCCCAAGACGGCGTGACACTGTGGTATCCGGGATGTGGAATACCCCCTGGGGAGCTGGGGGGATGCAGTTAATGTGGAGCAAGACGCAGCAGAAGAAGAGGACTCAATCGAGGAGGTTAGTGAAGAGGATGGAGTAAGGAGGAGTAGAGGAGGTGGCAGCAGGCCTGCCTGCAAGTCGTGGCGGTGTCACCAACTCCTCTGCAGAGCCACGCATTCCATGCTTGACAGCCTGTCAGCAGGTTTACCCAATGTGCAGTGTACGTGATATACCTGCCCTGACCGTGCTTTGCAGACCAGGTATCTGTGGTCAGATGGACCCTTGCCCCAGCACGGTGTGGCAGACATGCCATGACTTCCTTTTCCACAATAGAGTACAGGTTGGGGATTGCCTTTTGTGAAAATAAATTTCGGCCGGGTACCTTCCACTGTGGTGTCCCAATAGCTACACATTTTTTGAAGGCCTCAGACTCCACCAGCTTGTATGGTAAAAGCTGGCGGGCTAAGAGTTCCGACAAGCCAGCTGTCAGACGCCGGGCAAGGGGGTGACTCTGTGACGTTGGATTCTTACGCTCAAACATGTCCTTGACAGACAACTGACTGTGGGCAGATGAGCAGGAACTGCTCAAGGCGAGAGGCGGAGTGGCGGGTGGTTGAGAGGGGGCAAGGAGGACAGCAGTGGTTGACGTGGCTAAAGATGCTGGACCAGGAGGAGGATGGTGGCTTTGAGTTTGTGTGCTGCTTGTCCTCATGTGTTGATCCTATAGGCATTTGTGATGTGAGATCATGTGCCTTCGCAAAGCAGTTGTACCTAGGTGGGTGTTGGACTTCCCACGACTCAGTTTCTTTTGGCACAGGTTGCAAATAGCATCGCTGTTATCAGAGGCAGACACACAAAGAAAATGCCACACTGCTGAGCTTTGCAATGACGGCATTCTGGTGGTGGCAACAGCATGCGTTCATTGGCGTGCTGTCTGGCTGACCCCGGTGTCACTACCAGAGCTTTGAGACGTTCTCACAGCTCTGTTTCTCCACCCCTATGATGATGTCAGTACTAGAGCTTGGAGGAGTTCCCTCTGCCCTGTTTCTCCGCCCCTGTGATGAGGTCTTTACTTTCTGTTTCCTTCCTCCCAGCTGTCTCTCCTGTGTTTGATTTCGCTGCCTTCAAATCACCCCTCCTCCTTTGTAGAGGTGCGGATTATACTTTTCATTTGAGCTGTATCTCTCGCTTGAGTATCTTCACCTGTGTGATATCTTTTCACTGGATCTGTGTTCTGCTGAAGCAAGCACTTCGGATATTGTCTGCTGACTTTGGATCTGTTTTCACTGCAGCTGCAGCTCCTTCAGTTAAGTATTCAGACATTGTGTGTTTCTGTTTCTTTGATGACTGGATCCGAGGCGACCCCGGTTCCGTCCATATACTGAGCAGGGCACCGGTGGCCGTGCCCCTTCCACTATTGTAGGGGTTTCAGTGGTCATCAGCCTGAGGTACGCGGGCATGTCTCGATCCACCATCTGGATCTGGACATGTGCATAGCAGCTTAGGGAGAGCTTTTAGGGTCTGACAGGGGTCACCCTTTATCCTCCCTAGTTTGGGTCCGGTCAGTTGCTATTTACTGTGTGTTGCTCACTTACAGCCGTGACACTATAATCCGCCAAACCGTCCTTTTTTGACATGGATCCGCTTTCTGACCTGGTTGACCGCATGCAGGGTCTTTCTTTGGAGGTAGCGGATCTCCGTCAATCTATGACTCAGCTTCAAGTATTGGGCTCTGTTCCGGCCCATGGAGTCTGTTGCGAGCCAAAGGTCTCACTTCCGGAAACGTTCTCCGGGGACAGTGAGAATTTTGTTCGTTTCAGAGAGGCATGCAAACTCCATTTTTGCTTGTGTCCCCATTCCTCTTGTAATGAGGAACAGAGGGTGAGGATTGTCATCTCCCTGCTCAGGGGTAATGCTCAGACTTGGGCTTTTTGGTTGCCAACGGGGGATCCCTCCCTTCGATCCGTGGAAAGATTTTTTGTGGCCCTGGGGCAGATATATGATGACCCGGATCGTGTTGCTCTGGCCGAATCTAACTTACGTTTTTTATGCCAGAACAAACTGTCTGCGGAGCTTTATTGTTCTGAATTTCGGAGATGGGCAGCTGATTCAGGTTGGAATGATGCTGCACTCTGGAGTCAGTTCTCTCATGGTCTCTCAGAGAGATTGAAAGATGCGTTTGCTTTCCATGAGAGACCAATGTCCTTAGAGTCTGCCATGTCATTGGCGGTACGCCTTGACAGGCGTCTTAGAGAAAGAAACGAGACCTCTCTGTCCAGTCATTTTCAGTCTAGGGGCAGTGGTGCGGACTCATTCAATGTGCAGGGGCCTCATCCTCTCTCGGTTCCCTCTATGGAGGAGCCCATGCAGCTAGGTCGACTTGCCCCTGATAAAAGAGGATTTAGTCCTCAGAGAATGGTGTGTTTTTGTTTTGGGGGCATAGGTAATTTGGCAAATGTTTGTCCGTCTAGGAAATTCTTGAACTGTACTAAGAGTTATAATAAAAAAAAAACCTCAAAAGGTAAATCATCAAACTCTGCTTCATCTGCTACTTTGGGTAAAGTTGATGTAGGAATTGATGCTATTCCTCTGACCTGCAGTTCCCGTTTTCTCCTTTCTGCCAGGGTAGCGCTAGGGAGCAAAGTCATTTCTTGTGAAATTTTTGTCGATAGTGGAGCGGCCGTCAATCTTATTGATACTCAATTTGTAGCCATGCATGGTTTTCACGTTTGCACATTAGAAAAGGATATACCTGTTTTTGCTATTGACTCTGCTCCACTCTCACAGAGATCCCTGAAGGGCATTGTTCACAATATCCGGTTAGCGGTAGGTGACACTCATGTGGAGGATATATCTTGTTTTGTCATTAACGGATTGCCTTCTCCTCTAGTTTTGGGGTTACCCTGGCTCACTAGACATAAGCCCACTATTGATTGGCAAGGAAGGCAAATAAATGAGTGGAGTGAGTTTTGTAGAGAGAATTGTCTCACAGCGATTTTTGCAGAGGTGTCTACTAGAACGGTGCCATCATTTCTCTCTGATTTCTCGGACGTGTTTTCCGAGAGCGGTGTTCAGGAGCTACCTCCTCACCAGGAGTTTGACTGTCCCATTAACCTCATTCCCGGCGCCAAGCTGCCAAAAGCACGCCTCTACAATCTCTCACAACCGGAAAGAATCGCAATGCGAACTTATATCTCTGAGAGTCTCGATAAGGGGCATATTCGTCCCTCAAAATCACCTGTTGCCGCTGGTTTTTTTTTTGTTAAAAAGAAAGATGGCTCTCTGAGACCTTGCCTAGATTTCAGGGAGCTGAACCGTATCACGATTCGCGATCCCTATCCCCTTCCTCTGATCCCGGACCTCTTCAACCAAATTGTTGGGGCCAAGGTTTTTTCCAAATTGGATTTGAGAGGCGCATACAACCTGGTCAGGGTCAGAGAGGGGGATGAATGGAAAATGGCCTTTAATACCCCTAACGGGCATTTTGAGAATCTTGTTATGCCTTTCGGCCTGAGGAATGCTCCGGCCGTCTTTCAGCATTTTGTTAACAGTATTTTCTACCATTTAATGGGGAAATTTGTATTGGTGTATCTTGATGATATTTAGATTTTTTCCCCTGATGTTCAGACCCATCAGGATCATCTTTTTTCAGGTTCTGCGGATTCTGCGGGAGAATAAATTGTACGCCAAGCCGGAGAAATGTATTTTTATGGTATCGGAGATTCAATTTCTGGGTTTTCTCCTCTCTGCTTCTGGTTTTCGCATGGATCCGGAGAAGGTCCGTGCTGTGCTGGAGTGGGAGCTTCCTGAGAATCAGAAGGCATTGATGCGCTTTCTGGGTTTTTCGAACTATTACAGAAAGTTCATTTTGAATTATTCCTCTGTTGTCAAACCCCTCACTGACATGACAAAAAAGGGGGCGGATTTTTCCTCTTGGTCGGAGGAGGCGCTTTCAGCTTTTTCTAAGATTAAAGAGAGTTTTGCGTCTGCTCCCGTCTTGGTGCATCCCGATGTTTCCTTACCTTTTAACGTTGAGGTGGATGCTTCCGAGGTGGGTGTGGGTGCAGTTTTGTCCCAGGGCCCTTCTCCTGCCAAGTGGCGACCCTGTGCCTTTTTCTCTAAAAAACTCTCCCCGGCAGAGAGAAACTATGATGTGGGAGATAGAGAGTTGTTGGCCATCAAGTAGGCTTTCGAGGAATGGCGCCATTGGTTGGAGGGGGCCAGGCACCCTGTCACCGTTTTTACCGACCATAAGAATCTGGCGTACTTGGAGTCGGCCAGGCGTATGAATCCGAGACAGGCCGGATGGTCTCTGTTCTTCTCCAGATTCAATTTTGTCGTTACATTCCGCCCTGGCATCAAAAATGTGAAGGCTGATGCTCTCTCTCGCTGTTTTCCGGGAGGAGGAAACTCCGAGGACCCAGGTCCCATTTTGGCGGAGGGGGTGGTTGTTTCTGCTCTGTATTCTGATTTGAAGGCCGAGGTCCAGGCTGCCCAGACTGAGGCACCTGCCCATTGTCCTCCTGGGAAGTTGTTTGTGCCTCCTGAGTTACGTCACAAACTCTTCAAGGAGCATCATGATACTGTTCTTGCTGGTCACCCCGGGAGTAGAGCCACGGTAGATCTCATTGCTCAGAGATTTTGGTGGCCGGCTCTTCGTAAGTCGGTGGAGGGTTTTGTGGCTGCTTGTGAGACGTGCGCTCGCGCTAAGGTCCCTCGTTCACGGCCTTCAGGTCCCCTTCTCCCGTTACCCATACCTTCCCGTCCTTGGACACACCTCTCCATGGACTTTATCACGGATCTTCCTCGTTCCTCAGGGAAGTCGGTGATCCTGGTGGTGGTGGACCGTTTTAGCAAGATGGCTCATTTCGTACCCTTCCCTGGTTTACCCAATGCTAAAACGTTGGCGCAAGCTTTTGTCGACCATATTGTTAAATTGCATGGCATTCCCTCGGATATTGTTTCCGATAGAGGCACGCAGTTTGTGTCCAGATTCTGGAAGGCTTTCTGTTCTCGCCTGGGGGTTCGGCTGTCCTTCTCTTCTGCTTTTCACCCGCAGTCGAATGGTCAGACTGAACGCGTCAACCAGAATCTGGAGACATATTTGCGCTGTTTTGTGGCAGAGAACCAGGAGGATTGGTGTTCATTTCTCCCTCTTGCTGAGTTTGCTCTGAACAACCGTCGTCAGGAATCTTCTGATAAGTCACCATTCTTTGGTGCATATGGGTTCCATCCGCAGTTTGGGACATTCTCGGGAGGGGCTCCCTCTGGTTTGCCTGAGGAGGAGAGATTTTCCTCGTCTTTGTCTACCATTTGGCAAAAGATTCAGAGTAATCTTAGAAAGATGAGTGAGAAATATAAGCGTGTGGCTGATAAGAGACGTGTGCCTGGTCCGGACCTGAATGTGGGTGATCTGGTGTGGTTGTCTACAAGAAATATTAAACTGAAGGCTCCCTCCGGGAAATTGGGTCCCAAGTTTATTGGGCCTTATAAAATCTTGTCAGTCGTCAATCCTGTTGCCACGGGTTTGGAAGATACATAATGTATTTCACAGGGCTCTTTTAAAACTATATGTCTAGCCCACGGTACCCTCCTTTTTGCCTCCTCCTCCGATTTTGGTTGATGGCAATCTGGAGTTTGAGGTTTCCAGAATTGTGGACTCTCGCACTGTCCGCGGTTCTCTTCAGTACCTCGTTCATTGGAAGGGTTATGGTCCGGAGGAGAGGATGTGGGTTCCGGTGTCGGACATTAAAGCCACTCGCCTCATCAGGGCATTTCATAGGGCTCATCCTGAGAAGGTGGGTCCTGGGTGTCCGGAGTCCACCCGTAGAAGGGTGGGTACTGTCACTACCAGAGCTTTGAGACGTTCTCACAGCTCTGTTTCTCCACCCCTGTGATGATGTCACTACTAGAGCTTGGAGGAGTTCCCTCTGCCCTGTTTCTCCACCCCTTTGATTAGGTCTTTACTTTCTGTTTCCTTCCTCCCAGCTGTCTCTCCTGTGTTTGATTTTGCTGCCTTTAAATCACCCCTCCTCCTTTGTAGAGGTGCGGAATATACTTTTCATTTGAGCTGTATCTCTCGCTTGAGTATATTCACCTGTGTGATATCTTTTCACTGGATCTGTGTTCTGCTGAAGCAAGCACTTCGGATATTGTCTGCTGACTTTGGATCTGTTTTCACTGCAGCCGCAGCTCCTTCAGTTAAGTGTTCAGACATTGTGTGTTTCTGTTTCTTTGCTGACTGGATCCGAGGCGACCCCGGTTCCGTCCATATACTGAGCAGGGCACCGGTGGCCGTGCCCCTTCCACTATTGTAGGGGTTTCAGTGGTCATCAGCCTTAGGCACGCGGGCATGTCTTGATCCACCATATGGATCTGGACATGTGCATAGCAGCTTAGGGAGAGCTTTTAGGGTCTGACAGGGGTCACCCTTTATCCTCCCTAGTTTGGGTCCGGTCACTTGCTATTTACTGTGTGTTGCTCACTTACAGCCGTGACACCCGGGCGCCGATACATGCTGTCTGACTGTGCAACTAGCTCCTTGCGACGACCTCCCCCTGCTTCCAACTCGTCTCCTCCTCCTCTCTGTCTCCTCATATGAACTTTCCCCCTGTTCTTCTTCTCTTCGAGCGGGCACCAACGTGACATCCACGGACACATAGTCATCATCAACCGCTTCACTTGTATCTGAAAACTCAGCAAAGGAAGCAGCAGTGGGTACAACATCATCATCATCACACCATACGTCCATGTGTGTAATGCTGCCTGACTGAGACATATCCCTGTTATCTACATCCTCTGGCAATAATGGTTGTGCATCACTCATTTCTTCTAACTGATGTGTAAATAACTCACAGCTGTAGAAGATTGGGTGTCCTGTGTTAAGGTAGTGAGCCAAAACAGGGGGACTGGTGGGTAGGGATACCCTCCAAATCTCGCCTATTTTTTTCATAAACCCTTTTTGGGCGCCAGTAGTGGTGGATTTGAAAATGGTGGATTTATGTCAAGCTGCTTAAGTGTGCAATAGGTTTTCCATCTGTGTTATATTTGTAGAACGCAGATGGAAAACCTATTACCCACCAGTCCCCCTGTTTTGGCTCACTACCTTATCCTATACAGGCAGACATCCCTGTCGACCTGACTAAACCCGGAGCAGCCTCTAGCACCAAGTACCCAACTTTCTTTCCACCCCACTCCTATCCACCCGAGGCGCCTTAAGTCTTGCAGATCTAGTGGAATCCCTTCCAAGAGATCCGTCTGACCCTCATACTTTCTCTCTCTCTCTCTTATGTCCTGTGTTAGCCAGTCAACTATGTCCTCAGAAATTTTCTAGTTCAGGGTACGTGGCCTCTGAACACTGGACATTATTCTAGGGCCAAAGGAAATCACAGCACCACGACCACGATGGCCCCTGCGGGGTGGCCTGCCTCTGCCTGTCATATTTTTTAGATTAGTTGTACTATGCGTGCAAGCTATTTTGACACCAGATATGCTGCCTGTTCACTGTCAGTAGTTGGCGCAGTACACGCTGAGGCTGTAGGCCTAACACACACGCAGGCAGCCAATAACTACAATTATATTACAGTCAAAATTGTAGTTTTTTTTAAATGTAATCTATTATGACACAAGATAAGAGTGGTGTCACTGTTCACTGGCCGAAGTTGGCACAGTACACGCTGACACTGTAGGCCTGACACACATGCTTGCAGCCAAGTAACTGCAATTATATTACAGTGAAAATTGCTGTGTTTTTTTAATTTTTTTATGTAATCTACATTGACACCAGATATGAGTGGTGTCACTGTGCACTGGCAGTAGTTGGCACAGTACACGCTGACGCTGTAGGCCTGACACACACGCTTGCAGCCAAGTAATTGCAATTGTATTACAGTCAAAATTGCAGTTAAAAAAAAAAATTATGTAATCTACTTTGACACCAGATATGAGTGGTGTCACTGTTCACTGGCAGTAGTTGGCACAGTACACGCTGACGCTGTAGGCCTGACACACACGCTTGCAGCCAAGTAACTGCAATTATATTACAGTCAAAATTGCTGTGTTTTTTTAAAATGTAATCTACTTTGACACAAGATAAGAGTGGTGTCACTGTTCACTGGCAGTAGTTGGCACAGTATATGCTGACGCTGTAGGCCAGACACACACGCTTGCAGCCAAGTAACTGCAATTATATTACAGTCAAAATTGCTGTGTTTTTTTTTTTTTTTTTTTTATGTAATCTACTTTGACACCAGATATGAGTGGTGTCATTGTTCACTGGGAGTAGTTGGCACAGTACACGCTGACGCTGTAGGCCTGACACACACGCTTGCAACCAAGTAATTGCAATTGTATTACAGTCAAAATTGCAGTTTAAAAAAAAAAATGTAATCTACTTTGACACCAGATATGAGTGGTGTCACTGTTCACTGGCAGTAGTTGGCACAGTACATGCTGACGCTGTAGGCCTGACACACAAGCTTGCAGCCAAGTAACTGCAATTATATTACAGTCAAAATTGCTGTGTTTTTTAAAAATGTAATCTACTTTGAAACAAGATAAGAGTGGTGTCACTGTTCACTGGCAGTAGTTGGCACAGTATATGCTGACGCTGTATGCCAGACACACACGCTGGCAGCCAAGTAACTGCAATTATATTACAGTCAAAAAAGTTTTTTTTTTTAATGTAATCTACTGTCTGTGACACCACAAATGAGTGGCACTGTTCACTGGCAGTAGTTGGCACAGTACATGCTGACGCTATAAGGCCTGACACACACGCTTGCAGGCAACTAACTGCAATTATATTACAGTAAAAAAAGGTTTTTTTTAATGTAATCTACTGTCCGTGACACCAGATATTAGTGGCACTGGTGGCACTGTGTAATGGCAGTAGTTGGCACAGTACACGCTGACGCTAAAGGCCTAAAACACATGCTTGCAGGCAACTAGCAGCAATTATATTACAGTCAAAAATACAGTGACACCAGATATGAGTGGTGTCACTGTTCACTGGCAGTAGTTGGCACAGTACACGCTGACTCTGTAGGCCTAAAACACATGCTTGCAGGCAACTAACAGCAATTATATTACAGTCAAAAAGTTTTAAATTTTTTTATGTAATCTACTGTGACCCCATATATGAGTGGTGTCACTGTTCACTGGCAGTAGTTGGCACAGTACACACTGACGCTGTAGGCCTGACACACACGCTTGCAGCCAAGTAACTGCAATTATATTACAGTCAAAAAAGTTTTATTTTTATTTTTATGTAATCTACTGTTACACCAGATATGAGTGGCACTGTTCACTGGCAGTAGTTGGCACAGTACACGCTGATGCTAAAAGCCTGACACACACGCTTGGGCAACTAACTGCAATTATATTACAGTCAAAAAAGTTTTTAATTTTTTATGTAATCTACTGTGACACCATATATGAGTGGTGTCACTGTTCACTGGCAGTAGTTGGCACAGTACACGCTGACGCTGTAGGCCTGACACACACGCTTGCAGCCAAGTAACTGCAATTATATTACAGTCAAAAAAGTTTATTTTTATTTTTATGTAATCTACTGTTACACCAGATATGAGTGGCACTGTTCACTGGCAGTAGTTGGCACAGTACACGCTGATGCTAAAAGCCTGACACACACGCTTGGGCAACTAACTGCAATTATATTACAGTCAAAAAAGTTTTTAATTTTTTATGTAATCTACTGTGACACCATATATGAGTGGTGTCACTGTTCACTGGCAGTAGTTGGCACAGTACACGCTGACGCTGTAGGCCTGACACACACGCTTGCAGCCAAGTAACTGCAATTATATTACAGTCAAAAAAGTTTATTTTTATTTTTATGTAATCTACTGTTACACCAGATATGAGTGGCACTGGTGGCACTGTTCACTGGCAGTAGTTGGCACAGTACACGCTGATGCTAAAAGCCTGACACACACGCTTGGGCAACTAACTGCAATTATATTACAGTCAAAAAAGTTTTAGTTTTTTTTTTTATGCAAGCTACTGTGACACCAGATATGAGTGGTAGCACTGGGCAAGTGGGCACAGTATACGCTGTGGGCCTGACACACACGCTGGCAGGCAACTGCAATTAGATTACAGAGAAAAAAAAAAAAACAGACTGATGTACTAGCCCTAAAAAGGGCTTTTTGGGGTGCTGTCAGGATGCTGTCCTTATAGCAGATGAGAAGAGTCTTTCAGGACTGGAGTGGACACTGAATTCACTGGCCTAGTTATCGATTTCCCTATTAAATCATCAGCAGCTACACTGTCCCTCCTCTCACTAAGATTGCAGCTTCCGAATGAATCTAACATGGATGCTGTCCTTGCTTTTTGCTAGGAGGTGGGAGGGAGGGTATGCTGCCGATTTGCTGGAATGTGTCTGCTGACTGTGATGTACAGGGTCAAAGTTTGCTCAGTGATGACAAATAGCGATGTTCGCCGGTGAATAGTTTGGGACATCTCTAGTGATGAATGGAAAACCACCTTCATAACCAGATATGACATTATGAATACCTGGTTATGCCCTTTGGCCTGTGCAATGCTCCTGCTGCCTTCCAGCATTTCATAAATTATGTCTTTAGAGATCTATTGGACGTTTTTGTCATTGTTTATTTGGATGATTTCCTGATCTTTTCAGATGATGTAGAAGAACACAGCAAACATGTTTGTACAGTGTTTGGACGACTGAGAGACAACAAATTATACATCAAATTGGAGAAATGTGAGCTTGAACAAACCCAAATTCCATTTTTAGGCTACATAATTTCTCCAGAAGGGCTGAATATGGACCCTGCCAAGATTAAAGCAGTAGTAGAGTGGCCCACACCAACTAATATTAAAGAGGTTCAGAGATTTGTGGGATTTGCAAACTTCTACAGGAGATTTAGAGATTTCTCTAAAGTCATTGCACCAATCACTCAGTTGGCAAAGAAAGACGAACCCATCTCTTGGTCACCTGAAGCACAGGCTGCGTTCTGCAAATAAAAAACACTTTTTACTGATGAACCCATCATGGTACATCCGGATCCCACACTACCTTTTTTTGTAGAAGTAGATGCCTCGGATTATGCTGTGGGAGCAATTCTTTCTCAGAGGACTGCATATTATTCTCGTCTAATGTCTGCTGCTGAAAATAATTATGATGTTGGCAATAAAGAATCTTCCACCTTCTGGAAGGAGCCAATCATTCTGTGACTGTACTAACTGATCACAAGAATTTAGAATTCCTCCATTTAGCTAAGAGGCTATCATCTAGACAAGCATGCTGGACTTTATTTTTTACCAGGTTCAACTTCGTGATCTCCTACAGACCTGGATCAAGGAATGGCAAGGCTGAGGCCCTATCTAGAAATTTGTCCAATCCCCTTTAAGAAAACCAGCCAGACTGTACCATTTTACCTCAAAAGAACTTCCAGGGGGCTACTACACCCAAAGAGTTTCTAGCACTTTTTAAAGATGTTTACAGTAATGACCCACTCCTTTGTAATCCACCAACAGATATCAGTCTAACTTTTAAGAATGGATTATGGACTCATTCTAATTGCATATATGTTCCCAAATGTGCTAGAGTTGAAGTAATTAGACTAGTACATGATTCTAAACTGGCAGGGCATTTTGGGGCCACGAAGACTCGAGATATTTTATCCCGATCCTGGTGGCATAGTTATAAAAAAGATGTGAAGAAATATTTTGCCTCTTGTCTGACCTGTGCCAAAAACAAGACTCCCAGATCTTCTCCTCTGGGATTATTACAGCCACTCCCAGTTCCGCCACGACCTTGAGGGTCCATTTCCATGGATTTCATGGTGGATCTACCGCCTTCACACAATATGACCACTATCTGTCACGAGTTAGAGATCCAGCGAAAGACCTCTGCATCGTCAAGCAATAAACAAATGGAAATCAGGTACAGACACACAAGAGTTTATTGCACAAACAAAAAACAGGGAAGGCAGACAAAACATGAGCTCTATGTGCCGTCAGCACAGTGGGAGAAAACTCCCACTGCACCACTGTCTAGTAATACTCCAGAGGGGAGTGACTAAGCAACTCCTGGTATTCACTAGGGCCCCAGATGATAGGGTTAGACTTTGCAGGAGGAGTTGCCAGGGTCCACTCCAGAGCGTGAACTAGACAGTGACAGCAAGAACGAACGGACAACAGGTACCAGAAGGTACCGACGGCACATAGGCAAACATAACATAGACAGGCAAATACAAACAGGGAAACTAATAACACAAGCAGGAGTACATAGCAAGAAAACAGGAGTGACAATGAGCAGAGGAGGACTTGCTCCACCAGAAGTAAACTGCATGCCCTTGCCCATGGCACTCTGCTGCAAAGAAAGGTGGAGCAAGGGCTTGCTGAACAGAATATCCCCTAAAGCAGAGACAGAACCCTCCATACGGAGGAACGAATATGAAATAGAGGAAGACAGGCACGATACAAGATAGGCAAGACAAATAAGGGCAGAGGCATAAAGACAATAATAAACACAGGGGAACTCAAACATAACTAGCAACCCTGATAACAGAAACACAGTAGAAAGGACGACAATAAACAAGAAGGCGAACTCACAGAACACAGACAGACACAGATGCCATGGGTCAGCAGCATGGGAGACAAAATACAAACCAAGAGATGGACAGGACAAACACATACAAGAAGAACTGACCCAGAACTAAGGGAAAATCAGCCTTATATACAGAATCCGGGAGTGCAGCAGAGAGGCCACACCCATGGAGCAGACAGAGAGGATTAACTCCTAATAGGCACACAGGGGAGTTAACCCATTAAGAACCACAAATAACACACAGGAACTGAGCTGCAGCGAGAGCATAGACAGAAGGTCACAGCCAGAGGTAACGACTGTGACACTTAGTAGTAGTAATGGCTCACTATATCCCAGCCAGAGTTATACCCACAGTGGAACAGACTGCTAATCTGATATTTCGCGAAATATTTCGATTGCAAGGAATTCTGGATAATGTGGTATCTGACAGGTGGGTTCAGTTTACCTCGGGATTTTGGAGGAACTTCTGTAAAACTCTAGATGTTTCTATCAATCTGTCTTCTGCTTTTCATCCCCAGACTAACGGTCAAACGAAAAGAACCAATCAGACTCTGGAGCAATACTTGCGGTGTGTCATCAGTTACCTTCAAGACGATTGGATGGATTGCCTCCCCACTGCTGAGTTCGCTTATAATAACTAAGCACAGCTCCACTGCCCAGACCACATTTTTCTTGAACTCTGGTTATCATCCGGTTTTTATCCCTAACCTGCCAGTCTCAACCCCTATACCAGATGTTTCTACTAGAATAACAGCTCTAAAGGAAATTCAGGAAAAGTTGATTGAGACTTTACGGGAAGCTCAGGAACAGTACAAAAAGTCCGCTGATAGACATCGCAGAGCAGCCCCTTCTTTTCAAACTGGTAACAAAGTCTGTCTGTCTACTCGGCATTTGAAGACACATGTTCCTTCCTCTAAATTGGGAAAAAAGTATTTGGGACCTTTTCCAATTGCCGCTCGGATTAATCCAGTAACTTTCCGGCTGCAACTCCCTAATGGTATGAGGATTCATCCCGTCTTCCATGTCTCCCTGCTCAAGGCTTTTTGTGAAAACCCATTTCCTGGAAGAATTCTGCCACCCCCACCACCAGTTGATGTACAGGGTGAAGAGGAATTTATTGTGGAGCGTATTCTGGATTCTCATATTCATAGGAACAAGCTTCAATATCTTGTTAAATGGCAAGGATATGGTCCAGAGGAAAATTCTTGGGAACCCGAAGAAAATGTACACGCCCCCAGGCTAACAAGGGAATTCCAACACAGGTTTCCTCACAAGCCAGGTCCTCACACATCCATTGGCCGTCCTGGAAGGAGGGGGGTAATATCAGGATTCAAACCCAGTAATGGCAGCATCTCTGTCTGCTGAGCCACCTTCACTCCTGATTTGTTACCTTGTCGGATCTCTTCTGCTAGATACATTGCTTCCCAGTTCCTTGCTGAACTCTAAACTCTGAACTCTAAACTCCTGCCTCCTACCATGTACTTCCGATGTACTTCCTTTAAAAGTTATGTCCTTGCTCTGTTTCATTGCCAGAACTTTGTGCTCTCTGCCAATATCTTGCTCCTCGCTGCTTCCTGTAAAATCGACATTATCATCCGTGTACCGACCCGTGGCTTGTATTATCCTACTACGCTTACTCGTGCTCCTTCACTTATCTGACATCCTTGGCTATTGACCCACGCTTGTCCTGACTTCCATCCAGTGGCGTCGCCAGGGGGGGGCCAGAGGGGGCCACGGCCCCCCTACATCAAGCTGTGCCCCCCCAACTAAAATGCCCCCATTCATTTTGATACTACTAGTTGTCTGTGAGTTGTTTTGTGTGACATGTGCTGCTGCTGCGTCGTGCCTGCTGTGCTGTGCACTGACTGTACCGGGTATCGGACATCTTCATTCACAATTTCACAATGCATGATGATCATGATCTGCCGTTGCGTAATTCGGACTTGTCAGGACTCACTTCACTTGCGGTCTCAGTCTAACTCTCTAGTCTTCTTCTGTGGTCTCACTGACTCTCTCCACCCACTGCCGCCGCGCCGCGTCCTCAGCCCCGCCCCCAGGCCCTGACGAGTTGATCAATTGAGTCAGACAAACTCAGACTCAGTGGCACTGCAGACTGGCTGGAGGTGCTGTGCTTAAATCAGCTCAGCTCCTTGCCGCTAGTCGAGCCTCAGGCTCAGGCTGCTGCTGAGTCACTAATTAGATTAATTCATTAGGCGTCGCCGTCTGGGTCTGACTGGCAGCAGTGTGGGCGGCGCTCGTCCTCCTCCGACGCGTGACGTCACCGTGAGCAGCCCGCCCACTGCCTGTAGTCTAACCTGCTTAAGCCAGCCAGGCCCAGACTAGAGACAGAGTGGTGTGGATGGAGTCGGCGTGGCCCACCTTAACCTACACGATATACCGAACAACAGACAGACTGGACTGAGACTGACTGACTGACCAAAGAGACCAGACCTAGTGGTGAAGAGAACAGGTGAAGGTGTGTAGCAGGACACAGAGTCAGGTTAACTTAATAATAAGGTACAAATTACTAGTGACTTAGTGGACTAAGGCCTCTTTCACACTTGCGTTGTCCGGATCCGGCATGTACTCCACTTGCCGGAATTACACGCCGGATCCGGAAAAACGCAAGTGTACTGAAAGCATTTGAAGACGGATCCGTCTTCAAAATGCTTTCAGTGTTACTATGGCAGCCAGGACGCTATTAAAGTCCTGGTTGCCATAGTAGTAGTGGGGAGCGGGGGAGCAGTATACTTACAGTCCGTGCGGCTCCCGGGGCGCTCCAGAGTGACGTCAGAGCGCCCCATGCGCATGGATGACGTGCCATGCGATCACGTGATCCATGCGCTTGGGGCGCCCTGACGTCACTCTGGAGCGCCCCGGGAGCCGCACGGACGGTAAGTATACTGCTCCCCCACTCCCCACTACACTTTACCATGGCTGCCAGGACTTTAGTGTCCCGGGAGCCATGGTAACCACTCTAAAAAAGCTAAACGTCGGATCTGGCAATGCGCCGAAACGACGTTTAGCTTAAGGCCGGATCCGGATCAATGCCTTTCAATGGGCATTAATTCCGGATCCGGCCTTGCGGCTAGTGTTCAGGATTTTTGGCCGGAGCAAAAAGCGCAGCATGCTGCGGTATTTTCTCCAGCCAAAAAACGTTCCGTTCCGGAACTGAAGACATCCTGATGCATCCTGAACGGATTTCTCTCCATTCAGAATGCATTAGGATAAAACTGATCAGGATTCTTCCGGCATAGAGCCCCGATGACGGAACTCTATGCCGGAAGAAAAGAACGCAAGTGTGAAAGAGCCCTAAGTCTGTTTCTATATTTCTATAAGATTAGATCTGAGTTCTGAGTCTGAGAGGAGAGCTGGATGGCGGCTGCCCCTGATTCCCTGAATCTTCCTGATTTAAAAGTTAAAGGGGTTCTGCACTTTCATTTAACTGATGATATGTTCTTTGGCTATATCATCAGCATCTGATCGGCAGGGGTCTGACCACCAGGACCCCCGCCGATCAGCTGCTTGAGAAGGAGAAGGCACCGGCGCTCCAGTAGCGCCGCAGCCTTCTCACTGTTTACCGGCCCAGTGATGTCACGAGTTACAACTAGTATTAACTAGCGCGGGCGCGGCTAAGCTCCATTCAAGTGAACAGAGCTTAGCCGCGCTCAGGCTAGTTGATACTAGTTGTGACGTCCGTGGGCTGGCCGTAAACAGTTAGAAGGCTGCGGCGGACCCCCGCCGATCAGAAGCTGATGATCTATCATAGTATAGATCATCAGTTAAATGAAAGTGCAGAACCCCTTTAAAGTTACTGTCAGTGCAGCCTGGATGATTACAGTGTTTACTACTTTACCGTTTAGAGAAATCATGTTAAAATGGGAGCGGTGGGAGGGTGATCTGTGGTCTGTGGATGTCATGAGTCATTACACTGTTATAGGGGGGAGGGATCTGTGGATGATACTCTTATAGTGTTATAGGGAGGGGGAACGGGGGTCTGTGGATGTCATGACACTGATATTGCAGTATTTCTACAGCATACTTGTGTAAATGTATCGTTGTTATAGCTGCCCCCCCTACTTTTGTCCTGGCCCCCAGTGTGCCCCCCCAAAATTTGAAAGCTAGAGACGCCACTGCGTCCATCTGCTTGCTGCCTCTCATCTACCTCTGCTTGTGCATTGCTGCTTTTATCTACTGGACTCCTAGCCTGAACCTAGATCATTACAGTATATAGCAATAGCACCCCTCAATCAGTATTTTGTGGAAGAAGGTGTATTGCAGCCCTCAATCAGTATTTGGTAGAAGAAGGTATATAGCAATTAGAACTCTCATACATTATTTAGTGGAATAAGGTATATATGTCTTCCCTCAATCAGTATTTGGCAGAAACAGGTATATGGCACCCCTCAATCAGTAGTTTGTGGAACCAGGTGTATTGCAGCCTTCAATCAGTATTTGATGGAAGAAGGTATATAGCAATAGCACCTATCAATAAGTATTTTGTGGAAGCAGTTGTATGTCACCCTTGAATCTAAATTTTGTGGAAGCAGGTGTTTTGCAGCCCTAAATCAGTATTTGGTGGAAGAAGGTATATAGCAATATCACCCCTCATTCAGTATTTATTCGAAGAAGGTATATGGCACCGCTCAATCAGTATTTGGCAGAAACAAGTATCTAGCACCACTCAATCAGTTTTTGCCGGAAACAGGTATATGGCACCACTCAATCAGCATTTTGTGGAGGCAGATCTATTGCAGCCCTCAATTAGTATTTGGTGGAAGAAGTTATATAGCAATAGCACCCCTCATTCAGTATTTAGTGAAAGAAGGTATCTGGCACCCCTCAATCGGTATTTGGCGGAAACATGTATATAGCACCCCTCAATCAGGATTTAGAAGAAATAGGTATATGGCACCCCTCGATCAGTATTTTGTGGAACTAGGTTTATGGCACCACTAAATCAGAATTTTGTGGAAGCAGGTGTATTGCAACCCTCAATCAGTATTTGGTGGAAAAAGTTATATAGCAACAGCACCCCTCAATCAGTATTTTATGGAAGATGGTATATGGCAACCCTCAAATCAATATTTGGCGAAAACAGGTATATAATACCTCTCAATCTGTATTTGGTGGAAGAAGTTATATAGCAATAGCACCCCTCAATCAGTATTTTGTGGAAGCAGTTGTATGTCACCCTTCAAACAGAATTTTGTGGAAGCAGGTGTATTGCAGCCCTAAATTAGTATTTGGTGGAAGAAGGTATATTGCAATACTGTCACGGGGCGCCAAAGGTGCACTTTGTCTCCCATCAGTCGCAGACCTGCTGCTTAGCTTTGGGAGCGAGGATCTGTGTTTGGCATTGTCCCCAGGGCGGCTTTGCTCGCTGGGAGGCTCCCTGCTCCTAGGTCTGCCTTGAGCGCCCAGCCGATCACTCGGTGCTCGACTTGTCTGTCTGTCGGTCATGTGACGCTGGCCATGTTACATGACCCTCAGACCCCACTATAAATACAGGCATCCTGCTGGCCACAGGTTGCCTGTTAATTCTAGGTCCCTGGCTAATTGTCAGACTACTGAATACTCACCTTATCCTGTTCCCTGACGATCCTTTGCCTGCTCCTCCTGTACTGCTCCTCTCTCCTGGTATCCTGACCTCGGCTTCCACCTGACGATTCTTTGTGGACTCCTGTTGTACTTCATTTCTCTCCTGGTATTTGACCTCAGCTTTTCCTGACTATTCTCTGCTCATTCCTTTGTACTGCGTAGCTCTCTAGTTATTGACCTGGTCCGTTCACGTTCCGTTATTTGTCTTGTCTGTCTTCCCAGCACGTATCCTAAGTTAGGGACTGCCGTCTAGTTGTCCCCTGTCATTAGGACTTTCAAGGCAAGTAGGCAGGGCCAGGAGTGAGGGTGGAGCGCAGTGGTCACTATCCTCCCCCCTGTGTGTAGTGTATGTGACCATCACAGATTAACAGGCCATAACCTAACCACTGTATCATGAATCCTCTGGTGACCCTGACTGACAATATCTCTAACCTGACGCAGATGGTGCAGGTGCTAGGGGAGAAACTCTGTTCTTTTGAGCTAGGACAAGGTACTTCCATCCCTCAGGCCTCCAGTCTGCATTTAGAGCCCCAGATTAAGCTTCCTGAGCCCTTTTCTGGAGATCGGAAGAAGTTTATTTCCTTTAAAGAAAATTGTAAACTTTTTTTCAGTTTACGCCTCGTATCCTCTGGCCCTGAGAGTCAATGCGTGGGCATTGTCATTTCCCGGTTACAGGGTGATCCCCAGGACTGGGCATTTTCTTTACCTGCTGACGCCGGTTGTTTAACATCAGTGGAGGTTTTTTTTCAGCCCTGGGTATCCTGTATGATGAACCAGACAGGACACTGGTAGCCGAGACTGCTCTAAAGGTACTGGTTCAGGGCGATCTACCTGCGGAGGAGTATTGCACCCAATTCAAAAGGTGGTGTGTTCCCTCAGGATGGAATGAACCAGCACTTAAGAGTCAGTTCAAGTCAGGTCTGTCTGATAACTTAAAGGATCTTTATCAGCTTCCAGAGACTCTAGAGGAGATGATGACCCTTGTAGTCTGACTTGACCGACAGGTTAGAGAGAGACGACAGGAACGACAGTTGTCTCCTCAGGTGGTGGTCCAGCCTGAGGTCTATCCCAGAAACAACGCTGAGGTCTCTACCCATGCAGGTTGGCATGACTCAAGGGAATCTGCGCCGCAGACGTGGAGTGTGTTTTTACTGCGGAGATCCTGAACATTGGATCAACCAGTGTCCTAAGAAGGCCCTCTTTGTTAAGTCTCCCAAGGCAAGGAAACCTAAAGACCAGGTACACCCTGATATTAAGAAATGTAAGCTTTTGGTACCTATAAAAATATCTCTGGGGGTTAATAAATTGCCGGGTAAGGCCTTTATTGACTCTGGTTCAGCGGCCAGCTTTATTGACTCTGAGTACGCCATTAGACTGGGTATTCCAATTTTTTTTCTTCCCACACCTATCCATGTCATGGCTATTGATGCCACTCCCCTGGTAGGTGGTATGGTGAGGTCATGTACCTCAGTTATTTCTTTAACTGTGGCGGTTCACTCTTAGTCCTGGAGAATTTACCGGTCGAGGTGGTACTAGGGTTGCCTTGGCTCCGATTACACAACCCCACTATTAATTGGTCCAGGGAGGGGTTGGTAAAATGGGGACCTAAGTGTGACTCGTGCTTATCTGTGGTACAAGCTGGGGTCTCAGTAGAATCTGATATATTACCCATGGTCATTAGGGAATATTCTGATGTGTTCTCATCACCTACCCAAGGAGGTTCTACCACCCCATAGACCTTGTGATTGCGCCATAGAGTTAGTAGAAGGTGCCAGGTTTCTTAAGGGGCGTATTTATAATCTCTCTAAGCCCGAATGCAGGGCCATGGAGGATTATGTTAAGGAAAGCCTCGGTAAGGGGCACATTATACCTTCTGTCTCTCCTATGGGAGCAGGGTTTTTCTTCGTTAAGAAGAAGGATGGTGGTTTTAGGCCTTGTATCGATTACCGTAAATTGAATAAGATGACTATCCAGAATAGATACTCTCTCCCATTGATTCCGGATTTATTTAACCAGGTTCTGGGGGCAACCTGGTTTTCTAAGATTGACCTGAAAGGGGCATATACCGTATTCTTTGCCCTATAAGACGCACCGGCCCATAAGACGCACCTAGGTTTTTGGGGAGGAAAATAAGAAAAAAAATATTTAACCAAAAGGTGTGCTTTTGGTGGGTTTGGAACTCATGGTGGTCTGTGGATGGCACTATTACTGGGGATCTGTGGATGACAGACACTGTTATGGGGGGTTCTGTGGATGACGGACACTGTTATGGGGGATCTGTGGATGACAGACACTGTTATGGGGAGATCTGTGGATGACGGACACTGTTATGGGGGGATCTGTGGATGACGGACACTGTTATGGGGGGATCTGTGGATGATGGACACTGTTATGGGGGATCTGTGGATGACGGACACTGTTATGGGCGGGATCTGTGATGGACACTGTTATGGGGGGATCTGTGGCTTGCACTGTTACAGGGGGGATCTGTGGCTTGCACTGTTACAGGGGGGATCTGTGGCTGGCACTGTTACAGGGGGGATCTGTGGCTGGCACTGTTACGGGGGATCTGTGGTTGGCACTGTTACAGGGGGGATGTCATGACGGACGTGCACTCAGTACAAAAGATAACACACCAACCAGGCTCTGGACGAGAGACGGGGGAAGGGTCACCTCCTAGCTTATTCCTGACCTCTTTCCCTGCACTGCTCAGCCCACAAGCAGACCTTGAATGTAGGTGTGCTGTGTCCTCCAGCCTGGGCTGATAAAACCCTGAACTCCCTAAGATGGTGAAGTGGGGAGATAGGAGCAGTCTGCTCGCACAGAACCTGGATGGAATAGATGACACAAACAACCAAATTAGAAACGACACTTATCTCTGAGAGCAGGAACTGACAGCCAACCTTCCCTCCAAGCTTCCCAGACCAAAATGAACAGTATAATCCGCTCAGGGCACTGGGCAGTGTGCTATTTAAACTAATGACTCCACCCAGTGCACCTGATCAGAGGCGGATCCAGCACGGCTCCAATGCAACCACTAACTTCGTGCTGCTATCCTGGCCGACCTCCGCACATCGTCAGAGTGGGGCATGACGGGGGATCTGTGGATGGCACTGTTATATATGTGCCATCTACAGACCCCCCACCCCATAACAGTGCCATCCACAGACCCCCCCAGCCCATAACAGTGCCACCCACAGACCCCCCACCCCTTAACTGTGTGCCATCCACGGATGTTCCCCATAAAACTGTGATCCACATATCCCTTCCCCCCGCCGCTCCAGTATACAAATATAAAATGTCTTATTCAATTAAAAGTAATTAAACATGCCCCCTCACTCCTAATATTACCGTACATCCTACCAGATTCTGTACAATGCAGGCAGGCAAGCCGGGCAGCCGGCGCGTCATTTACTGACGTCATTTGCCTGCGCCGCCTGCTTCATTTATAAAGTAGGCGGCGCAGGCACGTGACATCAGGGAGTTACGCTGCCGCCCGCCCGGCCTGCCTGCATTCTACAGAAGCGTTTAGGATGTACAGTAATATTAGGAGTGTGTAAGCATGTGTAATCACTTTAAATTGAATAAGACATTTTATATTTGTATTGTGCAGCACTGGTCTTGACGACATTTTGATATTTTCTCCTGATTTCAAATCTCATGTGTCTCATGTTAGACAAGTATTAGAGGTGTTGAGGGAGAATGAGTTGTCCGCTAAACAAGAGAAATGTGTCTATGGTGTACAGGAGATACTGTTTCTAGGGCATGTCCTGACCCCTCACGCCTTCAAGATGGATCCTGGTAAGGTACTAGCTATTAAGGAATGGGTAAGGCCTTCATTCTTAAAGGCCTTACAACGGTTCTTAGGTTTTGCCAATTACTACCGTAAATGTATTAAGAATTTTTCAGTAATTGCTAAACCTTTGACCGACCTTACTAAGAAAGGGGCGGATTTGGAGAACTGGTCTACTGAGGCCATTACTTCGTTTGAAACACTAAAAAAGGCATTCAGTAGCGCTCCCATTCTGATCCAGCCAGATCAGGAGAGACCTTTTATTGTGGAGGTGGATGCGTCTGAGGACGGCGCAGGAGCAGTCCTTTCACGAGGTCCTGCTAGTCTAACTAACCTGAGACCGTGTGTATTATTTTCCAGAAAATGTTCTTCCACCGAGAGAAACGACGGCATAGGGAATCGGAAGTTGCTGGCCATTAAGTGGGCATTTGAGGAGTGGAAGCATTTTCTGGAGGGGGCAAGGCATTGTGTAACTGTTGTCACTGACCATAAGAACTTTATGTTTCTCGAATCTACTAATAGGTTGAATCCCCGTCAGGCTAGATGGGCACAGTTTTTTACTTGTTTTGAATTCTCCATTACTTTCAGGCCTGGAAGTAAAAACGTGAAGGCTGATGCATTATCAGCACCGCCTGAATCCATCCTATCAGCAAATATCTTTGTAGCAGCCTTAACCCAAGATATTTCAGCTCTCATTAAGGCTGAACAACAATTGCCACCGGCAACCACCCCAACAGATAAGTTGTTTGTCCCCATACAATTTAGTCTCCAGCTGTTGGGTGAGTGTCATGATTCTGACTTTTGTGGACATCCTGGTTTTGAGGGCATTAAAGAGCTGGTTTCTAGACCTTATTGGTGGCCCACTCTATTTAGGGATGTGAAGTCCTACGTGTTAGCCTGTGAGGTTTGTGCTAGGTCTAAGACACCTAGGACTCACCCTGCTGGTAACCTATGACTCCTACCCATTCCCAGTAGACCCTGGTCCCATATATTGATGGACTTTATTACTGACCTGCCGCCGGCGGAGGGTAGGACTGTGGTTTGGGTAGTGGTTGATAGGTTTAGCAAGATGGTTCATTTCATTCCTCTGTCTAAACTCCTGAATGCCAAGACCCTGGCGTCTATTTTTGTGAAAGAAATTGTACGGTTACATGGTATCCCAGAAAATATTGTATCTGACAGAGGTGTGCAGTTTGTGTCAAAATTTTGGATGGCTTTCTGTCAAAGATGTGACATTTCGTTGTCTTTTTCCTCCGCTTACCACCCTGAGAGTAATGGGCAGACTGAACGCCTTAATCAGTCTGTGGAACAATTCCTGAGGTCGTATGTTGCTGATGACCAGCAATTATGGGTTAAATACCTTCCGTTGGCAGAATTTGCTTTAAATAACCATGTTAATTCTTCTGCTGGGGTCTCCCCTTTCTTTTGTAACCATGGTTTTCATCCCCGTTTTCATTCTGGGTCGTCCGACTCCTCCTCTAACCTTGAAGCGGAAAAACTCTCCTCCGAACTGTGCACAGTTTGGGCCTGGGTTCAATCGAACCTAGAAAAGGCTCAAAGTTCCCAAAAACTCAAGGCCGATAGGAGACGTGCCAAGGGGGTGAACATTCAGGTTGGGGATAAAGTATGGTTGTCCTCCAATAATCTATCTCTCAAGGTAGCTTCTAAAAAATTTGCTCCTTGTTTTATTGGACTGTATAAGATCATGGAGGTGATTAATCGTTTAGTTTATGTTGGTATCGTTTAAGTTGATTAAACGGTATCATTTAAGTTGGAGCTGCCCGAGTCGTTGCACATTCATAATGTATTTCATAAATCTCTACTTAAAAAATATTTTGAACCTGTTGTACCGTCGAAAGCATCGCCTCTGCCGGTTCTTGTTAATGATGCTGTTGAGTATGTGGTGTCTAAGATAGTGGATGTCAGGAGAGTGCGTAACTCCTTACAGTACCTGATTCACTGGAAGTGGTATGTACCCGAAGTGAGATCTTAGGTTCCTGCTAGGGAGGTTCATGCTCCTAGACTGGTTAAAAAATTTCATTGACCCTAAACACCCTGAAAGGCCATCGCCTGAAGTCTTGGGTCCGGTGGCCCCTCGTAAAAGGGGGGGTACTGTCACGGGGCGCCACAGGCTCACTCGGTCTCCCATCAGCCACAGACCTGCTGGTTAGCTTCGGGAGCGAAGATCTGTGTTTGGCCTCATCTCCAGGGCGGCATTGCTAGCTGGGAGCCTCCCTGCTCCTAGGTCTACCTTGAGCGCCGAGCTGATCACTCGGTGCTCGACTTGTCTGTCTGCTGGTCATGTGACGCTGTCCAAGTCACATAACCCTCAGACCCCACTTTGAATACAGGCAGCCTGCTGGCTATAGTTTGCCTGTTAATTCTAGATTCCTGGCTAATTGTCAGACTAATGAATACTCACCTGATCCTGTTCCCTGACGATCCTTTGCCTGCTCCTCCTGTACTGTGCATCTCTCCTGGTATCCTGATCCCAACTTCCACCTGACGATTCTTTGCAGACTCCTGTTGTACTTAACTTCTCTCCTGGTATTTGACCTCGGCTTTTCTAGACTATTCTCTGCTCATTCCTTAGTACTGCGGAGCTCTCTAGTGATTTACCCGGTCCGTTCACTTTCCGTTATTTGTCTTGTCTGTCTTACCAGCACGTATCCTAAGTTAGGAACTTCCGTCTAGTTGTCCCCTGTCATTAGGACTTGCGAGGCAAGTAGGCAGGGCCAGGGGTGAGGGTGGAGCGCAGTGGTCACTATCCTCCCCCCTGTGTGCAGAGTACATGACCGTCACAAATACCATCCCTCAATCAGTATTTTGAGGAAGAAGGTGTATTGCAGACCTCAACCAGTATTTGGATGAAGACGGTATATAGCAAATGCAACTCTCATACATTATTTAGTGGAAGAAGGTATATGGCTTCCCTCAATCAGTATTTGACGGAACGGGTATATGTCACCACTCAATCAGTATTTTGTGGAAGCAGGTGAATTGCAGCCCTTAATCTATATTTGGTGGAAGTAGGTATATAGCAATAGCAACCCTCAATAAGTATTTAGTAGAAGAAGGTATATGGCCCCCCTCAATGAGTATTTGGCGGAAACAGGTATATAGCACCCCTCAATTAGTACTTGGTGGAAACATGTATATGGCACCCCTCAATCAGTATTTTGCAGAAGCAGGTGTATCGCACCCTTCAATCAGTATTTTGTGGAAGATGGTATAAGGTAACTCAAATCAATATTTGGCAAAAACAGGTATATGGCTCTTCTTAATCAGTATTTTGTGGAAGCAGGTGTATTGCAGCCCTCAATCATTACTTGGTGGAAGAAAGTATATAGCAATAGAACCCCTCAGTCAATATTTTGTGGAAGAAGGTATATAGCACAACGTCATCAGTATTTGGCAGAAACAGGTATATAGCACTCCTCAAACAGCATTTGGAAAAAACAGATATATAACAACTCTCAAAGGTATATACAAACCAGATTTCTCTATAGGTGAAAGATCTGGACTGCAGACTGGCCATTTCAGTACCCGGATCCTTCTCCTACGCAGCCATGATGTTGTGATTGATGCAGAATGTGGTCTGGCATTATCTTGTTGAAAAATGCAGGGTCTTCCCTGAAAGAGATGACGTCTGGATGGGAGCATATGTTGTTCTAGAACCTGAATATATTTTTCTGCATTGATGGTGCCTTTCCAGACATGCAAGCTACCCATGCCACACGCACTCATGCAACCCCATACCATCAGAGATGCAAGCTTCTGAACTGAGCGTTGAAAGCAACTTGGGTTGTCCTTGTCCTTTTTGGTCCGGATGACATGGCGTCCCAGTTTTCCAAAAAGAACTTCGAATCGTGACTCGTCTGACCACAGAACAGTCTTCCATTTTGCCACATTCAATTTTAAATGATCCCTGGCCCAGTGAAAACGCCTTAGCTTGTGGATCTGGCTTAGAAATGTCTTCTTCTTTGAACTGTAGAGTTTCAGCTGGCAACGGCGGATGGCACGGTGGATTGTGTTCACTGACAATGGTTTCTGGAAGTATTCCTGAGCCCATTCTGTGATTTTCTTTACAGTAGCATTCCTGTTTGTGGTGCAGTGTCGTTTAAGGGCCCGGAGATCACGGGCATCCAGTATGGTTTTACGGCCTTGACCCTTACGCACAGAGATTGTTCCAGATTCTCTGAATCTTCGGATTATGTTATGCACAGTTGATGATGATAGATGCAAAGTCTTTGCAATTTTTCGCTGGGTAACACCTTTCTGATATTGCTCCACTATCTTTCTGCGCAACATTGTGGGAATTGGTGATCCTCTACCCATCTTTGCTTCTGAGAGACACTGCCACTCTGAGAAGCTCTTTTTATACCCAATCATGTTGCCAATTGACCTAATTAGTGTTAATTGGTCTTCCAGCTCTTCGTTATGCTCAAATTTACTTTTTCCAGCCTCTTATTGCTACTTGTCCCAAATTTTTTGGGGATTTGTTGACACCATGAAAATTTGAATCAACTTATTTTTCCTTTAAAATGATACATTTACTCGGATTAAATGTTTGATCTGTCATCTAAATTCTATTACAAATAAAATATTGAAATTTGCCATCTCCACATCATTGCATTCAGTTTTTATTCACAATTTGTTTAGTGTCCCAACTTTTTTGGAATCCGGTTTGTAGCAATAGCTTCCTTAATTCGGTATTTAGTGGAAGAAGGTATATGGCACACCTCAATCAGTATTTTGTAGAAGCAGGTGTATCAAACTTGGCAGAAACAAGTTTATAGCACCCTTCAATCAGGATTAGGCAAAAACAGGCATATGGCACCACTCAATCAGTATTTTGTGGAAACAGGTATATTGCAGCCCTCAATCTATATTTGGTGGAAGTAGGTATATAGCAATAGCAACCCTTAATCAGTATTTAGTGGAAGAAGGTATATGGCCCCCCTCAATGAGTATTTGGCGGAAACAGGTATATAGCACCCCTCAATTAGTACTTGGCGGAAACAGGTATATGGCACCCCTCAATCAGTATTCTGTAGAAGCAGGTGTATCGCACCCTTCAATTAGTATTTTGTGGAAGATGGTATATGGCAATCCTCAAATCAATATTTGGCAAAAACAGGTATAAAGCACCCCTCAATCAGTATTTGGCGGAAACACGGAAACAGGTATATGGCTCTTTCAATCAGTATTTTGTGGAAGCAGGTGTATTGCAGCCCTCATACATTACTTGGTGGAAGAAAGTATATAGCAATAGAACCCCTCAGGAAATATTTTGTGGAAGAAGGTATATAGCACAACGTCATCAGTATTTGGCAGAAACAGGTATATAGCACCCATCAAACAGTATTTGGCAAAAACAGATATATAACAACTCTCAATCAGTATTTTGTGGGAGAAGGTGTATTGCAGCCCTCAATCAGTATTTGATGGAAACAGGTATAAAGCACCCCTCAATCAGTTTTTTGTGGAAGAAGGTATATAGCAATAGCACCCCTCAATCAGTATTTGGTGGAAACAGTTGCATGTCACCCCTCAATCAGAATTTTGTGGAAGCAGGTTTATTGCAGCACTCAATCAGTATTTGGTGGAAGAAGGTATATAGCAATAGCATCTATCAATCAGTATTTTGTATAAGTAGGTATATGGCACCCCTCAATCAGTATTTGGCGGAAACAGGTATATGGCAACATTCAATCAGTATTTTGTGGAATAAGGTGTATTGCCGCCCTCAATCAGTATTTGGTGAAAGAAGGTATATAAATATAGCATCCCTCCCTAAATCAGTATTTAGTGGAAGAAGAAATATGGCACCCCTCAATCAGTATCTCGTGGAAACAGGTATATAGCACCACTTAATCAGTATTTGGTGGAAGAAGTTATAAAGCAATAGCATCCCTCAATCAGTATTTTGTGTAAGAAGGTATATAGCACCACTCAATCAGTATTTGTAAGAAAAAGGTATATGGCAAATCTCAATCAATATTTTGTGGAAGCAGGTTTATGTCACCCCTAAATCTGAATTTTGTGGAAGCAGGTGTATTGCCACCCTCAATCAGTATTTGGTGAAAGAAGGTATATAACAATAGCATCCCTCCCTAAATCAGTATTTAGTGGAAGAACAGTATATTGCACCTCTCAATCAGTATTTTGTGGAAGCAGGTGAATTGCAGCCCTCAATCATTATTTGGTGGAAGAAGGTATATAGCAATAGTACATCTCATTCAGAAATTAGTTTAATAAGGTATATGGCACCCCTCAATCAGTATTTGGCAGAAACAGTATATAACACACCTCAATCAGTACTTGGTGGAAACAGGTATATGGCTTCCATCAATCAGTATTTGGCAGAAACAGGGATATGGCACCCCTCAAATAGTATTTTGTGGAAGCAGGTATATTGCAGCCCTTAATCTATATTTGGTGGAAGTAGGTATATAGCAATAGTAACCCTCAATCAGTGTTTAGTGGAAGAAGGTATATGGCACCCCTCAATCAGTATTTGGCAGAAACACATATATAGAACCCCTAAATCAGTATTAGAAAGAAAAAAGTATATGGCACACCTCAATCAGTATTTTGTGGAAGCAGGTTTATGGCACCCCTCAATCAAAATTTTGTGGAAGCAGGTGTTTTGCAGCCCTCAATCGGGATTTGGTGGAAGAAGTCATGTAGCAATATCACCCCTCAATCAGTATTTTGTGGAAGCAGTTGTATGTCAGCATTTAATCAGACTTTTGTGGAAGCAGTTGTATTTCAGCCCTCAATCAGTATTTGGTGGAAGAAGGTATATAGCAATAGCATCCCTCAATCAGTATTTAGTGGAAGAAGGTATATGTCACCCCTCAATCAGTATTTGGCGGAAACAGGTATATAGCACCACTCAATCAGTTGTTGGCGGAAACAGGTATATGGCACCACTCAATCAGCATTTTGTGGAAGCAGGTTTGCTGTAGCCCTCACTGAGTATTTGGTGGAAGAAGGTATATAGCAATAGCTTCCTTAATTCATAATTTAGTGGAAGAAGGTATATTGCAACCCTCAATCGTAAGTTGGCAGAAACAAGTTTATAGCACCCTTCAATCAGGATTAGGCAGAAACAGGTATATGGCAGCCCTCAATTAGTATTTATTGGAAGCAGGTTTATGGTACCCCTCAATCAGATTTTTGTGGAAGCAGGTGTATTGCAGGTTTCAATCAGTATTTGGTGGAAGAAGGTATATGGCACCCCCCAATTGGTATTTAGCAGAAACAGTTATATAGCACCATTCAATCAGTATTTGGCAGAAACAGGTATATGGCACCCCTCAATAAGTATTTTGTGGAAGCAGGTGTATTGCACCCCTCAATCGGTATTTGTTGGAAGAATTTATATAGCAATGGCACCCCTCTATAAGTATTTTGTGGAAGATAGTATTTAGTAATAGTATCCCTAAATCAGTATTTAGTGGAAGAAGGTATATGGCACCCCTCATTTGGTATTTAGCAGAAGCAGTTATATAGCACCATTCAATCAATATTTGGCGAAAACAGGAATATAGCACCCCTCAATCAGTATTTTGCAGAAACAGGTATATAGCACCCCTCAATCAGTATTTGGCAGAAACTGGAATATAGCACCCCTCAATCTGGATTTTGTGAAAGCAGTTGTATGTCACCCCTCAATCTATATTTGGAGGAATAAGGTATATAGCAATAGCACCCCTCAATCAGAATTTAGTGGAAGAATGTATATGGCACCCCTCAATCAGAATTTGGCAGAAACAGGTATATGGCACCACTCAGTCAGTATTTTGTGGAAGGTGTATTGCAACCCTCGATCAGTATTTGGTGGAAGAAGTTATATAGCAATACCACCCCTCAATCAGTATTTAGTGGAAAATGTAAAAGGCACCCCTAAATCGGTATTTGGCTGAAACAAGTATACAGCACACCTCAATCAGGATTTGGCATTTACAGGTATATGGCACCCCTCAATCAGAATTTTGTCGAAGCAGGTGTATTGCAGCCCTCAATCAGGATTTGGTGGAAAAGGTTATATAGGAACAGCACTACTCAATCAGTATTTTGTGGAAGATGGTATATGGCACCCCTCAATCAATATTTGGCGGAAACACGTAAATAGCTCCCCTCAATCAGGATTTGGCAGAAACAGGTATATGGCACCCCTCAATCAATATTTTTTGAAAGCAGGTTTATGGCACCACTCAACAGGAATTTTTCTGGAAGCAGGTATATTGCCCCCCTCAATCAGTACTTGGTGGAAAAAAGTATATAGCAATAGCTTACCTCAATCAATATTTAGTGGAAGAAGGTATATGGCACCCCTTAATCAGTATTTGGCGGAAACAGGTATGTAGCTCCCCTCAATCAGTATTTGGCATAAACAGGTATATGGCACCCCTCAATCAGTATTTTGTTGAAGAAGGTGTATCACAGCCCTCAATTAGTACTTGGAGGAAGAAGGTATATAGCAATAGCACCCCTCAATCAGTATTTTGTGAAAGAATGTATATAGCACCCCTTAATCGGTATTTGGCGGAAGCAGTTATATAGCATGCCTCATTCAGTATTTTGTGTTAACAGGTGTATTGCAGCCCTTAATCAGTATTTGGTGGAAGAAGGTATATAGCAATTGCAACCCTCGTACATTATTTAGTGGAAGAAGGTATATGTCTCCCCTCAATCAGTATTTGGCGTAAGCAGGTATATGGCACCCCTCAATCAGTATTTTGTGGATGCATGTGAATTGCAGCCGTTAATCATTAATTGGTAGAAGATGGTATATAGCAATAGCACCACTCAATCAGTATTTAGTGGAAGAAGGTATATGGCACCCCTCAATCCGTATTTGGCGGAAACAAGTATGTAGCTCCCCTCAATCAGTATTTGGCGTAAACAGGTATATGGCACCCCTCAATCAGTATTTTGTTGAAGAAGGTGTATCACAGCCCTCAATCAGTACTTGGTGGAAGAAGGTATATAGGAATAGCACCACTCAAACAGTATTTAGTGGAAGAAGGTATATGGCACCCCTCAATACGTATTTGGCGGAAACAGGTATGTTGTATCCATCAATCAGTATTTTGTGGAAGCAGGTGTATTGCAGCCCTCAATCAGTACTTGGTGGAAGATGGTATATAGCAATAGCACCCCTTTAATCAGTATTTAGTGGAAGTAGGTATAGGGCACCCCTCAATCAGTATTTGGCGGATACAGGTATTTAGCACCCCTCAATAAGTATTTGGTGGAAACAGGTATATGTCACCCCTCAATTAGTATTTTGCGGATGCAGGTCTAATGCAGCCCTTAATCAGTACTTTGTAGAAGAAGGTATATAGGAATTGCAACCCTCGTACATTATTTAGTGGAAGAAGGTATATGTCTCCCCTCAATCAGTATTTGGCGGAAACAGGTATATAGCACCCCTCAATCAGTATTTGACAGAAACAGGTTTATGGCACCCCTCAATCAGTATTTTGTGGAAGCATCTGTATTGCAAGCCGCAATCAGTAATTGGGGGAAGAAGGTATATTGCAATAGCACCCCTCAATCAGTAATTGGCAGAAACAGGAATATAGCACCCCTTTAATCAGTATTTTGTGGAAGCAGGTCTATCACAGCCATAAATCAGTATTTGGTGGAAGAAGGTATATAGCTATAGTACCCCTTAAATCTGTATTTTGTGGAAGAAGGTATATGGCACCCCTCAATCAGTTTTAGGCAGAAATAGGTATATGGCACCCCTCAATCAGAATTTTGTGGAAGCAGGCGTTTTGCAGCCCTCAATCAGTATTTGGTGGAAGAAGGTATATAACAATAGCACCCCTAAATCAGTATTTATTGGAAGAAGGAATATGGCACCTCTCAATCAGTATTTGGCGGAAATAGGTATATAGCACCCCTCAATCAGTATTTTGTTGAAGCAGGTGTATTGCAGCCCTCAATCAGTACTTGGTAGAAGAAGGTATATAGAAATTGCACCCCCCAATCAGTATTTTGTGGGAGAATATATAAAGCACCCCTCAATCAGTACTTGGCAGAAACAGGTATATGGCACCCCTCAATCAGTATTTTATGGAAGCAGGTGTATTGCAGCCCTTAATCAGTACTTTGTGGAAGAAGGTATATAGCAATAGCACCCCTCAATCAGTATTTTTTGAAAGAATGTATATAGCACCCCTTAATCAGTATTTGGCGGAAACAGTTATATAGCACGCCTCATTCGGTATTTTGTGTTAGCAGGTGTATTTCAGCCTTTAATCAGTATTTGGTGGAAGAAGGTATATAGAAATTGCAACCCTCGTACATTATTTAGTGGAAGAAGGCATAGGTCTCCCCTCAATCAGTATTTGGCATAAGCAGGTATATTGCACCCCTCAATCAGTATTTGGCGGAAACAGGTATATGGCACCCCTCAATCAGTATTTTGTGGAAGCATGTGAATTGCACCCCTTAATCATTAATTGGTAGAAGAAGGTATATAGCAACAGCACCACTCAATCAGTATTTAGTGGAAGAAGGTATATGGCACCCCTCAACCAGTATTTTGTGGAAGCAGGTGTATTGCAGCCCTCAATCACTACTTGGTAGAAGACGGTATATAGCAATAGCACCCCTTTAATCAGTATTTAGTGGAAGAAGGTATAGGGCACCCCTCAATCAGTATTTGGCGGATACAGGTATTTAGCACCCCTCAATAAGTATTTGGTGGAAACAGGTATATGTCTCCCCTCAATTAGTATTTTGTGGAAGCAGGTGTATTGCAGCCCTCAATCAGTATTTGGTAGAAGAAGGTATATAGCAATAGCACCCCTCAATTAGCATTTTGTGGAAGAATGTATATAGCACCCCTCAATCAGTATTTGGCGTAAACAGTTATATAGCACGCCTCAATCATTATTTTGTGGAAGCAGGTGTATTGCAGCCCTTAATCATTATTTGGTGAAATAAGGTATATCACAACTGCAACCCTCATACATGATTTACCGAAAGAAGGTATATGTCTACCCTCAATCAGTATTTGGCGGATACAGGTATTTAGCACCCATCAATAAGTATTTGGTGGAAACAGGTATATGGCACCTCTCAATTAGTATTTTGTGGAAGCAGGTGTATTGCAGCCCTCAATCAGTACTTGGTGGAAGAAGGTATATAGCAATAGCACCCCTGAATCAGTATTTTGTGGAAGAATGTATATAGCACCCCTCAATCAGAATTTGGTGGAAACAGTTATATAGCACGCCTCAATCAGTATTTTGTGGAAGCAGGTGTATTGCAGCCCTTAATAATTATTTGGTGGAATAAGGTATATCGCAACTGCAACCCTCATACATTATTTAGTGGAAGTAGGTATATGTCTCCCCTCAATCAGTATTTGGTGGAAACAGGTTTATGGCACCCCTCAATTAGTATTTTGTGGAAGCATGTGTATTGCAAGCCTCAATTAGTAATTGGTGGAAGAAGGTATATAGCAATAGCAGCCCTCAATCAGTATTTTGTAGAAGAAGATATATGGCACCCCACAATTAGTATTTAGAGGAAACAGATATATAGCACTCCTCAATAAGTAATTGTCGGAAATTGGAATATAGCACCCCTTTAATCAGTATTTTGTGGAAGAAGGTCTATCACAGCCTTAAATTATTATTTGGTGGAAGAAGGTATATAGCTATAGTACCCTTAAATCTGTATTTTGTACAGAAGTTAAAAAGGTATATAGTACCCCTCAATCAGTTTTGGGCAGAAATAGGTATATGGCACCCCTCAATCAGTATTTTGTGGAAGCAGGTTTATGGCACCCCTCAATCAGAATTTTGTGGAAGCAGGCGTTTTGCAGCCCTCAATCAGTATTTGGTAGAAGAAGATATATAACAATAGCACCCCTAAATCAGTATTTATAGGATGAAGGTATATAGTACCTCTCAATCAGTATTTGGCGGAAACAGGTATATGGCACCCCTCAATAAGTATTTGGTGAAAGCAGGTGTATTGCATCCCTAAATCAATACTTGGAAGAACACGATATATAGCAATAGCACCCCTCAATAAGTATTTTGTGGGAGAATGTATATTTCACCCCTTAATCAGTATTTGTTGGTATCAAGTATATATAGCACGCCTCAATCAGTATTTGGCGAAAACAGGTATATAGCACCCCTCAATCAGTATTTGGCAAAAACAGGTATATGGCACCCCTCAATCAATATTTTGCGATAGCAGGTGTATTGCACCCCTCAATCAGCAATAGCACTCCTTAATCAGTATTTTATGGATGAAGGTATATAGCACCCCTCAATCAGTATTTGGCAGAAACAGGTATATAGCACACCACAAACAGTATTTGGCGAAAACAGGTATATAGAATGTGTCAGCAGATAAGAACCATTTGGCCTATGTAGTCTGACCAATCTACTGAATACTATGAATAGCCGCTGGCCCTATCTTATATGAAGGATGGCCTTATGCCTATTCCATGCATGCTTAAACCCCTTCACTGTATTTGCAGCTACCACTTCTGCAGGAAGGCTATTCAATGCATCCACTACTCTCTCATTAAAGTAATACTTCCTTATATTACTTTTAAACCTTTGCCCCTCTAATTTTAAACAATGTCTTCTTGTAGCAGTTTTTCTTCTTTTAAATATTCTCCCCTCAATCAGTATTTTGTGGAAGCAGGTGTATCGCAGACCTAAATCAGTATTTGATAGAAGAATGTATATAGCAACAGCACCCCTCAATCAGTATTTGGTGGAAGAAGGTATATGGCACCCCTCAATCAGTATTTGGCGGAAACAGGAATATAGCACCAGTCAATCAGTATTTGGCGGAAACAGGTATATGGCACCAGTCTTTCAGCAATTTGTGGAAGCAACTGTATTGCAGCCCTCAATCAGTATTTGGTGGAAGAAGGTATATAGCAATAGCACCCCTTAATCAGAATTTAGAGGAAGAAAGTATATGACACCCCTTAATCAGTATTTGGCGGAAACAGGTATATGGCACCCCTTAATCAGTATTTTGCCATAGCAGGTGTATTGCACCCCTCAATCAGCAATAGCACCCCTTAATCAGAATTTTGTAGAAGAAGGCATATAGCACTCCTCAATCAGTATTAGGCAGAAACAGGCATATAGCACGCCACAAACAGTATTTGGCAGAAACAGGTATATGGCACCCCTCAATCAGTATTTTGTGGAAACAGGTGTATTGCAGCCCTCAATCATTATTTTGCAGAAGCAGTTGTATGTTACTCTTCAATCTGAATTATTGCAGCCTTCAATCAGAACTTCGTGGAAGAAGGCATATAGCAATAGCACCCCTCAATCAGTATTTTGTGGCAGAAAGTGTATTGCAGCCCTCAATCGGTATTCGGTGGAAGAACGTATATAGCAATTGCAACCCTCATACATTATTTAGTGGAACAAGGCATATATCTCCCCTTAATCAGTATTTGGCGGAAACAGGAATATAGCATCACTCAATCAGTATTTAGTGGAAACAGGTATATGGCACCCCTCAATCAGTATATTGTGGAAGCAGGTGTATTGCAGCCCTCAATCAATATTTGGTGGAAAAAGGTATATAGCAATAGCACCCCTCAATCAGTATGTTGTGAAAGAATGTATATAGCACCCTTTAATCAGTATTTGGCAACAACAGTTATATAGCACGCCTCATTCAGTATTTTGTGGAAGCAGGTGTATTGCAGCCCTTAATCAGTATTTGGTGGAAGAATGTATATAGCAATTGCAACTCTTGTACATTATTTAATGGAATAAGGTATATGACTTTCCTCAATCAGTATTTGGCGGGAACAGGTATATAGCACCCCTCAATCAGTATTTGGCGGAAACACGGTTTATGGCACCACTCAATCAGTATTTTTTGGAAGCATATGTTTTGCAAGCTTCAATCAGTAATTGGTGGAAGAAGGTATATAGCAATAGCACCCCTCAATCAGTATTTTGTAGAAGAAGATATATGGCACCCCACAATCAGTATTTGGTGGAATCAGGTATATAGCACTCCTCAGTTAGTAATTAGCGGAAACAGGAATATAGCACCCCTTTAATCAGTATTTTGTGGAAGCAGGTCTATCACAGCCCTAAATCAGTATTTGGTGGAAGAAGGTATATAGCTATAGTACCCCTTAAATCTGTATTTTGTGGAAGAAGGTATATGGCACCCCTCAATCAGTATTTTGTGGAAGCCGGTTTCTGGCACCCCTCAATCAGAATTTTGTGGAAGCAGGCGTTTTGCAGCCCTCAATCAGTATTTGGTGGAAGAAGGTACAGTCATGTGAAAAAATTAGGACACCCTTTGAAAGCATGTGGTTTTTTGTAACATTTTTAATAAAAGGTTATTTCATCTCCGTTTCAACAATACAGAGAGATTAAAGTAATCCAACTAAACAAAGAAAACTGAAGAAAAGTCTTTTCAAGATCTTCTGTAAATGTCATTCTACAAAAATGCCTATTCTAACTGAGGAAAAAGATAGGACACCCTCACATGTATTCCCTCTTAAATTGGCTCAGATCTCACACAGGTATATCACACCAGGTGCACATAATTAGTAGATCGTTACTCTGCATGTTGAATGAGGCTTGCCCTATTTAAACCTCAGACATTTAGTTTGGTGTGCTCCTGACTGTTGAAGTGAGAGTGAGCACCATGGTGAGAGCAAAAGAGCTGTCAGAGGACTTCAGAAAAAAGATTGTAGCAGCCTATGAGTCTGGGAAGGGATTTAAAAAGATCTCAAAAGATTTTGAAATCAGCCATTCCACTGTCCGGAAGATAGTCTACAAGTGGAGGGCTTTCAAAACAACTGCCAACATGCCCAGGACTGGTCGCCCCAGCAAGTTCACCCCAAGAGCAGACCGCAAGATGCTAAAAGAGGTCTCCAAAAACCCTAAAGTGTCATCTCGAGAACTACAGCAGGCTCTGGCTACTGTTGATGTAGAAGTACATGCCTCTACAATCAGAAAGAGACTGTACAAGTTTAACTTGCATGGGAGGTGTGCAAGGAGGAAACCTTTGCTTTCCAAGAGAAACATCGAGGCCAGACTGACATTTGCCAGAGATAAAGTTGACAAAGACCAGGACTTCTGGAATAATGTTCTTTGGACAGATGAGTCCAAAATTGAATTATTTGGACACAACAGCAGAGGACATGTTTGGCGTAAACCAAACACAGCATTCCAAGAAAAGAACCTCATACCAACTGTGAAGCATGGAGGTGGAAGTGTCATGGTTTGGGGCTGCTTTGCTGCAGCAGGACCTGGTCAGCTCACCATCATAGAATCCACGATGAATTCTACTGTGTATCAGAAGGTGCTTGAAGAACATGTGAGACCATCAGTTAGAAAATTAAAGCTGAAGCGGAACTGGACCATGCAACATGACAATGACCCAAAACATACTAGTAAATCAACCAAAGATTGGCTGAAAAAGAAGAAATGGAGAGTCCTGGAATGGCCAAGTCAAAGTCCAGATTTGAATCCCATTGAGATGCTGTGGGGTGACTTGAAAAGGGCTGTACGTGCAAGAAACCCCTCAAACATCTCACAGCTGAAAAAGTTCTGCATTGAGGAGTGGGGTAAAATTTCCTCAGACCGATGTCGAAGACTGGTAGATGGCTACAAGAACCGTCTCACTGCAGTTATTTCAGCCAAAGGAGGTAACACTCGCTATTAGGGGCAAGGGTGTCCTATCTTTTTCCTCAGTTAGAATAGGCATTTTTGTAGAATGACATTTACAGAAGATCTTGAAAAGACTTTTCTTCAGTTTTCTTTGTTTAGTCGGATTACTTTAATCTCTCTGTATTGTTGAAACGGAGATGAAATAACCTTTTATTAAAAATGTTACAAAAAACCACATGCTTTCAAAGGGTGTCCTAATTTTTTCACATGACTGTATATAACAATAGCACCCCTAAATCAGTATTTATTTGAAGAAGGTATGTGGCACCTCTCAATCAGTATTTGGTGGAAATAGGTATATAGCCCCCCTCAATCAGTTTTTGGTGGAAACAGATACATGGCACCTCTCAATCAGTATTTTGTGGAAGCAGTGGTATTGCAGCCCTCAATCAGTACTTGGTAGAAGAATGTAAATAGAAATAGCACCGCTCAATCAGTATTCTGTGGGAGAATATATAAAGCACCCCTCAATCAGTATTTAGCAGAAACAGGGATATAGCACGCCGATCAGTATTTGGCGAAAACAGGTATATGGCACTCCTCAATCGGTATTTTATGGAAGCAGGTGTATTGCAGCCCTCAATCAGTACTTGGTGGAAGAAGGTATATAGCAATAGCACCCCTCAATCAGAATTTTGTGAAAGAATGTATATAGCACCCCTTAATCAGTATTTGGCGGAAACAGTTATATAGCACGCCTTATTCAGTATTTTGTGTTAGCAGTTGTATTGCAGCCCTTAATCATTATTTGGTGGAAGAAGGTATATAGCAATTGCAACCCTCATACATTATTTAGTGGAAGAAGGTATATGTCTCCCCTCAATCAGTATTTGGCGTAATCAGGTATATAGCACCCCTCAATCAGTATTTGGCGTAATCAGGTATATGGCACCCCTCAATCAGCATTTTGTGGAAGCATGTGAATTGCAGCCCTCAATCATTAATTGGTAGAAGAAGTCATATAGCAATAACACCACTCAATCAGTATTTTGTGGAAGAAGGTATATGGCACCCCTCAATCCGTTTTTGTCGGAAACAGGTATGTAGCACCCCTCAATCAGTATTTTGTGGAAGCAGGTGTATTGCAGCATTCAATCAGTACTTGGTAGAAGACGGTATATAGCAATAGCACCCCTGTAATCAGTATTTAGTGGAAGTAGGTATAGGGCACCCCTCAATCAGTAGTATTGCAGCCCTCAATCAGTACTTAGTAAAAGAAGGTATATAGCAATAGCACCCCTCAATCAGTATTTTGTGGAGGAATGTATATAGCACCCCTCAATCAGTATTTGGCGGAAACAGTTATATACAGTGGGATGCGAAAGTTTGGGGAACCTTGTTAATCGTCATGATTTTCCTGTATAGATCGTTGGTTGTTACGATAAAAAATGTCAGCTAAATATATCATATAGGAGACACACACAGTCATATTTGAGAAGTGAAATGAAGTTTATTGGATTTACAGAAAGTGTGCTATAATTGCTTAAACAAAATTAGGCAGCTGCCTAAATTTGGGCACCACAAAAAAGAAATTAAATCAATATTTAGTAGATCCTCCTTTTGCAGAAATGATAGCCTCTAAACGCTTCCTGTAGGTTCCAATGAGAGTCTGGATTCTGGTTGAAGGTATTTTGGACCATTCCTCTTTACAAAACATCTTTAGTTCATTCAGGTTTGATGGCTTCCGAGCATGGACAGCTCTCTTTAAGTCACAACACAGATTTTTAATTATATTCAGGTCTGGGGCTGAGATGGCCATTCCAGAAAATTGTACTTGTTCTTCTGCATAAATGCCTTAGTGGATTTTGAGCAGTGTTTAGGGTCGTTGTCTTGTTGAAAGATCCAGCCCCGGCGCAGCTTCAGCTTTGTCACTGATTCCTGGACATTGGTCTCCAGAATCTGCTGATACTGAGTGGAATCCATGCGTCCCTCAACTTTGACAAGATTCCCAGTCCCTGCACTGGCCACACAGCCCCACAGCATGATGGAACCACCACCATATTTTACTGTAGGTAGCAGGTGTTTTGTTTTTCTTTGAATGCTGTGTTCTTTTTCCTCCATGCATAACAATCCTTGTTATGGCCAAATAACTCAATTTTAGTTTCATCAGTCCACAGCACCTTATTCCAAAATGAAGCTGGTTTGTCCAAATGTGCTTTAGCCCACCTCAAGCGGCACTTTTTGTGCTGTGGGCGGAGAAAAGGCTTCCTCTGCATCACCCTTGCATACAACATCTTCTTGTGTAAAGTGCGCCGAATGGTTGAACAATGCACAGTGACTCTATCTGCAGCAAGATGATGTTGTACGTCTTTGATGCTGGTCTGTGGGTTGACTCTGACTGTTCTCACCATTCGTCGCTTCTGTCTATCCAAGATTTTTCTTGGTCTGCCACTTCGAGCCTTAACTTGAACTGAGCCTGTGGTCTTCCATTTCGTCAATATGTTCCTAACTGTGGAAACAGACTGCTGAAATCTCTGAGACAGCTTTCTGTATCCTTCCCCTAAACAAAGATGGTGAACAATCTTTGTCTTCAGGTCATTTGAGAGTTGTTTTGAGACCCCCATGTTGCTACTCTTAAGAGAAAATTAAAAGAGGAGGGAAACTTACAATTGACCCCCTTAAATACTCTTTCTCATAATTGGATTCACCTGTGCATGTAGGTCAGGGGTCACTGAGCTTACCAAGCCAATTTGAGTTCCAATAATTAGTTCTAAAGGTTTTGGAATCAATAAAATGACAACAGTGCCCAAATTTATGCACCTGCCTAATTTTGTTTAATCAATTATAGCACACTTTCTGTAAATCCAATAAACTTCATTTCACTTCTCAAATATCACTGTGTGTGTCTCCTATATGATATATTTTACTGACATTTTTTATCGTAACAACCAACGATTTATACAGGAAAATCATGACGATTAACAAGGTTGCCCAAACTTTCGCATCCCACTGTAGCACGCCTCAATCAGTATTTTGTGGAAGCTGGTGTATTGCTGCCCTTAATCATTATTTGGTGGAATAAGGTATATCACAATTGCAACCCTCATACATTATTGAGTGGAAGAAGGTATATGTCTCCACTCAATCAGTATTTGTCGGAAACAGGTATATAGCACCCCTCAATCAGTATTTGGCGGAAACAGGTTTATGGTACCCCTCAATTAGTATTTTGTGGAAGCATGTGTATTGCAAGCCTCAATCAGCAATTGGTGGAAGAAGGTATATAGCAATAGCACCCCTCAATCAGTATTTTGTAGAAGAAGATATATGGCACCCCACAATCAGTATTTGGTGGAAACAGGTATATAGCACTCCTCAATCAGTATTTGGCGGAAACAGGAATATAGCACCCCTTTAATCAGTATTTTGTGGAAGCAAGTCTATCACAGCCCTAAATCAGTATTTGGTGGAAGAAGGTATATAGCTATAGAACCCTTTAAATCTGTATTTTGTGAAAGAAGGTGTATGGCACCCCTCAATCAGTTTTAGGCAGAAATAGGTATATAGCACCCCTCAATCAGTATTTTGTGGAAGCAGGTTTATGGCACCCCTCAATCAGAGTTTTGTGGAAGCAGGCGTTTTGCAGCCCTCAATCAGTATTTGGTGGAAGAAGATATATAACAATAGCACCCCTAAATCAGTATTTATTGGAAGAAGGTATATGGCACCTCTCAATCAGTATTTGGCGGAAATAGGTATATAGCACCCTTCAATCAGTTTTTGGTGCAAACAGATATATGGCACCTCTCAATCAGTATTTTGTGGAAGCAGGTATATTGCAGCCCTCAATCAGTACTTGGTAGAAGAAGGTATATAGAAATAGTACCCCTCAATCAGTATTTTGTGGGGGAATATATAAAGCACCCTTCAATCAATATTTGGCAAAAACAGGTATACAGCACGCCTCAATCAGTATTTGGCGAAAACAGGTATATGGCACCCCTCAATCAGTATTTTATGGAAGCAGGTGTATTGCAGCCCTCAATCAGTACTTGGTGGAAGAAGGTATATAGCAATAGCACGCCTCAATCAGTATTTTGTGAAAGAATGTATATAGCACCCCTTAATCAATATTTGGCGGAAACAGTTATATAGCACGCCTCATTCAGTATTTTGTGTTAGCAGGTGTATTGCAGCCCTTAATCAGTATTTAGTGGAAGAAGGTATATAGCAATAGCACCACTCAATTAGTATATATAGCATATATAGGTATATAGCAATTTCAACCCTTGTAAATTATTTAGTGGAAGAAGGTATATGTCTCCCCTAAATTAGTATTTGGCGTAAGCAGGTATATAGCACCCCTCAATCAGTATTTGGCGGAAACAGGTATATGGCACCCCTCAATCAGTATTTCGTGGAAGCATGTGAATTGCAGCCCTCAATCATTAATTGGTAGAAGAAGGTATATAGCAATAGCACCACTCAATTAGTATTTTGTGGAAGAAGGTATATGGCACCCCTCAATCCGTATTTGGTGGAAACAGGTATGTAGCACCCCTCAATCAGTATTTTGTGGAATTAGGTGTATTGCAGCCCTCAATAAGTACTTGGTAGAAGATGGAATATAGCAATAGCACCCCTTTAATCAGTATTTAGTGGAAGAAGGTATAAGGCACCCCTAAATCAGTATTTGGCGGATACAGGTATTTAGCACCCATCAATAAGTATTTGGTGGAAACAGGTATATGGCACCCCTTAATTAGTATTTTGTGGAAGCAGGTGTATTGCAGCCCTCAATCAGTACTTGGTGGAAGAAGGTATATAGCAATAGCACCCCTGAATCAGTATTTTGTGGAAGAATGTATATAGCACCCCTCAATCAGAATTTGGTGGAAACAGTTATATAGCACGCCTCAATCAGTATTTTGTGGAAGCAGGTGTATTGCAGCCCTTAATAATTATTTGGTGGAATAAGGTATATTGGAATTGCAACCCTCATACATTATTTAGTGGAAGAAGGTATATGGCACCCCTCAATTAGTATTTTGTGGAAGCATGTGTATTGCAAGCCTCAATTAGTAATTGGTGGAAGAAGGTATATAGCAATAGCAGTCCTCAATCAGTATTTTGTAGAAGAAGATATATGGCACCCCACAATCAGTATTTGGAGGAAACAGATATATAGCACTCCTCAATCAGTAATTGTCGGAAATTGGAATATAGCACCCCTTTAATCAGTATTTTGTGGAAGCAGGTCTATCACAGCCCTAAATCATTATTTGGAGGAAGAAGGTATATATAGCTATAGTACCCCTTAAATCTGTAATTTGTGTAAGAAGGTATATAGTACCCCTCAATCAGTTTTAGGCAGAAATAGGTATATGGCACCCCTCAATCAGTATTTTGTGGAAGCAGGTGTATGGCACCCCTCAATCAGAATTTTGTGGAAGCAGGCGTTTTGCAGCCCTCAATCAGTATTTAGTGGAAGAAGATATATAACAATAGCACCCCTAAATCAGTATTTATAGGATGAAGGTATATAGCACCTCTCAATCAGTATTTGGCGGAAACAGGTATATGGCACCACTCAATCAGTATTTTGTGGAAGCATGTGAATTGCAGCCCTCAATAATTAATTGGTAGAAGAAGGTATATAGCAATAGCACCACTCAATCAGTATTTTGTGGAAGAAGGTATATGGCACCCCTCAATCCGTATTTGGCGGAAACAGGTATGTAGCACCCCTTAATCAGTATTTTGTGGAAGCAGGTGTTTTGCAGCCCTCAATCAGTACTTGGTAGAAGATGGAATATAGCAATAGCACCCCTTTAATTAGTATTTAGTGGAAAAAGGTATAGGGCACCCCTAAATCAGTTTTTCGTGGATACAGGTATTTAGCACCCATCAATAAGTATTTGGTGGAAACAGGTATATGGCACGCCTCAATTAGAATTTTGTGGAAGCAGGTGTATTGCAGCCCTCAATCAGTACTTGGTGGAAGAAGGTATATAGCAATAGCACCCATCAATCAGTATTTTGTGGAAGAATGTATATAGCACCCCTCAATCAGTATTTGGTGGAAACAGTTATATAGCACACCTCAATCAGTATTTTGTGGAAGAATGTATATAGCACCCCTCAATCAGTATTTGGTGGAAACAGTTATATAGCACGCCTCAATCAGTATTTTGTGGAAGCAGGTGTATTGCAGCCCTTAATTATTATTTGGTGGAATAAGGTATATCGCAATTGCAACCCTCATACATTATTTAGTGGAAGAAGGTATATGTCTCCCCTCAATCAGTATTTGGCGGAAACAGGTTTATGGCACCCCTTAATTAGTATTTTGTGGAAGCATGTGTATTGCAAGCCTCAATTAGTAATTGGTGGAAGAAGGTATATAGCAACAGCAGCCCTCAATCAGTATTTTGTAGAAGAAGAAATATGGCACCCCACAATCAGTATTTGGAGGAAACAGGTATATAGCACTCCTCAATCAGTAATTGTCAGAAATTGGAATATAGCACCCCTTTAATCAGTATTTTGTGGAAGCAGGTCTATCACAGCCCTAAATCATTATTTGGTGGAAGAAGGTATATAGCTATAGAACTCCTTAAATCTTTATTTTGTGTAAGAAGGTATATAGTACCCCTCAATCAGTTTTAGGCAGAAATAGGTATATGGCACCCCCCAATTAGTATTTTGCAATAGCAGGTATATTGCACCCCTCAATCAGCAATAGCACTCCTTAATCAGTATTTTTTGGTTGAAGGTATATAGCACCCCTCAATCAGTATTTGGCAGAAACAGGTATATAGCACACCACAAACAGTATTTGGCGAAAACAGGTATATAGAATGTGTCAGCAGATAAGAACCATTTGGCCTATGTAGTCTGACCAATATACTGAATACTATGAATAGCCGCTGGCCCTATCTTATATGAAGGATGGCCTTATGCCTATTCAATGCATGCTTAAACCCCTTCACCGTATTTGCAGCTACCACTTCTGCAGGAAGGCTATTCAATGCATCCACTACTCTCTCATTAAAGTAATTCTTCCTTATATTACTTTTAAACCTTTGCCCCTCTAATTTTAAACAATGTCTTCTTGTAGCAATTTTTCTTCTTTTAAATATTCTCTCCTCAATCAGTATTTTGTGGAAGCAGGTGTATCGCAGACCTAAATCAGTATTTGATAGAAGAATGTATATAGCAATCGCAGCCCTCAATCAGAATTTAGATGAAGAAGTTATATAGCACCCCTCAATCAGTATTTGGCGGAAACAGGTATATGGCACCATTAATCAGTATTTTGCCATAGCAGGTGTATTGCACCCCTCAATCAGCAATAGCACCCCTTAATCAGAATTTTGTGGAAGAAGGTATATAGCACTCCTCAATCAGTATTAGGCAGAAACACGCATATAGCACGCCACAAACAGTATTTGGCAGAAACAGGTATATGGCACCCCTTAATCAGTATTTTGTGGAAACAGGTGTATTGCAGCCCTCAATCATTATTTTGCGGAAGCAGTTGTATGTTACTCTGAATTATTGCAGCCTTCAATCAGAACTTAGTGGAAGAAGGCATATAGCAATAGCACCCCTCGTTCAGTATTTTGTGGTAGAAAGTGTATTGCAGCCCTCAATCAGTATTCGGTAGAAGAACGTATATAGCAATTGCAACCCTCATACATTATTTAGTGGAAGAAGGCATATGGCTCCCCTCAATCAGTATTTGGCAGAAACAGGTATATGGCATTACTTAATCAGTATTTAGTGGAAACAGGTATATGGCACCCCTCAATCAGTATATTGTGGAAGCAGGTGTGTTGCAGCCCTCAATCAATATTTGGTGGAAGAAGGTATATAGCAATAGCACCCCTCAATCAGTATTTTGTAAAAGAATGTATATAGCACCCCTTAATCAGTATTTGGCAGAAACAGTTTTATAGCACGCCTCATTCAGTATTTTGTGGAAGCAGGTGTATGTTACTCTTCAATCTGAATTATTGCAGCCTTCAATCAGAACTTAGTGGAAGAAGGCATATAGCAATAGCACCCCTCGATCAGTATTTTGTGGTAGAAAGTGTATTGCAGCCCTCAATCAGTATTCGGTAGAAGAACGTATATAGCAATTGCAACCCTCATACATTATTTAGTGGAAGAAGGCATATGGCTCCCCTCAATCAGTATTTGGCAGAAACAGGTATATGGCATTACTTAATCAGTATTTAGTGGAAACAGGTATATGGCACCCCTCTATTAGTATATTGTGGAAGCAGGTGTATTGCAGCCCTCAATCAATATTTGGTGGAAGAAGGTATATAGCAATTGCAACCCTTGTACATTATTTAATGGAATAAGGTATATGACTTTCCTCAATCAGTATTTGGCGCAAACAGGTATATAGCATCCCTCAATCAGTATTTGGCGGAAACAGGTATATAGCACCCCTCAATCAGTATTTTGCGATAGTAGGTGTATTGCACCCCTCAATCAGCAATAGCACTCCTTAATCATTATTTTGTGGAAGAATGTATATAGCACCCCTCAATCAGTATTTGGCAGAAACAGGTATATAGCACACCACAAACAGTATTTGGCAGAAACAGGTATATGGCACCCCTTAATCAGTTTTTTGTGTAAACAGGTGTATAGCAGGAATTAATCAGTATTTTGTGGAAAAAAGTATATAGCAATACCACCCCTCAATCAGTATTTAGTGGAAGAAGGTATATAGCACACCTCAATCAGTATTTTGTAGAAGCAGTTTTTTGGCACCCCTCAATCAGAATGTTGTGGAAGCAGGTGTATTGCAGCCCTCAATCAGTATTTTGTGAAAGCAGTTGTATGTCACCCCTCAATCAGAATTTTGTGGAAGAAAGTGTATTGCAACCCTCAATCAGTATTTGGTGGAAGAACGTACATAGCAACTGCAACCCTCATAAGTTATTTAGTAGAAGAAGGCAAATTGCTCCCCTCATTTAGCATTTGGCAGACACAGGTATATAGCACCACTCAATCAGTATTTGGCAGAAATAGGTTTATGGCACCCCTCAATCAGCATTTAGTGGTAGCAGGTGTATTGCAGCCCTCATACAGAAATTAGTGGAAGAAGGTATATAGCAATAGCACCCCTCAATCAGTATTTTGTGGAAGAAGGTGTATTGCAGCCGTCAATCAGTATTTGGTGGAAGAACATATATAGCAATAGCACTCCTCAATCAGTATTTAGTGGAAGAAGGTATATGGCACCCCTCAATCAGTATTCGTCGGAAACAGGTATATAGCACCCTTCAATAAGTATTTGGTGGAAACAGTTATATGGCACCCCTTAATCTGTATCTTGTTGAAGCAGGAGCTTTGCAGCCCTCAATCATTATTTGGTGGAAGAAGGTATATAGCAATAGCACCCCTCAATCAGTATTTTGTGGTAGAAAGTGTATTGCAGCCCTCAATCACTATTCAGTGGAAGAACGTTTATAGCAATAGCACCCCTTAATCAGTATTTAGTGGAAGAAGGTATATTGCTCCCCTCAATCAGTATTTGGTGTAAACAGGTATATAGCACCACTCAATCAGTATTTAGTGGAAACGGGTATATGGCACCCCTCAATCTGTATTTTGTGGAAGCAGGTGTATTGCAGCCCTCAATCATTATTTGGTGGAAGAAGGTATATAGCAATTGCACCCCTCAATCAGTATTTTGTGAAAGAATGTATACAGCACCCCTAAATCAGTATTTGGCAGAAACAGCTATATAGCACGCCTCATTTCAGTATTTTTTGGAAGCAGGTGTATTGCAGCCCTTAATAAGTATTTGTTGGAAGAAGGTATATAGCAATTGCAACCCTCGTACATTATTTAATGAAAGAAGGTATATGTCTCCCCTCAATCAGTATTTGGTGGAAACAGGTATATAGCACCCCTCAATCAGTATTTGGCGGTAACAGGTATATGGCACCCCTCAATCAGTATTTTGTGGAAGCATGTGTATTGCAGCCCTCAATCATTAATTGTTGGAAGAAGATATATAGCAATAGCACCCCTCAATCAGTATTTTGTGGAAGAAGGTATATTTCACCCCTCAATCAGTATTCGGCGGAAACAGGTATATGGCACCCTTCAATCAATATTTTGTGGAAGCAGGTGTATTGCAGCCCTCAATTAGTTCTTGGCAGAAGATTGTATATAGCAATAGTACCCCTCAATCAGTATTTAGTGGAAGAAGGTACAGGGCCCCCCCTCAATAAATATTTTGTTGAAGCATGTGTATTACAACCCTCAATCAGTAATTGGTTGAAAAAGGTATATAGCAATAGCACCTGCAGTACGCCAGTCCCTTAGGGTGAGCAAATGTTAGGGACAGTTAACAGACCGAGGGTTGCTATTGGTACTCACAGTTTTTATATACCCTGGGCAGGCGTACAGCAGTGATGTAGAGGCTGGCACATAGATCCTCTGGGACACTCTCTGGGTATAGGGACCAGGCCTGGTGGTAGGTGAGGTGCCCTGTGTGTTGTAGTTTTAGTGTGCCGGTGGCAAGATCCCTTATAGTTCGTGACGCCAGTGCCGGTAACGGTGGCACACCGATTGATTGTAGGAATAATTGAGGTACACACAGTATTAGTGAACCAGAACTCCTTTTTACTGAACAGTTTAACTATATACAGGTTCCTGTTAGTTTCATATGCAGGGTCTTGGTAAATGGCAGGCTTCACATAACTGGCATGCAAAGTCTTTGCAAGATACTCAGAGGGAAATAAACACTCACAGATCAGGCTGTACTTTCTTCAGATCCTGTCTGGCTTTCTCCAAGGCCCGTATGCCCTATTGCTGGCTTTATCTTTGAGTAGAAAAACCTTCCTCTGGTATAAATCCTCTTGCTGTAAATATCCTTCTGCCATTCAGCTCTCTACTTGGCTGGATAAAACTGGCTCTGCTCTGTACTTGACATTATGCAGGGAACTTCAGGAGGCAAACTCTTCTCCTGGGTGCAAGCTAGAAACCTGAGCTATCTAGCTGCATATTAAAAGCTGATCCTCAGCTAATCTTGACTAAGTTACACTTGCTTCCAACCACACACTCTAACTAACTTCTCCTGAACTGGACCTGACTATATATTCTAGGGGGTTCCCCAGCTGCCTCTACTGCCTAGGAGGAGGAACTACACCCCAGGCCTGGTACAAAGGAGATAACATAACAACATACATTAAAATGCAATACAAAATACCATGACCATGTTCCACAAGAGGTGGGGAACAACGTGACCCAATTGAGCCTTGAGTAGTGCCCACAGTTACGTAGTGGGACACTACAACCCCTTCAATCAGTATTTTGTGAAAGAAGATATATGGCACCCCTCAATCAGTATTTGGCGGAAACAGGTATATATCACTCCTCAATCAGTATTTGTCGGAAACAGGAATATAGCACACCTTTAATCAGTATTTTGTGGAAGCAGGTCTATCACAGCCCTAAATCAGTATTTGGTCGAAAAAGTTATATAGCAATAGCACCCCTTAAATCAGTATTTTGTGGAAGAAGGTATATGGCACCCCTCAATCAGTTTTTGGCAGAAACAGGTATATGGCACACCTCAATCAGTATTTTGTGGAAGCAGGTTTATGGCACCCCTCAATCAGAATTTTGTGGAAGCAGGTGTTCTTCAGCCCTCAATCAGTATTTGGTGGAAGAAGGTATATAACAATAGCACCCCTCAATCAGTATTTATTGGAAGAAGGTATATGGCACCTCTCAATCAGCATTTGGCGGAAACAGGTATATAGCACCCCTCAATCAGTATTTTGTGGAAGCAGGTGTATTGCAGCCCTCAATCAGTACTTGGAAGAACAAGATATATAGCAATAGCACCCCTCAATCAGTATTTTGTGGGAGAATGTACAGTGCTGCCCATAATTATTCATACACCTTGCAAATTTTGACTTAAAGCTACTTTTATTCAACCAGCAAGTAATTTTTTTATGGGAAATCACATAGGTGTCTCCCAAAAGATAATAAGACGATGTACACGAGGCATTATTGTGGGGGGAAAAATAATTTTTCAGCTTTTTTTTACATTTGAGCAAAAAGTGTCCAGTCTAAAATTATTCATATCCCTCTCAATAATCAATAGAAAAGCCTTTATTGGCTATTACAGCAATCAAACGCTTCCTATAATTGCAGACCAGCTTTTTGCAGGTCTCCACAGGTATTTTTGCCCATTCATCTTTGGCAATGCAAGCTCCACATCTTTCAGGTTGGAGGGTCTTCTTGCCATCACCCAAATCTTTAGCTCCCTCTACAGATTCTCAATTGGATTCAAGTCTGGAATGTGGTTGTCCGCTAACCATTTCTTCACCACTTTTGCTGTGTCTTTTGGGTCATTGTCATGTTGAAATGTCCACTGGTGCCCAAGGATATGTTTCTCATCAGACTGCCTGATGTTGTCGTTGAGAATCCTCATGCATTGCTGTTTTTTCATGGTGCCGTTTACTGTGATTAGGTTCTCTGGTCCATTGGCTGAAAAACACCCCCAAAGCTTGAGGTTCCTACCACCATGTTTGACAGTGGGTATGGTGTTCTTTGGGTTGAAGGCTTCTCCTTTTCTAAGCCAAATGAAGGAAACATCATTGTGACCAAACAATTCAATTTTTGTTTCATCTGACCATAACACAGAAGACCAGAAGTCTTCTTATTTGTCCAGATGAGCTTTTGCAAAGGCCACGCAAGCTTTTCTGTGTCTTATCTGGAAAAGTGGCGTCCTTCTTGGTCTGAAGTGTGCAGTGTCTGTTGGATTGTCTGCCTTTAGACATTGCCACCAGCAGAGCCCAGATTCACCAGGATGGCCTTGGTGGTGATCTTTGGATTCTTTTTCACCTCTCTAACTATCCTCCTGGCCAGCAAAGTTGTCACTTTTGGCTTCTGACCACATCCAACATCTTATATTTTTTTGCTTAAATGTAAATAAAGGCTGAGAAATGTTTTTTTGTCCCACAATAATGCCTCTTGTACATCGTCTTATTATTTTTTGGAAGGCACCTATGTCGTTTCCCGTCAAAAAAATTACTTGCTAGTTGAATAAAAGTAACTTTAAGTGAAAATTTGCCAGGGGTATGAATAATTATAGGCAGCACTGTATATAGCACCCCTCAATCAGTATTTGTTGGTATCAGGTATATAGCATGCCTCAATCAGTATTAATATAGAATGTGTCGGCAAATAAGAACCATTTGGCCGATCTAGTCTGACCAATATACTGAATACTATGAATAGCCCCTGGCCCTATCTTATATGAAGGATGGCCTTATGCCTATCCCATGCATGCTTAAACTCTTCACTGCATTTGCAGCTACCACTTCTGCAGGAAGGCTATTCAATGCATCCAATACTCTCTCAGTAAAGTAATACTTCCTTATATTACTTTTAAACCTTTGCCCCTCTAATTTAAAACTATCTCCTCTTGTAGCAGTGTTTCTTCTTTTAAATATTCTCCCCTCAATCAGTATTTTGTGGAAGCAGGTGTATCGTAGCCCTAAATCAGTATTTGGTAGAAGAATGTATATAGCAATAGCACCCCTCAATCAGTATTTGGTGGAAGAAGGTATATGACACGCCTCAATCAGTATTTGACGGAAACAGGTATATAGCACCCCTCAATCAATATTTGGCGGAAACATGTATATGGCACCCCTCAATCAGTATTTGGCGGAAACAGGAATATAGCACCAGTCAATCAGTATTTGGCGGAAACAGGTATATAGCACCAGTCTTTCAGTATTTTGTGGAAGCAGGTGTATTGCAGCCCTCAATCAGTATTTGGTGGAAGAAGGTATATAGCAATAGCACCCCTCAATCAGAATTTAGTGGAAGAAGGTATATGACACTCCTCAATCAGTATTTGACGGAAACAGGTATATAGCACCCCTCAATCAATATTTGGCTGAAACAGGTATATGGCACCCCTCAATCAGTATTTTGCTATAGCAGGTGTATTGCACCCCTCAATCAGCAATAGCATCCCTTAATCAGTATTTTGTGGAAAAAGGTATATAGCACACATCAATCAGCATTTAGCAGAAAAAGGTATCTAGCACGCCTCAAACAGTATTTGGCAGAAACAGGTATATGGCACCCCTCAATCAGTATTTTGTGAAAAAAAGGTGTATTTCACCCCTCAGTAAGTATTTAGTGGAAGAAGGTATATGGCTCACCTCAATCAGTAATTTGTGGAAGCAGTTTTATGGCACCCCTCATTTAGAATTTTGTGGATCAGGTGTAATGCAGCCCTCAATCAGTATTTTGTGGAAGCAGTTGTATGTCACCCCTGAATCAGAATTTTGTGGAAGCCGGTGTATTGCAGCTAGAGATGTTGCGAACATAAAATTTTCCGTTTGTGAACGGTGAACGCAAATTTCTACAAATGTTCGCGAACGTGCGAACCGCCATTGACTTCTATAGGCAGGCGAATTTTAAAACCCACAGGGACTCTTTCTGGCCACAATAGTGATGGAAAAGTTGTTTCAAGGGGACTAACACCTGGACTGTGGCATGCCGGAGGGGGATCCATGGCAAAACTCCCATGAAAAATGACATAGTTGACGCAGAGTTGGATTTTAAGCCATAAAGGGCATAAATTACCTAACAATCCAATTTTTTTTGAACAACGTGGTTTAAAACATCCAGTGTGTGTATACGATCAGGTATGATGTTGTATCGATCAGATAGTGTAAGGGTTACGCCCGCTTCACAGGCATTGACAGACCAAACTCCCCTTTTAATGCACCGCAAACAACCGCAAACAGTCCATTTGCCCAACCGCAAACTTCCCATTTGCACAAGGTTGGATACCAAGCTAGCCATGTCCCGTTGATGTCATTGAAGGTTTATTCCTCCACCCAGCCACGTACAACACCAAGGGTCCCGTAAAGGTGAATTGAATTGATTTTTTGAATGGGGAGATGGTTAAAAAAACGCTGGCCCCCTCCCCTTTGTTTGAATCCACGGTCACTGCGTCTGTGCCGTGCAATTTACTGTCCCACCCGATATGAGTGCTATTTTCTATAGTTCTCCTTTCTCATCAGTTTAATCCCTGTTACGTCCCCAATCTGGGGTCCATTTATTAAATGGATTTTTCGAACAGGAGATGGTTAAAAAAACGCTGGCTCCCTCCCCTTTGTTTGAATCCACCCCACGGTCACTGCGTCTGTGCCATGCAATTTACTGTCCCATCCGATATGAGTGGTATTTCCTGTAGTTCTCTCTTCTCATCAGTTTAATGCCTGTTACGTCCCCAATCTGGGGTCCATTTATTAAATAGATTTTTCGAACGGGGAGATGGTTAAAAAAAGCGCTGGCTCCCTCCCATTTGTTTGAATCTACACCACGGTCACTGCGTGCAATTTAATGTCACACCCGATATGAGTGCTATTTTCTGTAGTACTATTCTCAACAGTTTAATCCCTGTTATGTCCCATATCAGGGTGGGATTGCCTTTCGTGAAAAAAAAATTTAGGCCGGGTACCTTCGACTGCCTTCACAGTGACAGACTAAACTCTGATACACCAAACTGAATTGATTTTAGGAAACGGGAGATGGAAAAAGCAGCTTGGTCGGTCCTCTTACTCCCAAGTTGGGGCACTGCGCGTGCACGGAGCAATGTGCTGTGACACCCTATATGAGTGGTGTCTTAACTAGTACTATTCCTATCAGTTTAATCCCTGTTACGTCCCCTATCCGGGGACGTGTGTCGAATTGATGAACCATTGTCAAATTAACGAACCATTACGACATCCTGGAATAATTTAGTTCTGAGCTTTGTACTTGATTTGTATTGGAATTGTTGGGGATTTTTAAAATTGTCTGCATTTTTTCTAATAAGCTATTAAGAGACTTTATTATGATTTTTTGATTTTATGTATTAAAAACCCACCCATACAACTTTTGCTCTGATCATAATGAAACAACGGCCTTATCACCTGGGGTGTGGCAACATTGCCAACACACTCATAGAGGTGATGATCGCTTCATTGTGATACGCAAGCCCCTTCACCACAACAAGGTAACGATCACGAAAGGGGAATTGACACTTGTATGTGCCTTTTTTTTCTGTTTTGTTTTTGCAGCCACAGTGCAGCACCAGAGGCCAGAAAAATTAGGCATGTACACATGCCTGAAAAACAATGTTATTGTTGCAGCCGCTGTTATAGCAGCGGCCGGAAAAATTGATGTTTTCAAGGTAGAAAGGTGACTAAAACATTGCGGCTTGAACCCTAGTTGGTGGCGGAGAATTCACGAAAGTCATCCGGTATGCAGACATTAAATACAGCAGCGTGGGGACCATTTTAAGGCCAAGGCATGTCATCAGGCCTTTTGTTAGTTAAACGTATCCCCTACTGTCAGTCGCTTCGGGATCCATGCCTCATTCATCTTAATAAAGGTGAGGTAATCAACACTTTTTTGACCGAGGCGACTTCTTATGTCAGTGACAATGCCTCCTGCTGCACTGAAGGTCCTTTCTGACAGGACACTTGAAGCGGGGCAGGCCAGAAGTTCTATTGCAAACTGGGATAGCTCAGGCCACAGGTCAAGCCTGCACACCCAGTAGTCAAGGGGTTCATCGCTCCTTGAGTGTCGATATCTGCAGTTAAGGCGAGGTAGTCTGCCACCTGTCGGTCGAGTCGTTCTCTAAGGCTGGATCCCGAAGGGCTGTGGCGATGTGTAGGACTGAAAAAGCTCTGCATGTCCTCCATCAACAACACATCTGTAAAGCGTCCTGTCCTTGCCGCCGTGGTCATGGTAGGAGGAGGATTACTTTCACCTCTTCCCCAGTTAGATTCCCGTTGTGCTGTGACATCCCCCTTATAAGCTGTGTAAAGCATATTGTTTAGTTTGGTTTTGAACTGCTGCATCCTTTTTGACTTCCAGTAATTTGGTAACATTTCCACCAATTTCTGCTTATACCGGGGGTCTAGTAGCGTGGCCACCCAGTACAGGTCGTTCTCCTTCATCCTTTTTATACGAGGGTTCCCTCAAGAGACATGACAGCATGAAAGATCCCATTTGCACAAGGTTGGATGCCGAGCTACTCATTTCCCGTTCCTCCTCCTCACTGTTGTCATTGACGGTCTGTTCTTCCCCCCAGCCACGTACAAGACCACGGGTCCCAGATAGGTGACAACAACGAGCACCCTGGGATGCCTGCTGTGGTTGGTCTTCCTCCTCCTCAAAGCCACATTCCTTCTCTGACTCCTCTTCCTCATACTCCTCTTGCAGTGTTGCCGCAGGTCCGGCAAGCGATGATGACAAGGCTGTTTCTGGTGGTGATGATGGTGACCACAACTCTTCCTCTTCCTCTTCACGCTCATCTACAGCCTTATCCAGCACTCTTCCCAGGACACGCTCCAGGAAGAAAACAAATGGGATGAGGTCGCTGATGGTGGCTTCGGTGCGACTGACTAGGTTTGTCACCTCCTCAAAAGGACGCATGAGCCTACAGGCATTGCGCATGAGCGTCCAGTAACGTGGCAAAAAAATTCCCATCTCCGCAGAGGCTGTCCTAGCACCCCGATCATACAAATACTCGTTGATGACTTTTTCTTGTTGGAGCAGGCGGTCGAACATTAGGAGTGTTGAATTCCAACGTGTTGGGCTGTCGCAAATCAAACGCCTCACTGGCATGTTGTTTCGGCGCTGAATGTCTGAAAAGTGTGCCATGGCCGTGTAGGAACGCCTGAAATGACCACACACCTTCCTGGCCTGCTTGAGGACGTCCTGTAAGCCTGGGTACTTAGACACAAAGCGTTGTACGATGAGATTCAACACATGTGCCATGCACTGCACATGTGACAACTTGCCCAAATTCAATGCCGCCAACAAATTGCTTCCATTGTCACACACCACTTTGCCGATCTCCAGTTGGTGCGGGGTCAGCCACTGATCCACCTGTGCATTCAGGGCGGACAGGAGTGCTGGTCCGGTGTGGCTCTCTGCTTTCAGGCAAGTCAACCCCAAGACAGCGTGACACTATCGTATCTGGGATGTGGAATAGCCCCTGGGGAGCTGGTGGGATTCAGTTAATGTGCAGCCAGATGCCGCAGCAGAAGAGGACTCAGCCGAGGAGGTTATGGAAGAGAATGGAGTAGGAGGAGTAGAGGAGGTAGCAGTAGGCCTGCCTGCAAGTCGTGGCGGTGTCACTAACTTCACTGCAGAGCCACGCATTCCATGCTTGGCAGCCGTCAGCAGGTTCACCCAATGCGCAGTGTAGGTGATATACAGTTGCAAGAAAAAGTATGTGAACCCTTTGGAATGATATGGATTTCTGCACAAATTGGTCATACAATGTGATCTGATCTTCATCTAAGTCACAACAATAGACAATCACAGTCTGGTTAAACTAATAACAACTAATTAAATGTTACCATGTTTTTATTGCACACACCATGTAAACATTCACAGTGCAGGTGGAAAAAGTATGTGAACCCCTAGACTAATGACTTTTCCAAGAGCTAATTGGAGTGAGGTGTCAGCCAACTGGAGTTCAATCAATGAGATGAGATGGGAGGTGTTGGTAAAAGCTGCCCTGCCCTATAAAAAACACACACCAGTTCTGGGTTTGCTTTTCACAAGAAGCATTGCCTGATGTGAATGATGCCTCGCACAAAAGAGCTCTCAGAAGACCTACGATTAAGAATTGCTGTCTTGCAAAAAGCTGGAAAGGGTTATAAAAGTATCTCCAAAAGCCTTGCTGTTCATCAGTCCACGGTAAGATAAATTGTCTATAAAAGGAGAAAGATCAGCACTGCTGCTACTCTCCCTAGGAGTGGCTGTTCTGTAAAGATGACTGCAATAGCACAGTGCAGACTGCTCAATGAGGTGAAGAAGAATCCTAGAGTGTCAGCTAAAGACTTAAAAACGTCTCTGGCACATGCTAACATTCCTGTTAGCGAATCTACGATACGTAAAACACTAAACAAGAATGGTTTTCATGGGAGAATACCACAGAGGAAGCCACTGCTGTCCAAAAAAAACATTGCTACATGTTTACCGTTTGCACAAGAACACCTGAATGTTCCACAGCAGTACTGGCAAAATATTCTGTGGACAGATGAAACTAAAGTTGAGTTGTTTGGAAGAAACACACAATACTATGTGTGGAGAAAAAGAGGCACAGCACACCAACATCAAAACCTCATCCCAACTGTGAAGTATGGTGGTCGGGGCATCATGGTTTGGGGCTGCTTTGCTGTGTCAGGGCATGGATGGATTGCTATCATCGAAGGAAAAATGAATTCCCAAGTTTGTCAAGACATTTTGCAAGAGAACTTAAGGCCATCTGTCCACCAGCTGAAGCTCAACAGAAGATAGGTGTTGCAACATGACAACGACTCAAAGCATAGAAGTAAATCAACAACAGAATGGCTTAAACAGAAGAAAATACGCCTTCTGGAGTGGCCCAGTCAGAGTCCTGACCTCAACCCGATTGAGATGCTGTAGCATGACCTCAAGAAAGCGATTCACACCAGACATCCCAAAAATATTGCTGTACTGAAACAGTTCTGTAAAGAGGAATGGTCAAGAATTACTCCTGACCGTTGTGCACGTCTGATCTGCAACTACAGGAAACGTTTGGTTGAAGTTATTGCTGCCAAAGGAGGTTCAATCAGTTAATAAATCCAAGGGTTCACATATTTTTTCCACCTGCACTGTGAATGTTTACATGATGTGTTCAATAAAAACATGGTAACATTTAATTATTTGTGTGTTATTAGTTTAAGCAGACTGTGATTGTCTATTGTTGTGACTTAGATGAAGATCAGATCTCATCGTATGACCAATTTATGCAGAAATCCATATCATTCCAAAGGGTTCACATATTTTTTCTTGCAACTGTACCTGCCCTGACCGTGCTTTGCAGACCAGGTATCAGTGGTCAGATGGACCCTTGCCCCAACACTGTATGCCAGAGATGCCATGACTTCCTTTTCAATCAATGAGTAGAGGTTTGGGATTGCCTTATTAGAAAAGAAAATTCGTCCGGGTACCATCCACTGTGGTGTCCCAATAGTGACACATTTTTTAAAGGCCTCAGACTCCACCAGCTGGTATGGTAAAAGCTGGCGGGCTGAGAGTTCCGTCAAGCCAGCTATCAGACGCCGGGCAAGGGGCTGACTCTCTGACAGTGGTTTCTTACGCTCAAACATTTCCTTTACAGACACCTGATTGTGGGCAGATGAGATGGAACTGCTCAAGGTGAGAGGCGGAGTGGCGGGTGGTTGAGAGGGGCCAAGGAGGACAGCAGTGGTTGACGTGGCCGAAGATGCTGGAACAGGAGGAGGATGGTGGCTTTGAGCTTGTGTGCTGTTTCTACTCGTCATCATGTGTTGATCCCATAGGCGTTTGTGATGTGCGATCATGTGCCTTCGCAAAGCAGTTGTACCTAGGTGGGTGTTGGATTTCCCACGACTCAGTTTCTTTTGGCTCAGGTTGCAAATGGCATCGCTGTTGTCAGAGGCAGACACACAAAAAAAAGTGCCACACTGCTGAGCTTTGCAATGACTGCATTCTGGTGGTGGCAACAGCATGCGTTGATTGGCGTTCAGTCTGGCTGACCCCGGGTGCCGATACATGCTGCAGGCACCCAAGTGGCATCCACGGACACATCGTCATCATCAACCACTTCACTTGTATCTGACACCTCAGCAGAGGAAGCAGCAGCGGGTACAACATCATCATGATCATCATCACACTGTATGTCCATGTGTGTAATGCTGCCTGACTGAAACATATCCCTGTTATCTACATCCCCTGGCAATAATGGTTGCACATCACCAATTTAATCCAACTGATGTGTAAATAACTCCTCTGAGGGATCACGTGAAGCGGCTGTGGTGGCTGTGGTGATGGTGGTAGTGGTGGTGGTGGTGGCGGTGGGCGGGAGAGTGGTAACTTAAGAGCAGGTGACAAATGCTGAGCTGGAGGAGGATGGTGCGTCAAGGTTCATCACAGCACCACGAACACGACGGCCCCTGCGGCGTGGCCTGCCCCTGCCTGTCATTTTTTATTAGATAAGTGTTACTATGCGTGCAAGGTACTGTGCCACCCTATATAAGTGGTGGGCAGTGGGCACAGTACTGCAAGGTATTTGAGTAAATGACACCCTGTAACGGTATGAGTGCAGGCCTAGCCACTAGCCAGTGGGCACAATACAGAATGTGTGGGCCTGACGCACACGGGCTTGCAAATGTGATTAGAGCACAGAAAAATTTTAAAACAATTTTTTTTTCTGCAAGGTATTTGGGTGAATGACACCCAGTAACGGTATGAGTGCAGGCCTAGACACTAGCCAGTGGGCACAATACGGTATGTGTTGTCCTGACGCACACGGACTTGCAAATGTGATTATATCACAGAAAAATTTTAAATATTATTTTATATTTTTTGCAAGGTATTTGAGTGAATGACGCCGGCGAATAGTTCGGGACATCACTAATTGCAGCCCTCAATCAGTATTTTGTGGAAGCAGGTTTATGGCATTCCTCAATCAGTATTTTGTGGAACCAGGTTTATGGCACCCCTCATTGAGAATTTTGTGGAAGCAGGTGTATTTTTTCCCTCAATCAATATTTGGTGGAAGAAGATATGTAGCAAAAGCATCCCTCAATCAATATTTGGCGGAATCAGGTATATAGCACCTCTCAATCAGTATTTGGCGAAAACAGATATATAGCACCCTTCAATCAATATTTGGCGGAAACATGTATATGGCACCCCTCAATCAGTATTTAGTGGAAGCAGGTGTATTGCAGCCCTCAATCAGTATTTAGTGGAAGAAGGTATATAGCAATAGCACCCCTCAATCAATATTTTGTGGAAGCAGATGTATGGCACCCCTCGATCAAAATTTTGTGGAGAATGTGTATTGCAGTCCTCAATCAGTATTTGGTGGAAGACAGTATATAGCAATAGCACCCCTAAATCAGTGTTTAGTAGAAGAAGGTACATGGCACCCCTCAATCAGTAATTGGCGGAAACAGGTATATAGCACGCCTCAATCAGTATTTTGTGGAAGCAGGTGTATCGCAGCCCTAAATCCTTATTTGGTCAAAGAAGGTATATAGCAATAGCACCCCTTAAATCAGTATTTTGTGGAAGAAGGTTTATGCTCGACTTGTCTGTCTGTCGGTCATGTGACGCTGGCCATGTAACATGACTAGGGATGAGCGAACCCGAACTGTATAGTTCGGGTTCGTACCGAATTTTGGGGTGTCCGTGACACGGACCCGAACCCGGACATTTTCGTAAAGCTGTGGATGATTGAACTGCTGCTATTGAATTGCTCACTGTTTTTAGGCTGCCCAGAGCGTTTTTCAGTCACTTTTTTCTGGGGTGATCGGCGGCCGTTTTGTGTCTTGTGGTGCGCCAGCACAAGCTGCCAACAAGTGCATTTAACCCTCAGTAGTATGGTTGTTTTTTGGCTAAATCCTACATCAGGGTCAAGCTGTCACACCAAGTGCATTTAACCATCAATAGTCTGGTTATTTTTTGGCATATTCTACATCAGGGGAAAGCTGAGCCTGTCACCAAGTGCATTTAATCCCTCAATAGTGTGGTTGGTCAAGCTGTCACACCAAGTGCATTTAACCATCAATAGTGTGGTTATTTTTTGGCCATATCCCAGTCTAATTCTGTCCGTAAACGTATACCTGTCACCCAGCGCCTAAATAATAGGCCTCAAATTTGTAGCCTGCTAAATCTGTGGTTATTGCTGTGGCTGGGCGAGTTATTTAGTGTCCGTCAAAGAACAGTTTTTGTTCTGGGTTGAAATACAATTCCCAATTTAGCAATTCTCTAAATTAGTGGTTTCTGCTGTATCAGGCCTACTTTAAATTTATCCCTAAAAGGGAATATTAGATTCAAGGTGCAGATAGGGTCATTCTCAATAACTTCACACACACGCTACTGTGCATATCCCAGTCTAATTCTGTCTGTAAACGTATACCTGTCATCCAGCGCCTAAATAATAGGCCTCAAATTTATAGTCATCCAAATCTGTCGTTATTGCTGTAGCCGGTCAAGTTATTTAGTGTCCGTCAAAGCACAGTTTTTGTTCTGGGTTGAAATACAATTCCCAATTTTGCAATTTCCTAATTTAGTGGTTTCTGCTGTATCAGACCTACTTTAAATCTATCCCTAAAAGGGTATATAAGATTCAAGGTGCACATAGGGTCATTCTCAATAACTTCACACACGCTACTGTGCATATCCCAGTCTAATTCTGTCTGTAAACGTATACCTGTCACCCAGCGCCTAAATAATATGCCTCAAATTTATAGTCAGCTAAATCTGTGGTTACTGCTGTGCCTGTATTAGTGTAATACGGTACCTAAATAGATAGCCAGATAGTGTTAGGTGTCTTTAAAAAAAGGCCTGAATTTGAATTCAATACATTGGGCCAAATAATATTTTTGTTGTTGTGGTGAACGATAACAATGAGGAAAACATCTAGTAAAGGACGCGGACATGGTCGTGGTGGTGTTAGTGGACCCTCTGGTGCTGAGAGAGGACGTGGCCGTTCTGCCACAGCCACACGCCCTAGTGTACCAACTACCTCAGGTCCCAGTAGCCGCCATAATTTACAGTGATATTTGGTGGGGCCCAATGCCGTTCTAAGGATGGTAAGGCCTGAGCAGGTACAGGCATTAGTCAATTGGGTGGCCGACAGTGGATCCAGCACGTTCACATTATCTCCCACCCAGTCTTCTGCAGAAAGCGCACAGATGGCGCCTGAAAACCAAGCCCATGATTCTGTCACATCACCCACATGCATACCAGGGAAACTGTCTGAGCCGCAAGTTATGCAGCAGCCTCTTATGCTGTTTGAAGACTCCGCTGGCAGGGTTTTCCAAGGGCAACCACCTAGCCCTTCCCTAGCGGTGGAAGACATAGAATGCACTGACGCACAACCACTTATGTTTCCTGATGATGAGGAACTGGGAATACCACCTTAGCATGTCTCTGATGATGACGAAACACAGGTGCCAACTGCTGCGTCTTTCTGCAGTGTGCAGACTGAACAGGAGGTCAGGGATCAAGACTGGGTGGAAGACGATGCAGGGGACGATGAGGTCCTAGACCCCACATGGAATGAAGGTCGTGCCACTGACTTTCACAGTTCGGAGGAAGAGGCAGTGGTGAGACCGAGCCAACAGAGTAGCAAAAGAGGGAGCAGTGGGCAAAAGCAGAACACCCGCCGCCAAGAGACTCCGCCTGCTACTGACCGCCGCCATCTGGGACCGAGCACCCCAAAGGCAGCTTCAAGGAGTTCCCTGGCATGGCACTTCTTCAAACAATGTGCTGACGACAAGACCCGAGTGGTTTGCACGCTGTGCCATCAGAGCCTGAAGCGAGGCATTAATGTTCTGAACCTTAGCACAACCTGCATGACCAGGCACCTGCATGCAAAGCATGAACTGCAGTGGAGTAAACACCTTAAAAACAAGGAAGTCACTCAGGCTCCCCCTGCTACCTCTTCTGCTGCTGCCGCCTCGGCCTCTTCTGCTGCTGCCGCCTCGGCCTCTTCCTCCGCCTCTGGAGGAACGTTGCCACCTGCCGCCCAGCAAACAGGGGATGTACCACCAACACCACCACCTCCGTCACCAAGCATCTCAACCATGTCGCGCGGCAGCGTTCAGCTCTCCATCTCACAAACATTTGAGAGAAAGCGTAAATTCCCACCTAGCCACTCTCGATTTCTGGCCCTGACTGCCAGCATTTCTAAACTACTGGCCTATAAAATGCTGTCATTTAGGCTGGTGGACACCGACAGCTTCAAACAGCTCATGTCGCTTGCTGTCCCACAGTATGTTGTTCCCAGCCGGCACTACTTCTCCAAGAGAGCCGTGCCTTCCCTGCACAACCAAGTATCCGATAAAATCAAGTGTGCACTGCGCAACGCCATCTGTGGCAAGGTCCACCTAACCACAGATACGTGGACCAGTAAGCACGGCCAGGGACGCTATATCTCCCTAACTGCACACTGGGTAAATGTAGTGGCAGCTGGGCCCCAGGCGGAGAGCAGCAGGCTATTCTGAAACTCATATGTTTGGGGGACAGGCCCCACACCGCACAGGAGTTGTGGCGGGGTATAGAACAACAGACCGACGAGTGGTTGCTGCCGGTGAGCCTCAAGCCCAACCTGGTGGTGTGCGATAATGGGCGAAATCTCGTTGCAGCCCTGGGACTAGCCGGTTTGACGCACATCCCTTGCTTGGCGCATGTGCTGAATTTGGTGGTGCAGAAGTTCATTCACAACTACCCCGACATGTCAGAGCTGCTGCATAAAGTGCGGGCCGTCTGTTCGCGCTTCCGGCGTTCACATCTTGCCGCTCACATCCTGCCGCTCCTCGCCTGTCTGCGCTACAGCGTAACTTCGGCCTTCCCGCTCACCGCCTCATATGCGACGTGCCCACCAGGTGGAACTCCACCTTGCACATGCTGGACAGACTGTGCGAGCAGCAGCAGGCCATAGTGGAGTTTCAGCTGCAGCACGCACGGGTCAGTCGCACTGCGGAACAGCACCACTTCACCACCAATGACTGGGCCTCCATGTGAGACCTGTGTGCCCTGTTGCGCTGTTTCGAGTACTCCACCAACATGGCCAGTGGCGATGACGCCGTTATCAGCGTTACAATACCACATCTATGTCTCCTTGAGAAAACACTTAGGGCGATGGTGGAAGAGGAGGTGGCCCAAGAGGAGGAGGAGGAGGAGGAAGAGGGGTCATGTTTAGCACTTTCAGGCCAGTCTCTTCGAAGTGACTCAGAGGGAGGTTTTTTGCAACAGCAGAGGCCAGGTACAAATGTGGCCAGCCAGGGCCCACTACTGGAGGACGAGGAGGACGAGGATGAGGAGGAGGTGGAGGAGGATGAGGATGAAGCATGGTCACAGCGGGGTGGCACGCAACGCAGCTCGGGCCCATCACTGGTGCGTGGCTGGGGGGAAACGCAGGACGATGACGATATGCCTCCCACAGAGGACAGCTTGTCCTTACCCCTGGGCAACCTGGCACACATGAGCGACTACATGCTGCAGTGCCTGCGCAACGACAGCAGAGTTGCCCACATTTTGACGTGTGCGGACTACTGGGTTGCCACCCTGCTGGATCCCCGGTACAAAGACAATGTGCCCACCTTACTTCCTGCACTGGAGCATGATAGGAAGATGCGCGAGTACAAGCGCACGTTGGTAGATGCGCTACTGAGAGCATTCCCAAATGTCACAGGGGAACAAGTGGAAGCCCAAGGCCAAGGCAGAGGAGGAGCAAGAGGTCGCCAAGGCAGCTGTGTCACGGCCAGCTCCTCTGAGGGCAGGGTTAGCATGGCAGAGATGTGGAAAAGTTTTGTCAACACGCCCGAGCTAACTGCCCCACCACCTGATACGCAACGTGTTAGCAGGAGGCAACATTTCACTAACATGGTGGAACAGTACGTGTGCACACCCCTCCACGTACTGAATGATGGTTTGGCCCCATTCAACTTCTGGGTCTCTAAATTGTCCACGTGGCCAGAGCTAGCCTTTTATGCCTTAGAGGTGCTGGCCTGCCCGGCGGCCAGCGTTTTGTCTGAACGTGTATTCAGCACGGCAGGGGGCGTCATTACAGACAAACGCAACCGCCTGTCTACAGCCAATGTGGACAAGCTGACGTTCATAAAAATGAACCAGGCATGGATCCCACAGGACCTGTCCATCCTTTGTGCAGATTAGACATTAATTACCTCCCCTTAACCATATATTATTGTACTCCAGGGCACTTCCTCATTCAATCCTATTTTTATTTTCATTTTACCATTATATTGCAAGGCTACCCAAAGTTGAATGAACCTCTCCTCTGTCTGGGTGCCGGGGCCTAAATATATGCCAATGGACTGTTCCAATGTTGGGTGACGTGAAGCCTGATTCTCTGCTATGACATGCAGACTAATTCTCTGCTGACATGAAGCCAGATTCTCTGTTACGGGACCTCTCTCCTCTGCCTGGGTGCCTGGGCCTAAATATATGCCAATGGACTGTTCCAATGTTGGGTGACGTGAAGCCTGATTCTCTGCTATGACATGCAGACTGATTCTCTGCTGACATGAAGCCAGATTCTCTGTTACGGGACCTCTCTCCTCTGTTTGGGTGCCTGGGCCTAAATATATGCCAATAGACTGTTCCAATGTTGGGTGACGTGAAGCCTGATTCTCTACTATGACATGCAGACTGATTCTCTGCTGACATGAAGCCAGATTCTCTGTTACGGGACCTCTCTCCTCCGCCTGGGTGCCTGGGCCTAAATATATGCCAATGGACTGTTCCAATGTTTGGTGACGTGAAGCCTGATTCTCTGCTATGACATGCAAACTGATTCTCTGCTGACATGAAGCCAGATTCTCTGTTACGGGACCTCTCTCCTCTGCCTGGGTGCCTGGGCCTAAATATATGCCAATGGACTGTTCCAATGTTGGGTGACGTGAAGCCTGATTCTCTGCTATGACATGCAGACTGATTCTCTGCTGACATGAAGTCAGATTCTCTGTTACGGGACCTCTCTCCTCTGCCTGGGTGCCTGGGCCTAAATATATGCCAATGGACTGTTCCAATGTTGGGTGACGTGAAGACTGATTCTTTGCTATGATATGAAGACTGATTCTCTGCTGACATGAAGCCAGATTCTGTGTTATGGGACCTCTCTCCTCTGCCTGGGTGCCTGGGCCTAAATTTATGACAATGGACTGTTACCGTGGTGGGTGACGTGAAGCATGATTCTCTGCTATGATATGAAGACTGATTCTCTGCTGACATGAAACCAGATTCTGTGTTATGGGACCTCTCTCCTCTGCCTGGGTGCCAGGGCCTAAATTTATGACAATGGACTGTTACAGTGGTGGGTGACGTGAAGCCTGATTCTCTGCTATGATATGAAGACTGATTCTCTGCTGACATGAAGCCAGATTCTGTGTTATGGGACCTCTCTCCTCTGCCTGGGTGCCAGGGCCTAAATGTATGACAATGGACTGTTACAGTGGTGGGTGACGTGAAGCCTGATTCTCTGCTATAACATGAAGACTGATTCTCTGTTATGGGACCTCTCTCCTCTGCCTGGGTGCCGGGGCCTAAATATCTGAGAATGGACTGTTCCAGTTGTGGATGACGTGAAGCCAGATTCTCTGCTATGGGACCTCTCTCCAATTGATATTGGTTAATTTTTTTTTATTTTATTTTTTTATTTTTATTCATTTCCCTATCCACATTTGTTTGATGGGGATTTACCTACATGTTGCTGCCTTTTGCAGCCCTCTAGCCCTTTCCTGGGTTGTTTTACAGCCTTTTTAGTGCCGAAAAGTTCGGGTCCCAATTGACTTCAATGGGGTTCGGGACGAAGTTCAGCCGAACTTCTCGAACCCGAACATCCAGGTGTTCGCTCAACTCTAAACATGACCCTCGCTCCCCACTATAAATACAGGCGGCCTGCTGGCTACAGGTTGCCTGTGATTTTCGTCTCTAGGGCTGTGTGTACTATTATTTTTGCTTCCTATTTGACCTCTGGTATTGACCTTCTTTGTTTCCTGACCTCGCTTTGCCCGCTCCCTTGGTACCTACGCTCTCTCTCGGATTTGTCCTCAGCTAGTTGACTCTCCATTGCCTTTCCCTTCACTGGGTACTGTTGTCTTATCTACCTCCCTGTCTACCCATTTGCTTTAGTCTTGTGTACCGCCTTCTGCCTTGGATGTCTGTTCCTCTCTTTCTCTGTTCGCTCTGCTTTGTTCGCCCTCACTTACATAGGTCAGGGACCGTCGCCCAGTTGCGCTCCATCACCTAGGACAGGGTTGAGGGTGGCAGTTTAGGGGGTGCACTTCCTCTCTACCTTCCTTACCCGTGACAGAATCATACGCCTCAAATTAACATGGACCCTCTACAGAGTCTCACCGAGCATGTCCAGGGTCTTGCCCAAATTGTGCAAGAATTAGCGGAGAGGTTACAGGTACAGGAGACCGCCTAGACACCCTCCATTCTCCCTCCTGACGCCATTCAGGTAGAACAGCATATTAAATTACCTGACCGGTTCTCGGGTGACCGCTGGAATTTCTTAGCTTTCAGGGAGATCTGCAGACTTTATTTCCGACTACGACCTCACTCCTCGGGCCTTGACCCACAAAGGGTTGGGATAATCATCTCCTTTTTTCAAGGGGACCCCCAGGAGTGGCCCTTTTCTTTGCCGTCTGGCTCCCCTTGTATCAATTCTGTCGACCTCTTTTTCCAGGCACTAGGGGTCCTTTATGATGAGCCTGACCGCGCATCTGTGGCTGAATCTAATCTAAATGCCCTTACCCAGGGAGAGTGGCCCGTGGAAGATTATTGCACCCAGTTCCGCAAGTGGTGCGTTCCCTCGGGCTGGAACGTACCTGCTCTCAAATACCAATTTAGATCAGGGTTGACAGGGAGGTTGAAGGATATGCTGATCTGCTACCCCAGTCCTGACTTTTTAGAGGAGACCATTACCTTAGCAATCAGATTAGACAGACGGATTAGACAGAGAGAGCGGGACCATTTGTTTTCTCTTCATCCCCTTCTCAAACCTGAGACTTCTCCTACCAAACCCAAGATGGAGGCTCAGTTGGACGAGCCCATGCAGCTCGGGGTGACGCAAAGAGAACTACGCCATCGTCGCGGCTCTTGTTTTTATTGTGGCGATTCCGACCACTGGGTTCGTCAATGTCCCAAAGCGCCTCCTTACGGAAGATCGTCAGAAGTCAGAGGTATCCAAGGACAAGGTATTCCCAGAGGTGGTAAGAAGCAAACTATTACTGCCTGTCTCAATTTCCTTTGGGGTGTTAAAGGAGTCAGGAAGTGTTTTTGTGGATTCTGGGTCAGCATTTAGTTTTGTTGATCTCAAATTTGTTGAACGGGTAGGGATCCCAATACTAAAATTGTCTACCCTGGTCCAGGTGGTTGCAATCGACTCTACTCCCCTCCTGGGGGGCTCGATAAAAGTCCGCACTCCTGAGATTACCCTATCTGTAGGGGTCTGCCAATCTGAGAAATGTTCTTTTTTCATTTTACAGAATCTTCCGGTACAAGTAGTTCTTGACATGACCTAGCTTCAGCAACATACTCCGGTCATAAACTGGAGTTCGGGCGAGTTTGTGAGATGGGGTTCCAACTGTAGTTCTTGCTTAACTGTAGTTCAAGCTGGAGTTTCTTTTGATGCCATTCCTCACTTTATTGCTGATTTTCATGATGTTTTTTCCACTGCTGAGACTGACACTCTCCCTCCCTATAGGCCTTATGACTGTGTTATTGAGTTAGTTCCCGAGTCCAAGTTTCCTAAGGGACGTATTTACAATCTCTCTTGTCCTGAACGCACTGCCATGAGAGACTACATCCAGGAGAGTCTTAAGAAGGGACATATTAGGCCCTCTACCTCGTCCTTGGGAGCTGGGTTCTTTTTTGTTAAGAAGAAGGACGGTGGTCTCAGACCCTGTATTGATAATAGAAAATAGAATAAAATTACTATTAGGAATCAATATTCCATCCCGTTGATTCCGGATTTATTTAACCAGATCTTGGGTGCTTCTTGGTTTTCTAACTCGATTTGAGGGGGGGCTTATAACTTGATTCGTATTAAGGAAGATGATGAATGGAAAACGGCCTTTAATATCCCAGAGGGACACTTTGAGTATCTTGTTATGCCATTCGGTCTATGTAATGCCCAAGCTGTGTTTCAGAACTTTTTTGTTTGTTGTCAAATCTGTTTTTATTGGAGTAAAAATATTCACAAAGCAAGATAATGCAAAATCAGACCTTTACATGGGGTCTGTCAGATTAAGACATGAATCTGATGTTCACATATTGACAATGTTATACATAAATTAGGCTTCCAGGGCACTAGCCTAACATCACAGGTAGGTGAGAGGTTCTCTTAAAAGAAGGTCTGTCTGTCATCTATTAAGTGTGAAAATAAAAAATAAACTAAAAACATAAATGCCATTTGTCTCTCTTTTATATGCCACTTACTCAACTAACATGGGATAAGCTATCGCTGAATAGGTAAATGATCACCCTTGAGGAACAAGCGCAACTGGTCACATGGGCTAGAACCAGACTGTAGAGTCCTCACCCCGGTCTGCAAATTTAACTCCTACTCTCGGGCGGATCTGCATTTTTGACATGCGCTAACCACGGCTCCCACACCTGTAAATACCTTCCCCTAGCATTATATGTCCAACCCACTAACTCTTCCATACGACATACAGTACTGACCAAAAGTTTGGACACACCTTCTCATTCAAAGAGTTTTCTTTATTTTCATGACTATGAAAATTGTAGATTCACACTGAAGGCATCAAAACTATGAATTAACACATGTGGAATTTGTAAGGGGGTTCCGAAGGTGCACTCGGTCTCCCATTAGCCGCAGTCCTGCTGCTTAGCTTTGGGAGTGAGGATCTGTGCTTGACCTCGTTCCCAGGGCGGCTTTGCTAGCTGGGAGGTTCCCTGCTCCTAAGTCTGCCTTGAGCGCCGAGCTGATCACTCGGTGCTCGACTGGTTGGTCTGTCGGTCATGTGACGCTGGCCACGTCACATGACCCTCACTCCCCACTATAAATACAGCAGCCTGCTGGCCACAGGTTGCCTGTTAATTTTAGGTTCCACCTGTGATGTTGTATTTCCTGGCGTACTTACCTCCTGCTGTTTCCTGACGATCCTCTGCCTGCTCCTTGTATACTTTGCTGCTCTCCTGGTATTCTGACCCCGGCCTCCTCCTGACGATCCTCTGCTTACTCCTTTGGTACTTCATTACTCTCCTGGTATTTATGACCCCGGCTTCTCCTGACTATTCTCTGCTTGCTCCATTTGTACTTTGTAGCTTTCCTGGTATTGACTCGGTCCGTTCACATTCTGTTGTTTGTCTGTCTGTCATCCCTGCACTTAGTTCAAGCTAGGGATTGCCGTCCAGTTGTCCCCTTTCATTAGGACTCGCGAGGCAAGTAGGCAGGGCCAGGGGTAAGGGTGAAGCGCAGCGGTCACTTCCCTCCCCCCTGTGTGTGTGTGTGTGTGTGTGTGTACGCGACTGTTACAGATTAACAGGCCCAATAACCACTGTATTATGAATCCTCTGGTGACCCTGACTGACCATGTCTCTAATCTGACACAGATGGTGCAGGAAAAACTCTTTTGAGTTAGGGCAAGGTTCTTCCACTCCTCAGGCCTCCACTCCGCATTTGAGCCCCAGATTAAGCTCCCAGAACCCTTTTCTGGAGACCGGAGGAAGTTTTTCTCTTTTAAGGAGAGTTGCAAACTTTACTTCCGTTTGCGCCCCGTGTCTTCTGGCCCCGAGAGTCAACGCGTGGGCATTATCATTTCCCGACTACAGAGTGATCCCCAGGACTGGGTGTTCTCTTTACCTGCTGGCACCAGTTGTTTATCTTCTGTGGAGGGGTTCTTTCAGGCCCTGGGTACCCTCTATGATGAACCAGACAGGGCTCTAGTAGCCGAGACGGCTCTAAAGGCACTGGTTCAGGGCAATCTACCTGCGGATGATTATTGCACCCAATTCAAAAGGTGGTGTGTCCCCTCAGGGTGGAACGAACCAGCCCTTAAGAGTCAGTTCAGGTCAGGTCTGTCTGAAAATTTAAAGGATCTGCTGATCAGTTATCAACCTCCAGAGACCTTAGAGGAGATGATGACCCTTGCTGTCCGACTTGACCGACGGGTTAGAGAGAGACGACAGGAACAACAGTTTTCTTCCCAGATGGTGGTCCAGCCAGAGGCCTATCCCAGAGACAATGCTGAGGTCTCCACCATGCAACCCATGCAGGTTGGCATGACCCGAGGGAATCTTCGCCGCAGACGTGGAGAATGCTTTTACTGTGGAGATCCTGACCATTGGATCAACCAGTGTCCTAAGAAGGTCCTCTCTGTCAGTCTCCTAAGGCAAGGCAACCTAAAGACCAGGTACACCCTGATTTTTCTAAATATATATTACGATTTCTCTGGGAGTAGATAAATGGCCGGGTAAGGCCTTTATCGATTCTGGCTCAGCGGCCAGCTTTACTGACTCTGAGTATGCTGTAAGATTGGGTATTCCAATGTTTGCTTTACCAACTCCTATCCATGTCATGGCTATTGATGCTACTCCTCTTATTGGTGGTAAGGTGAGCTCATGTACCTCAGAGATTTCTCTAACCGTGGGTGTGTGTCACTCAGAGAGATGTTCCCTTTTTGTCCTGGAGAACCTACCGGCTGAGGTGGTATTAGGTTTGCCTTGGCTCAGACTACATAACCCCACTATAGATTGGTCCAATGGGGAGTTGGTGAGATGGGGGCCTAAGTGTGACTCATGCTTGTCCGTGGTACAGGCTGGGGTCTCAGTAAAGTCAGATACTTTACCCACTGTTGTTAGAGAGTATTATGATGTATTCTCATCACCAACCCCGGAGGTTCTACCCCCCCATAGACCTTATGATTGTATCTTTCTAAGCCCGAACGCAAGGCCATGGAAGATTATATTAAGGAGAGCCTTAGTAAAGGGCATATTAGACCTTCTGTCTCTTCTATGGGGGCGTGGGTTTTCTTTGTTAAGAAAAAAGATGGTGGTCTTAGGCCATGTATCGATTACCGGAGATTAAATAAAATCACTGTCCAGAATTGATACTCCCTCCCATCGATTCCGGATTTATTTAACCAGGTTCTGGGGGCAACCTGGTTTTCCAAGATTGACCTGAAAGGGGCATACAATCTAATCCAAATCAAGGAGGGAGACGAATGGAAGACAGCGTTCAATACTCCGTAGGACACTTTGAATATCAGATGATGCCTTTTGGACTCAGCAATGCCCCAGCTGTGTTCCAAAACTTCATGAACGACATTCTTAGGGAGTTCTTAGGTAAATTTGTTATTGTCTATCTTGACGACATTTTGATATTCTCTCCTGACTTCGAATCCCATGTGTCTCATGTTAACCACTTAAGGACCACAGGTTTATACCCCCCTAGTGACCAGGCCCTTTTTTACAAATCGGCACTCCACAACTTTAGCGGTTTATTGCTCGGTCATGCAACTTACCACCCAAATGAATTTTACCTCCTTTTCTTCTCCCTAATAGAGCTTTCATTTGGTGGTATTTCATTGCTGCTAACATTTTTACTTTTTTTGTTATTAATCGAAATTTAACGATTTTTTTGCAAAAAAATGACATTTTTCACTTTCAGTTGTAAAATTTTGCAAAAAAAAACAACATCCATATATACATTTTTCACTAAATTTTTTGTTCTACATGTCTTTGATAAAAAAAAATGTTTGGGTAAAAAAAAAATGGTTTGGGTCAAAGTTATAGCGTTTACAAACTATGGTACAAAAATGTGAATTTCCGCTTTTTGAAGCAGCTCTGACTTTCTGAGCACCTGTCATGATTCCTGAGGTTCTACAATGGCCAGACAGTAGAAAAACCCCACAAATGACCCCATTTCGGAAAGTAGACACCGTAAGGTATTCGCTGATGGGCATAGTGAGTTCATAGAACTTTTTATTTTTTGTCACAAGTTAGCAGAAAATGATGAATTTATTTTTTTTTTTCTTACTATGTCTCATATTCCACTAACTTGCGACAAAAAATAAAAAATTCTAGGAACTCGCCATGCCCCTCACAGAATACCTTGGGGTGTCTTATTTCCAAAATGGGGTCACTTGTGGCATAGTTATACTGCCCTGGCAATTTAGGGGCCCAAATGTGTGAGAAGTACTTTGCAATCAAAATGTGTAAAAAATGGCCTGCGAAATCCGAAAGGTGCACTTTGGAATATGTGCCCCTTTGGCCACCTTGGCTGCAAAAAAGTGTCACACCTGGTATCGCCGTACTCAGGAGAAGTTGGGGAATGTGTTTTGGGGTGTCATTTTACATATACCCATGCTGGGTGAGAAAAATATCTTGGCAAAAGACAACTTTTCAAATTTTTTTTATACAAAGTTGGCATTTGACCAAGATATTTCTCACCCAGCATGGGTATATGTAAAATGACACCCCAAAACACATTCCCCAACTTCTCCTGAGTACGGCAATACCAGATGTGTGACACTTTTTTGCAGCCAAGGTGGCCAAAGGGGCACATATTCCAAAGTGCACCTTTCGGATTTCGCAGGCCATTTTTTACACATTTTGATTGCAAAGTACTTCTCACACTTGGGCCCCTAAATTGCCAGGGCAGCATAACTACGCCACAAGTGACCCCATTTTGGAAAGAAGACACCCCAAGGTATTCCGTGAGGGGCACGGTGAGTTCCTAGAATGTTTTATTTTTTGTCACAAGTTAGCGGAAAATGATGATTTTTTTCTTTTTTTCTTTTTTTTCTTTCAAAGTCTCATAGTCCACTAACTTGCGATAAAAAATTCTAGGAACTCGCCATGCCCCTCACAGAATACCTTGGGGTGTCTTCTTTCCAAAATGGGGTCACTTGTGGCGTAGTTATACTGCCCTGGCAATTTAGGGGCCCATATGTGTGAGAAGTAGTTTGCAATCAAAATCTGTAAAAAATGACCTGTGAAATCTGAAAGGTGCACTTTGGAATGTGGGTCCCTTTGCCCACCTAGGCTGCAAAAAAGTGTCACACATCTGGTATCAACGTACTCAGGAGAAGTTGGGGAATGTGTTTTGGGGTGTCATTTTACATATACCCATGCTGGGTGAGAGAAATATCTTGGCAAAAGACAACTTTTCCCTTTTTTTTTTTTTTTTTTTTTTTTTTTTTTTATACAAAGTTGGCATTTGACCAAGATATTTCTCTCACCCAGCATGGGTATATGTAAAATGACACCCCAAAACACATTCCCCAGCTTCTCCTGAGTACGGCGATACCAGATGTGTGACACTTTTTTGAAGCCTAGATGCGCAAAGCGGCCCAAATTCCTTTTAGGAGGGCATTTTTAGACATTTGGATCCCAGACTTCTTCTGGCTCTTTAGGGCCCCTAAAAAGCCAGGGCAGTATAAATACCCCACATGTGACCCCACTTTGGAAAGAAGACACCCCAAGGTATTCAATGAGGGGCCTGGCGAGTTCATAGAATTTTTTTTTTTGGCATAATTTAGCAAAAATTGATTTTTTTTTTTTAGTTTTTTTCTCACAAAGTCTCACTTTCCGCTAACTTGGGACAAAAATTTAAATCTTTCATGGACTCAATATGCCCCTCAGCAAATACCTTGGGGTTTCTTCTTTCCAAAATGGGGTCAGTTGTGGGGTGTTTGTACTGCCCTGGCATTTGAGGGTCTCCGCAATCATTACATGTATGGCCAGCATTAGGAGTTTCTGCTATTCTCCTTATATTGAGCATACAGGTAATGAGATTTTTTTTTTCCGTTCAGCCTCTGGGCTGAAAGAAATAAATGAACGGCACAGATTTCTTCATTCGCATCGATCAATGTGGATGAAAAAATCTCTGCCCAAAAAACAAAAAGGAGGGGAAAGGCGTCTGCCAGGACATAGGAGCTCCGCCCTACATCCATACCCACTTAGCTCGTATGCCCTGGCAAACCAGATTTCTCCATTCACATCAATCGATGTGGATGAATAAATCATTGCCGGGATTTTTTTTTTATTTTATATATACAAAGTGCTTGCCAAAGCATAGGAACGCCGCCTCCTCCTCAGCTCGTATGCTTCGGCAAACGTATCTGTTACTGCAGAGTAGAAATCTCGTCTTGCAGCGCCGCATACACCGACTTGCGTGTAATCTGACAGCAGCGCAATGCTTCTGTCAGAATGCACATCAGTGCTGCAGCTGCTTGATCGCTTGGTCCACCTGGAAGGTAAAAAAACAAGAAAACAAAAAAGAAAAAACCAGGCCGCAACGCAATAATTTTATTAACATTAACTTTAGAGAACATTAACTTTTCTAAACTTTTGAAACAGAACAATAACTTTTTTGCTTAACGGTGATTTTTTTTTTTTTTTTTTTTTTTTTTACCTTTATTGGACAAACCTCTCCTTCCCCATGGGACAATGTGCAAAGCGCAAATCGCCCAAACATGTGGCGAAGTGCATTATGCACTTTGTCCCAGGTGAAAGGAGAGGTTTGTGGCAGCTCTGTGTGAAAGGGCCCTAAGACCCCTGTGTGCCTGTCCTGTGTAAGCAATCCCTATGCTAATAGTGTACCTGAGTGTGGAACTTGCGGAAACACTCCCCTATGCATAGGGCAGGCTGGTCAGGACAGTCAGGACAAAAAAAGGTGGTGTCACGCCTTATTCCACCCCTGCTACAGACACGACATCTTTTTCTTGTGGAACGTTGAGTTGGGGTACCAGGATAGACAGACGGGAAGTGTCTGCCATGTAGCCGGCTCACTACATCAGGGCCTTGGGGCACGGACCCTCCTGGATACAGGATTTCCGAAATGATCTCTTCCTGGAATTTTAGGAAGGATCCTGTTCTCCCAGCCTTACTGTAGAGAACAAAACTATTGTACATCGCCAATTGGATCAAATAAACAGACACCTTCTTATACCAGCGTCTGGTTCTGCGGGAAACTAAATAGGGAGCCAACATCTGGTCATTGAAGTCCACCCCTCCCATGTGAAGGTTATAGTCATGGACAGAGAGGGGTTTCACAATGACACCAGTTGCCCTTTCAATTTGTACAGTCGTGTCTGCATGAATGGTGGACAGAAGGTAAACGTCCCTCTTGTCCCTCCACTTCACCGCGAGCAGTTCTTGGTCACACAAGGCAGCCCTCTCCCCCCGCGCAAGTCGGGTACTAATGAGCCGTTGGGGGAAGCCCCGGCGACTAGGTCGCGCGGTACCACAGCATTGAATTCCGACTATATGTAAGTGCCGAAAGAGGGCCACGCTTGAGTAAAAATTGTCCACGTATAAGTGGTACCCCTTGTGGAATAAGGGTGACACCAAGTCCCAGACAATCTTGCCACTGCTCCCCAGGTAGTCAGGGCATCCGACCGGCTCCAGTTTTGAGTCTTTTCCCTCATAGACCCTAAAACGATATGTATAGCCTGTGGCCCTTTCACAGAGCTTATACAGTTTGACCCCATACCGGGCGCACTTGCTGGGGATGTACTGTTTTATGCCAAGGCGCCCGGTAAAATGTACTAGGGACTCGTCTATGCAGATGTTTTGATTAGGGGTATACGCATCTGCAAATCTGGATGACAAATGGTCTATGAGGGGCCGAATTTTGTGGAGCCGGTCATAAGCAGGGTGGCCTCTTGGATGACAGGTGCTATTGTCCGCAAAATGCATAAAGCACATGATGACCTCAAAACGTGCCCTGGACATTGCAGCAGAGAACATGGGCATGAAATGTATTGGGTCTTTAGACCAATATGACCGCAATACATATTTTTTTTTGTTAGACCCATGCTGAGGATAAGGCCCAAAAAAATTTTAAACTCGGAAACAGTGACTGGTTTCCACCGGAAAGGCTGGGCATAGTAGCTTTCCGGATTGGCGGTAATAAACTGTGTGGCGTAGCGGTTGGTTTCAGCCACAACTAGGTCATAGAGATCCGTGGTGAAGAACAGCTCAAAAAACTGAAGGGCCGATCCTAAATGAGCCGTCTCCACGCGAACTCCAGACTGGGCGGTGAAAGGGGGCAATACGGGTGCGGCGGAATCAGGGGATTGCCAATTAGGATTTGCCAGCACCTCTGGGAGACTAAGGGTTCTACGGGCCTTTGAACGCGGTGGCTGCGACGGGGGAGTTATTGCACGTGCCACCGTACCAGCTGGAACTGCCCTTCTGGTGCTCGCCACTTCACCAGGGAATACGGCAGTGCTGGTAGAAGGTCCAGGCTGTGCTGCGCTGCTGGTGTATGCCGCACCATAAACAAGATCAGCGCTAGCACCACTCTGCTGCAAATGAGGATCATCATGCAGGGTAGGCAGAACTCTTACATGGGATCGGGTACGTCTGGCCGTAGCAGGGACCTCTACCTCGTCATCCTCACTAGCCGTTAGAGTGCCACTGCTGTCTACAGGTTCATATTCTGAACCACTGGATTCAGCGGATAAGGCGTCCCCATCGCTTTCATCCATCACGGTCAGAATCCTGTAGGCCTCTTCAGCGGAATACCCCTTGTTTGACATTTTGGGTTCACTAAATTTAGGGGGTATTCCTCTGAGACTACCCAGGAAAAAGAGCAAACCTACCTAGTAAAAAGGAGTGCTTGCGAAGTAAAGCTGCGATCGCTAATAAAGATCCAAAAAGCTCAAAAGTGATCTTTATAGCGCCGCAGCGATTTTACGGTTTTTGCAGTGATCAGAAAAAAAAAATTTCTGTCACTGCGGTGGGGCGGACTGAACGCAAGTGTGCGCACAAGATCAGGCCTGATCGGGCGAACACTTCGTTTTTTGTAGAACCTAAGGTGACCCTAATGTACTTATATAGATATGATTGCGATCAGTATTGATCACTTACAGATACTATATAGTACTAGTGCTGATTAGCGACAGCGATGACGCTGATCAGCGACAAATTAGTGACTGCGGTGCGGTGGGCTGGGCGCTAAACTACCTAGCAAGTAGCTAACTACCTGGCAGGGATGAGGGACCCTAACAGGGGGGGGGGGGTGATCAATGACAGGGGGGTGGATAAGAGGGTGATCAGGGAGTCTAATATGGGTGATCAGGTGCTAAATAAGGGGTTAAATAAATGACAGGGTAATATCTAATGTGTAGTGTGGTGATTTGATGCTACTTACAGAGCTGCCTGTGTCCTCTGGTGGTCGATCCAAGCAAAAGGGACCACCAGAGGACCAGGCAGGAGTTATATCAGACGCTATTTTCAAAATAGCGTCTGACATAACCATTTCATTGGACGATTCAAAAATCCACAGCCTGCCAGCCAATGATCGCGGCCGGCAGGCTGCAGATGAACTTGTGAACTGCGCAATCCTGTGAACGCGCGCTCCTGTGAGCGCGCGTTCACAGGAAATCTCGGCTCACGCGAGATGACGCCAATCGGCGTTAGTGTGACCTGGGAGCGCCGCAGCATTGACTCCTTTCGGCGTTAGTGTGACGGGAGGAGGTTAAACAAGTATTAGAGGTGTTGAGGGAGAAATGTGTCTTTGGTGTACAGAAGATTCTGTTTCTAGGGCATGTTCTGACTCCTCACGCCTTCAAGATGGATCCTGGTAAGGTGCTAGCAATTAAGGAATGGGCAAGACCTTCATCCTTAAAGGCGTTACAACGATTCTTAGGTTTCGCCAATTATTATCGTAAATTTTTCCGTAATTGCTAAACCGTTGACCAACCTTACTAAGAAAGGGGCATATTTGGAGAATTGGTCTATTGAGGCCATTTCTTCATTTGAAAAATAAAAAAAGGCATTCAGTAGAGCTCCCATTCTTTCCAGCCTGATCAGGAGAGACCTTTTTTTGTGGAGGTGGATGTGTCTGAGGACGGCGCAGGAGAAAGTCCTTTCACAAGGTCCTGCTAGCCTCGCTAACCTGAGACCATGTGCTTTCTTCTCCAGGAAATTCTCTCCCACGGAGAGAAACTATGACATAGGGAGCTGCTGGCCATTAAATGGGCATTTGAGGAGTGGAGGCATTTTCTGGAGGGGGCAAGGCATTGTGTAACTGTAGTCACTGACCATAAAAACCTTATGTTTCTCGAGTCTGCTAAGAGGTTGAATCCCCGTCAAGCCAGATGGGCTCTGTTTTTTACTCGTTTTGATTTTTCCATTACGTTCAGGCCGGGAAGTAAAAATGTGAAGGCGGATGCATTATCTCGGAGCTTCCATGCTTTTTAACCTACTGAGGTACCACCTGAATCCATCCTACCAGCCAAAATCTTCATAGCAGCTCTAACCCAGGATATCTCGGCTCGCATTAGGTCTGAACAACATCTGGCACCGGTATCCACCTCAACAGATAAGTTGTTTGTTCCCGTACAATTTCGTCTCCAGCTGTTGAGTGAGTGTCACGATTCTGCCTTTTGTGGACATCCGGGTGTTGAGGGCACTAAGGATCTGGTTTCTAGATCTTATTGGTGGCCCACTCTAACTAGGGATGTCAAGTCCTACGTGTCAGACACCTAGGACTTGCCCTGCTGGTAACCTACGACCCCTACCCATTCCCAGTAGACCCTGGTCCCATATCTCGATGGACTTTATAACTGACCTACCGCCGGCGGAGGGTAAGACTGTAGTTTGGGTAGTGGTCGATAGGTTTAGCAAGATGGTCCATTTCATTCCCCTGGCTAAACTTCCGAATGCCCTATTCTGGAGGGCCTTCTGTAAATGTCAAATTTCATTGTCTTTTTCTTCTGCCTACCACCCTGAGTAATGGGCAGACTGAACGCCTTAATCAGTCTGTGGAACAATTCTTGAGGTTGTATGTGGCTGATGACCAGCAATTATGGGTGAAATTTCTTCCATTGGCTGAATTTGCTTTGAATAACCGGGTCAATTCTTCTGCTGGGGTTTCACCTTTCTTTTGTAACCATGGTTTACATCCCCGTTTTCATTCTGGGTCATCAGCCTCCTCCTCTAACCCTGAGGCGGATAGGCTCTCTCTTGAACTGTGCACAGTTTGGGCCCAGGTTCAATCGAACTTAGAAAAGGCTCAAAGTTCTCAGAAACTCAAGGCCGATAGGAGACGTTCAAGGGGGGTGAATTTTCAGATTGGGGATAAGGTATGGTTGTCCTCCAAGAATCTCTCTTAAGGTAGATTCTAAAAAGTTTGCTCCTCGTTTTATTGGACCATATAAGATCATGGAGTTGATTAACCCGGTATCATTTAGGTTGGAGCTGCCCGAGTCATTCCACATTCATAATGTGTTCCATAAATCTCTATTTAAAAAATATGTTGAACCGGTAGTACCATCGAAAGCCTCTCCTCCACCAGTTCTTGTTAATGATGCTGTCGAGTATGTGGTGTCTAAAATAGTGGATGTCAGGAAGGTGCGTAATTCCTTGCAGTACCTGATTCACTGGAACGGGTATGGACTTGAAGAGAGATCTTGGGTACCTGCCAGGGAGGTTCATGCTCCTAGACTTGTTAGAAAATTTAATTTAGAACACCCTGAAAGGCCATCGCCTGAAGTCTTGGGTCCGATGGCTTCTAGTAAAAGGGGCAGTGGCGTACCGCCAATAGAGGCAGGGTACGCCACTGCTATGGGGCCCGCGGCATCGGGGGGCCCGGAGCGCCCGGAAGGCCCCGCCCCCTTCTTTTATTTTAGCTAAGTAGTAAGCACCAAGTAGTACTAGTACAATTATCAAACACACACTGTGGGCGGCGCCGGGCCCGCGGCACTTGCCTTTGATCGGCGGGCCCCCTCCTCCCCCCTCCTCCTCCCCTATTAACCTGCTCATCATGCTGCCTCACTTGATTCTCCCGCCCGGCCAGCCTGCAGGTGTGTTCTAATTTTCACACTGGCCAATCAGCGCAAGTCAGCAGCACAAAGAGGCAGCTGCTGATTGGCCAGTGTTTGCGGGCAGCAGGGACAGGCACCAGACAAACACTGTCTGTACACATTCATTCTCTGACCTGACCTGAGCGACGAGTGAAGTAAGCAGCTGCCTGGCTGCACCCTGCATCGATCCCAGCCCCAGACTGAAGGACTGCCTGCCCGCTCCTGACCGGACACGGTTGGTGCCGGACTGCCAGCGGTTTGTTATATTGAGAAGGGTCCCCAGCCAGGAATGGGATGGATAGATAGGTTAATGCAGGCTGCAGCATTGCCAGGCAGCAGCAAGATAACTCATAGGGAGGGGGGCCATAGAGGACAGTCTGCTTTCCTCCTACTCTGTCCTGTATGAACCTCCCCCCCCCCCCCCTGAATCCTATATGAGCCCCCCTAATGCCCCCATTACCCCAAAATGTCCAGAGGGGGAGGAGTAGGAGGAAAGCACATTGTCCTCTATGAGCCCCCCCCCCCCCCCCGAGTCCTCTATGAGCCCCCAACCCCTAATGCCCCCCAAAATGCCAGGAGGAGAAGGAAAGCACACTGTCCTGAGCATTTTGGGGGGCATTAAGGGTTTGGGGGGCTCATAGAGGACAGTCTGCTTTCCTCCAACTCTGTCCTGTATGAGCACCCCCCCCCCCCCGAATCCTCTGAGCCCCCCTTACCTCAAAATGTCCAGGGGGAAGGAAGAGTAAGAGACACGCACACTGTTCTGAGTCTCTCCGCCCCCCCCCCCCCCCCGAGTCCTCTATGAGCCTCCTGCCTCCCAACCCCTAATGCCCCCATTACTCCAAAATGCCCAGGGGGGAGAGGAGTAGAAGGAAATCACACTGTCCTGAGCATTTTGGGGGGCATTAAGGGTTTGGGGGGCTCATAGTGGACAGTGTGCTCTCCTAATCCTCCCCCCAGGCATTTTGGGGGGCATTAGGGATTCTTTAATGGGGGTATGGCATGGGAGGAGCCAGAACAGGAGGTGGGACGGGCCAGGGGTGGGTAGTGGGCAGGGTTAGGGGGCCCAATTCAGATGCTTGCTATGGGGCCCAGCGATTTATATGTACGCCCCTGAAAAGGGGGGGTACTGTAACGGGGTTCCGAAGGTGCACTCTGTCTCCCATTAGCCGCAGACCTGCTGCTTAGCTTCAGGAGCTGAGGATCTGTGCTTGACCTCGTTCCCAGGGCGGCTTTGCTAGCTGGGAGGTTCCCTGCTCCTAAGTCTGCCTTGAGCGCCGAGCTGATCCTCGGTGCTCGACTGGTTGGTCTGTCGGTCATGTGACACTGGCCACGTCACATGACCCTCACTCCCCACTATAAATACAGGTTGCCTGTTAATTTTAGGTTCCACCTATGATGTTGTATTTCCTGGCGTACTTACCTCCTGCTGTTTCCTGACGATCCTCTGCCTGCTCCTTGTATACTTTGATGCTCTCCTGGTATTCTGACCCCGGCCTCCTCCTGACGATCCTCTGCTTACTCCTTTGGTACTTCACGACTCGATTTGTACTTTGTAGCTTTCCTGGTATTGACTCGGTCCGTTCACGTTCTGTTGTTTGTCTGTCTGTCATCCCTGCACTTAGTTCAAGCTAGGGATTGCCGTCCAGTTGTCCCCTGTCATTAGGACTCGCGAGGCAAGTAGGCAGGGCCAGGGGTAAGGGTGGAGCGCAGTGGTCGCGTCCCTCCCCCCTGTGTGTGTGTGTGTGTACGCGGCCGTTACAGAATTATATACATAACAAAAAAGTGTGAAAATATGTCATATTATAGGTTCTTCAAAGTAGCCACCTTTTGCTTTGATTACTGCTTTGCACACTCTTGGCATTCTCTTGATGAGCTTCAAGAGGTAGTCATCTGAAATGGTTTTCACTTCACAGGTGTGCCCTGTCAGGTTTAATAAGTGGCATTTCTTGCCTTATAAATGGGGTTGGGACCATCAGTTGCATTGTGGAGAAGTCAGGTGGATACACAGCTGATAGTCCTACTGAATAGACTGTCAGAATTTGTATTATGGCAAGAAAAAAAGCAGCTAAGTAAAGAAAAGCGAGTGGCCATCATTACTTTTAGAAATGAAGATCAGTCAGTCCAAAAAATTGGAAAAACTTTAAGTGTCCCAAAGTGCAGTCACAAAAACCATCAAGTGCTACAAAGAAACTGGCTCACATGTGGACCGCCCCAGGAAAGGAAGACCAAGAGTCACCTCTGCTGCGGAGGATAAGTTCATCCGAGTCACCAGCCTCAGAAATCGCAGGTTAACAGCAGCTCAGATTAGAGACCAGGTCAATGCCACACAGAGTTTTAGCAGCAGACACATCTCTAGAACAACTGTTAAGAGGAGACTGTGTGAATCAGGTCTTCATGGTAGAATATCTGCTAGATGGACTCTACATGCCTGGTTCCCACCGTAAAGCATGGAAGAGGAGGTGTCATGGTGTGGGGGTGCCTTGCTGGTGACACTGTTGGGAATTTATTCAAAATTGAAGGCATACTGAACCAGCATGGCTACCACAGCATCTTGCAGCGGCATGCTATTCCATCCGGTTTGCATTTAGTTGGACCATCATTTATTTTTCAACAGGACAATGACTCCAAACACCTCCAGGCTGGATAAGGGCTATTTGACCATGAAGGAGAGTGATGGGGTGCTGCGCCAGATGACCTGGCCTCCACAGTCACCGGACCTGAATCCAATCAAGATGGTTTGGGGTGAGCTGGACCGCAGAGTGAAGGCAAAAGGGCCAACAAGTGCTAAGCATCTCTGGGAACTCCTTCAAGACTGTTGGAAGACCATTTCAGGTGACTACCTCTTGAAGCTCATAAAGAGAATGCCAAGAGTGTGCAAAGCAGTAACCAAAGCAAAAGGTGGCTACTTTGAAGAACCTAGAATATTACATATTTTCAGTTGTTTCACACTTTTTTGTTATGTATATAATTCCACATGTGTTAATTCATAGTTTTGATGCCTTTAGTGTGAATCTACAATTTTCATAGTCATGAAAATAAAGAAAACTCTTTGAATGAGAAGGTGTGTCCAAACTTTTGGTCTGTACTGTATATCATCCATTTTCTCATACCACATTTTCACGGATGGTGGTTCCTTGTCCCTCCATTTTATAGATATTAACCACCTGCCGCCACGCTAACGCCGAAAGGCGTCATTGCGGCGGCTCTCCCAGGTCACACTAACGCCGATTAGCGTCATCTCGCGTGAGCCGAGACTTCCTGTGAACAGGATCGGAAGGTAAGCGAGTGGATCTCCAGCCTGCCAGCGGCGATCGTTCGCTGGCAGGCTGGAGATGCTTTTTTTTTTTTTTTTTTTTTTTAACCCCTAACAGGTATATTAGACGCTGTTTTGATAACAGCGTCTAATATACCTGCTACCTGGTCCTCTGGTGGTCCCTTTTGTTTGGATCGACCACCAGAGGACACAGGTAGCTGTGCAAAGTAGCACCAAACACCACTACACTACACCCCCCCCTGTCACTTATTAACCCCTTATGAACCCCTGATAGACTCCCTGATCACCCCCCTGTCATTGATCACCCCCTTGTAAGGCTCCATTCAGATGTCTGTATGTGTTTTACGGATCCACACATCCATGGATCGGATCCGCAAAACACATACGGACATCTGACTGGAGCCTTACAGGGGGGTGATCAATGACAGGGGGGTGATCACCCCATATACACTCCCTGATCACCCCCCCTGTCATTGATCACCCCCCCTGTCATTGATCACCCCCCTGTAAGGCTCCATTCAGACGCCCGTATGTGTTTTACGGATCCACGCATCCATGGATCGGATCCGCAAAACACATACGGACGTCTGAATGGAGCCTTACAGGGGGGTGATCAGAGAGTCTATATGGGATGATCACCCCCCCCTGTAAGGCTCCATTCAGACGTCCGTATGTGTTTTGCGGATCCGATCCATGTATCCGTGGATCCGTAAAAAACATATGGAAAACTGAATGGAGCCTTTCAGGGGGGTGATCAATGACAGAGAGGTGATCAGTGACAGGGGGGTGATCACCCCATATACACTCCCTGATCACCCCCCTGTCATTGATCACCCCCCTGTAAAGCTCCATTCAGACATTTTTTTTGGCCCAAGTTAGCGGAAATAGTTTACTTTTTTTTTTTTCTTACAAAGTCTCATATTCCACTAACTTGTGTTAAAAAATAAAATCTCACATGAGCTCACCATACCCCTCACGGAATCCAAATGTGTAACATTTTTTATGGCCCTTTCACACTTGCGTTGTCCGGAACTGGCGTGTACTTCACTTGCCGGAATTACAAGTGAAAAAAAATAAAAAGCTAAACGTCGGATCCGGCAATGCGCCGAAACGACGTTTAGCTTAAGGCCGGATCCGGATCAATGCCTTTCAATGGGCATTAATTCCGGATCCGGCCTTGCGGCAAGTGTTCAGGATTTTTGGCCGGAGCAAAAAGCGCAGCATGCTGCGGTATTTTCTCCGGCCAAAAAACGTTCCGTTCCGGAACTGAAGACATCCTGATGCATCCTGAACGGATTTCTCTCCATTCAGAATGCATTAGGATAATACTGATCAGGATTCTTCCGGCATAGAGCCCCGATGACGGAACTCTATGCCGGATCCGCACAACGCAAGTGTGAAAGGGCCCTTAGACATTTATATTCCAGACTTCCTCTCACGCTTTAGGGCCCCTAAAATGCCAGGGCAGTATAAATACCCCACATGTGACCCCATTTCGGAAAGAAGACACCCCAAGGTATTCCGTGAGGGGCATATTGAGTCCATGAAAGATTGACATTTTTGTCCCAAGTTAGCGGAAAGGGAGACTTTGTGAGAAAAAAAAATAAAAAATCAATTTCCGCTAACTTGTAGCAAAAAAAAAAAAATTCTATGAACTCACCATGCCCCTCATTGAATACCTTTGGGTGTCTTCTTTCCAAAATGGGGTCACATGTGGGGTATTTATACTGCCCTGGCATTTTAGGGGCCCTAAAGCGTGAGAAGAAGTCTGGGATCCAAATGTCAAAAAATGCCCTTCTAAAAGGAATTTGGGCCCCTTTGCGCATCTAGGCTGCAAAAAAGTGTCACACAACTGGTATCGCCGTACTCAGGAGATGTTGGGGGAATGTGTTTTGGGGTGTCATTTTACATATACCCATGCTGGGTGAGATAAATATTTTGGTCAAATGCCAACTTTGTATAAAAAAATGGATAAAGTTGTCTTTTGCAGAGATATTTCTCTCACCCAGCATGGAAATATGTAAAATGACACCCCAAAACACATTGCCCTACTTCTCCTGAGTACGGTGATACCAGATGTATGACACTTTTTTGCAGCCCAGGTGGGCAAATGGGCCCACATTCCAAAGAGCACCTTTAGGATTTCACAGGTCATTTTTTACAGATTTTGATTGCAAACTACTTCTCACGCATCTGGGCCCCTAAAATGCCAGGGCAGTATAACTACCCCACAAGTGACCCCATTTTGGAAAGAAGACACCCCAAGGTATTTTGTGATGGGCATAGTGAGTTCATGGAAGTTTTTATTTTTTGTCACAAGTTAGTGGAATATGAGACTTTGTAAGGAAAAATAAATAAAAAAAATCATCATTTTCCGCTAACTTGTGACAAAAATAAAAAGTTCTATGAACTCACTTTGCCCATCAGCGAATACCTTAGGGTGTCTACTTTCCGAAATGGGGTCATTTGTGGGGTGTTTGTCCTGTCTGGGCATTGTAGAACCTCAGGAAACATGACAGGTGCTCAGAAAGTCGGAGCTGCTTCAAAAAGCGGAAATTCACATTTTTGTACCATAGTTTGTAAACGCTATAGCTTTTACCCAAACCATTTTTTTTTTACCCAAACATTTCTTTTTTTATCAAAGACATGTAGAACAATAAATTTAGAGAAAAATTTATATATGAATGTCGTTTTTAAAAAAAAATTACAACTGAAAGTGAAAAATTTAATTTTTTGCAAAAAAAATCTGTAAATTTCGATTAAGTGAGAAGAAAAGGAGGTAAAATTCATTTGGGTGGTAAGTTGCATGACCGAGCAATAAACCACTAAAGTTGTAGAGTGACGATTTGTAAAAAAGGGCCTGGTCACTAGGGGGGTATAAACCTGTGGTCCTTAAGTGGTTAAAAGTTTAGCTGCTGTGATCATATGCATGGGTAGGTTCATTCTGCCCAGCCTAAAGTCAGCTGAGGGTAACCACAGTAGTACAGCTCTGGTGAGAGCTTCAGATTTGTATAGAAAATCCTGTTAATTATCCTCTCAACATCTTCCCAGAATTTCTTCAGCCACGTCAGAACCACCAGATATGTGATAAATACCTTTTATCCCTGCCACATCTCCAACAAAGATCATCGGATGTCAGGCCTATTTTATGCAGTAGTCCAGGAGTTCTATACCACCTGGTTAGGATTTTCAGGGAATTTTCCTGAATCCTAATGCATTTGGAGAATCCATGGGTGTGGGTCAATATGTAATTTCTAGCTCTGTCATCTAGGGAGCAGTTCAGCTCTCTCTCCCAGGCTCCTATATATAAGGGAATGTTGTTGTATCTAGCTTTCAGCAGTGTAGATACACTTCGGGGGGATGTTTGTAAGCAAAGTGTATGTTTCCAACCAAGTGTGTTCCAGAAGGGGAATAAACTTAGATTTTTTTTTAACTTACTACATGTGGCCTCAAAATCCTTTTCTTGCAAGAAATCCAATTTTTTAACGTGCTCTCCAGTAAAAGTAGCAAAATATTCATCTCGGATAGGTGTTTTTGCCAGGTCTCCTATCACAACTCCCGGCAGGGATAACCAGATAGCAGCTAGTTCAATATGCGTTGTATTTATATGTATGTAAGTATATGTGGTAAAACTCTAAGAGGTGCTAGGGGCGACAGTTTCCCCAGGCCCATATTAAGAGCCAATGTTTTATTACAAGCTATGATAGTGCCTCTTGTGAGATCACTGATCAGGGAATCTTTATCCAGTTTTTTTAAAAGGGAACCATAGCATGTAGTCAGCTGAATTGCCCAACAGAGCTAGCTCCATCTCCACATGCATAGGTGGGGGCACAGACTTGCATATATTGTTCTAGGTCTGGGAGAGATATGCCCCCCTGTTTCTTTCTCCTGGTGAACAAGGCCAAGGGAAGTCTGACTTTTTTATTTGCCCAAATATACTTCCCTACTATCGATTTGACTTTAGATACAGTATGTAGTTGGCTGGTAGATACAATGGTAGGGACCTTAGAGTATACAACAGCTGTGGTAAAATATTAGCAGTAATCACAGTTTTCCTCCCTAATCCAGACAGGAATGGTATAGAACTTTTGGCTAGAAAGCTTTCAATCCTGTTCAGCAGAGGAGGGAAATTCAGTCTGAATAGTAGCTTAGGATCATTAGGAATGTTAATTCCCAGGTATTTAATGGATGTTGAAGGCCACTTAAAGGAAGTCATATTCTTAAGCTTATTTTGCTGTGTGGAGGAGTGTGAAATTCCCAACGCTTCTGATTTGTCTAGATTAATCTTAAAGTTTGACAATATACTAAACTGCTGTAAAATGTTCAGAACCTCAGCCATAGTTTCAACTGGGTCAGTAAGCATAAGGAGCAGATCGTCGGCAAATGCCACCATCTTATGGGTGTATGCACTAATTCTTAGTCCTCGGATAGTAGGGGATTGTCTTCATTTTAGGAGCAAAGTCTAATAAGTATAAAGAGCGTGGGGGACAAGGGGCATCCCTGCCGCGTGCCATTCCGGATCAAAAAGGCGTCCGACAGAGTCCCGTTTACCATAATACATGCCGATGGAGGGGAGTACAATGAAAATATGGCTTTAACAAACTGTTCTGGCAAACCAAATGCTTCTAAGGCGCTACGCATATATAGCCAGTTGACTCTGTTGAATGCCTTTTCAGCATCTGTCCCTAGCAGAACCAGTGGGATCCGGCTTCTCCTAGCATGGCACACGGCATGGACCACTCTGCTGACATTATGTCTCCCTTCACGACCCAGAACAAACCCTAATTGCTCCTCCCCTACAAGCCCAGGCAGCAGTTTTGAGATTCTAGTGCTCAACAATTTGGCCCACCATTTTAAATCAGTGTTAAGCAGGGAGATGGGTCTTTCTCCTCTTTATGTATCACCATAATATGTGCTGCCTGAGCCTGAGGGGGTAGAGTTTCACCTTGGAGTAAGGAGTTGCACATTTGTACAAAGTGAGGGATAAGTATATCGCTAAACTCTTTATAATAAGCTATGGGAAATCCGTCCGGTCCTGGACTTTTCGCAGATGGGATGGTGTTCAGAACTTGTGTCACCTCCTCTGCTGTAAAGGGTTGAAGTAGCTCTAGACTATTCTCTTCCGAGATGGTGGGAATTTTAATTCAGCCTAAAAAGTCTTTGATATGCAGAGCCATATCAGAGTGTCTTTCAGGTTATAAAGGGATTCATAAAATTTACAAAACTCCTTTGCAATGGCCGGTGTGTTTGTGAGTCTATTACCTTCTGGGGATTTTATCGCCTGGATGAAAGATTTATCTCTCTGAAACTTTAACAGGTTAGTCATTAGTTTGGAGCTTTTATTACCATGAAGGCAGTGTTTGAAACGTAGTGCCTGCAATATTTTTGCTGTTTTAACGTTAAGAAGGTCTTTCACCTGTCTGCGTAGGGAGATAGACTTATAAACCTCTTCAGATTGCAACCTCTTATGTAAGCTCTCGAGTATGGATATTTGTAGCAGTAAGGAGTTCAGCTCTTTTAATCTCTGTCTCTTTACCCTGGTGCCCAGACTAATAAGTTCACCTCTAATCACTTCCTTGTACGCTTCCCACAAAATGGAGCTTGATACCTGTCCTGAATCGTTATTTTTGAAATAATCCCTTAATTTTTGTGAGATTAACTGCGCGTGTTTGGCATCATCTATTAGGGTGGTGTTTAATCGCCAAGTCCAGGATCTACACGGCAAGTCCGCAAACTTTACCTTTACACTGATGGGTGCATGATCGGAAATTACCATATTGTCGATTCTAGCATCTGTGACTAACGGGAGCGATTGGTTAGACAAGAAAATATAATCCAATCTCTGGTACGAATCATGTACCCTAGAGTGGAAAGTATAATCTTTATCTTCTGGGTGGAATAGTCTCCAGACTTCAGCCACTCCCAGATCTGAATAGAGTGAGGTGAAGTCTACGGAGATGCTTGGCCGACATGTTTATGGCACTGGATGTACTGTCTTTCAAGGAATTAAAAATCATGTTCAAATCTCCTCCTATGACTAATAAACCTACTGCAAAGGATTTCAAAGTCTCAAGCGTACGTAGAAGCCATCTAATCTGGTGACAATTAGGGGCATATAAATTTGCCATAGTGACGGTTAAATTAAGAATCTTCCCTTTTAACCAGGAGGAATCTACCCTCCAGGTCTGCGAGTTTTGCTGACAGTTGGAACGGGACATTTTTCCCAACACCAATAGAGACCAATCTCGAGGCCGATGAGTGGGATGCTTGATACCATAAGGGAAATTGCTTGCTGACTACATTGGGTATGCGCATATGCCTGAAGTGAATCTCTTGTATAAGGGCAATGTCAACGTGCTCCTTCCTTAGGATGTGATAAAGTTGACCGCTTTTGAGGTATATTTAGGCCATTGACATTGAGGGAGTAGATCTTCACTTCAGCCATAACTACATGTACTTACATAAATGACTAGCAAGACCGCAAGTGACAAGGGAGACATGACAAGAACAATAACAGTTAAGAACTCCTATAAACAAATCAAATGGGCTATATGGCCCGGTGGCGTTCTATAATGCTAGGAAGCACACGATGGCCAAATAAGTAAGGCCGGTGGGGGGGAACATGGATGGAGAGGTCACAAGGTCTCATCTCCATTCACCCGGCTTATCATGCTGGTTTAGTAATACCCTTACTAACATCTAATAACACTGTATGATTGCAAATACTCAGTTGTAGAGACTAGTGGCTATTCCCTTTGTGGGCAAGGTAGCTATGCTACTCCGCTGTTAGACGTTAATACTCCAAACACAAATTGTCTCACAATAAAGACGAACAATGGACGCTCTATAGAGCAATGAACCTCGCTAGTGGGGTCAAAGTCCTGCTCCTCAGGAGGTCTTCTTCCTCGGTGAGCGGCTCTTGGTAGCTGTCTGCCATTGCAGATTCTGCGGGAGTTGTGGCAGATCTGGCAGGAAGGCTGTCGGCAGCCAGGTGAGGATCTTAATGGCTCCCTCCGTAGCGCATCCCACATCTTGGGCAAATCTTCTGGTGACCGCACCATGAGCTGTCTACCATCTAAAGTGGTAGTTAATCCAAAGGGAAAGAGCTATTTCACAGGGAGCTTCCTCTCCCTTAAGGCATTTGTCAGCGGGCGAAAGGCTCTTCTTTTAGCCAGTGTACTAGCCTCTAAGTCCTGGAACGATAAAATCCTGTGGTCTTCTAGAATGAGGTTGCCCGAATCTCTCGCTGATTTAAGTAATGCCGCAGTGTCTAGGTAGTTCAAGAGAGCACACACCACATCTCTGGGTGGATCAGTGGCTGGTGGTTTCAGCCGCAGGGCTCTATGCGCCCTTTCAATCATAATGGGTCAGCGCGTTCTTTGCCTAGAAGCATTTCAAACACATGGCGCACTGTGGTGGTCAGATCTTCTGCGTTGACGGACTCGGGGATCCCTCTCAGGCGGATGTTCTTTCGCCGTCCCCTGTTTTCTTGGTCTTCCAGGTACAAGAAGGCGTTATTCACCTGTTAACAGACCGAGGCGAGTTGTAACTGCATCCCCACACTGTGTTACGTCATTAGGATATGTGAGTCTTCTAAGGCCTCCACTCTGTCTTAATGTCCGATAATTCCTTAATACCGGGGACAAGGCCTTGTCCAGCGATTGGACCAGGGATTGTTGCAGGCAGGCTGTGGTTATCGGTAAGGAGTCATGCTCACCTTGTGGCTTGGAGCATGCATCGGAGCTGTCCCCTTCAGAGTCGTCTTCCCGCGCCGCCTCTGTCAGTGCAGATCGCGCCATCTTCCCTTGCTCTGACTGAGAGGAGGTCTTCTTATTAAGGAATTTGCTCATATCACTCTGTGTATTTTTCCCTTTCGGGGTACTCTCCACATCTCCTCTTTTCTCTCTGCAGATTTTCCCCATAATTGCGATGGGTAGCTCTGAAATAGGCTGTAAGACCAGACTTATGGTGAGGAGCTCAGTCAGCTCCGCCCCCCCCCCCGTGTTTCAGAACTTTATGAACAACATTTTTAGAGAACTTATCGGCAAAGTTATGATTGTTTATCTTGATGATATTCTTGTCTTTTCACCTGACTGGAATACCCATGCATCTCACATCAGATCTGTTCTTAGAATCCTCAGGGAGAATCATTTGTCCGTTAAATTGGAGAAATGTGTGTTTGGAGTTCAAGAGATTCCCTATCTTGGGTACATTCTTACTCCACATTCATTTAAAATGGATCCCAGTAAGGTTCGGGCTATCCAAGACTGGGTAAGACCATCCTCCTTAAAGGCACTTAAACGCTTTTTAGGATTCGCCAACTTTTATTGTAAATTCATAAAGAATTTTTCTGCTATCGCTAAGCCCCTTACTGATTAAACTAAGACAGGGTCTGATCTTGTCAACTGGTCATTGGAGGCCTGTCAGGCCTTTGAGACTTTAAAAAATTGTTTTCAAGTGGCCCCAGTCTTGGTTCAGCCTAATCTTGAGGAACCTTTTGTGGTGGAGGTGGATGCCTCGGAGGATGGTGTAGGGGCCATTGTTTCACAGGGGTCTTCCAACTTCACAAATTTAAGACCGTGTGCCTTCTTCTCTCGCACGTTCTCTCCTTCAGAGAGAAATTACGACATTAGAAACTGAGTTACTGGCCATAAAATGGGCATTTGAAGAATGGAGGCATTTTTTAGAAGGGGCTAAACCCTGTATTACGGTCTTCACTGATCATAAGAATTTAGTGTTTCTTGAGGCGGCTAAACGCCTTAATCCTAGACAGGCTAGGTGGGCTCTATTTTTTACTCGTTTTAACTTCTCTGTTACTTTCAGGCCAGGAAGTAAAAATATTAAAGCAGATGCCTTGTCCCGGAGTTTTAATGCCATCCAACCTCCTGACGCTCCTCCTGAACCCATCTTACTGGCAAGCATCTTTGTGGCAGCGATATCCTCGGATCTTTCCTCTGAAATTCAACGAGCTCAGCAACTTGCTCCTCCACAAACTCCTTCAGATAAGTTGTTAGTTCCCGAGCATTTTCATTTTCGTCTTATGGGTGAGTGTCATGACTCTGTTCTGTGTGGTCATCCAGGCATCGCTGCCACTAAGGAATTGCTGCTGAGGTCCTCCTGGTGGCCTACTTTGTCTAAGGATGTACGATCTTATGTTTTGGCTTGTGTCACGTATGTGCCAGATCTAAGACCCCGATAACACATCCTGCTGGTGAACTACAACCATTACCCATTCCCTGCAAACCATGGTCACACATTTCCATGGATTTTATTTCTGACTTGCCCCCCTCCAAGGGGAAGTCAGTGGTTTGGGTAGTGGTTGACTGTTTTAGCAAGATGGTGCATTTTGTTCCTTTAAGTAAGCTCCCTGAGGCGAAAACCTTAGCATCCTTGTTTATTGAACATGTGGTACGCCTGCATGGTGTCCCTGAAAATATCATCTCTGATGGGGGCGTTCAGTTTGTTTCCTGATTGTGGAGAGCCTTTTGTCAAAGATATCTTTATCTTTTTCGTCTGCTTTCCATCCAGTGACTAATGGGCAGATGGAACGGTTAAATCAGGCAGTGGAACTTTTCCTGAGGTGTTATGTATCGCACAATCAGCTTTTATGGGTGAGATATCAACAATAGGGTTACTTCGTCTACGGGAGTATCTGCTTTTTTATGTAATAGTGGTTTTCATCCTCGTTTTAGCTCTAATTCCTCCGCGTTCTCACTCAACCCACAGGCAGATGCTTTCACCTCTAGACTTTGCACAGTCTGGGCACAGGTTCAAGCGAACCTGAAAAAGGCCCAGGAGTTTCAGCATAGACATGCCAATCAGAAACGTTTCAAGGGAGTAAATTTCATACTCGGCGATAAAGTATGGTTGTCGACTAAGAATCTTTCTTTGAAACATTGTTCTCAAATTCTCTTTGCGTTTCATAGGACCATATAATATTGAGGTTATTAACCCGGTGTCTTTTGTAATTAAAACTACCCGACTCCCTTCGTATACATGATGTGTTTCATAAGTCTTTACTCAAGAAATATGTGTTGCCAGTGGTTCCTTCTAAAAAAAACTCCCCCACCTGTGGAGGTTGAAGGTCAGGAAGAATTTGTCATCTCTAGAATTATGCCTGTTAGAAAGGTAAGAAACTTCTTTCAATACCTGGTCCACTGGAAAGGTTTTGGACCCAAGAAGAGGTCCTGGGTACCTGTGTCAGGATGCATGCTTCCATGTTAATTGCTAAGTTTCAACAGGAACACCCTGAGAAACCTCGTCCACAATGCTTGTGTCCAGTGGCCCCTCGTAAAAGGGGGGGGTACTGTAATGGGGCGCCAAAGGCGCACTCAGTCTCCCATCAGCCGCAGACCTGCTGCTTAGCTTCGGGAATGAGGATCTGTGTTTGGCCTCGTTTGCTAGCTGGGAGGCTCCCTGTTCCTAGGTCTGCCTTGAGCGCCGAGCTGATCACTCGGTGCTCAACTTGTCTGTCTGTCGGTCATGTGACGCTGGCCATGTCACATGACCCTCACTCCCCACTATAAATACAGGCGGCCTGCTGGCTACAGGTTGCCTGTGATTTTCGTCTCTAGGGCTGTGTACTATTATTATTGCTTCCGATGTGACCTCTGGTATTGACCTTGTTTGTTTCCTGACCTCACTTTGCCCACTCCCTTGGTACCTACGCTATCTCTCGGATTTAACCTCGGCTCGTTCACGGATTTCGTCTCCTGCCTCATCCCTTGTATTGACGTGACCTCCCGGACTGACCTTGGCTAGTTGACCCGGCATTGCCTTTCCCATCATTGGGTACTGTTGTCTTATCTACCTCCCTGTCTATCCATTTGCCTTAGTCTTGTGTACCGCCTTCTGCCTTGGCTATCTGTTCCTCTCTTTCTCTGTTCGCTCTGCTCTACACTTACGTAGGTCAGGGACCGTCGCCCAGTTGCATCCCATCACTTAGGGCGGGTGGTGCAAGTAGGCAGGGACAGGCTTGAGGCTGGCAGTTTAGGGGGTGCACTTCCTCTCTACCTTCCTTACCTGTGACAGTATATAGCAATAGCACCCCTTAAATCAGTATTTTGTGGAAGCAGGTTTATGGCACCCCTTAATCAGAATTTTGTGGAAGCAGGTGTTTTGCAGCCCTCAATCAGTATATGGTGGAAGAAGGTATATAGCAATAGAACCCCTCAATCAGTATTTAGTGGAAGAAGGTATATGACACCCCTCAATCAGTATTTGGCAGAAACAGGTATATAGCACCCCTCAATCAGTATTTTGTAGAAGAAGGTGTATTGCAGTCTTCAATTAGTATTTGGTGGAAGAAGGTGTATTGCAGTCTTCAATTAGTATTTGGTGGAAGAAGGTGTATTGCAGTCCTCAATCAGTATTTGGTGGAAGAATGTATATAGCAATAGCACCCCTCAATCAGTATTTATTGGAAGAAGGTATATGACAGTATTTATTGGTAGAAGCCAATTTTCCTCACTTTAGGATCAACGACCCCTCTCTAGTAGCTATATCCTGTAATATTATTGCACTCCAGAAATACATCCACGCCACACTTGAATTCCTTTATTGTACTCACCATCTCCACCTCCTCAGGCAGAGAGTTCCATAGTCTCACTGCTCTTACCGTAAAGAATCCTCTTCTATGTTTGTGTACAAACCTTCTTTCCTCTAGACGCAGAGGATGTCCCCTCGTCACAGTCAGTCACAGTCCTGGGGATAAACAGATGATGGGATAGATCTCTGTACTGACCCCTGATATATTTATACATAGTAATTAGATCTCCCCCTCAGTCGTATTTTTTTCTAAAGTGAATAACCCTAATTTTGATAATCTTTCAGGGTACTGTAGTTGCCCCATTCCAGTTATTACTTTAGTTGCCCTTCTCTGGACCCTCTCCAGCTCTGCTATATCTGCCTTGTTCACTGGAGCCCAGAACTGTACACAGTACTCCATGTGTGGTCTGGTAGAACAAGGTATATAGCAATAGCGCCCCTCAATCAGTATTTTGTGGGAGAATGTATATAGCACCCCTCGATCAGTAGTTGGCAGAAACAGGAATATAGCACCCCTTTAAACAGTATTTTGTGGAAGAAGGTGTATTGCAGCCCTTAATCAGTATTTGGTGGAAGAATGTATTTAGCAATAGCACCCCTCAATCAGTATTTATTGGAAGAAGGTATATGGCACCTCTCAATCAGTATTTGGCGGAAACAGGTATATAGCACCCCTCAATCAGTATTTGGTGGAAACAAATATATATGGCACCCCTCAATCAGTATTTTGTGGAAGCTGGTGTATCGCAGCCGTAAATCAGCATTTGGTGGAAGAAGGTATATAGAAATAGCACCCCTCAATCAGTATTTGGTGGAAGAAGTTATATGACACCCCTCATCAGTATTTGTTAGAAACTGGAATATAGCACCCCTTTAATCAGTATTTTGTGGAAGAAGGTGTATTGCAACCCTTAATCAGTATTTGGTGGAAGAAGGTATATAGCAATAGCAACCCTTATACAGTATTTAGTGGAATTAGGTATATGGCTCCCCTCAATCAGTATTTGTCAGAAACAGCTATATAGCACCCCTCAATCAGTATTTGGCTGAAACAGGTATATGGCACCCCTCAATCACTATTCAGTGGATTGCAGCCCTCAATCAGTATTTGGTCGAAGAAGTTATATAGCAATAGCACCCCTCAATCAGTATTTGGCAAAACAGGTATATGACATCCCTCAATCAGTATTTTGTGAAAGCAGGTGTATCACAGCCCTAATTTAGTATTTTGTGGAAGAAGGTATATGGCACCCCTCAATCAATATTTAGTAAAATTAGGTATATGGCTCCCCTCAATCAGTATTTGGCGGAAACAGGTTTATGGCACCCCTTAATCAGAATTTTTTGGAGGCAGGTGTATTGCAACCCTCAATCAGTATTTGGTGGAAGAAGGTTGTTAAGGAAAATATTAATTATTGATATTTAAGGTAATCTCAATAATATTCATAAATAGGCGTGAATCGTCTAGTGATGACTCCGCCTATTGATGCCTAAAAGGAAAACTAACTCTATGTTAGCTAGCTAATTGACTAACTAACTAACTACCTCTGATTGCCTATACACTCCACTGAACTAAACTACATGCAACTTTCTACTACTACTACTACTACTACTACTACTACTACTACGGCGGTCACTAAAAACACTATACACTGTATTATGAATAATAAAATATTTATTACACATTACAATAATGCAAGTCTAATTATACGCTATTTCTATATATATTTATTTATAGATCAATGGTTATAAATATATATACATATAGACGCACACACCATAGTACAGCAATAATACTACAGTAAACACAATACAAACCTAACCTACACTACACAATACACAATTCCCATTCCACCCCACACACTATCTATACATTACACTTCCATAAATGCATACGTATATCAGCAACCCACCCGCCTGGCTACTCACTGTCTCTACAGGGTGCAAGAGGTTACTGCAATGGTGGCACTTCAAGGGTTAATACTTGCAGGCCAGGGATATAGACAGGGATGTAGCAGTGGGTTACAGGTTAGTGTAATACAGGGTTTAATCTGCTGCTGGGTACTGCAGTAGGGGTTCAGGGCAGCAGCAGTGAAGGGGATACTGCTTTAGGGATTAATGGGATTGTGGCACTGCAAGGGTTTGTGCAGGCCAGGGATTACAGGGTAAATACAGCCCAGCAAGGGAATGCTGGGGCTGCACACAAGGAGCAGGGGACTGGGGGCAGGGGTAACCCTGGAAAGGGTTAACAATGTTTGTAGGCAGGGTTAAGGAAGGGTTAATACAGCCCAACAAGGGTTAATGCTGGGGCTCCACACAGGGAATGCAGGAGAACTGGGGTGCAGGGATTGCAGGGGTTAATGCTCTGCAGGGCAGGGAATGCAGGGGTTCAGGATATGGGCAGAAAGGGTTAGCAGCGGTAAAGGACCTGCAGGACAGTGCAATATTGGTTAATGATACTCAGCTAGTGCTCATCTCTAGAGAGTTACGCTCGTCCCAGGGAAGATCCTTGCTTTCTCATTTTCCTGGGCATGGTTCTCCCTCATCCATGGGGCTTCATGCACTCCACTCACTTCCACTCTACCATGTGTGCCTCTCTTTATGCTCAAATCCCAAGAGCCCTTCTTCCTAGTCCCCAATGCTGGAAGTAGGGGGGATGAAGTTTGGCCATGGAATGGAGGTGTGAAAACAGGTTTATGATGTCTCTGGTTAGAAAGCCCCCTGACATACCAGAGACTCTGCAATCTCTTTGTCCTGAGGTGACCAGCAAAAGGGCCCATCCTACTGTTTAGGGCCTGAACAAAAGAGGACTAGATACTGATCAGCTGTTATCCTACAGGCTAACAGCACAAGTTTTTCTCTAAACATGGGGGATGAGTTGATAGGGAATCTAATCTATGGAATATTTAATACACTTCCTCTACATATATATACATATCCCACTTGGCCATTCAGTGCCTATATATATATATATATATATATGCAGAATTATACCACTTCCCTCTACACACACACATACAGTACAGACCAAAAGTTTAGACACACCTTCTCATTCAAAGAGTTTTCTTTATTTTCATGACTATGAAAAGTGTAGATTCACACTGAAGGAATCAAAACTATGAATTAACACATGTGGAATTATATACATAACAAAAAAGTGTGAAACAACTGAAAATGTCATATTCTAGGTTCTTCAAAGTAGCCACCTTTTGCTTTGATTACTGCTTTGCACACTCTTGGCATTCTCTTGATGAGCTTCAATAGGTAGTCACCTGAAATGGTCTTCCAACAGTCTTGAAGGAGTTCCCAGAGATGCTTAGCACTTGTTGGCCCTATTGCCTTCACTCTGCAGTCCAGCTCACCCCAAACCATCTTGATTGGGTTCAGGTCCGGTGACTGTGGAGGCCAGGTCATCTGGCGCAGCACCCCATCACTCTCCTTCATGGTCAAATAGCCCTTACACAGCCTGGAGGTGTGTTTGGGGTTATTGTCCTGTTGAAAAATAAATGATGGTTTCCTAGCAGATATTCTACCATGAAGGCCTGATTCACAGAGTCTCCTCTTAACAGTTGTTCTAGAGATGTGTCTGCTGCTAGAACTCTGTGTGGCATTGACCTGGTCTCTAATCTGAGCTGCTGTTAACCTGAGATTTCTGAGGCTGGTGACTCGGATGAACTTATCCTCCGCAGCAGAGGTGACTCTTGGTCTTCCTTTCCTGGGGCGGTCCGCATGTGAGCCAGTTTCTTTGTAGCGCTTGATGGTTTTTGTGACTGCACTTGGCGACACTTTCAAAGTTTTCGGACTGACTGACCTTAATTTCTTAAAGTAATGATGGCCACTCGTTTTTCTTTACTTAGCTGCTTTTTTTTCTTGCCATAATACAAATTCTAACAGTCTATTTGGTAGGACTATCAGCTGTGTATCCACCTGACTTCTCCACAAGGCAACTGATGGTCCCAACCCCATTTATAAGGCAAGAAATCCCACTTATTAAACATGACAGGGCACACCTGTGAAGTGAAAACCATTTCAGGTGACTACCTCTTGAAGCTCATCAAGAGAATGCGAAGAGTGTGCAAAGCAGTAATCAAAGCAGTAATCAAAGCAAAAGGTGGCTACTTTGAAGAACCTAGAATATGACATATTTTCAGTTTCACACTTTTTTGTTATGTATATACTTCCACATGTATTAATTCATAGTTTTGATGCCTTCAGTGTGACGCTACAATTTTCATAGTCATGAAAATAAAGAAAACTCTTTGAATGAGAAGGTGTGTCTAAACTTTTGGTCTGTACTGTATAATATATTTTATATATATATATATATATATATATATATATATTTTTCCACAGATGCTTGGGGCATATCTATAAAATACACATATACATACATACATACAAAACCGGGGGTATAAATGGGCAGCAAGAAGCCCACATACATACTGTCATGCTGACATAAGTGTGTATATGTTGCCTGTCAAATTCCCTGATGAACCACTGACCCATATGCATATGCCTCTCACATCGGAGCCGGTAATTTGCGGTTAACACTGACACACGATCGGTGGTCAGGATATGCTGGTGCAGGCAATTGTTTCATGTGCTGAGTTGCAGATGCCATCAAGGCTACTATACTATCTAACTAAGTATTTTACATGTGTATACTTTCCATGATGGGGTGATCATACATTGGAACACATGATCGGATATACGATCAGCTGTTCTTAGGTTGCGTAAGGTTACGGAGCACTTAGAATCCCCTTTCTTTTCTTGTGACGTGATGCATCTAGTCACGTGATCGGGTGCGTGATCACATGGTGCGATCACATGTTCCAAGGTCCTTGGACATGCGCACTATGTGACCGGTTTACGCGCGATCATGTGACCGGACTATTTGGAAAGGTCCTCTGACATGCGCATTGCATCGCCTGATACGCCGAGATCCATGTGTTTTGACTCCATCACACACTCCCGCGATCCATGTCATCTCCGACTGAAGGTACACCTGTGCACTTTAGATTATTAAGGTATTAAAAAGATCTACACCTGTGTTCACTATTATCACAATTAATTTATTATGTTATATTTTCTATGGTTATGATGTATTGTATAAGGAACAATGCCATTGCGATACACTCAAATGAGTTAGAGTTTAACTGTTCAAATACAAGTGAAATATTATTTTTATTGCTGTTTTCATTGTATTATATGTGATAAATGTACTTGATTTGCTAATTGTTTAATGATGTTTAAACTGCATAAATATGCACTATGCACTGCCCACTTTTGTCACTGCTTGAAAAAGATCCCATTGAGCGGATCGAAACGTCGCGTGTCTGGTGAATAAAGCCGTTTTTTTTTACTTTTTACTACTTGGATGTGCTGTGGATTTTCTGCTTTCATATCCTTGGAGGTGGATCGCCTCCTCAGCCGCTGGCACTCCGACCGTACCATCCAGACAGCTGTGCTGCCCACACTCTTCTACCTGTATTATTATTGCATCAAGTGGAGCCAAGCACGCCGATATATACAAGATGACTTCTGATACTACTTTTCCCACTGGGGACCTGTCTACACCAGGCGTCTTTTCATATTCCCAGGAACAGGCGAGCAGAATCCTTGGTGCCCACAAAGGAAATGCCGAGTTTTTATCCACTCCAAACGTCTTGGATACTAAACGGGACTTTGAGCGTATTACCAAAAAATTGGTAAGTCTTGATTTGCACCTTACCACTTTGGGAGAATACTTTAAAACCAATAGAATACCCCGTGGGTTGAGGACACACTCACAACCTACTATGTACATGCATGACAACGATTTTCGCATCAAATATGAATCCATCGCTAACAAGTTTGCATTGGACCTTATCTTGCTCAATATGGAGTTTCTCCAAAAAGATTTGGTTGATACTACTGAAAAACAGGAAGCTTTACAAGCCACATTATGTTCCCTGTTGTCCACAGACGAATATCAGGAATACTTATCTAAATTCCAACCGTTCCTGGATAAATTAAGGACTGAAATACAGGATACAAAGCGCAGCAAATGGCAGCGCGATACATCGGATTACAACACAGGGAATGTCTATAACTGGACAATGAATCACCAGCCACAACAACGCACTCAAAAAGCCGGAAAGAAACTTCCTATCAGGGACTCAACCCAAATGCAACAAAACAACCTTGTTACTGAGCCTTTTTTAGAGGATACAGTGAATTCGTCAGGAAGAAACAAACGCGACGCGGAGGACGAAAACGCCACCAATACAAAAACAAGGAGCAAGAGGCCATTTGTCAAAAAACGCAACTGAATGATGCTAACATTGTGGTAAATATTTCTTCACACGTTCTGTCAGATACACAATTGAATGTGTTGGCCAGGGGTCTGAGTTTTTGTCCCAATAGTAATACAGATTGGTTACAACTTGATGCGGACTTACATCAATTTTTCCGTAGGCTTAAACTCAGAACCTGGTTTTCAACACATTCATCTACAGACAAAATTTGTACCCATACTGAATTGAAATTGAGTGATTATAACCTGTTCAATAAGAGTGATTTTATCCCACCTGTGTCTTCTCCAGCAATTGAGTTATTCATTGATGCAGTGATGAAAGATGTAAATACATTGAAATTGAATGCTCAAAGCAAATTTGTACACCCCAATATGACATTATTGGAGTGGCGTGCTATTGATGAGTTGGTCCATGACCACAGTCTCACCATTAAGCCTGCTGACAAAGGCGGTGCGATTGTGGTCATGGACACTCATCAATACATTGCAGAGGCCAATAGACAGTTGGATGATTGTGAAGTCTACCAAAAACTGAATACCGACCCTAGATGGGACATTGAACGTAAGATACAGAGTGTGATACAGGGGGCTAGCAATGCTGGCATTATTGATGACAAGCTTAGAGATTTTCTAACAATCACACATCCCATGACACCGTTTTTATACTTGCTGCCCAAGATCCACAAAAATCTTAAAACTCCCCCTGGGAGACCCATTGTCTCAGGCCGAGGTTCCATTTTGTCCAATATTTCTATCTTTCTAGATACTGCAGATTGTCGCAATATCCTATCAGCTCAGTCTTATAATCAGGACACCTCAGATTTTCTGAATAAACTGGCAGTGACCACCCTTCCACCGAATGCAATTTTAGCATCGTTGGACATCACCAGTTTATACACCTCAATCCGACACAATTTTGGGATTGAACTAGTCACCAGGGCCCTGACCCAGTCGACTTTTTCAGCGGAATGCCAGGACTTTATTTTACAACTGTTACACTTGGTACTGACATGTAATTATTTTTTGTTTGGAGATTACTTTTACCTCCAGAGGAAGGGGACCGCCATGGGGTCCAACGTGGCCCCTACTTACGCCAACATGGCGGTCTCCTTCCTCGAGGAGATGTACATCTATGTATCGCCCCACTTCCGGCACGTCTTGAGGTGGTGGCGATACATAGATGAAATTTTTTTGATTTGGACTGGATCAGAGGACCCACTTATGGAGTTTTTTCATTTTTTGAATACTATTGATATAGACATTAAATTCACATTGGAACATTCAAGCGAACAAATTCATTTTTTGGACACTGTTGTGACTATTAAAGAGGGTTTGCTGTCGACGAGCTTGTACTCCAAGCCCACTGATCGCAACACCTTATTGAGTTACAACAGTGCACATCCAAGAGCCATGGTGAAATCACTCCCTCTGAGTCAGTTCTACCGTGCCAAACGCATTGTGAGCAACAATGATGAATTACCGGATACTCTCAAACGCATGAAACAGGCCTTTGTGGATAGAAATTATCCTCTGTCTTTACTAAATGAGCATCTTACTACGACACAAGAGAAATCACGTGACGATCTTCTCAAAAAGAAGGACAGGAATAACAACAAACAAATGAAGAGAATTCCTTTAGTCACTACTTATACTGAAGATAGTATACAGGTCAGACAAATCATATTAAAACACTGGCCGGTATTGAAGAGTGGACATGGGGGAATTGAAGAATTTCTTCTTCCTCCTCTCATGTCATACAAGAGAGCTAGGAATCTCAAAGACAAAATAATACACACTGACATAGGTCCACAAAAAGAATCTGGCCAGACTTTCTTACGTTGCCCTAAATTGGGAAGTTTCCCCTGCCTAAACTGTATAAATTGTCGCTATATGCAGAAAGGCAGCTTCTTTCTCCATCCATCGACACAGAAAAAATACCAAATTAAACATTACCTAACATGTGAATCCTCATTCGTTGTATATTTTCTTTGGTGCCCATGTCAGTTATTATATGTGGGGGAAACCTCACTGGATTCCCCGTTGAGGTGGTAATAGACATACTTTACTCAAGAAATGTGAGATCCGATGGATCGCTAGATTAAACACATTGAGACCCCAAGGGTTAAATGTGGATTATAGGCCCTGGCTATTGTCCTGAGTGGTCATGTTGGGATTCTGCTCGCCTGTTTCATTTTGGAGTTATTTGTGGTAGTGCCCCTTGTTTAACTAACAAGGTAATTCTATACATTGTTTTTTATTATCTTCAGGAGATGGTGACAATTGATCTGGTTTTTGTCAGGGGTGAACGGTGCAAGGTCAATCGACTGGATCAGCATGGGACCTGGAATAGTTGTATCACGAATTTTCATCCTTTTTTCTTTGTATACATTACCAATTATTCAATTTTTGAGCATTATATTATATGATCAATTTTTTTCTGTACTTAGCACATGGACATTGCCATGCACAGCATTGCCATGGGGGACCGACGATGTCCAGAGGGTGACCTGCATTTTCTGGCCGGCTATGGGGGGGTGTCTTTGGAGTCAGTGGTACCAGAGGGATAGGCGACACTAGGATTCTTCCAATGGGTGTTTTTGTGATTGCCCCCCCAGCCTAGAGGATGGCCCCGGGCCTGTTACACTGGATTTCCAAGAATGGGATCCTATGAACAGGGGGTTATTCCAACCTGTGGTTGTGTGGTGACAACCGGGCCACATTGGTTGTGTTCCTCGATATGACTGGGAGGCACTAGAATGACCATTTTTGAGCTAACAACTCGATTTGGTACCTGGCGGTACTACCGCGCACTATGTACCTTCTTCTTCTCCTTCTCTACAACAACGGTACTTCCGTCTAAGATGTTGCCTGTCAAATTCCCTGATGAACCACTGACCCATATGCATATGCCTCTCACATCGGAGCCGGTAATTTGCGGTTAACACTGACACACGATCGGTGGTCAGGATATGCTGGTGCAGGCAATTGTTTCATGTGCTGAGTTGCAGATGCCATCAAGGCTACTATACTATCTAACTAAGTATTTTACATGTGTATACTTTCCATGATGGGGTGATCATACATTGGAACACATGATCGGATATACGATCAGCTGTTCTTAGGTTGCGTAAGGTTACGGAGCACTTAGAATCCCCTTTCTTTTCTTGTGACGTGATGCATCTAGTCACGTGATCGGGTGCGTGATCACATGGTGCGATCACATGTTCCAAGGTCCTTGGACATGCGCACTATGTGACCGGTTTACGCGCGATCATGTGACCGGACTATTTGGAAAGGTCCTCTGACATGCGCATTGCATCGCCTGATACGCCGAGATCCATGTGTTTTGACTCCATCACACACTCCCGCGATCCATGTCATCTCCGACTGAAGGTACACCTGTGCACTTTAGATTATTAAGGTATTAAAAAGATCTACACCTGTGTTCACTATTATCACAATTAATTTATTATGTTATATTTTCTATGGTTATGATGTATTGTATAAGAAGGAACAATGCCATTGCGATACACTCAAATGAGTTACAGAGTTTAACTGTTCAAATACAAGTGAAATATTATTTTTATTGCTGTTTTCATTGTATTATATGTGATAAATGTACTTGATTTGCTAATTGTTTAATGATGTTTAAACCGCATAAATATGCACTATGCACTGCCCACTTTTGTCACTGCTTGAAAAAGATCCCATTGAGCGGATCGAAACGTCGCGTGTCTGGTGAATAAAGCAGTTTTTTTACTTTTTACTACTTGGATGTGCTGTGGATTTTCTGCTTTCATATCCTTGGAGGTGGATCGCCTCCTCAGTCGCTGGCACTCCGACCGTACCGTCCAGACAGCTGTGCTGCCCACACTCTTCTACCTGTATTATATATACACATAGACGTGTGCAAATACATACACACATATCTATATATACACACATTCGCATATACCTGGGGCATCGCATACAGGGGACATACATATGTCCCCACTTGCCATACATGGCCAATATATACAAATCCAGACAGGGAATATATATCCCTATTGGCCATATAAAGGGGCCCATATATATACATATATATACATATATCAATTAAGGGGCAGATACACACACACACACACACACACACACACACACACACATATATATACCCACCTGACTTCCCTCTACAAAGGTATATAGCAATAGCACCCCTCAATCAGTATTTGGTGTCACCGCCAGTACTGCGAGAAGCTCTGGCAGATGTTCTTCTCTACTTCTTGTATGATGTTCTTTAGTTTTGGTTTCACTTTCTCATCTCCTTTCCTTCTGCCAGGTGTCACTTATTTAGACATAATCGTCTTCCTTTATATTCCCTCCCATACTGCCTCACTTTGCGGTTTATACTACTTCCTGGGTGAAGTGTTCACTGCTGCAGGCTGCGTCTGCTGTTTGCTCAGATAAGTCCTTTTACTTTATTGTGTTTGCTTGCTGGCTTGATTCTAGGTGACCCTGACTCCCTCCGTATTAAGTGCACGGAGCCGGTGGTCGTGTCCCCTCACTATTATAGAGTTTTCAGGTGTCACACAGGCTTAGGTACGTGAGCATGCAATCGTCTACCATCGAAACCCTTGTATGTGCATAGCAGTCAGGGAGAGCTCTTAGGGTTTTATAGGGCTCACCTATATGCTCCTTAGTAAGCCAGTCGCTCGTTTATTTATAGGTTCCAGCTATCTGAAAATCTCATCCATGACATTTTGAGGAAACAGGCATATAGCACCACTCAATCAGTATTTGACGGAAACAGGTATATGGCTCCAATCAATTAGTATTTTGTGGAAGCTAGTCTATTGCAGCCCTAAAGCCTCATGCACAGGTCCGTGGAACATGGACCGTGTGATACCGGTCTGGAATTCTTCGGAGCGCACAGTGTCATTGGTTGCTATGACACTGTGCGCTTCCTGCTGTCGCAGTACAGTAATAGACTGGTATAGATCATACAGTGTATCACTGTACTGCGGTAGCAGGAAGCGCACGGCGTCATAGCAACAAATGACGCCATGTGCTTCTGCGCTCAGAAGAAATCCAGGCCGGTATCACATGGTCTGTGTTCCACGGACGTGTGCATGAGGCTTAAATCAGTATTTGGTGCAAGAAGGTATATAGGTATATAGCATAGCAACAGTCAGGGTTAGGTTATAAAAAAAAATATCTAAATCTTTGATGATCCCCAGGAGCACCATCAAATCTATCATAACCAAATGGAAAGAACGTGGCACAACAGCAAACCTGCCAAGAGACAGCCACCAACCAAAACTCACGCACCGGGCAAGGAGGGCATTAACTAGAAAGGCAGCACAGAGACCTAAGGAAACCCTGGACGAGCTACAGAGTTCCACAGCAGAGACTGGAGTATCTGTACATAGGATGACAATAAGCTGTACGCTCCATAGAGTTGGGTTTTATGGCAGAGTGGCCATAAGAAAGCCATTACTTTAAGCTAAAAACAAAAAAGCACGTTGTGAGTTTGCGAACAGGCATGTGGGAGACTCTCAAAATGTATGGAGGAAGGTGCTCTGGTCTGATAAGACTAAAATTGAACTTTTCGGACATCAAAGAAAACACTATGTCTGGCTGAAATCTAACAAATCACATCCCCAAGTAACACCATCCCCACAGAGAAACATAGTGGTGGCAGCATCATGCTGTTGGGATGTTTTTCAGCAGCTGGGACTGGGAAACTGGTCAGAGTTGAGGAAAAGATGGATGGTGCTAACTACAGGGATATTCTTGAGCAAAACCTGTACCACGATCCTTCCTCAAATTTCAGGAAGAGATCATCGAGAACCTCCTGTACCCAGGAGGTTCCGTGGCCCCATCCACCAGTGTAGTTAGCCGTCTACACGAGCAACATTTCCCCAATTTCGTTGCTGGTACCTCAACCCAACCGTCACCCCGAAAAAGATGTTGTGTCTGTAGCAGGAGTGGAATAAGGCGTGACACCCGCTATTTCTGTCCTGACTGTCCTGACCACCCTGCCCTATGCTTAGGGGAGTGTTTCCGGAAGTACCACACACAGGTACACCTAGCATAGGGATCATCTCACCAGGACAGGCACACAGGGCTATTAGGGCCCATTCACTCACACAGCTGCTGCAAACGTCTCCTTTCACCTGGGACAAAGTGCATAACGCACTTCGACACATCTTTGGGCGCTTTGCGCTTTGCACTTTGCACATTGACCCATGGGGAAGGAGAGGTTTGTTCTATAAAGGTAAAAAAAAAAAAACACCAGTCAGCAAAAAGGTTAATGTTTAAGTCAAAAAGTTAAAGTTTATATGTTCTGTTCCAAAGTTAATAAAATTATTGCGTTGCGGCCTGTTTTTTTTTTTTTTTTTTTACCTTCCAGGTGGACCAACCGATCGACTAGCTGCAGCACTGATGTGCATTCTGACAGAAGCATTGCGCTGCTGTCAGATTACACGCAAGTCGGTGTATGCGGCGCTGCAAGATGAGATTTCTACTCTGCAGTAACAGATACGTTTGCAAAGGGATACAAGCTGAGGAGGAGGCGGCGTTCCTATGCTTTGGCAAACACTTTGTATGTAAAAAAAAAAAAAATCCCGGCAATGATTTATTCATCCACATCGATTGATGTGAATGGAGAAATCTGGTTTGCCAGGGCATACGAGCTAAGTGGATATGGATGTTGGGCGGAGCTCCTATGTCCTGGCAGACGCCTTTCCCCTCCTTTTTTTTTTTTTTTTTTTGGCAGAGATTTTTTCATCCACATTGATCGATGCGAATGAAGAAATCTGTGCCGTTCATTTTTTTCTTTCAGCCCAGAGGCTGAACGGAAAAAAAAATCTCATTACCTGTATGCTCAATATAAGGAGAATAGCAGAAACTCCTAATGCTGGCCATACATGTAATGATTGCGGAGACCCTCAAATGCCAGGGCAGTACAAACACCCCACAACTGACCCCATTTTGGAAAGAAGACACCCCAAGGTATTTGCTGAGGGGCATATTGAGTCCATGAAAGATTTAAATTTTTGTCCTAAGTTAGCAGAAAGTGAGACTTTGTGAGAAAAAAAAAAAATCAATTTCTGCTAACTTATGCCAAAAAATACATTTCTATGAACTCGCCATGCCCCTCATTGAATACATTGGGGTGTCTTCTTTCCAAAGTGGGGTCACATGTGGGGTATTTATACTGCCCTGGCTTTTTAGGGGCCCTAAAGCGTGAGAAGAAGTCTGGGATCCAAATGTCTAAAAATGCCCTCCTAAAAGGAATTTGGGCACTTTTGCAGCCTAGATGCGCAAAAGTGTCACACATCTGGTATCGCCGTACTCAGGAGAAGCTGGGGAATGTGTTTTGGGGTGTCATTTTACATATACCCATGCTGGGTGAGATAAATATCTTGGTCAAATGCCAACTTTGTATAAAAAAATGGGAAAAGTTGTCTTTTGCCAAGATATTTCTCTCACCCAGCATGGTTATATGTAAAATGACACCCCAAAACACATTCCCCAACTTCTCCTGAGTACGGCGATACCAGATGTGTGACACTATTTTGCAGCCTAGGTGGGCAAAGGGGCACACATTCCAAAGTGCACCTTTCGGATTTCACCGGTCATTTTTTACAGATTTTGATTGCAAAGTACTTCTCACACATATGGGCCCCTAAATTGCCAGGGCAGTATAACAACGCCACAAGTGACCCCATTTTGGAAAGAAGACACCCCAAGGTATTCCGTGAGGGGCATGGCGAGTTCTTAGAATTTTAAATTTTTTGTCGCAAGTTAGTGGAATATGAGACTTTGTAAGGAAAAAAAATAAATAAAAAAAGATCATCATTTTCCGCTAACTTGTGACAAAAAATCAAAAGTTCTATGAACACACTATGCCCATCAGCGAATACCTTAGGGTGTATACTTTCCGAAATGGGGTCATTTGTGGGGTTTTTCTACTGTTTGGGCATTGTAGAACCTCAGGAATCATGACAGGTGCTCAGAAAGTCAGAGCTGTTTCAAAAAGCGGAAATTCACATTTTTGTACCATAGTATGTAAACGCTATAACTTTTACCCAAACAATTTTTTTCCCAAATATTATTTTTTAATCAAAGACATGTAGAACAATAAATTTGGCGAAAAATTTATATATGGATGTCGGGTTTTTTTTGCAAAATTTTACAGCTGAAAGTGAAAAATGTCATTTTTTTGCAAAAAAAATCGTTACATTTTGATTAATAACAAAAAAAGTAAAAATGTCAGCAGCAATAAAATACCACCAAATGAAAGCTCTATTAGTGAGAAGAAAAGGAGGTAAAATTCATTTGGGTGGTAAGTTGCATGACCGAGCGATAAACGGTGAAAATAGTGTAGTGCAGAAGTGTAAAAAGTGGCCTGGTCATGAAGGGGGTTTTAGCTAGCGGGGTTGAAGTGGTTAAACAAAATAGAAACCCTGAAGCAGCAATTATCTCAAAATACGATCTAAAGTTCCAATATAGATCAAATGGTCAGCAAAATAAAACTCAAAGCATGTATCTGGGTATAGGAAGAAGAGGGAATCTGGAAACATAGTGGAATGACTAAGCGGGTGCTTCAGGGATCAATGTAGCAGCTAAATGACAGCTGCTCATTTAGCCCCAGAGGAACCACTGTTTTAAGCTGAAAGATCCACCAGGTTCCCCTCTGTAGAACCCTCCTATCCCAATCGCCACCTTGTCTTGGTCTAGGGACCATTTCGATCCCCATAAATTTTAGCCCAGAGGTGTCGCCCCCATGTAGGCCATTAACATGTTTAGCTAGGGGTGTATCCCTGTCATTTCTGATGTCCCCCAGATGTTCACCCACCCGGTGCTGCAGCTCTCGGGTGGTTTTGCCCACGTATTCAAGGCCACATATACAGTTGACCTTGTATTCCATGCCCCTCGTGTGCCAATTCACAAAATGTTTAATTTGGTAGGTTGTACCAGTGACATTGCCACAAAAGGAGCGCCCCTGTGTTATATGTGGGCATGCCACACAGCCACTGCAGCAAAAACATCCAACAGGACGCCGGAGCCAAGTCTCACCGGTGCCTTGGTTCTGGCTGAAGTGGCTGTGGACTAGGAGATCTTTAAGGCTCAATCCCCTGCGATATGTGATTTGTGCTGTCTCTGAGACAACATTTTTGATATCAGGGTCAAGTAGAAGAACTTCCCAGTGGTTTCTCAGTATCTGTTTGACTTGTTCTGAAGCGCCATCAAAAGTGCCTATAAGGTGTATCGGATCACTTGTTGTTAATTTAGGTTTGGGATATAGCAGTTCGTCCCTACTGCTTTCACACGCTCTTCTATATGCTGATCGGAGGACCGTATCAGGATAGCTCCTCTCTCGAAATCTATACCGCAGGTCATTGGCTTGTTGTTTTAAGTCACCCCAGGTGGGACAGTTCCTCCTAATCCGTAGGTACTGTCCCACCGGTATCCCTCTTTTCAGGGATTGTGGGTGATGGCTCGTCCAATGCAGGAGTGAATTCGTGGAGGTAGGCTTCCTGAATGTTTTTGTCTGTACCCTGTCCTCCTTATCCCTTGATATTTCAATGTCCAGGAAGGGCAGATCATTGTTTTTGAATTCCGAAGTAAATTTCATGTTAATAGAGTTGATGTTCAACTCACGCACAAAATCAACAAAGTCGCTTTCCCCGCCCTTCCAGACAACAAAAATGTCGTCTATAAATCTGGCCCATGTAATTGTACATGAAATGTGTTTGCTGGGTACATTAGGGTCTGTTCCCACCAGCCCAGGAACAAATTAATTAGCTACTTACTTTATGATTTTCTTTTGGATTTAAGGGGTTAGCCTGTTTAATTTACCACTAGCCTGACCTACTTCATTTGGTTGCGTTAATTGACTTTGTTACAATTGGAGCATGGCTGGTTTCCTCTCCACTAGCGTAGATAAAGAATCACTACTCTCTGAGGCTAGTTTAGTCTTCTCAGAGAAGGCCCAAGTACAGAGTAAATACGCACCCTCGTTTAAAGAAGTATTTAAGGACCTTACTAAAATTTACAAGGAGCAAATAACTTTGTGGTAGGAGATACAATCCATTGAAGACTATATCAAAAATAAGATTGTACCTAGAGGCCTGAGGATTACCCTGGCTTCAGCAAACAGATGCAGAACCACCTCACTGATGAACAAGTGGGAAGAGGAGGCGACTAAGAGTTCGCTACGGTTTATGCAACTGTTGTTGGAGGAGGAGAAAATCAATCTGGTGACCCTTGAGAACAAACTCAGGGACCAGATTGAATTTACACAAAAATTTAAAACTGAGGTAGACTTTAACAACAAGGAAATGCAACTGAAAAATACTTTGGACAAGTTTCAGTTCCATCTGAAGGAACGTAAACACCGCCAGTTTAACAGAGATCTACAGGACTTAAGGGACAATCGAGTCTACTCTACCTTAGATTGAGGTATTTCACAATCAAAACAATTGGACACAGATATTACATCTAGCGATACCGACGCTTCGGAAAACGATAAGGAAGGTATTTATGGTAATAGGGGCAGAGGTAGGGGCCGACAGAAGCCTAAAAGCCGTAGCGGGGGAAGAGCCAGTCAACGAGGAGATCAGGCTAGTGGTGGGCAAGATTTTTTAGAGACACCCTATCCACTACGAAACCGAGGGTCTCACAGATCACCGCCACAGACAACCAGGCCCCAGGGAAACATAACCAAATAGTTAACCTTTCTAGTCAGGCGCTACAGGATTCAGAAATGTGCATCCTGAGCAAAGGTCTCTCCTTTGTTCCAATATCCAACTTCAACCTTTTTAATTGGGTTAGAGACATCCATCTCTTTGCCAGGAAACTCAGCGAAAACATTTTGCGTTAGTTGAGAGACGTGAGAGCAGAGAGATGGGTGCCTCACCAGATATTCTAAAGGATGTCCGTCTTCTGTTTAGTTTGAGTGACAGTACACCACAGGAGGGTAAGGGGCCTTTTACCTCCCTTAAAAATAGGAGTGTGAAAACTCCACCCCCAGGAGACCCGACATGTATAGATGTTTTTGTCAACCAGGTTTGCCGCGATTTATTGAACCTTACCCCGTCCTCACATCGATTCAACTGTAGCAAAGCTGAGTATAAATCACTGCAAGATCTGGAACACAAGAAAGACCTGACCATCAAGCCTTCAGATAAAGGAGGAAATATTGTATTGATGGATACAATTGATTACAAGAAGATGTACCAGACCTTGCTTAGTGATAGAGAAACATATGAGAAATTGAGCGGTGATCCTACTGGCTCATTTCAGCTTCTCATATTAAGAGGAGCCAAGACCGATAACTTGATCTCAGGGGAGGAATTCGATTTTTTTTAAATATAAAAACATCCAACTATAGCTACCTTTTATGGTCTTCCAAAGATCCATAAGGGGGGCACCCCCCTGAAAGGACGACCCATTGTGTCAGGTGTCAACAGTTTGACACAGAATGTGGGGATCTATCTAGACCAAATTTTGGCACCTTTTGTCAAAACACTGCCCTCATACCTAAGAGACACGAGTGATCTGTTGGGTCGCCTGGAGGGGGTATCTTTGGAGGAGGGCACATCGCTAGTTTCAATTGATGTTGAAGCCCTTTACTCCTCCATACCCCACACCTTGGGACTAAGGACAGTTGAGACATTTCTCAGCATGAGGGGATGACAGTTCCAGCTACATAACACATTTGTCCTACGTCTACTGGACTTAATTTTGACGAGGAATTATTTCTTGTTCGACGGGGTCCTTTGCCAGCAGCTCAGGGGCACAGCGATGGGGAGTTCTTGTGCCCCGTTGTATGCTAATTTGTTCCTGGGCTGGTGGGAACGGACCATGGTCTTTAGTGATGTACCCAGCAAACACATTTCATGTATAATTACATGGGCCAGATTTATAGACAACATTTTTGTTGTCTGGAAGGGCGGGGAAAGCGACTTTGTTGATTTTGTGCGTGAGTTGAACATCAACTCTATTAACATGAAATTTACTTCGGAATTCAAAAACAATGATCTGCCCTTCCTGGACATTGAAATATCAAGGGATAAGGAGGACAGGGTACAGACAAAAACATTCAGGAAGCCTACCTCCACGAATTCACTCATGCATTGGACGAGCCATCACCCACAATCCCTGAAGAGAGGGATACCGGTGGGACAGTACCTACGGATTAGGAGGAACTGTTCCACCTGGGGTGACTTAAAACAACAAGCCAATGACCTGCGGTATAGATTTCGAGAGAGGAGCTATCCAGATACGGTCCTCCGATCAGCATATAGAAGAGCGTGTGAAAGCAGTAGGGACGAACTGCTATATCCCAAACCTAAATTAACAACAAGTGGTCCGATACGCCTTATAGGCACTTTTGATGGCGCTTCAGAACAAGTCAAACAGATACTGAGAAACCACTGGGAAGTTCTTCTACTTGACCCAGATATCAAAAATGTTGTCTCAGAGACAGCACAAATCACATATCGCAGGGGATTGAGCCTTAAAGATCTCCTAGTCCACAGCCACTTCAGCCAGAACCAAGGCACCGGTGAGACTAGGCTCCGGCGTCCTGTTGGATGTTTTCACTGCAGTGGCTGTGTGGCATGCCCACATATAACACAGGGCGCTCCTTCTGTGGCAATGTCACTGGTACAACCTACCAAATTAAACATTTTGTGAATTGGCGCACGAGGGGCATGGTATACAAGGTCAACTGTATATGTGGCCTTGAATATGTGGGCAAAACCACCCGAGAGCTGCAGCGCCGGATGGGTGAACATCTGGGGGACATCAGAAATGACAGGGATACACCCCTAGCTAAACATGTTAATGGCCTACATGGAGGCGACACCTCTGGGCTAAAATTTATGGGGATCGAAATGGTCCCTAGACCAAGACGAGGTGGCGATTGGGATAGGAGGGTTCTACAGAGGGAAACCTGGTGGATCTTTCAGCTTAAAACAGTGGTTCCTCTGGGGCTAAATGAGCAGCTGTCATTTAGCTGCTACATTGATCCCTGAAGCACCCGCTTAGTCATTCCACTATGTTTCCAGATTCCCTCTTCTTCCTATACCCAGATACATGCTTTGAGTTTTATTTTGCTGACCATTTGATCTATATTGGAACTTTAGATCTTATTTTGAGATAATTGCTGCTTCAGGGTTTCTATTTTGTTTAAACTTGATACGCCGGTTACTATGAGGACCAACTATAAAAACTCCTTCATATTACCCCAGGGTCCGTGATAGTATAGACCACTGGGCTAATAATTTTATTAAATACTGTGATCGGTGGGCCCGATTTTGCCCTTCGATTCCACTGACACACTGTAACATACCCACCTCTCAGTGATGTCAAGATCCATGCGTGAGCTAGTGGGGCGCAGAGGCCGAGATAACCATGCTGTCAATCACTTACATACCAACATACCCCTTGGAGACGTATGAAGCCACAACAGTTGCCCTGGTATAACTACTTACCTCCTTGTGGAGAGCTTCCTACTACGCTGCGATCATCTAACCTGGGGCCGATCACGTGCTGTTAGCATGTGACCCGGTCTGATGAATAGAGTGATGTCACTGGGCGGGGAGTGGGCGGGTTACTGTGGCCTTTAAAAAGAGCCGCAAATCTATCCAGGCTGCCGCTGCCACACGCAGAACGCCATGGCAGGACAGTTGCATGTGTCTGTGAACAGTCGACATCCTTGATTGTACAGATAAGTTAATAAGCTGACTCAGTGCTTGTCTATCATTGCCAAAGGGCATCTTGCACACTTCATTGAACAACTGAAAACACAGCTTGGTGGGAGACAGACCAAGGCAGCCGAGTCAATGCATGGGGGTCAGCATCTTCATGATCATTGATTGTCTTTATGACTATTGATTGTGACCTGACCTGGCCTGTATCTATTGTATCTATTTGGCCTGGATTCAGACTATACTGATGTTTTACGGATCACACCTGACTTGATTGATGACCCTGAAATTGGCGGTCATTAAAGAATCTGAGACACTTAAACTGGAGCGGCCAGTGATTTGTTTTGAGTGTTGCTCTAAATACACCCTGTGATTATTTTTCGATCTGAGACCAAAGGGTCATCCATCTATGACCTGAGACACTTGATGCATCTGGTGACAATATATCTAATAGTTACCAGTTGCGAGATCTTGTTGTATTGCCTGTAATTGGTCGACTAATCATTGGGTGTTTCTTATTAACCATTTGTCAAAAGTGACCCATTTCACCTTGTGGTCACAGACATAGGATATTGTCCACTGAAGAATTGTTATCCTTCAAGGAAACACGTCGGGACCTTTTGTTCATTTACCTTTATCAAGGGATTCTGTACGGAGCCTAGGGAGGTGCGTTTTACTGTTACATGCCATTTGAGCCTTATTGTGACAGTTTAATCCGTATCAACCTGTATAATTTCTTTGTTCTTCGTTTGTCCTCCTTTAGTCATTATAATCGTTCTTTGGGATCCACTCTCTGTCGGGCAAAGCTGGGCAGTACATGCTTAGGTAGGGTGACGATAGGGATAGTGCAAGTGGAGTAGGGGGTAAGGGGCACCTAGGGCCATTGACCCAGCAGTGTGTCTTTCTCACTTTGCATCTCCTCCTCTTAGTCTACTACATTTTATATTGCTATCCCTGCTTTATTGTGGTCCCCTCCCTTTCTTTGATAGCATTGCTATCTATAGATACCTATATAGCAAATAGGTTACAATAAATGTTATCATATTTTTAATGATTATTAAAGGGCCTATTATTTTATTAATGACACCAATAAATGTTAAGTATTAATTATTAATTAGCTACCCACTTTATGATTTTCTTTTGGATTTAAGGGTTTAGCCTGTTTAATTCACCACTAGCCTGACCTACTTCATTTGGTTGCATTAATTGAGCTGGCAGAAGTAGCAGTAGAAGAAGAAGGGGTGGTAGTAGAAGTCATAGCAACAGGCCAGAACTGCCAGTGTCATCCAGTGATCGTGTTTTGACCAGCAACCCAGCTGTCCTTGAATGGTTGACTCGGTCTTCTACTTTGTCGCAAGTGACATCAGACACCCCCAGCCAGTGTTAGTGGGTTCTTCTGACACGATGCTTAGTTGGCATGACCCGGGAAAAAGCTCTGTGCCCCCAACTGTCCTCAACCTGCCTTTGTCATTTTCTCTTCCTTCAGTTTGAGAAGTATTGTGTCGGCTCCGCTTTTCATCGAGGAAGAGCTTCTAGAGGACAGTCAGCAGCTACTGCACAGTCAAGATCTGGAGGAGAGATCCGCTGCTTCCTCCAGTAGGCTGGGCAAGTAGTAACGATGAGAGTCACATGGGAGTTGGTGTTGCGAGTGGTTAGGCACATGGAGTGACGTGCAGACAGTAGGGGACAATGATTTAGCCGATCGCACGTGGGACCCAGGTGAGGAGGGAGCTTCACCATCATCAGGAGATGAGTATGGCATCTTGCACGTGAGGCAGTGGTTGAGCCATCAGGGTGGTAGCCTGGCTTTGAGTCAGGAATTGGCAGCAGTGGGAGGTTGGTAGCCAAACATGTCTGGGGTATACCGATACGCAGGAGCCTACCTATCCGCAAAGAAGTAGCTCACAGAGGCAGCGGTAACAGGCAGTCATGGGGGGAAAATGCCATAGTCGGTGGTGTGGCGATTTTTCATCAGGCCACTGGAGGACATTAGCATGGCCATTTGCAGAATCTGTAGGCAGAAGGTGAAGTGCGGTCAGGGTTCCAATGTTGGCACCACATCCTTACCTCAGCACATGCAGCATCACCATAAAGTGGCCTGGGAAAACTATGACGCTAATGTAGTGGTACAGCCTGACTCAGCAACCGCTGCATCATCCAGTGGCCTGCACCCCTTTTTCTGCAGAAAAGGTTCCACCTCCTCAGCAGAAGGGAGCTGTGTTTCCTTCCCATCATCTACTGGTCCTGATGCTCCTACTCCTCCTCCTCCTCATCACTCCTTTCGTCAGCAATCGATCACAGATTGCAAAAAGACAACAGGTGATTGCAAAAAGACAACAGTATGTGTGCACTCATCCAAAGGTGCAGAAGCTGAACGTGCTCCTGGCCAAGTTGCTGGTACTGCAGTCCCTCCCTTTCCATGTGGTGGACTCTGCACCTTACAGAGAACTAAGTGTCCCACGCTGTCATTATTTCTAGAAAAAGGCAGTACCAGCCCTGCACAGATAAGTTGGACAGATGGTGGGCCAGTCCTTGAGCCTGTTGGTGTCTGCTAAAGTTCACGGCTGTACTGTAACTATGGTCAATAAAAACTATATGTCCTTTTTGTCCCTCTGGGAAAATGTAGTTCTGGCCCAGGCACACTAGCAACTTGGCCAGGTGATGGCACTGCTGCCTCCATGTTTTCAAGCTGTGGGTCCTGCACCAATGTCCTCTGCTGCCTCTTCCTCCTCCACCTTGTCCTCAGTCTCCACTACAGGTACAATTCGGAGTTCTCCTCCAGCATAACACATGTGCAGGGTACAGCAGTGTCGTGCTGTTCTGCATCTAGTTTGCCAGGGCGAACTGAGTCACACAGGGGAGGAACTGCTCCGTGTCCTCCATCAAGAAATCGAATCCTAGATGTCTCCTCGCCAACTGAAAATCGGAACTGTGGTCACCGACAATGGGAAGAAAATCTTGTCGGTGCTGCGTCAAGGAGGGCCGAGCCATGTACCCTGCATGGCGCACATGTTTAATCTGGTTGTAAAGCGGTTCCTGAAGTCTTCCATCCATCTGCAAAACATCCTGAAAATGGCCAGGAAACTTTGCATGCACTTCAGCCCCTCTTACACTGCAAAGCACACCCTTCTTGAGCTGCAAAGGTGGATTTGGGACACATGGGACCCACGTAGAAGTCCACACCCTCAATGGAGACACTTCGTCTCCTGGACGACTGGGCGGATATAGATATAATTTGCAATTTATTTAAAAATTACAACGCGTTTTGGAGCGTAGAGATCTCTTTTTTCAAGTCTAAAAAACATATGTATATGCATACATACACTGTATCAAAAGGTATAATAAAACCATATATATAGAAATATTAAGAAAATAAAGAATTAATATAAATAATTAAAATTGAATAGAAAATGTCAGTTAGTAAAATAAGTAATTTTTTTAAATATATATATATATATATATATATAGTAATATATTGTATAAAATTCATAATAAATACAGATACATATAAACACCAGTAAAAATTGTATTTCCGTGTATATATGAAATATTTGGTGACTTCTTATTATCCTCTTATATGTTTTTTTACTATCTATTTTTATTATTATTATTTATTTGAGAATTATTTGTATTGCATATAATAACCTAACATAATATAATTAATGCGTGTAAAATGCATGGATCATTGGTGTGTATGTAGGTGAAACTAAATAAATAAACAAACAGGTAGGTGAGAAGATCAATTTGTGTGTGTATATATATATATATATATGTATATACAGACGTGGACAAAATTGTTGGTACCCTTTGGTCAATGAAAGAAAAAGTCACAATGGTCACAGAAATAACTTTAATCTGACAAAAGTAATAATAAATTAAAATTCTATAAATGTTAACCAATGAAAGTCAGACATTGTTTTTCAACCATGCTTCAACAGAATTATGTAAAAAAATAAACTCATGAAACAGGCATGGACAAAAATGATGGTACCCCTAGAAAACACAGAACATAATGTGACCAAAGGGACATGTTAATTCAAGGTGTGTCCACTAATTAGCATCACAGGTGTCTACAACCTTGTAATCAGCCATTGGGCCTATATATATGGCTCCAGGTAATCACTGTGTTGTTTGGTGATATGGTGTGTACCACACTCGACATGGACCAGAGGAAGCAAAGGAAAGAGCTGTCTCAAGAGATCAGAAAGAAAATTATAGACAAGCATGTTAAAGGTAAAGGCTATAAGACCATCTCCAAGCAACTAGATGTTCCTGTGAGTACAGTTGCACATATTATTCATAAGTTTAAGATCCATGGGACTGTAGCCAACCTCCCTGGACGTGGCCGCAGGAGGAAAATTGATGACAAATCTAAGAGACGGATAATCCGAATGGTAACAAAAGAGCCTAGAAAGACTTCTAAAGAGATTCAAGGTGAACTTCATGCTCAAGGAACATCAGTGTCAGATCGCACCATCCGTCGTTGTTTGAGCCAAAGTGGACTACATGGGAGACGACCAAGGAGGACACCATTGTTGAAAACGAATCATAAAAAAGCAAGACTGGAATATGCCAAACTACATGTTGACAAGCCACAAAGCTTCTGGGAGAATGTCCTGTGGACAGATGAGACAAAAATCGAAGTTTTTGCCAAGGCACATCAGCTGTATGTTCACAGACGAAAAAATGAAGCATATCAAGAAAAGAACACTGTCCCTACTGTGAAACATGGAGGAGGCTCTGTTATGTTCTGGGGCTGCTTTGCTGCGTCTGGCACAGGGTGTCTTGAATCTGTGCAGGGTACAATGAAATCTCAAGACTATCAAGGAATTCTAGAGAGAAATGTACTAGCCAGTGTCAGAAAGCTTGGTCTCAGTCGCAGGTCATGGGTCTTGCAACAGGACAATGACCCAAAACACACCGCTAAAAACACCCAAGAATGGCTAAGAGGAAAAAATTGGACTATTCTAAAGTGGCCTTCTATGAGCCCTGACCTCAATCCTATTGAGCATCTTTGGAAGGAGCTGAAACATGCAGTCTGGAAAAGGCACCCTTCAAACCGGACACAACTGGAGCAGTTTGCTCATGAGGAGTGGGCCAAAATACCTGCTGAGAGGTGCAGATGTCTCATTGACAGTTACAGGAAGCGTTTGATTGCAGTGATTGCCTCAAAAGGTTGCGCAACAAAATATTAAGTTAGGGGTACCATCATTTTTGTCCATGCCTGTTTCATGAGTTTATTTTTTTACATAATTCTGTTGAAGCATGGTTGAAAAACAATGTCTGACTTTCATTGGTTAACATTTATAGAATTTTAATTTATTATTACTTTTGTCAGATTAAAGTTATTTCTGTGACCATTGTGACTTTTTCTTTCATTGACCAAAGGGTACCAACAATTTTGTCCACGTCTGTATATATATATATATATATATATATATATATATATACACACACATACTAGCTAAAGTACCCGGCTTTGCTCGGGTATATTTAATCTATTTCATATAATTAGACCCCAAAAGAGAAAAATAGGGCTAGCACAAATAGTAGTGAATATAGACTTTATTATAGTCTCAATACGAGACAAAATACGATAAAATACAGGTAAAGAACAATGTAATGGTGGATGAGAAACACATAGGACGACATGGGACACCACTAGTCACTCAACATATCAAGGCTGGAGATATCACATAGTAAATACATAACCCCAGATAGGTGTCTAATACGTATGACCAGCTAGGGCTATAAGAACAGCATAAGAATCAGATACAGTACAAAGAAATATAAAGTGCATAGTGCAAATCTAGCAAAGTACATAGATCTATTGTACTAAACTTTCCACTATAGAACCATAAAGTAAATACCTGAGTGGTGAACCAGAAAAAAAACCAACGCACGTTTCACGTAAGCTTCTTTAGGGGGGAAGAGTGTGTATACAGGGTAAGCTAATAGGGTGACTTTTATAGCTGAGTAGTTTAATTGCAGACCATAAACAGCTGAGGAAAAACATGTGTGGCCACACATGGAAGGGAAGAGAGTGTGTTCCACAGTGGAACGCATCGGAGGAGATGGACATCAGTCTTGGGGAATAGAGTTGAGCGAACACCTGGATGTTCGGGTTCAAGAAGTTCGGCCGAACTTCCCGGAAATGTTCGGGTTCGGGATCTGAACCTGACCCGAACTTCGTCCCGAACCCGAACCCCATTGAAGTCAATGGGCTAGAGGGCTGCAAAAGGCAGCAAAATGTAGTTAAATCCCCTGCAAACAAATGTGGATAGGGAAATGAATAAAAATAAAATAAATAAAAATTAACCAATATCAATTGGAGAGAGGTCCCATAGCAGAGAATCAGGCTAAATGTCACCCACCACTGGAACATGCCACTGTCAGATATTTAGACCCCGGCACCCAGACAGAGGAGAGAGGTCCCATTGCAGAGAATCAGGCTTCATGTCATAGCAGAGAATCAGGCTTCACGTCACCCACCACTGGAACAGGCCATTGTCAGATATTTTGGCCCTGGCACCCAGACAGAGGAGAGAGGTCCCATAGCAGAGAATCGGGCTTCATGTCATAGCAGAGAATCAGGCTTCACGTCAACCACCACTGGAACAGGCCATTGCCGTGCTGAATACATGTTCAGACAATTCGCTGGCCACCGGGCAGGCCAGCACCTCCAAGGCATAAAAAGCTAGCTCTGGCCACGTGGACAATTTGGAGACCCAGAAGTTGAATGGGGCCGAACCATCAGTCAGTACGTGGAGGGGTGTGCACACGCACTGTTCCACCATGTTAGTGAAATGTTGCCTCCTGCTAACACGTTCCGTATCAGGTGGTGGTGCAGTTAGCTGTGGCGTGTTGACAACACTTTTCTACATCTCTGCCATGCTAACCCTGCCCTCAGAGGAGCTGGCCGTGACACAGCTGCCTTGGCGACCTCTTGCTCCTCCTCTGCCTTCGCCTTGGGCTTCCACTTGTTCCCCTGTGACATTTGGGAATGCTCTCAGTAGCGCGTCTACCAATGTGCGCTTGTACTTGCGCATCTTCCTATCACGCTCCAGTGCAGGAAGTAAGGTGGGCACATTGTCTTTGTATCGGGGATCCAGCAGGGTGGCAACCCAGTAGTCTGCACACGTTAAAATGTGGGCAACTCTGCTGTCGTTGCGCAGGCACTGCAGCATGTAGTCGCTCATGTGTGCCAGGCTGCCCAGAGGTAAGGACAAGCTGTCCTCTGTGGGAGGCGTATCGTCATCGTCCTGCATTTCCCCCCAGCCACGCACCAGTGATGGGCCCGAGCTGCGCTGGGTGCCACCCCGCTGTGAACATGCTTCATCTTCATCCTCCTCCACCTCCTCCTCATCTTCATCCTCCTCGTCCTCCAGTAGTGGGCCCTGGCTGGCCACATTTGTACCTGGCCTCTGCTGTTGCAAAAAAACTTCCTCTGAGTCACTTCGAAGAGACTGGCCTGAAAGTGCTAAAAATGACCCCTCTTCCTCCTCCTCCTCCTCCTCCTCCTCCTCCTGGGCCACCTCCTCTTCCATCATCGCCCTAAGTGTTTTCTCAAGGAGACATAGAAGTGGTATTGTAACGCTGATAACGGCGTCATCGCCACTGGCCATGTTGGTGGAGTACTCGAAACAGCGCAACAGGGCACACAGGTCTCGCATGGAGGCCCAGTCATTGGTGGTGAAGTGGTGCTGTTCCGCAATGCGACTGACCCGTGCGTGCTGCAGCTGAAACTCCACTATGGCCTGCTGCTGCTCGCACAGTCTGTCCAGCATGTGCAAGGTGGAGTTCCACCTGGTGGGCACGTCGCATATGAGGCGGTGAGCGGGAAGGCCGAAGTTACGCTGTAGCGCAGACAGGCGAGCAGCGGCAGGATGTGAACGCCGGAAGCGCGAACAGACGGCCCGCACTTTATGCAGCAGCTCTGACATGTCGGGGTAGTTGTGAATGAACTTCTGCACCACCAAATTCAGCACATGCGCCAGGCAAGGGATGTGCGTCAAACCGGCTAGTCCCAGAGCTGCAACGAGATTTCGCCCATTATCGCACACCACCAGGTCGGGCTTGAGGCTCACCGGCAGCAACCACTCGTTGGTCTGTTGTTCTATACCCCGCCACAACTCCTGTGCGGTGTGGGGCCTGTCCCCCAAACATATGAGTTTCAGAATGGCCTGCTGACGTTTACCCCGGGCTGTGCTGAAGTTGGTGGTGAAGGTGTGTGGCTGACTGGATGAGCAGGTGGAAGAAGAGGAGCAGGAAGCCGAGTAGGAGGAGGAGGCAACAGGAGACAAAGAATGTTGCCCTGCGATCCTTGGCGGCGGAAGGACGTGCGCCAAACAGCTCTCCGCCTGGGGCCCAGCCGCCACTACATTTACCCAGTGTGCAGTTAGGGAGATATAGCGTCCCTGGCCGTGCTTACTGGTCCACGTATCTGTGGTTAGGTGGACCTTGCCACAGATGGCGTTGCGCAGTGCACACTTGATTTTATCGGATACTTGGTTGTGCAGGGAAGGCACGGCTCTCTTGGAGAAGTAGTGGCGGCTGTGAACAACATACTGTGGGACAGCAAGCAATATGAGCTGTTTGAAGCTGTCTGTGTCCACCAGCCTGAATGACAGCATTTCATAGGCCAGTAGTTTAGAAATGCTGGCATTCAGGGCCAGGGATCGAGGGTGGCTAGGTGGTAATTTACGCTTTCTCTCAAATGTTTGTGAGATGGAGAGCTGAACGCTGCCGTGTGACATGGTTGAGATGCTTGGTGACGGAGGTGATGGTGTTGGTGGTACATCCCCTGTTTGCTGGGCAGCAGGTGGCAACGTTCCTCCAGAGGCGGAGGATGAGGCCGAGGCGGCAGCAGCAGAAGAGGCCGAGGCGGCAGCAGCAGAAGAGGCCGAGGTGGCAGCAGCAGAAGAGGCCGAGGCGGCAGCAGCAGAAGAGGTAGCAGAGGGAGCCTGAGTGAGTTCCTTGTTTTTAAGGTGTTTACTCCACTGCAGTTCATGCTTTGCATGCAGGTGCCTGGTCTTGCAGGTTGTGCTAAGGTTCAGAACGTTAATGCCTCGCTTCAGGCTCTGATGGCACAGCGTGCAAACCACTCGGGTCTTGTCGTCAGCACATGTTTGAAGAAGTGCCATGCCAGGGAACTCCTTGAAGCTGCCTTTGGGGTGCTCAGTCCCAGATGGCGGCGGTCAGTAGCAGGCGGAGTCTCTTGGCGGCGGGTGTTCAGCTTTTGCCCACTGCTCCCTCTTTTGCTACGCTGTTGGCTCGGTCTCACCACTGCCTCTTCCTCCAAACTGTGAAAGTCAGTGGTACGACCTTCATTCCATGTGGGGTCTAGGACCTCATCGTCCCCTGCATCGTCTTCTACCCAGTCTTCCTCCCTGACCTCCTGTTCAGTCTGCACACCGCAGAAAGACGCAGCAGTTGGCACCTGTGTTTCGTCATCATCAGAGACGTGCTGAGGTGGTATTCCCATGTCCTCATCATCAGGAAACATAAGTGGTTGTGCGTCAGTGCATTCTATGTCTTCCACCGCTGGGGAAGGGCTAGGAGGATGCCCTTGGGAAACCCTGCCAGCAGAGTCTTCAAACAGCATAAGAGACTGCTGCATAACTAGAAGCTCAGACAGTTTCCCTGATATGCATGGGGATGATGTGACAGACTGATGGGCTTGGTTTTCTGGCTCCATTTGTGCGCTTTCTGCAGAAGACTGGGTGGGAGATAATGTGAACGTGCTGGATCCACTGTCGGCCACCCAATTGACTAATGCCTGTACCTGCTCAGGCCTTACCATCCTTAGAACGGCATTGGGCCCCACCAAATATCGCTGTAAATTCTGGCGGCTACTGGGACCTGAAGTAGTTGGTACACTAGGACGTGTGGCTGTGGCAGAACGGCCATGTCCTCTCCCAGCACCAGAGGGTCCACTAACACCACCACGAACATGTCCGCGTCCCTTACTAGATGTTTTCCTCATTGTTACTGTTCACCACAATAAGAAAAAAATTATTTGGCCCAATGTATTGAATTCAAATTCAGGCCTTTTTTTACAGACACCTAACACTATCTGGCTATCTATTTAGGTACCGTATTACACTAATACAGGCACAGCAGTAACGACAGATTTAGCTGAATATAAATTGTAGGCCTAGTATTTAGGCCCTGGATGACAGGTTTAAGTTTACAGACAGAATTAGACTTGGAAATGCACAGTAGCGTGTGAAGTTATAGTGGATGACCCTATCAGCACCTTCAATCTAATATGCCCTTTTATGGATAGATTTAAAGTAGGCCTGATACAGCAGAAACCACTAATTTAGGGAATTGCTAAGTTGGGAATTGTATTTCAACCCAGAACAAAAACTGTGCTTTGACGGACACCAAATAACTTGACCAGTCACAGCAATAACCACAAATTTAGCTGAATATAAATTGTAGGCCTAGTATTTAGGCGCTGGATGACAAGTATACGTTTACGGACAGAATTAGACCTGGAAATGCACGGTAGCGTGTGAAGTTATTGAGGATGACACTATCCGCACCTTCAATCTAATATACCCTTTTATGGATCGATTTAAACTTGGCCTGATACAGCAGAAACCACTGATTTAGGGAATTGCTAAGTTGGGAATTGTATTTCAATCCAGAACAAAAACTGTGCTTTGGCGGACACTAAATGAATTGACCAGCCACAGCAATAACCACAGATTTAGCTGAATATAAATTTTAGGCCTATTATTTAGGCGCTGGGTGACAGGTATACGTTTACGGACAGAATTAAACTTGGAAATGCACGGTAGCGTGTGAAGTTATTGAGGATGACACTATCCGCACCTTGAATCTAATATACCCTTTTATGGATCGATTTAAACTTGGCCTGATACAGCAGAAATCACTGATTTAGGGAATTGCTAAGTTGGGAATTGTATTTCAACTCAGAACAAAAACTGTGCTTTGGCGGACACTAAATGAATTGACCATCCACAGCAATAACCACAGATTTAGCTGAATATAAATTTTAGGCCTATTATTTAGGTGCTGGGTGACAGGTATACGTTTATGTACAGAATTAGACTTGGAAATGCACGGTAGCGTGTGAAGTTATTGAGGATGACACTATCCGCACCTTCAATCTAATATACCCTTTTATGGATCGATTTAAACTTGGCCTGATAGGGGGCGGAGCTTGCGCCGGTCTGAGATGGCCGCTTGAATCCGGGCTCCGTCTGACTGACGGTCTTTAGCACCAGCAATCTTTTGCCCTTCACCCGAAAATGGTGAAAATAGGTAACCCCAAGGCAGGGGAACACCCCAGCTCTAACAAGAGTCATGTCCAGGGAGGTGATATGGACAGATTTGTCAAGAAAGCGGCTGCAGCTTTCGTCGCTCGTGACTCCAAGATGGCGCCGACTCAGCATCAGAAAGCGGGCCTGCAGGATAGATCGGATGAGGAAAGCGAAACGGAGGAGCTACAAGGCAGGGGGGCCCTTCCGATTACAAGGAACTATCTAAAGAACACTCTGAATAAAGCCTTGGAGCCCCTGCTCAGCGAATTTGCCGCACTGAGACAAGATATGAGGCAAGTGGGTGAACGAGTCGAGACGCTCGAGAACAACCAGGCCCTGATGCTGGATCACCAGAGGGCTACAACAAGCTCATTCCGTAGATGTGGCACTTACCTGAACGAGATGCAGAACGCCTTAGAAGACCAGGAGAACAGGGGACGCCGGAACAACCTGCAGATAAGAGGTATCCCTGAATCCGTTCTCCCTGGTGATATTCCTGCTACTATCACCTCCCTCTGTGCCTCCCTCCTAGGCCCTGACTTCGCTCCAGAGATCATGATTGAGAGGGCTCACAGGGCCTTACGGCCTAAACCTAAAATAGATGAGCCCCCAAGAGATATCATCTGCAAGTTTTTGAACTTTCAGGTTAAATCTGCAGTGCAGGAGGCGGCCAGAAACAGGTCCGAAATAGTGTTTGAAGGCGCATTAGTTTCGATTTACCAGGATTTGGCCCCTTCCACCTTAAAGAAGCGCAAGCATCTTAAGCCTCTGACGGAGTGGCTGCGAGCTAATAGGATCCTGTACAAGTGGAACTTTCCGTTTGGCCTTTCCTTTTCTCAAGGGGGCCGCCGCTTCAGCATCACCTCGCATGCTGACCTGGATAACGTCTATGATCACCTTCAAATCCCACCTATGCAGATAGAAAACTGGGATCAGTTTCAAGACCTCTTTGCCCTACCTGCAGTTCCGGAAGTGGCAGCCTTTTCCTTGCACCATACTCCTAGGGCTCACAAATCGGGGAAGAGAGGCCGACAGCTGACGCCTAAGAGACTGGCTCAAGAATGATACTCCTGGCCCTCCAGCTATAACTATGGACAGTGGTGAATTTCGTCAACAGGACTGTAGTGGATCTTTCCAGAGAAGTAGCTCCTTTTTGTCTAGTTCTGTTCATTTCTGCTCGTAGATCCACTATGTAGCCCCTTGATAGTCATGTTTATGATAGCTACGGTCAGATATTGTTTTCGCATTGCATGTCTATTGGCCATTTACCTCTGTTCACATCTAGCATCCAGTGGGCCTTCCTCAATTCAAATATCCCTTGAATTACCTATTGAGGCTTCTCTAGGCCCCTATCCCTCTCCCCATTAGGGTTCCTGCCAGTTGCTTGTTCAATTTCTAACCCGTTTTCAGGTTGCTCCCAAACGTGCTAAACGTCATGTAAACTGGTCTTTGACCGATTTTCCCCCATGCTTTATACTAGTGGTTCTCAATCCACTCCATGTTATATTTTGTACTTTTCTTTTGTTCTCATTGTTTCCCCTGTCCCGTTATTTTATTTTAGGTACCCGACACAGACCTCACTGACTCATCAGCAATGCAGGCAGGTTGGCGAGATTTCAGCTTCTCCTCCGGGCGGGGTAGGACCCCTTCAGACAGTAAGTGTTCTTTCTTGGGGGACCAGCACACACTATGCTCCTATGTTCACAATACAAATTAGTCATGGCTGACATCCATATAGCTTCCTATAATGTGAAAGGCTTTAACTCGCCCTCTAAGAGAAGCCAGATTTTCTCCATATTGCGCAAGGAGGGAGCGGATGTGCTGCTCCTCCAAGAGACTCACTTTAGATTTAACCATTTTCCCAACATGGAATTTTCTCACTACGCCACTTGGTTCCATAGTGGAGGGGCCACTGCCTCGTCGGGAGGAGTAAGCATTGGTTTTAAGAGGAGAATACCTTTCAAACCTACCAGTCACCTACAAGACCCAGAGGGCAGATTTATTATGGTGAAGGGCTACATAGGTTCCCAAATGTACTCCTTCGTCAACCTGTATGTCCCAAACAACAATCAGGCTAAATGGCTCTCTTCCATAGCCCAAACAATCTCCTCTTTTAAGGAAGGTATAGTCTTAGTGGGAGGAGATCTCAACACGGCCCTCGACCCGCAGATGGATTCTTCCTCACACAAGACTCCCCAGTCTAGGCGCTCCCTAAAACTCATTAGGAATTTTTTCTGGACCTACATTTGGTGGATGTGTGGCGCACCTTACATCCTAGTACCCTGGACTATACATTTTATTCACATGCACATGGCTCATATCACCGTATAGATTACATCTTCGTATCTAAAGAACATCTACAACTATGCCAAAAGGCTTACATTGGGTCTATACACTTGTCAGATCACGCTCCTATTTATTTAATGATAATATCCCCAACACAACAATCCAAGAGTTTTAATTGGAGATTGAATGAGTCCATCTTAGGTAATTCCGAATCTGTAGAAAAAATAGCCACGTTATTGGACGAATACTTTAACCTTAACTCCCTTCCGGAATTATCTCCCCAAGTCACTTGGGATGCTCATAAACCCTTTATTAGAGGTGAATTTATTAGCATTAGCTCCCATTTAAAGAAGCAGCGGGAAGGTAAAATTAACAGTCTCCTTTCCACAATAAGAAAGTTGGAAGCGGGCCACAAAAAATCCATGACTGAGACCCAACTCCAGGAACTATCCAAATCCAGATCTGAACTGAAAACCCTATTACAGAGTAGATCGGCAAAGTATTACCTCAACTCCCAATATAAGTTCTATGCACATGGTGACAAAGCCACCAAATTTCTAATTAGCAGAATCAAGGCCAGGAGGGCAGACAATTACATACACCAACTCACCTCCCCGAAAGGCGAGCCAATTTTCGCATCACAAAAAATTGCCGCTCAATTTAGGGACTTTTATGAAGCCCTTTATAATATTCCTCCCTCTTTTTCCCCTTCTGCTCACTCCTCATTAATTGACACCTTTCTACAACCCCTGTCCTGCCCGACTCTATCAGTTGACCAGAAACATTCCCTGGAGGCTCCATTTACCATCGAGGAACTAACCCTAGCTCTGGCCCAAATGCCCCAGGGTAAAAGTCCAGGCCCAGATGGCCTTCCCGCTTCCTACTACAAAACTTTCAAGAAACAACTCCTGCCCCACCTACTCACTGTGTGCAACCAGTCCTTACAAAATATCTCCCTTTCTAGGGACATGACGATTGCCCATGTTGCTCTGATTCCTAAGGAGGGGAAGGACTCCAAAGTGTGTGCTAACTATAGACCGATATCTCTACTCAACATTGATCTTAAGCTTCTAGCGAAACTTTTAGCTAACCGCTTGGCAGTCCTTCTCCCTCTTTTAGTACATATGGACCAGGTGGGATTCGTTCGCGGTAGGGAAGGTAGAGACAATACGGCTAGAGTTATCAACGTATTTTGCCATGCTAAATGCACTTCCTCCCCACTATTACTTCTCAGTACTGACGCTGAAAAAGCGTTTGATCGCATAAATTGGAACTACTTAAGCCGCGTGCTAGAACTGTTCGGCCTGCCTGGTCCATATATCAAGGCAATATTCGCAATGTATGAGCAAGCCACAGCTCGGGTTATGGTCAATGGTGACCTTTCTATCCCCTTTCAAATACATAACGGTACGCGCCAGGGATGCCCCCTATCCCCTCTCCTTTTCATCTTAGCTATGGAACCCCTCTTAATAAAACTTCGAGCGGACACAAGGATTAAGGGTATGTTTCTGGGAGGTAGGAGCCATAAACTTGCCGCCTTTGCGGATGACGTCATGATAATGACCTCTAACCCTAGAACTTCCCTCCCCTTAATTCAGGAGAATTTAAGAAACTATAGTGACGTCTCTGATTTTAGGATTAACGAAAGTAAATCCGTCATTGTTAGCACGGGCCTATCCCCTCAGCTTAAACGCTCCTTAATGGAAAACTCACCATTTAACTGGTCGTCCCCAACCGTGACTTACTTAGGAGTAAAGATTGGTCCAAACATTTCTGATCTCTTCTCACTTAATTTTACCCCCTTGAAATCCTCCTTATTTGATGCTGTAGATAAACTCAACAAGTCAGCCCCGACACTCTCGTGGTTTGGCAGGAAAAACCTCCTCTCTTCACTTGTCATCCCCCGTCTCACTTACCTTCAACAGGTCCTACCAATCCCTATCCCTAAGTCCTATTACGTAGCCCTCAGACAAAAATTTAGTGCTTTCATATGGAATGGCCATAGACCCAGACTTTCTTATTCGTTTTTGTCCCGTTCTAGAGCTACAGGTGGAATTGGCTTGCCAGACCCTGAACTTTATGGGAGGGCCATATCGATGACTAGAGTCATTGATTGGCTGAGGAACTCAAAGAACAAGTCTTGGGTTGCCCTAGAACAAGACATTATAGGCACGCCAGCCCGTGCTGTCTGCTTAGGCTTTGACTCTCCCCCCTCCATTAGTCTGCAGTCGTACCCTATAATCAAAGCCACCATCGAAACTTGGAAATGGTGGAACCAATCTCACTGTTCAATCCCCTTTCCTTCCCCCCTGACCACAATTGGTGACATTCTAGGTTTGGCCTCTTCTGGACCTCGCAATACCTTCTCGAATTCAGTTAGATCCTCAACAGTCCCTATACTACATCTTCTAGAGTCGCCGGGTTCACCATCCACATCAGATGCTATTGAATCGTTGCTTAAACCCCAACCCCGTGACTTTACACTTGTCCCACTTATTAAGACATTCATTAATGTCTTAATAAGTAATAAGAGAAATAATGCAAAGGGTGAGCTACTACGGCCTCTTACCTGGTTTGAAGCCTTAATAATAAATCCAAACCCTCCAAAAAAAACAATCTCACTTATATACAACAAACTGAGGTCCCCTCCCCTAATTTCCAAACCGGCTTTCATTCGATATTGGGAGAAAGATACGGGCTTGGATCTACCTTTTCAATCCCTTCCTTTATTATTTGAAACTCCTCACAAATTGTCCAGGTGTGTTAGAGCCCAGGAAAATGGCTACAAGATATTGTCACAATGGTACATCACACCCGTTAAGTCCGCACGTTTCACCAGACCCTCCTCTAATATATGCTGGAGATGTCAGGAGGATGTAGGTACCTTCTTCCATATATGGTGGTTGTGTCCTCCCATTAACAAATGGTGGAAAGAGATCTTTCAGGAATGCAACCAAATTTGCTCCTCCGATGTGTCCATTTCCCCATATGGAGCTTTACTCACCTTTTTTGATAATGAGGCTTCTTCGGCTCCTTCATACCTCTTTAAACAGCTTCTACTTGCGGCCCGCTTATTGATTCCCAAATTATGGCTGCAAACAATTGTGCCCACATTGGAACAGTGGAAGCTCAAGGTTGATCAAATCCATCGATTTGAAGAATTAGCCTCTTGGGAATCACGATCGCACTTGACATTCATGAAAAGATGGGCCCTATGGACGAATTATAGGTTCCCCTCCTCCTCTTTAAACCCTACTTAAGTGCGAGGACCCAAATCCATTAGGCTAAGTGTAAGACCCAGCTACCTACCGGTCCTGTTTTATGTGGGGTCAGGGCCTAGGTCCTAAACTATGTTTCGCCCCCTCATAGAGCTCTGGAGTGCCTACCCACCTACTTTGAGACCTGAACTTCTCCTTTCTGCTAAGTATTGCTGGAATTATATTGAACAATTAGGCTGTGCTTCTAGCTTCTTGTACTGTAACTGTACTTTGTCCAATCCCTGTGCAGTCTGTATTATTAATGCTCTGTATGTGCTCGGTACCGTGTTACACCATTGTTGGTGTTGTTCACATTGTATTTTCTTAATTTGAAAATAAAGCATTTTAAAATTTAAAATAAATAAATAAAAATAAACTTGGCCTGATACAGCAGAAACCACTGATTTAGGGAATTGCTAAGTTGGGAATTGTATTTTAACCCAGAACAAAAATATATCCTTTGCTAGACAGCAGACAGTATTACAATTGGCTAGCCACAGCTGAAACACCAGATTTAGGGTACTGCTATTTTGGCAATTGTATTTCACCCCTCAATAAAATAGCAAGCACAGCCAAGCCCCTGATGTAGGATATAGCAAAAAAACAAAATACACTATTGATGGTTAAATGGACTTGGTGGCAGCTTGTGCTGGCGCACCACAAGACACAAAATGGCCGCCGATCACCCCAGAAAAAAGTGACTGAAAAACGCTCTGGGCAGCCTAGAAACTGTGAGCAATTGAATAGCAGAAGATGAATGATTCATAGCTGTAGATCGATCACTTCATTAAGTGTTTTTGATGAGTAAATCCCTGCCTAGTGCCTAATCTCGCCCTAACAGCAGCAGCTGCATCCTCTCCCTACACTGATCAGAGCAGAGTGACGTGCGGCGCTACGTGACTCCAGCTTAAATAGAGGCTGGGTCACATGCTGCACTGGCCAATCACAGCCATGCCAATAGCAGGCATGGCTGTGATGGCCTCTTGGGGCAAGTAGTATGACGCTTGTTGATTGGCTGCTTTTTAGCCTTTCAAAAAGCGCCAAGAAAGCGACGAACACCGAACCCTAACCCAGACTTTTATGAAAATGTTCAGGTTCGGGTCCATGTCACGGACACCCCAAAATTCGGTACGAACCCGAACTATACAGTTCGGGTTCGCTCATCCCTATTGGGGAACACAAAGGAGGAAGGAAAATAAAGATGTACAGTCAGAAAATCAGTTTGTATGTAAGGCGGCCACACCTAAATAGCTGACAAAGAGAAAAAACATAATTAAAAACAAAAATAGCACCAGCAAACAGGCATATACACTACAACCTGTAAGGAGGAGATTCCTCCAAAATAATAAAACCTAAAAGCAACCATGTGTGGATATATACCGGGACCGGACAGAAACCCCCACACATGTAAAAGGCACACAAAGAAAGACAATACACAGAGGAACACAAATAATGAATAAATCGGGATCGGGAATACTGCAGACGCGGACCATCTAGATGTATAGTGAAAAATTATTATAAGAAGGGAGCGAAACTCAGGCTCTCGTTCAGACCATACAGGGTGACCGTATTAAGTTGGAAAATCCATTTCGCCTCGCGTTGGGCTAGTAGCCGCTTCCAATTCCCACCCCTACTACCTATGAAAACCCTATCTATGCCTCTTACCTTCAAAAGAGAGCCATCGCAGGCGTGATGGGTCTTGAAATGGTGAGGGATTGTCTTAAGACAGGTGTCATCCTCCTCGCTCGCTGCAGACTGTATCCCCAAAACATGTTCTCTCGTCCGACGCTTCAGTTCACATGAGGTGAGCCCCACATATCGAAGACCACATGGACAAGTCGCAGCATATACCACCCCAATGGTGTTACAGGTAATCGTATGGGTGATTTGGTAGGTCTTCTGGCCTGTGGAGTCAGTAAAAGAAGTGGTAGTGAGAATGTTGGCTCATGCCACATAATTCCCACAGGGACGACAGCCCCATTTGGGACCCTTGGACCCAAAAAGGCGGGGGGGGGGGGGGAGGATAGTGACCTGATAGTGGCTATGGACCAAAGCATCTCGGATGTTACTATCTCGTCGCAAAGTAAGGGACGGTCTGGGAAGTAGATGATGTTTCAAGACCGGATCCAAATACAGAATATTCCAATGTGTTCTCAGCGATTTCAATACTGCATTTTAGCATGAATTAAAGGTAGCAATGAAACGTACCATGTTGTTCTGGGATTTCTTCGTCACCTTGGGCCGCTGCTGTAAAAGGTCATCCCTGCCGGATCGCCTGGCTCTGAAGTAGCCTTTCTTCAGTGCAGATTCTGTAAGAGGGCTGTGTACTAGCTTGTAAACACTGTGATACCTTTTGGCGCAAAACCACAATAGCGAAAGTCGTCTTTTTTTTTACAAATATTTATTTGTTCGGGTGACAACGTATTTCGGAGTAAAAACACTCCTTTATCAAGTCTTAAGGGTCGGGCATACACGATTGGCAAGGCTGGTCCAATTGCTGGTGCCTGATCCTGTCCAGGAAGCCGCGCTACACAAGGACAGGACCAGGCACCAGCAATTGGACCAGCCCTGCCAATCGTGTATGCCCGGGCCCTTAAGACTTGATAAAGGAGTGTTTTTACTCCGAAACGCGTTGTCACCCGAACAAATAAATATTTCTAAAAAAAAGACGACTTTCGCTATTGTGGTTTTGCGCCAAAAGGTATCACAGTGTGTACAAGCTAGTACACAGCCCTCTTACAGCATTCTATATCACTCCTCTGGAGTACTGGCGACTCCAAGGATTGAGAAAGATACCGGCAGCATACCTCATCCGGATCGCATTTTTATCCCCCCCGCCTTTGCAAGTGTTGTGCTGACACAAGCACAAACACCAGAAGGTGAGTGGAACTACTGATACAATACTCTATCTAACACTATCTACCAGAAACTACTACCCTATGAGCGCCTTGTTTCCCGTTTATCTCGCCAAATCAGTGCAGATACGGAATAGCCCCTCTCCCTAAATCTTCTGGTCAATTCCTGCGCCCACTTTTCAAAAAGATCGTCATTGGAGCAAATTCACCTGAGTCACAGGAACTGACCCGTGGAGATGCCATCAATCAACTTCCTCGGGTGGGCAGATCCAGCGTGTAAAAGACTGTTCACTGAGGTGGGTTTCGATGGAGGTCAGTATAGATATAGCCATCCTTGTCTACCTGCAGAAGGACGTCCAGGAAATCCATATCCCTTTGACCGAATTTGTAGGTAAGGTGAATATTGAGATGATTCTTATTCAGGTTTGTCATAAAGGAATCCAATTCTCCAGTCGTACCCTGCCAGATCTTAAGCACATCATCGATGTAGCGATTCCACATGTGCACCCTATCGATAAAGGGGACAGGGTCAGTAAGAAATAGACCCCTCTCCCACAGCCCCAGGAGAAGGTTGGCATATGACGGCGCACCCCCGCCCCCAAGGCCGTTCCCTGGAGCTGCACGTAAAAGGATCTCTTAAACATAAAGAAATTATGTAACTGTAAATATAGGATTGGCACACTCAAAACATGCGGAGCCCTACGGAATTACAACTATTTATTGTGACTACGTTTGATAAAATATATAAAAAATACAGTAAAATACATAAAATTTTATTAAACAATGGTTGTAGTATTTGTAATATTCGAATCAACCTGTTGCAAAATGAATTATCCTGGATATTTTCAATAGTGAATGGGTCTGCAATAGCACATTATGGGTTCCATATATGTTCAATTGCAGATCCTGGCAACAGGTTGTTATCGTGCGGATAAATCACACTCTGTGTCACTTGCAGTCCATACATATACAGGTTATGAGTATCCGAAAAAACGTCCTTAAATTCCGAGAGTTACCAGTCACTCAGAAGACGGATCTTTCAAGGAAGATTTTTCGCATCAAGCGCCAATTATATTCATGTACGAATAACGCTAGAAGACTCCACATATGTAAACGCATGCAATGGTTTTCTATACAGACGCTATATTCCTATCTCTTAATTACTGCAGTCCATATATTCCAAAGTTGTTATAAACTCAATTTTTCGTAAGAGTTTTCTGCATGCGTCTATATTTGTATTTTTTCTCAGGGATTGTCGGAGGTGCTATTCAAAAGATCCTCAGAGAAATTATTCCACACAAAGTCCCGGTTCCATTCACATGCGATATTCTCATACGATTGTGCTCTGTATAGACACTATGTTATTATTTCATTATAAGAGGTAAGTTTGTACTGATAATCATAGATCCCAAGCTTGGGGGCGACCTGGTCCTATGGCGGCGCTACATCGACGATGTTGTTTTCATTTGGAGAAATGGTGAAGTTGGATTACAACAGTTTATGCAAGATCTGAATAAGAATATATACAACTTACATTTTACGGCAGGCACCAATAAAGAAAAGGTAGACTTCCTAGATATACAAATAACAAAAAAAGACAACAAATACCTGTGTAATACTTATCACAAACCAACATCCAAAAATGGGTTTATTCTTTTCTCTAGCTGCCATTTGCCGAGATGGCTTACAAACGTCCCCCTTGGGCAGTTCCGCCGCATCAGACGCAATTGCACTGAAAACAAAGCGTTTGAGGAGGAAGCCATAAAAATGAATTTGCAGTTTAGAGAAAAGAATTACCCGGTGAAAATACTTGAAGAAGCATTGGGAAAAGTGAGGCAGCTGAACAGAAAGTCCTTTTTTGAGACCAAATCCCCACAGAACTTTGATAAAAGTTCTGAGTTCAGAATAATTCTGCCCTACAATGCCCAATCGAAACAAATCTCACAATTGATTAAACAACATTGGCACCATGTGCTATATGATAAAATAATTGTCCCCATTTTACCAGCTCAACCACTCATTACTTACACCAAAGCTCCCAACTTGGGTATCCAAATAGCCCCCTCAATAAAGGACAAAAAGAAGATATCAAACACATCTGGCTGGCTAAACACCAAAGGTTTTTTTAGATGCGGAACATGCATAGGATGTAGGAAAACTAAATTTCCCAAAAAAACGACAGAAATTTCCTCAACCCAAAACGCTTTCTCGATGACAGTAAAACAACCTCTGACATGCAATTCCTCCAGTGTGGTCTATCTAATCCAGTGCCCTTGTCCAAAACAGTATATTGGCCGTACTAAAAGACAGCTGAAAGTGAGAATATCGGAACATCTCAACAACATTAAAAAGGGGTGTGAAAACAATCCTTTATCCAAACACTTTAAAGAGACACACAACAAGAGCTGCACAGGCCTGACATTTATGGCGCTGGAGAAGATAGACACACACTGGAGGGGGGGGCAATCATATAGAGAAAATGTCGAGAGCAGAATCGAGGCGTATATACGACTTTGGGAGCATGATGCCAAAGAGATTGAACTCAGGACTTGAAATATTTGGCTTTTTATAGGATGGAGGGTCGTCCGCCCGTGTGCCCACAGTGAGTCGCACGTTAGGCTGTTTACCAGCACTGTGACTCCCTCTGGACCGCGGGCGTGCGTCCCCTTACTCTCCCCTGAATGTGTCGGATGCATCGCCATCCAACCCAATTTGAGGTCATTGTCTTGAAGCTGCTAAAATTGCCTTATAATTTTAACCTGAGTGTCTTATAATTTTAAATCTAATGTCATTTTAATAAAATATGGGGTATATTATATTCAGAAGTAAAGAATGAAACAAATATCAAAAAAACGCATCAATGGTGAAAAAACGCATCAATGGTGAAAAAACGCATCAAAAAGAAAAAAACGCATCATGAAAAAACGCATCTGAAAAAAACGCACAATAAATGCACAATAATTACAACCAAGAACTGCATGTATAAAAATCAATAAAATTATATGATTTATGGACTTTGAACTATCCATGAATGTTATTTTGAAAAAACATGGCACACAGTAGATCTAGAAGTAAAGAATGCAACAAATATCAAAAAAACGCATCAAGAAAAAAAAACGCACAAAAAACGCAATTAAAAAACGCATGCATAAAAATACCTGCAAATTAATAAAACCATATTATCTATGAATTCCTGAATGACCATAGACTATTATGATTTGAAAAAGAAGCATGGTAAGGAAAGATTCATACTGGGAGAATCCGCACTCCTTCTTTTCCAGACTACTGTTTTCCCATGATTCCTTCTTTTTTTTCCCATGATACTTTTCCACACAAAACCATGGAGGGATATAAAAACTCACCATTCACTTATAGGGGGTGATGCCACTGAGGAAGGGGAAAGTATCCCCGAAACACGTCTGGCGAGAGTTTCACCCCTGATGGATTTGAACCCTGAAAGAACAGTGCACTGTTAAGGAACCAGAGGATATTGAGGATTTAAACAAGACGCTTTACTAACCTGCCTTTAATCAGCTGAAAGTCATCACTGGGGAACACCAAGCCACTGATACAGCCAAGACCGGGACGCCGGCCTGAAGTTGGAGGTGATAACCACCCAGAAAAACTAGCTGAATAATAAGGACAGGTAAGCCCACAAGCGTGGGTTATCAGTACAAACTTACCTCTTATAATGAAATAATAACATAGTGTCTATACAGAGCACAATCGTATGAGAATATCGCATGTGAATGGAACCGGGACTTTGTGTGGAATAATTTCTCTGAGGATCTTTTGAATAGCACCTCCGACAATCCCTGAGAAAAAATACAAATATAGACGCATGCAGAAAACTCTTACGAAAAATTGAGTTTATAACAACTTTGGAATATATGGACTGCAGTAATTAAGAGATAGGAATATAGCGTCTGTATAGAAAACCATTGCATGCGTTTACATATGTGGAGTCTTCTAGCGTTATTCGTACATGAATATAATTGGCGCTTGATGCGAAAACTCTTCTGAGTGACTGGTAACTCCCGGAATTTAAGGACGTTTTTTCGGATACTCATAACCTGTATATGTATGGACTGCAAGTGACACAGAGTGTGATATATCCGCACGATAACCACCTGTTGCCAGGATCTGCAATTGAACATATATAGAACCCAAAATGTGCTATTGCAGACCCATTTACTATTGAAAATACCCAGGATAATTTATTTTGCAACAGGTTGATTCGAACATTATAAATACTACAACCATTGTTTAATTAAATTTTATGTATTTTACTGTATTTTTTATATATTTTATCAAACGTAGTCACAATAAATAGTTGTAATTCCGTAGGGCTCCGCATGTTTTGAGTGTGCCAATCCTATATTTACAGTTACACAATTTGAAGGGTGAATCATCAGATTGTGCACCTCTTATGACTGGGGGGCCAGTGAGCTATTTCCAAAATACTTACTAAGTTTTATAAAGAAATTATGACTGAGAGCAAAATCCAAAATCTGCAATATAAAGTAACCTTCAACGTCGGACATGGCAAGAAACTGGGGCACAGCCGTCATCCCATCCTTGTGACAAATGGAGGTGTAAAGTGATTCTACGTCACAGATCACAATTAACATATATTACTCTAGTTGTATGCCTTTCAGCTTACGCAAGATGTCACCGGTGTCTTTAAGATAGGAGGGAAGACGCTCAACCAATGGTCGTAAAATGTGGTTTACTAGTCTACATATCGGTTCACACATGTTGTTGTTACCTGCCATGATAGGTGGCCTGGTGGAGCAGACAGCTGCTTGTGCACTTTAGGTAACAGATAGAACGTGGGTATCATGGGGTAGGTAACAAGTAGACAATTTAATTCCTTTTGACTGATAATACCCCGATCGTGGGCCAAGCGCAGTATCTTGCCTAGAGCATACTGAAAGGAGTTGAGAGGGTTAAAGGTCAATTTTTTGTAACATACAGTGTTCTTCAGCTGGCGAAAAACCTCCCTCTATTATGCAGTGACTGGCCAGACCACCACATTTCCCCCTTTATCAGAGGGTTTTATGACCAGATCTTTCATATTACTCAGTTGCTTCACAGCCAGGCGTAAATTACCGTTCATATTGCCATGACAAAACCTGGTAGAGATCTTAGTCAGGTCATTGGTTACCAATTTGACAAAAAATATCTATGTTAGGAAACATAGACACAGGAGGAAATTTTTTAGATTTAGGCACCAAAGTGCTCGGCAGTCTACTTCCTGGGGCCGGGTCCTGTTCGTCCAATAGGTCACATAAATCTTGTATAGCTCTTTGTTCATTATCCAAAGGTGTCCACGAGTGGTCTCCATCTTTATGAAAGATCCTTTTAAAAACCAGGTTCCGTGCAAATAAATTCAGATCTTTTATCGCTGTGAAAACATCAAATTTAGTGGTTGGAACAAAATTGAGACCAAGGCTCAGCACCTCAAGTTGGGCCTCAGTGAGAATGACATCTCAAAGGTTGATTACCTGAGCTCTAGAATGGCCAGAATCTCCTGGGTAGTATCTTTTATTAATTTTTGGGTTATTCAGCAAATCCTTGCGTTTACCCCCATATCTCGTCAGGCGGGAGCTGGCCACATCCTCACCTCTTGCCCCTTCGACATCTGTCGAAGCATAGGAGGAGACAGAAACACTTCTACCCCATGGTATTGTTTTGAACTGCTTCCATCGGTAAACCCGTTTCTGTTCGTAGTCCTGGCAATCTGTCATGTCCTGCTCTGACTATGTACAGAGGTCAGCCAGAATAGCAGCACGTGTTTAGTGTTCTGTTTTGGAGCCGTGCTGGATCCGCCTCCCATCAGGTGCACTGGGTGGGGTCATTAGTGTAAATAGCAATCATTCTGGCCTTGGAAGCAAGGAGGGAAGGTTGTCTGTCCCAGCTCAGAAAAGATAAGTGTTGTTTCAGTTTTTGTTGTTTGCTATCTTGGTTGTGTTGGTGTCATCTCTCCCATCCAGGTTCTGTGTGAGCAGGCTGCTCCTATTCCCCTTTTCACCATCTCAGGGAATCTAGGGTGTTTTAGCCAAGGCACAAGGACACTTCATTACTACCATCAAGGTTTGAATGTGGGCTGAGCAGAGCAGGGAGAGAAGTCAGGGATTTGCTAGGAGGTGAACCTTCCCCTGCTTCTTGCCTAGAGCCTGGTTTGCTGGTTTATCTGTATGTCTGAGATCCCGTCCAGTTTCACATTATAAACCGCATTACGTGGACTGTCATTGCTCAGCGGTTTTTGTGATGGCGTCAATTGATACGTTAGTTAACCGCATTCAGGGGCTATCCCTAGAGGTTGCGGAGCTACGTGGTTCAGTCACACAGTGTCAGAATGCTCTGGCATCAGGAGGAGGTTAAATTTATGTGGAGCCTAAGGTTGCTCTTCCTGATCGATTTGCAGGGGGTACGGATGATTTTATCCGTTTTAGAGAGTCTTGCAAATTATGTTTTCGGCTGCGTCCATCGTCTTCTGGTGATGAAAGTCAGAGGATAGGTATAGTTGTTTCTCTGCTTAAGGGGGACGCACAATCCTGGGCCTTTTCTCTGCTGCCCGGTTCTCGGGCCCTCTGGTTGGTGGAATTTTTTAAGGTCCTGGGATTGATCTACGATGACCCAGACCGGGTCTTGATGGCGGAATCGAGATTACGTAATTTATTTCAGGGTGAACATTCTGCAGAGGCTTACTGTGTTGAGTTTAGGAGATGGGCGACCGAATCAAAGTGGAATGATCCTGTGTTACGTAGTCAGTTTTGTCAGGGGTTATCTGAGAGATTGAAAGATGCCCTTGCTTTTCATGAGTACCCAGGTTCTTTGGAGAATGCTATGTCTTTAGCAGTACGGTTAGAAAGGCGTATCGTAGAAAGGAGTGGGGCTCCCTCCGCGCAAGGGATCCCTTCTGTGAGTAGTTTTGTCTCAACGGCCTCCCCGGGTGATGTTACATGTAACTCTGGGGTAGCGGAGGAACCCATGGAACTGGGTCAGGTTTCTTGCCGTTCTTATAGTAGAAACTTTAGGAGACAAACTGTGTTACTACTGTGGGAAAAGTGGTCATTTTGTTTTGGCTTGTCCTTTTGTTAAACCGCAGGTGGAAAAGAAAAAGAAAAAAAAAACTTTCCTGACTCTTGGTGGTGTGAATGGTGTGGTAGAGTAGGCAGGTATGCAAGCTCCCTACAATTCCCGTTTTCTCTTTCCAGCTAGGGTGGCGCTAGAGTAAAGAGAAATTTTTGTTGAAGTATTCCTTGACTGTGGTGCTGGGGTAAACCTAATTGACTTCCTTTTTCTTCAAAATTTGGGTCTAAGTACTTGCACTTCAGAGAAAGAGATTCAGGTTTTTGCAATTGATTCTTCCCCTCTTTCTCAAAGGAGTCTCACTCACATTGCTCATGGTATTCACTTAAGGGTGGGTGATTTACATGTTGAGATTATGTCTTGTTTTGTCATAAAGGATTTGCCAGCTCCTATAGTTTTGGGGTTACCATGGTTGATAATTCTCACAAACAATGGAAAAGGGTATTACGTCCACTAAATATATAAAATTATCTGCCTGAATAGACGTATAGGGAAAAATAATAAATAGTTTATTATATCAAAAACAGGAAACTGAATATCACATCTGTGACTATCAGGCTTTCAGACTCAGGTAAAATGGTGTAGGAGTGGGATTAGATCCACACCACAACCTAAGAGTCCGGACTAGTTCCCTATCCAGCTAGCACGTAGGTGCTAATATAAGCTGGCGAGGATATCGAGTCAACCCCGCCTACAGTGGGGGCGGGTCTTAGCACTCGGCCAAATTAGAGAGAGGTGCGTCATCTGACATTCACCCCTGATCCGCCCAGTGCTCTCATCGTGACACATGCTTCCAAATAGCACTGCAAGTGCTTGTATGAAGAGGGAATCGAAAATCGTGGCTTACAATCTGCCACCTAAACGCCTCGTTCTGGTGTCAACATAGCAAGGGATCCGAAGTTGGTGACATAGCGGTGTGTATATGCATCCAATTCAGAGCCGTACACCGGGAAAGCATGGACAAAAACAGTGACATAAATAAAAACACAGGCAACAGAGGGGTAAATACGTAGTCCAAAGAGATTGGACAAGATGTTACTATTAAGTAACCCCCCTGAATTTATCAAGCATTTCCATATCAAGGGAACAATAATAGAAATGCAACAAGCATTAAAACTTACAAGGGTGCCCATTAAGATCAACATATATATGCACATGAGGGCAGAAAAAACATCCAAATTATTGGATGCCTGTAACTCAAATAAGGCATGAATACGAAATTGCTTCATTTAACCCATTAGGCTGGATGGTTTGCAATCTAAAGATCCACATAGCTTCTTTTTGAAGCAGTGGGGTATCTATATCTCCACCACGTGTGGATCTTTTGTGCATCACAATACCCTGAACTTTCAATACATCCGGATTCCCAGCATGTGCTTCACGCACATGACGAGACATCGTAGTGTCCCTTGAGTTCGGATGTCTGATAGGTGTTCACCTATCCTGTGCCTCAGTTCTCGCTTGGTCTTCCCCACGTACTGAAGCCCACATTTGCAGGTAATGAGGTATATCAAACCCACTAAGGTGCATCTAATAAAGGACCGGATCTTATATCTTAATCCACTAGTGGAACTAGTGAAAGAATCTCCTTTAGTGATGAATTTGCATATAATGCACGAACCACAGGGGAAATTACCTTTTGCTGAGTTTTTAAGCCATGTTTCAGGAGTGGGCCGAGTGTAGAGGCTATGCACCAGTCGGTCACGTAAGTTAGAACCACGTCTATACGTGACCAATGGGCGATAGAGATGATCCAATGTCAGGGTCCGATTGAAGGATGGACCAGTGATTCTGCAGAATTTCACGGACTTGACGGTGGGCCTTGTCAAAGTTAGCCAGAATGTGTGGTGCTGAATCAACATTGTCCCTATTTTTTGGGGTCAATAGTTGGCTCCGATTCGTACTCAAGGCATGATGATACGCTTTTTTAAGGGTATATTCCGGGTATCCTCTATTTTTAAACCTGTATTTCAGGTCTAGAGCCACGGCCTTAAAATCCCCAAGCTCTGAGCAATTTCTCCTGGCCCTGAGATATTGTCCCTTAGGGATTCCCCTTCTCAGGGCCTTCTCAGGGGATGTCCACTCTCCCAATGTAGGAGACTATTGGTCGAGGTTTGCTTTCTAAACAACTTGGTGGTAATACGCCTATCACCGCCTATCGAGATGGTAAGATCTAGGAATGTAATTTGACTCTCCTGCATCTCTGATGTAAAGAAAAGGCCGACTTCGTTGGTATTTAGGATCTCCACAAATTCAAGAAATCCATTCCTGGTTCCATTCCACAGAATCAATACATCATCCAGATATCTAATCTATAACTGGATACAGGATGTGTATTGATCCATGGAATCCGAAAACACCACCTCCTTCTCCCACCAGCCCAGGAAGAGGTTTGCGAAGGTAGGGGCACAGGGACTGCCCATCGCAACCCCCCTGAGCTGGTGGTAGATACGTTGGTCAAAGAGGAAGATGTTACGTGTGAGGACAAAGTCCAATAGTTGCATAATAAATGCATTATGGCGGCGACACTGATCTCCCCTCTGCCGGAGGAAAGTCTCAACCGCTTTACACCCCAAATCATGTGGTATAGAGGTGTAAAGGGCTTCGACGTCCAGACTAGCCAACCAAATACCAACCAAATACCATGGTTGACTAAACATAACCCAATTATTGATTGGCAAGTGAGACGAAACATTGGTTGGAGTGAGTTTTGTTCCGATAATTGTCTGGGCACATCTATCTTTGGTGTGTCCACTACGGCTTTACCTCAGTACCTCTCAGATTTTTCGGATGTCTTTTCGGAGGGTGGGGCTCAGGAATTGCCCCCTCATCGTGACTATGATTGTCTAGTTAATCTCATTCCTGGGGCTAAGTTGCCAAAGTCTCGGCTTTACAACCTCTCTCAACCCGAAAGAGAGGTCATGCGAAAATATATCGCCGAGAGTTTGGCAAAAGGTCATATTAGGCCATCTAAGTCTCCGGTGGCAGTAGGCTCGTTCTTAGTAAAAAAAAAGGATGGATTGCTGAGACCGTGTTTGGATTACGGTCTGGGATCCATACCCCCTGCCTTTGATCTCTGACCTTTTTGATCAGATTGTTGGAGCTAAGGTGTTCTCCAAGTTGAATTTGAGAGGGGCCTACAATCTGATCAGAATCAAGGAGGGGATGAGTGGAAAACGGCCTTCAATACGCACAAGGGTCATTTTGAGAACCTGGTTATGCCTTTTGGGTTGACGAATGCGCCATCAGTATTTCAGCGATGACATTTTTCATCATTTGGTGGGGAAGTTCGTAGTAGTTTACTTGGATGACATTTTAATTTACTCTCCTGACCTGAAGACTCATCAGGATCATGTGAGACAGGTTTTGACGATCCTTTGGGAGAATAAATGATATGCCAAATTGGAGAAATGTTTGTTTGCGGTGCAAGAACTTCCGTTCTTGGGATATCTGCTTTCTGATTCTGGTTTTCGTACGGACCCCGAAAAGGTCCGGGAATGGGACCGACCAGAGAATCTGAAAGCTTTGATGTGGTTCTTTGGGTTTACTAATTATTATACAAAATTTATTTTGAACTATTCTACCATAGTAAAACCTCTCACAGATATGACTAAGAAGGGCGCCGACGTCTCTGTCTGGTTGGATGAGGCATTTTGGATGAGGCCTTTTCGGCTATTAAGGAGAGTTTTGCATCTGCTCCCATTCTGGTGCAGCCGGATGTGTCTCAGCCAGTCGTAGTGGTGGTTGATGCATCAGAAGTGGGGGTTGGAGCGGTGCTGTCACAGGGTTCAAATGGGTCCCGTGTGCTTTTTTCTTCAAGAAGCTCTCGGTCGCCGAGAGGAATTGTGATGTTGGAGATAGAGAGTTGTTGGCTATCAAGTTGGCCTTTGAGGAATGGCGTCACTGGTTGGAGGGGGCGTCTCACCCCATTATGGTATATACAGACCATAAGAATTTGGCTTACCTGCAATTTGCCAAGCGTCTGAACCCTAGACAGGCCAGATGGTCACTGTTTTTTACCAGGTTCAATTTTGTGGTAACCTTTCACCCAGGGGTTAAGAATGTCAAGGCAGATGCCTTGTCTCGCAGCTTTCCTGGGGGAGGTGATTCAGAGGATCCTGCGCCGATTTTAGCGGATAGGGTGGTGGTCTCCGCTCTGTACCCTGAATTGGAGATGGAGGTGTTGGGAGCCCAGGAGGGGGCTCCTGGTTCTTGTCCCCCAGGGAGGTTCCTGAGGGCCTGCAATACAAGGTGTTCAAGGAACATCACGAAACTGTCCTTGCTGGACATCCTGGTGGAAAATACACCTGTGATCTGGTGTCACGGAGGTTCTGGTGGCCAGGGTTATGTTAGAGGATTACGTGACAGCTTGTGAAACCTGTGCTAGGTCAAAGGTTGCTCATACTCGACCGGCTGGTTCACTTCTTCCATTGTCTATTCCATCTCGTCCTTGGACGCACTTGTCTATGGACTTTATTACGGATCTGCCGAGTTCCTCCGGGAGAACTGTGATTTTGGTGGTAGTTGACCGTTTCAGTAAAATGGCTCACTTTATATCATTAACTAGTCTGCCTAACGCCAAGACTCTTGCGCAGATTTTTGTGGATAATATTGTGAAATTGCATGCTATTCCTTCGGATGTGGTCTCTGATAGGGGCACGCAGTTTGTCTCCAGGTTTTGGAGGGCGTTCTGCTCTCGGCTTGGCATTCAACTTTCATTCTCTTCGGCTTTTCATCCGCAGTTGAATGTTCAGATGGAGCGTACTAATCAAAAACTGGAGACCTACTTGAGGTGCTTTGTGGCTGAGAATCAGCAGGACTGGTACTCATTCTTGTCCCTAGCAGAGTTTGCGTTGAATAACCATAGGCAGGAGTCCACGGGTAAGTCGCCATTTTTTGGCGCACACGGTTTTCATCCTCAGTTTGGTACCACGACGCGGGCCGTCCCTTCCGCTGACCGGAAGTGATGCAATGCGTTCCACAAATGTTTTTCCTCAGCTGTTTATGGTCTGCAATTAAACTACCCAGCTATAAAAGTCACCCTATTAGCTTCCCCTGTATAAACACTCTTCCCCCCTGAAGAAGCTTACGTGAAACGTGCGTTGGTATTTACATTATGGTTCTATAGTGGACAGTTTAGTATAATAGATCTATGTACTTTGCTAGATTTGTACTGTGCATTTTATACTTCTTTGTACTGTATCTGATTCTTATTCTGTTCTTATAGCCCTAGCTGGTCATATGTATTAGACACCTATCTGGGGTTATGTATTTACTATGTGATATCTCCAGCCTTGATATGTTGAGTGACTAGTGGTGTCCCATGTCGTCCTATGTGTTTCTCATCCACCATTACATTGTTCTTTACCTGTATTTTATCGTATTTTGTCTCGTATTGAGACTATAATAAAGTCTATATTTACTACTATTTGTGCTAGCCCTATTTTTCGCTTTTGGTGTCTAACTTTACGTGCAGGCTTGGCACGGGTACTCACCTCTGTGAGTCATTTATTATTGGTGTTTATCTATTTCATATAATGTTTGTGTGTCGTTAAAAAATATCAACACTATCCAATATAACAGTGACATCTACAGCACCCCACGCCCAAAACAGTGACCTCCACAGCCCCCCACCTCTTAACACTGCCCCCCCCCCACAGTGCCCCGTCCCTTAAAATTGGACCTCCACAGCAGCCCACCCCCTTAACTTTGACCTTTACAGCAGCCTTCACCTTTAACATTGACTTTCACAGCATACCACCCCCTTGACAGTGACCTCCACAGGGGCCCGCCCCCTTAACAGTGGCCTTTACTGGATCGGGGGCGAGTCCTTTTGAACAGCTCACTCTAAGCACCGTGCTGTCTGAATGTGATCTGCAGGGATAAAGTCACCCTCCCTTCCACCTCTGCAGCTGACAGAAGTTGATTTTTACCTTCATTTTCTAAATCACTGTCAGCTGAGTGGAGGGGGCGTGGCCTACCCAGATATGGGCGTGGCTTAGCGGGACCTAGAAGTAGATTTTTTACTACATTTTTTCAATCTCAGTCGGCTGAGGAGTGGGAGGGGGCGTGGCCTAACCTGATCGGGGTGGTGTCCTTTTGAACAGCTCACTCTAAGGGTCCATTCACACGTCCGTAGAACGGGTCCGCATTAATTCCGCAATTATGCGGAACAGGTGCAGACCCATTCATTCTATATGAGGCCGAAAGAGATGCGGACAGCACACATTGTGTTGTCCGCATCCTCATTTCCAGAACGCAGCCCCGATCTTCTGGTCTGCAGCTCCGGAAAAAAATAGAGCATGTCCTATTCTTGTTCGCAATTGCGAACAAGAATAGGCATTTCTATGGGGGTGCTGGCTGGGTGTATTGCGGATCCGCAATGCACTACGGACGTCTGAATGGAGCCTAAGTGTAGTGGAACCTAAGTGAGTGTGAGCTGCAGGGAGAAAGTCACCCACCCTCCCACCCCTTCAGCTGACAGAAGTATATTTTTACTAGAGGTGGGACCAATCCAATTTTTTTTTAAATCTAAATCTGAAAAGGTTCTTGAATCTATCGAATCTTTCGAATCTCGAATCCTACGAATCCTGTACATAACAAACATATTTCACATAAAAACTTACAATTACTTAGCTTGGCCCTTGGGCATCTCGGACCCCACTTCAATACTTTGGCTGGGGGGCTCGGTGGAGCTGATGTTGTGTTTCATCCTAATGAGAGAGATTTCATAATATGGACTTGGAGGGCCAGAGGGATAGCAGGGAGAGGCTGCTACTAGGGGGTCATACCATGGGGGAGTAATAAAGCCCACTATAATGCCCCCAGTAGAAATAATTGTCCTTATAATGTGACAGTGCAAAAAATATCCCCTTGTAATGCCCCCAGTTGAGCTAATGTCCCCATAGTGCCCCCATAGTGCCCCCATAATGTGCCAGTATAAAATACCCCTATATCGTGCCCCCAGTAAATGCCCCCATAGTGCTCCTCTCCCTCCTCCTCCTAGTGCCCCCATAATGTACCAGTATAACATGCCCCATATACAGTGCCCCAGTAGATACCCTCAGTGTCACCCATAATTACCTAGTATAAAATACCCTTTCTTAGTGCCCCCGTAAATGACCCCATAGTACTCCTCTCCCCCCTTCCCCACACTACCCACCATAATGTGTCCCAGTATAAAATGCTACTGTAGAGAGCCCCTGATAAGCCCCCCATATAAAATACCCCTTCTTTGTGGCTTCAGTAGATGCCCTTATAGTGCCCCCAATAATGTGCCAGTAATAAGTGCCCCCAATAATGTGCCAGTAAAATGTGCCCCCATAGATGCCCCAATCATGTGCCAGTAACAAGAGCACGCCCTCATCATGTGCCAGTAACAAGAGCCCTCCCATCATGTGCCAGTAATAAGAGCCCCCCATCATGTGCCAGTAACAAGAGCACCCCCCATCATGTGCAGGTAACAAGAGCACCCCCCATCATGTGCCAGTAATAAGAGCACCCCCATCATGTGCCAGTAACAAGAGCACCCCCATCATGTGCCAGTAATTAGACCGCCCATCATGTGCCAGTAATAAGAGCCCCCATCATGTGCCAGTAATAAGTGCCCCCATCATGTGCCAGTAATAAGCCCCCATCATGTGCCAGTAATAAGTCCCCTATCATGTGCCAGTAATAAGAGCCCACCATCATGTGCCAGTAATAAGCCCCCAATCATGTGCCAGTAATAAAAGCTCCCCCATCATGTGCCAGTAATAAGCCCCCATCATGTGCCAGCAATAAGCCCCCCATCATGTGCCAGTAATAAGATTCCCCCATCATGTGCCAGTAACAAAAGCCCCCCCAATGTGCCAGTAACAAAATCCTCCCTAATGTGCCAGTAATACTATTGTAAATAAAAAAAATAAAAAACACTTATGCTTACCTCCATGTGGCCTGCGAAATCCGAAAGGTGCACTTTGGAATGTGGGCCCCTTTGCCCACCTAGGCTGCAAAAAAGTGTCACACATCTGGTATCGCCGTACTCGGGAGAAGTTGGGGAATGTGTTTTGGGGTGTCATTTTACATATACCCATGCTGGGTGAGATAAATATCTTGGTCAAATGCCAACTTTGTATAAAAAAATGGGAAATGTTGTCTTTTGCCAAGATATTTCTCTCACCCAGCATGGGTATATGTAAAATGACACCACAAAACACATTCCCCAACTTCTCCTGAGTACGGCGATACCAGATGTGTGACACTTTTTGGCAGCCTAGGTGGGCAAAGGGGCCCACATTCCAAAGAGCACCTTTAGGATTTCACCAGCCATTTTTTACAGATTTTGATTTCAAACTACTTCTCACGCATATGGGCCCCTAAATTGCCAGGGCAGTATAACTACCCCACAAGTGACCCCATTTTGGAAATAAGACACCCCAAGGTAATCCATGAGGGGCATGGCGAGTTCCTAGAATTTTTTATTTTTTGTCGCAAGTTAGTGGAATATGAGACTTTGTAAGGAAATAAATCAAAATAAAAAAAATCATCATTTTCCGCTAACTTGTGACAAAAAATAAAAAATTCTAGGAACTCGCCATGCCCCTCACGGAATACCTTGGGGTGTCTTCTTTCCAAAATGGGGTCACTTGTGGGGTAGTTATACTGCCCTGGCAATTTAGGGGACCATATGCGTGAGAAGTAGTTTGAAATCAAAATCTGTAAAAAATGGCTGGTGAAATCCTAAAGGTGCACTTTGGAATGTGTGCCCCTTTGCCCACCTAGGCTGCCAAAAAGTGTCACACATCTGGTATCGCCGTACTCAGGAGAAGTTGGGGAATGTGTTTTGGGGTGTCATTTTACATATACCCATGCTGGGTGAGAGAAATATCTTGGCAAAAGACAACATTTCCCATTTTTTTATACAAAGTTGGCATTTGACCAAGATATTTATCTCACCCAGCATGGGTATATGTAAAATGACACCCCAAAACACATTCCCCAACTTCTCCTGAGTACGGCGATACCACATGTGTGACACTTTTTTGCAGCCTAGATGCGCAAAGGTGCCCAAATTTCTTTTAGGAGGGCATTTTTAGACATTTGGATCCCAGACTTCTTCTCACGCTTTAGGGCCCCTAAAAAGCCAGGGCAGTATAAATACCCCACATGTGACCCCATTTTGGAAAGAAGACACTCCAATGTATTCAATGAGGGGCATGGCGAGTTCATAGAAAAAAACATTTTTGGCATAAGTTAGCGGAAATTGATTTTTTTTTAGTTTTTTCTCACAAAGTCTCAATTTCCGCTAACTTGGGTCAAAAATTTAAAACTTTCATGGACCCAATATGCCCCTCAGCGAATACCTTGGGGTGTCTTCTTTCCAAAATGGGGTCAGTTGTGGGGTGTTTGTACTGCCCTGGCATTTGAGGGTCTCCGCAATCATTACATGTATGGCCAGCATTAGGAGTTTCTGCTATTCTCCTTATATTGAGCATACAGGTAATGAGATTTTTTTTCCCGTTCAGCCTCTGGGCTGAAAGAAAAAAATGAACGGCACAGATTTCTTCATTCGCATCGATCAATGTGGATGAAAAAATCTCTGCCCAAAAAAGAAAAGGAGGGGAAAGGCGTCTGCCAGGACATAGGAGCTCCGCCCAACATCCATACCCACTTAGCTCGTATGCCCTGGCAAACCCGATTTCTCCATTCACATCAATCGATGTGGATGAATAAATCATTGCCGGGATTTTTTATATTTTTTTTGTATATACAAAGTGTTTGCCAAAGCATAGGAACGCCGCCTCCTCCTCAGCTCGTATGCCTTGGCAAACGTATCTGTTACTGCAGAGGAGAAATCTCGTCTTGCAGCGCCGCATACACTGACTTTTGTGTAATCTGACAGCAGCGCAATGCTTCTTTTAGAATGCACATCAGTGCTGCAGCTGCTTGATCGCTTGGTCCACCTAGAAGGTAAAAAAAACAAAAAAAAAAAAACAGGCCTCAACGCAATAAATTTATTAACATTAACTTTTATAAACTTTTGAAACAGAACAATAACTTTTTTGCTTACCGGTGATTTTTTTTTTTTTTTACCTTTATTGAACAAACCTCTCCTTCCCCATGGGACAATGTGCAAAGCGCAAATCGCCCAGAGATGCGGCGAAGTACATTATGCACTTTGTCCCAGGTGAAAGGAGAGGTTTGTGGCAGCTTTGTGTGAAAGGGCCCTAAGACCCCTGTGTGCCTGTCCTGTGAACGCAATCCCTATGCTAATAGTGTACCTGAGTGTGGAACTTGCGGAAACACTCCCCTATGCATAGGGCAGGCTAGTCAGGACAGTCAGGACAAAAAAAGGTGGTGTCACGCCTTATTCCACCCATGCTACAGACACGACATCTTTTTCTTGTGGAACGTTGAGTTGGGGTACCAGGATAGACAGACGGGAAGTGTCTGCCATGTAGCCGGCTCACTACATCAGGGCCTTGGGGCACGGACCCTCCTGGATACAGGATTTCCGAAATGATCTCTTCCTGGAATTTTAGGAAGGATCCTGTTCTCCCAGCCTTACTGTAGAGAACAAAACTATTGTACATCACCAATTGGATCAAATAAACAGACACCTTCTTATACCAGCGTCTGGTTCTGCGGGAAACTAAATAGGGAGCCAACATCTGGTCATTGAAGTCCACCCCTCCCATGTGAAGGTTATAGTCGTGGACAGAGAGGGGTTTCACAATGACTCCAGTTGCCCGTTCAATTTGGACAGTCGTGTCTGCGTGAATGGTGGACAGAAGGTAAACGTCCCTCTTGTCCCTCCACTTCACCGCGAGCAGTTCTTGGTCACACAAGGCAGCCCTCTCCCCCCGTGCAAGTCGGGTACTAACGAGCCGTTGGGGGAAGCCCCGGCGACTAGGTCGCGCGGTGCCACAGCATTGAATTCCGACTAGATGTAAGTGCCGAAAGAGGGCCACGCTTGAGTAAAAATTGTCCACGTATAAGTGGTACCCCTTGTGGAGTAAGGGTGACACCAAGTCCCAGACAATCTTGCCACTGCTCCCCAGGTAGTCAGGACATCCGACCGGCTCCAGTTTTGAGTCTTTTCCCTCATAGACCCTAAAACTATATGTATAGCCTGTGGCCCTTTCACAGAGCTTATACAGTTTGACCCCATACCGGGCGCGCTTGCTGGGGATGTACTGTTTTATGCCAAGGCGCCCGGTAAAATGTACTAGGGACTTGTCTATGCAGATGTTTTGATTAGGGGTATACGCATCTGCAAATCTGGATGACAAATGGTCTATGAGGGGCCGAATTTTATGGAGCCGGTCATAAGCAGGGTGGCCTCTTGGATGACAGGTGCTATTGTCCGTAAAATGCATAAAGCACATGATGGCCTCAAAACGTGCCCTATACATTGCAGCAGAGAACATGGGCATGAAATGTATTGGGTCTTTAGACCAATATGACCGCAATACATTTTTTTTAGTTAGACCCATGCTGAGGAGAAGGCCCAAAAATTTTTTTAACTCGGAAACGGTGACTGGTTTCCACCGGAAAGGCTGGGCATAGAAGCTTTCCGGATTGGCGGTAATAAACTGTGTGGCGTAGCGGTTGGTTTCTGCCACAACTAGGTCATAGAGATCCGCGGTGAAGAACAGCTCAAAAAACTGAAGGGCCGATCATCAATGAGCTGTCTCCACGCGAACTCCAGACTGGGCGGTGAAAGGGGGCAATACGGGTGCGGCGGAATCAGGGGATTGCCAATTAGGATTTGCCAGCACCTCTGGGAGACTAAGGGTTCTACGGGCCTGTGAACGCGGTGGCTGCGACAGGGGAGTTATTGCACGTGCCACCGTACCAGCTGGAACTGCCCTTCTGGTGCTCGCCACTTCACCAGGGAATACGGCAGTGCTGGTAGAAGGTCCAGGCTGTGCTGCGCTGCTGGTGTATGCCGCACCATAAACAAGATCAGCGCTAGCACCACTCTGCTGCAAATGAGGATCATCATGCAGGGTAGGCAGAACTCTTACATGGGATCGGGTACGTCTGGCCATAGCAGGGACCTCTACCTCGTCATCCTCACTAGCCGTTAGAGTGCCACTGCTGTCTACAGGTTCATATTCTGAACCACTGGATTCAGCGGATGAGGCGTCCCCATCGCTTTCATCCATCACGGCCAGAATCCTGTAGGCCTCTTCAGCGGAATACCCCTTGTTTGACATTTTGGGTTCACTAAATTTAGGGGGTATTCCTCTGAGACTACCCGGGAAAAAGATCAAACCTGCTTAGTAAAAGGGAGTGCTTGCGAAGTAAAGCTGCAATCGCTAATAAAGATCCAAAAAGCTCAAAAGTGATCTTTATAGCGCCGCAGCGATTTTACTGTGTTTTTGCAGTGATCAGAAAAAAAAAATTCTGTCACTGCGGCGGGGCGGACTGAACGCAAGTGTGCGCACAAGATCAGGCCTGATTGGGCGAACACTGCGTTTTTTGTAGAACCTAAGGTGACCCTAATGTACTTATATAGATCTGATTGCGATCAGTATTGATCACTTACAGATACTATATAGTACTAGTGCTGATTAGCGACAGCGATGACGCTAATCAGCGACTAATCGGTGACTGCGGTGTGGTGCGGTGGGAGCTAAACTGCCTAGCAAGTAGCTAACTACCTGGCAGGGATGAGGGACCCTTACAGGGGGGGTGATCAATGACAGGGGGGTGGACAAGGGGGTGATCAGGGTGATCAGGGAGTCTAATATGGGTGATCAGGTGCTAAATAAGGGGTTAATAAATGACAGGGTAATATCTAATGTGTAGTGTGGTGTTTGGTGCTACTTACTGAGCTGCCTGTGTCCTCTGGTGGTCGATCCAAGCGAAAGGGACCACCAGAGGACCAGGCAGCAGTTATATCAGACGCTATTTTCAAAATAGCGTCTGACATAACCATTTCATTGGACGATTCAAAAATCTACAGCCTGCCAGCCAATGATCGCGGCCGGCAGGCTGCAGATGAACTTGTGCACTATGCGTTCCTGTGAACGCGCGCTCCTGTGTGCGCGCGTTCACAGGAAATCTCGGCTCGCGCGAGATGACGCCAATCGGCGTTAGCGTAGCGGTAAGTGGTTAAAACTCACCTACAGCAGTAAAAATAAATGGCTGGGTTGTTATGGAAACCTGAAGTAAAACTGTATGTGGAGGCTGAAGGACCTGAGAGCTTCTATTGGCTGATAAGGGTCATGTGACCAAGCTTCTATTGGCTAATTTATTGGGAATATCTCGGGAACGGTACGTCCTAGAAAGCTGAGACCTGCTCTAAAACCTTCCCGGACACCTGATGTACCTGTGTGCCAAATTTCGTGATTGTAAATGCGACGGTGCGGATTCCTTCAGCGGACATACACACACACATACACTCAGCTTTATATATTCGATATATATGTATTCTGGCAAGGCGCACAGTGCAGGAGGGCGTGTATATCTCACCCAGATACCTCAGCTGGGTAAGATAACTAAAATCCAGAAGTGTGCAGTGGTCTCAGCAAAGGATAGTTTGCTGAGACAGTTTTGTTTACGTTGTATTCTGGGCTGGATTTTAATTGGACTGGCAGTCAGGCTGCCAGTCCACACCCTTCCAGCACGGGTATTCCCTCATGCCTGAGGTGGGCGCAGGTGAAGCCTAAACTAATCAGTCTGGCATAAATCCACCCTCAGTGTGTCAGTCTGGGAAAGTGTGTGTGAACCTGGAGCAGAGGCTCTATGGGTGTCTAATATGAATCACCCTTTCAAAATAGTTGAAATGTTATAAAAAATATAGACCGGGACTCAGACATATGGAATCATGTAAGAGACTCAGGAGATATGATAAAATACAATATAATAACTAAATACACAGTAAAATCTAATAAAAATACAATATAAAATGCAGCATAGACGTGGGATAATATTAGGTACGCAGTCCCATATAAGAATCCGCAATACCACATGCTTATAATTATAGCTGGATAATTCTGCAGGTTGTTACAGCTGTTTAGATAAATATGCCAAGTTTAGCATGTAAATGTGGAAAAACCGTCCTGTTATAATGGTAGCTTCAGTTCGCGTTTCATAAGGTTTGTAGCAATAAATAACAATGTATGGCTCTTTAGTACTCACTGTTTGGTAGTGCGCGTACTTGTGGCGTCCCACGTGTAGAAGCGCTTACCTCGATGCAAAGTGGATCAGATAAATATGAGTGTAGTGTCTCGCTGGTAGAATAAGTCGGAATCCCGATGACTTGTTCCTATTCTCGCAAGATAGACTGTTGCCTTTCTTTTGTGTGGTGCATTGAATGGCTTCAATTCACAATCAATCTTCGTTCGTATTATCGCGAAAGTGGGAGGATACCTTTCTTTTATATGATGCCGTGAATACCTTCGATCCACAGTGAGTCTTTGCTTGTTTTATCCCGAAGCAATACCTTGACGCCACAACGATCTTTAAGTGTGTATTATTTCAATAGTGCACTGGGAGATCCCACACAGCCCGTTTTTCCGTATTGCGGTAATGATGCGTTATCGATGCGTTTATTCATATGCATGTGCGTTTTGTTTGTAATGAGTTGCTAAATGTGATAGCCGTAACAATCAATGTTTTCAAATACAGTTGCAAGAAAAAGTATGTGAACCCTTTGGAATGATATGGATTTCTGCACAAATTGGTCATAAAATGTGATCTGATCTTCATCTAAGTCGCAACAATAGACAATCACAGTCTGCTTAAACTAATAACACACAAAGAATTAAATGTGACCATGTTTTTATTGAACACACCATGTAAACATTCACAGTGCAGGTGGAAAGAGTAAGTGAACCCCTAGACTAATGACATCTCCAAGAGCTAATTGGAGTGAGGTGTCAGCCAACTGGAGTCCAATCAATGAGATGAGATTGGAGGTGTTGGTTACAGCTGCCCTGCCCTATAAAAAAAACACACCAGTTCTGGTTTTGCTTTTAACAAGAAGCATTTCCTGATGCAAATGATGCCTCACACAAAAGAGCTTTCAGAAGACTTATGATTAAGAATTATTGACTTGCATAAAGCTGGAAAGGATTATAAAAGTATCTCCAAAAGCCTTGCTGTTCATCAGTCCACGGTAAGAGTATTTTTTTTATAAATGGAGAAAGTTCAGCACTGCTGCTACTCTCCCTAGGAGTGGCCGTCCTGTAAAGATGACTGCAAGAGCACAGTGCAGACTGCTCAATGAGGTGAAGAAGAATCCTAGAGTGTCAGCTAAAGACTTACAAAAGTCTCTGGCATATGCTAACATCCCTGTTAGTGAATCTACGATACGTAAAACACTAAAGAAGAAAGGATTTCATGGGAGGATACCACAGAGGAAGCCACTGCTATCCAAAAAAAACATTGCTGCTCGTTTACAGTTTGCACAAGAGCACCTGGATGTTCCACAGCAGTACTGGCAAAATATTCTGTGGACAAATAAAAACCAAAGTTGAGTTGTTTGGAAGAAACACACAACACTATGTGTGGAGAAAAAGAGGTACAGCACACCAACATCAAAACCTCATCCCAACTGTGAAGTATGGTAGTGGGGGCATCATGGTTTGGGGCTGCTTTGCTGCGTCAGGGCCTGGACGGATTGCTATCATCAAAGGAAAAATGAATTCCCAAGTTTATCAAGACATTTTGCAAGAGAACTTAAGGCCATTGTCACGTACCGGCAGGACAGGTAGTGGATCCTCTGCACCAGAGAGGCGATGGCGTGGGTTGTACTAAAGGACCGGTTCTAAGCAGTTACTGGTCTTCACCAGAGCCCGCCGCAAAGCGGGATGGATTTGCTGCGGCGGTAACTACCAGGTCGTGTCCCCTAGTAACAACTCAACCTCTCTGGCAGCTGATGTACACATAAAAGAAAGGGAGAAAAAGAGAGACAGGAGGCCGCGCCTCGTGTGTGTGGCTGTATATTTGGTCTTTTTGCACTTTATACAAGAAGCGCTTACCGTATGTTGTTGTGTGGAGCCACAACAACTGTGAAAGGCTTGTGCTGGTATTTTCCCGTCCAGCATGCAGGGTCCTGTACTGCTGCCAAAGGTTCCTTTTTCTCTGCCCCCGAAGTGGCACGAGAAATGAGTAAAGAGATAAAAATGGTGGTTTCTTGAACCCTTTTTCTGCGGCGCTGAAAACAGGAGGCAAGTTCTTATAGAATATTTTTAAAAAACTAAAATAGCTTATTTATTCTTTTTGTCAACGCGTTTCAAGGGCGCACAGCCCTCTTCGTCAGGACAATAAAAGCATATGTTGTATCATAGTAAAACATCGTCTTTTAAAAGCAGTATTTTGGCGCGCAGGCCAGTGGTTTGCTGGGCGGGGAGCTGATGTGCGTGACGTCATTTGTGGCGTCACTAGAAGGAACGCCCCTCGCTATCTAGCTGTCACTAAGGATGAAGAGATCGCTATTCTTTTACTACTGGTTGTTAGCTGTATGGTATGTATGTCTCTGTTAGTGTGTGCTGGTCGGCCCTTTATTGTTATAGTGGTGTGCGGCATGTTTCCGCATCCTGATCTGTTGTTTCGTGCATACTTTTGGGCTGCTGCCGGCACTGTAAAGTAGGGGGGATATAAGTGTCTCGGCAGAGCTCCAGGTGCCCGCGGATGTCAGGATGCAGTGGCGCTACGATTCACTGTAATGACAGCCAGATGGGTGGGAGAGAGAGAGGGGGGGGGGGGGAGTTTATCCCGAGATACCCATCAGGATGCTGTAGAGTGGCGGACTATGTTGGCGCTATGTTGTTTTGTGTGTATTAGGGGGCGGACTGTGGTCTGCTGCTGGGTCTCTATGTTCCTGTGGGTAAGGGCGGTATTTTGCTGGGGGGCAATAGAGGGAGCGCATTGCAGATGGCCGTGTTTTCGTTCCTATACATGCGGCAGGGTCCCTGCCCTTAGTCTCTTATGGTGGGAAGGTGTATCCTTTGGAGTTGTTTTCTGGCAGTTTTTGACCAGGTAAAAAAGAAAGGGGTGCAGTGATTCTTCTTAGTTGGGGATTGTATTTTTGTTTTCATTTTTATTATAATATAATATTTTGTGTTTGTGTATGTATAGGCCCCGGTTTCTGTCTTGTCATATTGTGTATAGTCAGGATACTATCGGTAAGTTTTTATGTTTGTGTTCAATGGTATTAATATTTGATAATTTGTTTTGTTTTTTGTGGATTGTATTGTTTGTTTAGGGTTCTGGGTTGAAGATGGTCATATCGTCCGCAGGTAGTATCACTGTCTTTGTTATTTGTTTTGTAGCAGAGAGTGCTGTCACAGGGAGGGCAAAGTGTTGTATTTTTGTTGACATATTGCAACATTTTATCAAAGGTGTTTCTATATTTATAACTTGAAACTGGGGTTGGATACCTTGTTGGTTGTGTTTTGATCATGGAATGGGGGGGGGGGGGGTGACGGGAAAAAGGGGAAATTTAGAAGAGGCTCTTGTATATTTTAAATTGGAAAATATATTTCATTAGGAGATGGATTGGAGGGTATATGTTTACAGTATTGTTTCTGAAATTGCGTTGAGGCCATATGGTGCAAGGGTATCTAGCTGGTATATCCAGTATACTTCTCTCTTTTGTAGAGTATTGAATCTGTTGAAGGGATTTTCAGGTATAAAATCGATTGGGGTGATGGTTAGGGGGTGTTTTTCTTTTTCGGTTGTTGATGCACAGTGTCTGGAAAGGCTGTGTTTGAGGTATTGTCTGCGTATATTGTATCTGTGTTGATTTAAACGGTTGTGTAGAGCCTGGGTTGTGCGTCCCACATATTGGAGGCCACATTTACATTCGATCAAGTATATCAAGTAGCAAGTTTGGCACGTCATATGGTGTTTGATCATGAACGTGGATCCATTTTTGTTTGAAGAGAAATGAGTGCGGTTATGTGTAATAACTTTACAGCATAGGCAGGTTTTTATTCTGAACAGTAGGTTAGTTGGATGCACAGGGTGGCTGATACACCAAAAAGGGTGCTCTCAAACTCACAGCGTCACCCCGCTGTTAGAAAGCAAAAGTATCGATAGGAATGATTGGGCACACCTAAGATACTTGGTAACCAATATTTATTAAAGTAGTTAGAATGATTAAAGTATTTAGACAGTAGTAATAGACAGTGAAAAAAGACAACAGTACGGATTTCGCCGCAATGTTAATTTACAAAACTGCCGCGTGATTTTGACAGCATTCACATGGAGATTAAATGTGTGTGTGACCGAAAGGAGGCTCAAAATTGGTCACCAGCTGGCAGTGCTGGTGATTGACAGCCTCATTGCGGCCACAACGGACAAAAGGAGTTAATATTCCAATAGTGATAAATCAATTGATTGCTCAGTGGATTTAAAATGCAATGTGGGTAATAAACATATAGAGATATATATAAAAATAAAAATAAAAATAAAAATAAAAAATATAAAATATAGTAATGTCCAGATATAGCAGGTCGGGATCCCTCAGGTATTGTCACCGACTTTAACGCAGCATAAGAGTGTTTAAAAGAAGTTACGATGTTCAGAATCAAAGTAGCTCCGTCTCTGACCCGGCGGCGTCCCGCTTACAGTCAGAGATTGATCCGGCAGTGAGACAGTAGTCAATTAGGGAACAGTCTTACCAGTGTTGGAGGATTCTCCTAAGTCGGAGATACCTCAGCCGTCTGTCGAAACCCTCTTTCGGTTTTTGTCTTTATTGTTGAATGGATCCAGCGGTAATTTGTGTGCGTCACTTGTGGTTTACTGCACGTGGTCCCGCTTGTTGGCTCCAGAAATGCCACTGAGGAAGGGGACACTATAGCCCCGAAACGCGTCTGGTCTGACCCCCCAATTTTATGCGAGTGCACCGCATCCAACTGACCTAAGGACCATTCTGAGCCAGTGTATCGAATGCAGCCGATCTGAAACCTATCCCAGAAACTCGGCATTTCTGGAGCCAACAAGCGGGACCACGTGCAGTAAACCACAAGTGACGCACACAAATTACCGCTGGATCCATTCAACAATAAAGACAAAAACCGAAAGAGGGTTTCGACAGACGGCTGAGGTATCTCCGACTTAGGAGAATCCTCCAACACTGGTAAGACTGTTCCCTAATTGACTACTGTCTCACTGCCGGATCAATCTCTGACTGTAAGCGGGACGCCGCCGGGTCAGGGACGGAGCTACTTTGATTCTGAACATCGTAACTTCTTTTAAACACTCTTATGCTGCGTTAAAGTCGGTGACAATACCAGAGGGATCCCGACCTGCTATATCTGGACATTACTATATTTTATATTTTTTATTTTTTATTTTTATTTTTATATATATCTCTATATGTTTATTACCCACATTGCATTTTAAATCCACTGAGCAATCAATTGATTTATCACTATTGGAATATTAACTCCTTTTGTCCGTTGTGGCCGCAATGAGGCTGTCAATCACCAGCACTGCCAGCTGGTGACCAATTTTGAGCCTCCTTTCGGTCACACACACATTTAATCTCCATGTGAATGCTGTCAAAATCACGCGGCAGTTTTGTAAATTAACATTGCGGCGAAATCCGTACTGTTGTCTTTTTTCACTGTCTTTTACTACTGTCTAAATACTTTAATCATTCTAACTACTTTAATAAATATTGGTTACCAAGTATCTTAGGTGTGCCCAATCATTCCTATCAAGGTTTTTATTCTGCATTTAAAACTGCCTTTCTGGTCTGGCCTATCTATTTCCGCCGTTTTTTCGTGTTCTCTTGGTTTGCTGGGGGCTAGCATGTTTTTCATAGTGGGGGCTCTTCTGTGAATGATTCTTGGTTGTAATGGCAAATATTTATCGAGATAGGGATCTTGTTGTAAGATATGCCAGTGTTTGGCTAGTATTGAACGGATGGTTTTTGTTGTCCTTGAATCTTTTTTGTATTATTTTTGCTTGTAGGGTAAAGTCTTCCCCTTTTGTGCAGTTCCGTCTGATTCGTTTATATTGGCTGTAGGGAATGTTTTTGAGCCATTTTTTATGGTGAAAGCTTGTGAAATGTATATAACTGTTCGTGTCTACTGTTTTGAAGTATGTTTTGGTTGTCAGCTGGTTGTTTGCACTGGTGATTGTAATGTCAAGAAAGTCAATTGTTGTTTTGTTGAAACTTGGGGTAAAAGAGATTCCGCAGTCTGTTGCGTTTAGCTGGGTGCAAAAATTTTGCGCTTGCTTATCACTACCGTCCCAGATGATGAACAGGTCATCTATATATCTCTTATAATAGATGATGTGTTTGTTAGATTTGGCGGTGTTCAGGATGTGTTCCTTCTCAAATTCGCCCATAAAGAGATTTGCGAACGACGGTGCCACTTTCGTCCCCATCGCGGTCCCCCTGCGCTGGTGATATTTGGTGTGGTTATAGATGAAATAGTTGTTTTCTAAAATGAATTTTAGGCTTTCTAGGAGGAAGGTTATCTGTTCTGGTTTTAATGTTTTATCGTTTGATAGTACTCTATTTATACATTTTATCCCTAGGTCGTGCTGTATGTTGGAATATAGTGCAGTGACATCCATAGTGAACAGGGCGTATGTGTCTTTGTATGGAATGTCACTTAGTTCGCGGATGAGTTGACAGGAGTCGTGTAGATAGCTAGGGAGTAGACGAACGTAGGGTTGTAGGAAAAGATCTAGATAATGGGACAGGTTACTGGTAGCTGATTTGGTGTTGGATACAATCGGTCTGCCTGGGGGTTTTTCAGTATTTTTATGAATTTTTGGAAGGTGATAAAAATATGGTATACATGGGGATTTCGGTGTTAGGAAGTTTTTTTATTTTTCTATTGCCCCCCAGCAAAATACCGCCCTTACCCATAGGAACATCGAGACCCAGCAGCAGACCACAGTCCGCCCCCTAATACAAACAAATCAACATAGCGCCAACATAGTCCGCCACTCTACAGCATCCTGATGGGTATCTCGGGATAACCCCCCCCCCTCCCCCCCTCTCTCTCTCCCACCCATCTGGCTGTCATTACAGTGAATCATAGCGCCACTGCATCCTGACATCCGCGGGCACCTGGAGCGCTGCCGAGACACTTATATCCCCCCTACTTTACAGTGCCGGCAGCAGCCCAAAAGTATGCACGAAACAACAGATCAGGATGCGGAAACATGCCGCACACCACTATAACAATAAAGGGCCGACCAGCACACACTAACAGAGACATACATACCATACAGCTAACAACCAGTAGTAAAAGAATAGCGATCTCTTCATCCTTAGTGACAGCTAGATAGCGAGGGGCGTTCCTTCTAGTGACGCCACAAATGACGTCACGCACATCAGCTCCCCGCCCAGCAAACCACTGGCCTGCGCGCCAAAATACTGCTTTTAAAAGACGATGTTTTACTATGATACAACATATACTTTTATTGTCCTGACGAAGAGGGCTAAACAAGCTATTTTAGTTTTTTTTTAAATATTCTATAAGAACTTGCCTCCTGTTTTCAGCGCCGCAGAAAAAGGGTTCAAGAAACCACCATTTTTATCTCAGCTGATGTACACAGGGAGAAGGCAAGAGCGTAGTCGGACGTAGCAGAGGTCAGGGTAGGCGGCAAAGGTTCAAAGGCGAGTAGACGGTAGCAACGGGTTTGGCAATAGGCAAGGCAAACTAACACAGTAGGGAATGCTTTCTCTGAGGCACAAGGCACAAAGATCCGGCAGAAAGCTGTGGGAGGAGAAGGTATATATGGGCAGTGCACAGGTGCAGCCTAATTAAGTCAGCACTGCCTCTCACAAACCTTAACCCTTAATAACCCCTTTGGACCAGGCACCAATCACTGGTGTACTGGCCCTTTGAATCTAAGAGTCCGAGATGCTGGAGTGCTGCCTGGGGGCATACGCTGTGAGCGCTCCAAGGCCAGCAGGGGACCTGGAGCGCTCAGCATAACAGTACCCCCCCTTTGGTCTCCCTCCCTTTTTGGTACCGAAGAACTTGCGGATGAGACTGCGGTCCAGGATGTTCTCCTCCGGCTCCCATGACCTCTCCTCAGGACCGCAGCCCTCCCAGTCGACCCCAAAAAATCTTTTCCCCCGGGAAATCTTGGTCGCCAAGATCTCCTTGACAGAGAATATATCGGAGGTACCGGCGACAGGGGTGGGAGAAACAAGTTTGGGAGAAAAACGGTTAAAGACAGCAGGTTTAAGAAGGGAGACATGGAAGGAGTTATGGATTCGGAGGGAGGGAGGAAGATGGAGCTGATAAGAAACTTGATTGATACGACTCTTGATTTTATAGGGTCCCAAGAAACGAGGGCCCAACTTGTAACTTGGGACCCTAAATCGGATGTACTTAGAGGAGAGCCACACCTTGTCACCCAGGCGAAATTCCGGAGGAGATCTGCGTCTCTTGGCAGCTTGAACCTTCATATGGGCGGAAGCCTTGAGGAGAGCAGCGTGGGTTTCTCGCCAGATGGAGGAAAAATCCTGTACAAGACTGTCAACGGCAGGTACAGAAGAAGGAGTGGGAGACTGCGGCAGAGGTGGAAGAGGATGACGGCCAAAAACTACAAAGAAAGGAGACTTGTTAGAGGCAGAGGATTGTTTGTAGTTGTAGGAGAACTCCGCCCAGGGAAGTAGATCAGCCCAGTCGTCATGGCATGAGGATACAAAGTGACGCAGATAGTCAACCAAAATTTGGTTCACCCGTTCTACTTGGCCGTTAGACTGAGGATGGTACGAAGAAGAAAAGTCCAATTTGATCCCGAGCTGAGCACATAGAGCCCTCCAGAATTTGGAGACTAATTGTACCCCACGATCCGAGACAATATGTTTGGGAAGGCCATGGAGACGGAAGATGTGTTGGAAAAATTGTTTGGCCAACATGGGTGCAGAGGGTAGACCGGGCAGGGGTACAAAGTTAGCCATCTTGGAGAAGTGATCCACCACGACCCAAATAACGGACTTGCCATGGGAGGAGGGAAGATCTGTAATAAAGTCCATGGCGATGTGAGACCAGGGAACTTCAGGAACAGGTAGAGGCAAGAGGAGATCCGCTGGTTTCTGGCGAGGCGATTTATCCCGGGCGCAAATCATACAGGCCTGAACGAAGTCCGAGACATCTTTCTCCAGAGAAGACCACCAGTACCTTTGGGAGATTAGTTGGAGAGACTTTAGCACCCCTGGATGACCGGCAAAAGGGGAGGCGTGGCCCCATTTGAGAATTCGAAGCCGCTGACGTGGAGGTACGTAGGATTTGCAAGGAGGAAGAAGGCGCAGGTCCACGGGAGCAACTGTAATAAGGCGTTCTGGAGGGATAATATATCGAGGTGTTAACTCGTCGCCCACCACATCAGAAGAGCGAGACAGAGCATCTGCCCTAATGTTCTGACAAGCCGGACGGAAATGGATCTCAAAATTAAAGAGGGCGAAGAACAGAGACCAACGAGCCTGACGGGGATTTAATCTCTGAGCAGACTGGAGATAAGCCAGGTTCTTGTGGTCCATGAAGATGTACACAGGATGTGTGGCGCCCTCGAGTAAATGTCTCCATTCCTCCAGTGCCAATTTAATAGCCAGCAGTTCCCTGTCCCCAATGGAGTAATTTCTCTCTGCGGAAGAGAATGTTTTTGAAAAGAAGCCACAGGTTGAAGTCTTGCCCCGGGAAGACTTCTGGGTGAGGGCAGCTCCGGCTCCCACCGAGGAGGCATCCACTTCAAGAGAGAAAGGCTTGGCTCTAGAGAGAACGGGTGCAGAGGCAAAGGCAGATTTCAGGGACTGGAAGGCTTTCTCGGCTTGGGAAGGCCAGGATTTGGGGTTAGCTCCTTTTCTTGTGAGGGCCACAATAGGAGCTACCAGAGTGGAATAGTGAGGGATGAATTGCCTGCAGTAATTCGCAAAGCCCAGAAATCTTTGTATGGCTCGGAGACCAGAGGGGCTTGGCCAATCCAGAACCACCGAGAGCTTGGCTGGGTCCATTTGAAGTCCTTGGGCTGAGATAATGTATCCCAGGAAAGGCAGGGAGGTCCGTTCAAAAATAGCGTACAGGCGATTTCTCCTAAGACGAGTAAGAACTTGTTGCACATGGACCCGGTGTTGATCCAAATTGGAGGAAAAGATGAGGATATCATCCAGGTATACGACCACGCAGGTGTAAAGTTGTTACGCTGAGCGCTCCGGGTCCCCTGCTGGCCTCGGAGCACTCACAGCGTATGCCCCCAGGCAGCACTCCAGTGTCTCGGCGTGTGCGTCCTCGCTCTCTAGGGCGCGCGCGCGCCGGGACTCTTAGATTCAAAGGGCCAGTGCACAAGTGATTGGTGCCTGGTCCAAAGGGGTTATTAAGGGTTAAGGTTTGTGAGAGGCAGTGCTGACTTAATTAGGCTGCACCTGTGCACTGCCCATTTATACCTTCTCCTCCCACAGCTTCCTGCCGGATCTTTGTGCCTTGTGCCTCAGAGAAAGCGTTCCACTGTGTTAGTTTGCCTTGCCTGTTGCCGAACCCGTTGCTACCGTCTACTCGCCTTAGAACCTTGCCGCCTGCCCTGACCTCTGCTACGTCCGACTACGCTCTTGCCTTCTCCCTGTGTACCACGCCTTATCAGCTGCCAGAGAGGTCGAGTTGTTACTAGGGGACACGACCTGGTAGTTACCGCCGCAGCAAATCCATCCCGCCTTGCGGCGGGCTCTGGTGAAGACCAGTAACTGCTTAGAACCGGTCCTTTAGTACAACCCGCGCCATCGCCTCTCTGGTCCAGAGGATCCACTACCTGTCCTGCCGGTACGTGACAAAAGTAAGTCCCTGAAAATATCATAGACGAATTCCTGGAAGACAGCAGGTGCATTGCAGAGGCCGAAGGGCATCACAAAAAACTCAAAATGGCTGTCCCTTGTGTTAAAAGCGGTCTTCCATTCGTCTCCCTCATGGATACGGATCAGATTATAGGCCCCTCGAAGGTCCATTTTAGTGAAGATCTTAGCCCCTCGGAGACGATCAAATAGCTCAGAGATTAGAGGCAGACGGTAACGGTTCTTGATGGTAATTTTATTAAGACCTCTGTAGTCAATGCAGGGGCGGAGGGAGCCATCTTTTTTTGTCACGAAGAAAAAACCGGCCCCAGCAGGAGAAGAAGATTTTCTTATGAATCCTCTCTGTAGGTTCTCACGTATATAGTCGGACATGGCAAGAGTCTCAGGAGGTGAGAGAGGATAAATTCTGCCCCGAGGTGGAGTAGAACCGGGTATCAGGTCGATCGGGCAATCATAGGATCGGTGAGGAGGAAGGACCTCAGCTTGTTTCTTGCAGAAGACATCCGCGAAGGAATGGTATGGCTTGGGCAGCCCAGAAGGCGGAGAAACTTGTGGGTTCTGTTTGACCAGAGCAGGCTTGAGACAGCGGTCCGAACAGGAGGAACCCCAATGCAGGATCTCACCGGTGGAACAATTCAGGAAAGAACTATGACGTTGAAGCCACGGCAGACCCAGGAGGAGTTCGGAGGAACAGAAGGGAAGGACAAAGAACTCTAAAGTCTCGGTATGAAATAATCCGATGTCCATCTGCAGAGGCTGGGTACGGAACTGCACGATGGCAGAGAGTCTCTCACAATTAACAGTAGAGATGAAAAACGGCTTGGGTAGACGGATTACTGGAATACGGCACTTGTCAACCAAGGAGGCGTGAATGAAGTTGCCAGCTGAACCGGAATCCAAGAAGGCGGCTGCGGAGAAAGAGGACTTGGAAGAGATGATCAACTGCACGGGTATGATGAGACGTGGAGAGGAAGAATCCACACCTAGCAACGCCTCTCCCATGTTTACTAGGTGCGAGCGTTTCCCGAACGCAGTGGACGGAGAGGACAATCTCTAAGGAAGTGCTCGGTACTGGCACAGTACAGACACAGGTTCTCGTTTCTGCGGCGGCTTCGTTCTTGCGGAGTCAGGCGTGACCGATCCATCTGCATGGCTTCCACGGCGGAAAACCCAGTAGCGAGGTGGACGCAGAAACACGGGAGCCAGACGAGGAAAGCGTCTAGGACGAGCTTTTTCCTTTTCAAGGAGGAGTTCCTCTTGTCTTTCGGCGAAACGTTTGTCTATCCTAGTGGCCAGCAAGATGGGGTCACTAAGAGTGGAAGGAAGCTCACGTGCAGCCAGAACGTCCTTTACTTCACTGTTAAGTCCCTTCTTGAAGGTGGCGCAAAGGGCTTCATTGTTCCAGTTCAGCTCAGAGGCCAGGGTGCGGAACTGAATGGCATAGTCACCCACGGAAGAACCTCCTTGGGTCAAATTTAGTAAGGCAGTCTCTGCGGAGGTAACCCGGGCAGGCTCCTCAAAAACATTCCAGAATTCTAGGCAGAAGCTCTGGACGGAAGCGGTGGCAGGATCTGCGCGGTCCCATAGTGGTGTAGCCCAGGCCAGGGCCTTCCCGGACAGTAAACTGAGAATAAAGGCTACCTTGGCTCGCTCAGAAGGAAACTGGTCGGACAGAAGCTCGAGGTGGAGAGAGCACTGCGACAAGAACCCACGTGCTGAGAAGCTCTGACAGAAGCCTTTCAGAACCTCCTCCTTGAGTTTTCTTTGTTGTGGTCTTCAGTTCCTCATCTCGTTAGCCTCTCTCAGCTGTCATGTAGTTGGACTGATTGCTTCCCTTTAAATTCCTCCCCATAATGCATTACCGGGCGGCTTATACTTCTTCCTGGAGTGTGTGTGCATGTTGATCCTATTTCCCAGTCTGCTACTAAGTTAAGTGCTGTACATTTATCTGTTATTTTCTGTTTGCTGGATCCCAGGTGACCCTGACTCCCTCCGTGTCTGGAGTAGGGAGCCGGTGGTCGTGTCCCCTCACTATTGTAGGGTGTTCAGGTGTTAGATAGTCGAAGTACGTGGATATGCAACCATCCACCTTTGGGATTTTTGCATAGGCTGAGCAGCCAGGGAAAGTGCCAGCTCTTGTGCAGGGGTCTCCATTTTGGTTCCTTAGCTTTGGATCCAGTGAGTCATATATGCATGTTGCATTGTCTTGTTTCCTGTACACCGTCCGTGACATTATAAGCCGCCCTAACCGTCTCAAGCATGGATCCGGTTTCACTTTTGGCTGAACGCTTCCAGGGTCTTTCATTGGAGGTAGCTGATCTCCGTAAAACTTTTTCTCAGCTTCAAGTGACCGGTTCAGCTTGCGTTCATGGAGTTTGTTCTGAGCCTAAGATCTCGCTCCCGGATACGTTTTCCGGGGGTAGTGAGAATTTTGTGCATTTTAGAGAGGTTTGCAAACTCCATTTTCGCCTTCTTCCCCATTCCTCTGGTGATGAGGAACGGAGGGTGGGGATCATTATATCGCTGCTATGGGGTAACGCTCAGTCTTGGGCCTTTTCGCTGCCGGTGGGGGCACGGCCTCTCCGTTCAGTGGATGAATTCTTTTTAGCCCTGGGTCAGATATATGATGATCCGGATCGTATTGTTCTGGCTGAGTCTAGACTACGACTATTATGCCAGGGTAAACAATCCGCAGAGATATACTGCTCAGAATTTCGGAGATGGGCAGCTGATACTGGTTGAAATGATGCTGCACTCCGAAGTCAATTTTGCCATGGTCTTTCAGAGGGATTGAAAGATGCATTTGCCTTTCATGAGAGGACTATTTCCTTGGACTCTGCTATGTCTCAGGCCGTTCGTATTGACAGGCGTCTTAGAGAGAGAGGAGAGATATCTCCTTCCTGTCATACTCAGTCCCAGGACAGTGCAGCTGTCTCATTCTGTGCGTGGGGGCTCGGTCGCTGTCAGCCCCTTCTGAGCAGGAGCCCATGCAGCTGGGGTTGATTGCTTCTGACAATAGAAGATTCAGCTCGCATGGGAGGGTTTGTTTTTGTTGTGGAGGTATAAATCATTTGGCAAATGTTTGTCCCTCTAGGAGATTCAGGCAGTTTTCTGGGAGTAATTAAGAAACAAACAGGAAAAAATCTTTTAAAAATGTTCCGTCTGTTACTATTGGCAGGGTTGAGGCGGAAATTGAAGGTTTTCCGTTTGCTTGTAGTTCCCGTTTTGTCCTGCCTGCTAGGGTGGCGCTGGAGAGCAAGAGCATTTTTTGTGAGATTTTTGTGGATAGTGGAGCAGCTGTCAATCTCATTGATAATCAATTTGCAATAACTCATGGTTTCCAGGTGTGCACTTTGGGAAAGGATATTCCTGGTTTTGCTATTGATTTTCTCAGAAATCATTAGGGCATAGTTCACAATATCTGTTTAATTGTGAGTGATGCTCATGTTGAGGATGTGTCATGTTTCGTCCTTAGCGGTTTGCCAACTCCTCTAGTGTTGGGGCTACCCTGGCTCACTAAACATAACCCCACCATTGATTGGCAAGCGAGGCAAATAAATGGTTGGAGTGACTTTTGCAGAGAGAATTGCCTCACGACATCTGTTTCTGAGGTTTCTACTAAGACTGTACCATCTTTTCTCTCTGAATTTTCGGATGTCTTCTCTGAGAGTGGAGTTCAGGATTTGCCCCTGCACAGGGAGTACGATTGCCCTATTATTCTCATCCCAGGGGCCAAGCTGCCTAAATCTCGTTCATACAATCTATCCCAACCTGAGAGGATCGCTATGCGTGCTTATATCTCTGAGAGTCTGAGAAAAGGATACATACGACCCTCGAAGTCACCTGTTGCCGCTGGTTTTTTCTTTGTTAAGAAAAAAGATGGTTCTTTAAGACCTTGTCTGGATTTCAGGGAGCTTAACAGTATCACTATTCGTGACCCTTATCCGCTTCCTCTGATCCCGGACCTGTTTAACCAGGTTGTTGGGGCTAAAGTCTTTTCCAAATTAGATCTAAGAGGGGCATACAACCTGGTCAGGGTCAGAGAAGGAGACGAATGGAAGACGGCCTTGAATACCCCTGAGGGCCATTTTGAGAATTTGGTTATGCCTTTTGGTTTGATGAATGCCCCAGCCGTTTTTCAGCATTTCATGAACAGCATTTTCTATCATTTGATGGGAAAATTTGTATTAGTGTATTTGGATGATATTTAGATTTTTTCTCCTGATTTCAAGACTCATAAGGAACATTTACGTCAGGTCTTGCTCATCCTGCGGGAGAATAAATTATATGCAAAACTCGAAAAATGTGTGTTTGCGGTTCCAGAAATTCAATTTCTGGGGTTTCTTCTCTCCGCTTCTGGTTTTCGCAAGGACCCCGAGAAGGTCCGCGCTGTGCTTGAGTGGGAGCTTCCTGAGAATTAGAGTTAAGCGGACACCTGGATGTTCGGGTTCGAGAAGTTCGGCCGAACTTCCCGGAAATGTTCGGGTTCGGGATCCGAACTCGATCCGAACTTCGTCCCGAACCCCATTGAAGTCAATGGGGACCCGAACTTTTCGGCACTAAAAAGGCTGTAAAACAGCCCAGGAAAGGGCTAGAGGGCTGCAAAAGGCAGCAACATGTAGGTAAATCCCCTGCAAACAAATGTGGATAGGGAAATGAATAAAAATAAAAATAAAATAAATAAAAATTAACCAATATCAATTGGAGAGAGGTCCCATAGCAGAGAATCAGGCTTCACGTCAGCCACCACTGCAACAGTCCATTGTCAGATATTTAGGCCCAGCACCCAGGCAGAGGAGAGAGGTCCCGTAACAGAGAATCTGGCTTCATGTCAGCAGAGAATCAGTCTGCATGTCATAGCAGAGAATCAGGCTTCACGTCAGCCACCAGTGCAACAGTCCATTGTCATATATTTAGGCCCAGCACACAGGCAGAGGAAAGAGGACCCGTAACAGAGAATCTGGCTTCATGTCAGTAGAGAATCAGTCTGCATGTCATAGCAGAGAATCAGGCTTCACGTCAGCCACCACTGCAACAGTCCATTGGCATATATTTAGGCCCAGCACACAGGCAGAGGAGAGAGGTCCAGTAACAGAGAATCTGGCTTCATGTCAGCAGAGAATTAGTCTGTATGTCATAGCAGAGAATCAGGCTTCACGTCACCCAACATTGGAACAGTCCATTGGCATATATTTAGGCCCCGGCACCCAGACAGAGGAGAGGTTCATTCAACTTTAGGTAGCCTCGCAATATAATGGTAAAATGAATATAAAAATAGGATTAAATGAGGAAGTGCCCTGGAGTACAATAATATATGGTTAAGGGGCGGTAGTTAATGTCTAATCTGGACAAGGGACGGACAGGTCCTGTGGGATCCATGCCTGATTCATTTTTATGAACGTCAGCTTGTCCACATTGGCTGTAGACAGGCGGCTGCGTTTGTCTGTAATGACGCCCCCTGCCGTGCTGAATACACGTTCAGACAAAACGCTGGCCGCCGGGCAGGCCAGCACCTCCAAGGCATAAAAGGCTAGCTCTGGCCACGTGGACAATTTAGAGACCCAGAAGTTGAATGGGGCCGAACCATCAGTCAGTACGTGGAGGGGTGTGCACACGTACTGTTCCACCATTTAGTGAAATGTTGCCTCCTGCTAACACGTTGCGTATCAGGTGGTGGTGCAGTTAGCTGTGGCGTGTTGACAAAACTTTTCCACATCTCTGCCATGCTAACCCTGCCCTCAGAGGAGCTGGCCGTGACACAGCTGCCTTGTCGACCTCTTGCTCCTCCTCTGCCTTGGCCTTGGGCTTCCACTTGTTCCCCTGTGACATTTGGGAATGCTCTCAGTAGCGCGTCTACCAACGCGTGCTTGTACTCGCGCATCTTCCTATCACGCTCCAGTGCAGGAAGTAAGGTGGGCACATTGTCTTTGTACCGTGGATCCAGCAGGGTGGCAACCCAGTAGTCCGCACATGTTAAAATGTGGGCAACTCTGCTGTTGTTGCGCAGGCACTGCAGCATGTAGTCGCTCATGTGTGCCAGGCTGCCCAGGGGTAAGGACAAGCTGTCCTCTGTGGGAGGCGTATCGTCATCGTCCTGCCTTTCCCCCCAGCCACGCACCAGTGATGGGCCCGAGCTGCGTTGGGTGCCACCCCGCTGTGACCATGCTTCATCCTCATCCTCCTCCACCTCCTCCTCATCCTCGTCCTCCTCGTCCTCCAGTAGTGGGCCCTGGCTGGCCACATTTGTACCTGGCCTCTGCTGTTGCAAAAAACCTCCCTCTGAGTCACTTCGAAGAGACTCGCCTGAAAGTGCTAAAAATGACCCCTCTTCCTCCTCCTCCTCCTCCTCCTGGGCCACCTCCTCTTCCATTATCGCCCTAAGTGTTTTCTCAAGGAGACATAGAAGTGGTATTGTAACGCTGATAACGGCGTCATCGCCACTGGCCATGTTGGTGGAGTACTCGAAACAGCGCAACAGGGCACACAGGTCTCGCATGGAGGCCCAGTCATTGGTGGTGAAGTGGTGCTGTTCCGCAGTGCGACTGACCCGTGCGTGCTGCAGCTGAAACTCCACTATGGCCTGCTGCTGCTCGCACAGTCTGTCCAGCATGTGCAAGGTGGAGTTCCACCTGGTGGGCACGTCGCATATGAGGCGGTGAGCGGGAAGGCCGAAGTTACGCTGTAGCGCAGACAGGCGAGCAGCGGCAGGATGTGAACGCCAGAAGCGCGAACAGACGGCCCGCACTTTATGCAGCAGCTCTGACATGTCGGGGTAGTTGTGAATGAACTTCTGCACCACCAAATTCAGCACATGCGCCAGGCAAGGGATGTGCGTCAAACCGGCTAGTCCCAGAGCTGCAACGAGATTTCGCCCATTATCGCACACCACCAGGCCGGGCTTGAGGCTCACCGGCAGCAACCACTCGTCGGTCTGTTGTTCTATACCACGCCACAACTCCTGTGTGGTGTGGGGCCTGTCCCCCAAACATATGAGTTTCAGAATGGCCTGCTGACGTTTACTCCGGGCTGTGCTGAAGTTGGTGGTGAAGGTGTGTGGCTGACTGGATGAGCAGGTGGAAGATGAGGAGGAGGAAGCCGAGAAGGAGGAGGTGGCAACAGGAGGCAAAGAATGTTGCCCTGCGATCCTTGGCGGCGGAAGGACGTGCGCCAAACAGCTCTCCGCCTGGGGCCCAGCTGCCACTACATTTACCCAGTGTGCAGTTAGGGAGATATAGCGTCCCTGGCCGTGCTTACTGGTCCACGTATCTGTGGTTAGGTGGACCTTGCTACAGATGGCGTTGCGCAGTGCACACTTGATTTTATTGGATACTTGGTTGTGTAGGGAAGGCACGGCTCTCTTGGAGAAGTAGTGGCGGCTGGGAACAACATACTGTGGGACAGCAAGCGACATGAGCTGTTTGAAGCTGTCTGTGTCCACCAGCCTAAATGACAGCATTTCATAGGCCAGTAGTTTAGAAATGCTGGCATTCAGGGCCAGGGATCGAGGGTGGCTAGGTGGGAATTTACACTTTCTCTCAAATGTTTGTGAGATGGAGAGCTGAACGCTGCCGTGTGACATGGTTGAGATGCTTGGTGACGGAGGTGTTGGTGGTGTTGGTGGTACAACCCCTGTTTGCTGGGCGGCAGGTGCCAACGTTCCTCCAGAGGCGGAGGAAGAGGCCGAGGCGGCAGCAGCAGAAGAGGCCGAGGCGGCAGCAGCAGAAGAGGCTGAGGCGGCAGCAGCAGAAGAGGTAGCAGGGGGAGCCTGAGTGACTTCCTTGTTTTTAAGCTGTTTACTCCAGTGAAGTTCATGCTTTGCATGCAGGTGCCTGGTCATGCAGGTTGTGCTAAGGTTCAGAACGTTAATGCCTCGCTTCAGGGTCTGATGGCACAGCGTGCAAACCACTCGGGTCTTGTCGTCAGCACATTGTTTGAAGAAGTGCCATGCCAGGGAACTCCTTGAAGCTGCCTTTGGGGTGCTCGGTCCCAGATGGCGGCGGTCAGTAGCAGGCTTTGTTCTGCTTTTGCCCATTGCTCCCTCTTTTGCTACGCTGTTGGCTCGGTCTCACCACTGCCTCTTCCTCCGAACTGTGAAAGTCAGTGGCACGACCTTCATTCCATGTGGGGTCTAGGACCTCATCGTCCCCTGCATCGTCTTCCACCCAGTCTTGATCCCTGACCTCCTGTTCAGTCTGCACACTGCAGAAAGACGCAGCAGTTTGCACCTGTGTTTCGTCATCATCAGAGACTTGCTGAGGTGGTATTCCCATGTCCTCATCATCAGGAAACATAATTGGTTGTGCGTCAGTGCATTCTATGTCTTCCACCGCTGGGGAAGGGCTAGGTGGATGCCCTTGGGAAACCCTGCCAGCAGAGTCTTCAAACAGCATAAGAGACTGCTGCATAACTTGAGGCTCAGACAGTTTCCCTGATATGCATGGCGGTGATGTGACAGACTGATGGGGTTGGTTTGCAGGCGCAATCTGTGCGCTTTCTGCAGAAGACTGGGTGGGAGATAATGTGAACGTGCTGGATCCACTGTCGGCCACCAAATTGACTAATGCCTGTATCTGCTCAGGCCTTACCATCCTTAGAACGGCATTGGGCCCCACCATATATCGCTGTAAATTCTGGCGGCTACTGGGACCTGAGGTAGTTGGTACACTAGGACGTGTGGATGTGGCAGAACGGCCACGTCCTCTCCCAGCACCAGAGGGTCCACTAACACCACCACGACCATGTCCACGTCCGCGTCCCTTACTAGATGTTTTCCTCATTGTTATCGTTCACCACAACAACAAAAATATTATTTGGCCCAATGTATTGAATTTAAATTCAGGCCTTTTTTTTACAGACACCTAACACTATCTGGCTATCTATTTAGGTACCGTATTACACTAATACAGGCACAGCAGTAACGACAGATTTAGCTGTGTATATAAATTTGAGGCCTAGTATTTAGGCGCTGGGTGACAGGTATAGGTTTACTGACAGAATTAGACTTTAAAAATGCACAGTAGCGTGTGTGTTAAGTTAAATAGAATGACCCTATGTGCACCTTGAATCTGATATACCCTTTTAGGGATAGATTTAAAATAGCTCTGATACAGCAGAAACCACTAAATTAGGAAATTGCTAAATTGGGAATTGTATTTCAACCCAGAACAAAAAATGTGCTTTGACGGACACTAAATAACTTGCCCAGCCACAACAGTACAGCAGTAACGACAGATTTAGCTGGATATAAATTTGAGGCCTAGTATTTAGGCACTGGGTGACAGGTATAGGTTTACTGACAGAATTAGACTTGGAAATGCACAGTAGCGTGTGTGTGAAGTTATTCAGAATGACCCTATGTGCACCTTGAATCTGATATACCCTTTTAGGGATAGATTTAAAATAGCTCTGATACAGCAGAAACCACTAAATTAGGAAATTGCTAAATTGGGAATTGTATTTCAACCCAGAACAAAAAATGTGCTTTGACGGACACTAAATAACTTGCCCAGCCACAACAGTACAGCAGTAACGACAGATTTAGCTGGATATAAATTTGAGGCCTAGTATTTAGGCACTGGGTGACAGGTATAGGTTTACTGACAGAATTAGACTTGGAAATGCACAGTAGCGTGTGTGTGAAGTTATTCAGAATGACCCTATGTGCACCTTGAATCTGATATACCCTTTTAGGGATAGATTTAAAATAGCTCTGATACAGCAGAAACCACTAAATTAGGAAATTGCTAAATTGGGAATTGTATTTCAACCCAGAACAAAAAATGTGCTTTGACGGACACTAAATAACTTGCCCAGCCACAACAGTACAGCAGTAACGACAGATTTAGCTGGATATAAATTTGAGGCCTAGTATTTAGGCACTGGGTGACAGGTATAGGTTTACTGACAGAATTAGACTTGGAAATGCACAGTAGCGTGTGTGTGAAGTTATTCAGAATGACCCTATGTGCACCTTGAATCTGATATAACCTTTTAGGGATCGATTTAAAATAGCTCTGATACAGCAGAAACCACTAAATTAGGAAATTGCTAAATTGGGAATTGTATTTCAACCCAGAACAAAAAATGTGCTTTGACGGACACTAAATAACTTTACCAGCCACAACAGTACAGCAGTAACGACAGATTTAGCTGGATATAAATTTGAGGCCTAGTATTTAGGCGCTGGGTGACAGGTATAGATTTACTGACAGAATTAGACTTGGAAATGCACAGTAGCGTGTGTGTGAAGTTATTCAGAATGACCCTATGTGCTCCTTGAATCTGATATACCCTTTTAGGAATACATTTAAAGTAGGCCTGATACAGAAGAAACCACTAAATTAGGAAATTGCTAAATTGGGAATTGTATTTCAACCCAGAACAAAAAATGTGCTTTGACGGACACTAAATAACTTGCCCAGCCACAACAGTACAGCAGTAACGACAGATTTAGCTGAATATAAATTTGAGGCCTAGTATTTAGGCGCTGGGTGACAGGTATAGATTTACTGACAGAATTAGACTTGGAAATGCACAGTAGCGTGTGTGTGAAGTTATTCAGAATGACCCTATGTGCACCTTGAATCTGATATACCCTTTTAGGGATGTATTTAAAGTAGGCCTGATACAGCAGAAACCACTAAATTAGGAAATTGCTAAATTGGGAATTGTATTTCAACCCAGAACAAAAAATGTGCTTTGACGGACACTAAATAACTTGACCAGCCACAACAGTACAGCAGTAACGACAGATTTAGCTGGATATAAATTTGAGGCCTAGTATTTAGGCGCTGGGTGACAGGTATAGGTTTACTGACAGAATTAGACTTGGAAATGCACAGTAGCGTGTGTGTGAAGTTATTCAGAATGACCCTATGTGCACCTTGAATCTGATATACCCTTTTAGGGATAGATTTAAAATAGCTCTGATACAGCAGAAACCACTAAATTAGGAAATTGCTAAATTGGGAATTGTATTTCAACCCAGAACAAAAAATGTGCTTTGACGGACACTAAATAACTTGACCAGCCACAACAGTACAGCAGTAACGACAGATTTAGCTGGATATAAATTTGAGGCCTAGTATTTAGGCAGCTGGGTGACAGGTATAGGATTTACTGACAGAATTAGACTTGGAAATGCACAGTAGCGTGTGTGTGAAGTTATTCAGAATGACCCTATGTGCACCTTGAATCTGATATACCCTTTTAGGGATAGATTTAAAGTAGCTCTGATACAGCAGAAACCACTAAATTAGGAAATTGCTAAATTGGGAATTGTATTTCAACCCAGAACAAAAAATGTGCTTTGACGGACACTAAATAACTTGCCCAGCCACAACAGTACAGCAGTAACGACAGATTTAGCTGGATATAAATTTGAGGCCTAGTATTTAGGCGCTGGGTGACAGGTATAGATTTACTGACAGAATTAGACTTGGAAATGCACAGTAGCGTGTGTGTGAAGTTATTCAGAATGACCCTATGTGCACCTTGAATCTGATATACCCTTTTAGGGATAGATTTAAAAGTAGGCTCTGATACAGCAGAAACCACTAAATTAGGAAATTGCTAAATTGGGAATTGTATTTCAACCCAGAACAAAAAATGTGCTTTGACGGACACTAAATAACTTGACCAGCCACAACAGTACAGCAGTAACGACAGATTTAGCTGGATATAAATTTGAGGCCTAGTATTTAGGCGCTGGGTGACAGGTATAGATTTACTGACAGAATTAGACTTGGAAATGCACAGTAGCGTGTGTGTGAAGTTATTCAGAATGACCCTATGTGCACCTTGAATCTGATATACCCTTTTAGGGATAATTTAAAGTAGGCCTGATACAGCAGAAACCACTAAATTAGGAAATTGCTAAATTGGGAATTGTATTTCAACCCAGAACAAAAAATGTGCTTTGACGGACACTAAATAACTTGCCCAGCCACAACAGTACAGCAGTAACGACAGATTTAGCTGAATATAAATTTGAGGCCTAGTATTTAGGCGCTGGGTGACAGGTATAGGTTTACTGACAGAATTAGACTTGGAAATGCACAGTAGCGTGTGTGTGAAGTTAATTCAGAATGACCCTATGTGCACCTTGAATCTGATATACCCTTTTAGGGATAGATTTAAAATAGCTCTGATACAGCAGAAACCACTAAATTAGGAAATTGCTAAATTGGGAATTGTATTTCAACCCAGAACAAAAAATGTGCTTTGACGGACACTAAATAACTTGACCAGCCACAACAGTACAGCAGTAACGACAGATTTAGCTGGATATAAATTTGAGGCCTAGTATTTAGGCGCTGGGTGACAGGTATAGATTTACTGACAGAATTAGACTTGGAAATGCACAGTAGCGTGTGTGTGAAGTTATTCAGAATGACCCTATGTGCACCTTGAATCTGATATACCCTTTTAGGGATAATTTAAAGTAGCCCTGATACAGCAGAAACCACTAAATTAGGAAATTGCTAAATTGGAATTGTATTTCAACCCAGAACAAAAAATGTGCTTTGACGGACACTAAATAACTTGCCAGCCACAACAGTACAGCAGTAACGACAGATTTAGCTGATATAAATTTGAGGCCTAGTATTTAGGCGCTGGGTGACAGGTATAGATTTACTGACAGAATTAGACTTGGAAATGCACAGTAGTGTGTGTGTGAAGTTATTCAGAATGACCCTATGTGCACCTTGAATCTGATATACCCTTTTAGGGAATAATTTAAAGTAGGCCTGATACAGCAGAAACCACTAAATTAGGAAATTGCTAAATTGGGAATTGTATTTCAACCCAGAACAAAAAATGTGCTTTGACGGACACTAAATAACTTGCCCAGCCACAACAGTACAGCAGTAACGACAGATTTAGCTGGATATAAATTTGAGGCCTAGTATTTAGGCGCTGGGTGACAGGTATAGATTTACTGACAGAATTAGACTTGGAAATGCACAGTAGCGTGTGTGTGAAGTTATTCAGAATGACCCTATGTGCACCTTGAATCTGATATACCCTTTTAGGGATGTAATTTAAAGTAGGCCTGATACAGCAGAAACCACTAAATTAGGAAATTGCTAAATTGGGAATTGTATTTCAACCCAGAACAAAAAATGTGCTTTGACGGACACTAAATAACTTGCCCAGCCACAACAGTACAGCAGTAACGACAGATTTAGCTGGATATAAATTTGAGGCCTAGTATTTAGGCGCTGGGTGACAGGTATAGGTTTACTGACAGAATTAGACTTGGAAATGCACAGTAGCGTGTGTGTGAAGTTATTCAGAATGACCCTATGTGCACCTTGAATCTGATATACCCTTTTAGGGATAGTATTTAAAATAGCTCTGATACAGCAGAAACCACTAAATTAGGAAATTGCTAAATTGGGAATTGTATTTCAACCCAGAACAAAAAATGTGCTTTGACGGACACTAAATAACTTGCCCAGCCACAACAGTACAGCAGTAACGACAGATTTAGCTGGATATAAATTTGAGGCCTAGTATTTAGGCGCTGGGTGACAGGTATAGGTTTACTGACAGAATTAGACTTGGAAATGCACAGTAGCGTGTGTGTGAAGTTATTCAGAATGACCCTATGTGCACCTTGAATCTGATATACCCTTTTAGGGATAGATTTAAAATAGCTCTGATACAGCAGAAACCACTAAATTAGGAAATTGCTAAATTGGGAATTGTATTTCAACCCAGAACAAAAAATGTGCTTTGACGGACACTAAATAACTTGACCAGCCACAACAGTACAGCAGTAACGACAGATTTAGCTGGATATAAATTTGAGGCCTAGTATTTAGGCGCTGGGTGACAGGTATAGATTTACTGACAGAATTAGACTTGGAAATGCACAGTAGCGTGTGTGTGAAGTTATTCAGAATGACCCTATGTGCACCTTGAATCTGATATACCCTTTTAGGGAATACATTTAAAGTAGGCCTGATACAGCAGAAACCACTAAATTAGGAAATTGCTAAATTGGGAATTGTATTTCAACCCAGAACAAAAAATGTGCTTTGACGGACACTAAATAACTTGCCCAGCCACAACAGTACAGCAGTAACGACAGATTTAGCTGAATATAAATTTGAGGCCTAGTATTTAGGCGCTGGGTGACAGGTATAGATTTACTGACAGAATTAGACTTGGAAATGCACAGTAGCGTGTGTGTGAAGTTATTCAGAATGACCCTATGTGCACCTTGAATCTGATATACCCTTTTAGGGATGTATTTAAAGTAGGCCTGATACAGCAGAAACCACTAAATTAGGAAATTGCTAAATTGGGAATTGTATTTCAACCCAGAACAAAAAATGTGCTTTGACGGACACTAAATAACTTGACCAGCCACAACAGTACAGCAGTAACGACAGATTTAGCTGGATATAAATTTGAGGCCTAGTATTTAGGCGCTGGGTGACAGGTATGGGTTTACTGACAGAATTAGACTTGGAAATGCACAGTAGCTTGTGTGTGAAGTTATTCAGAATGACCCTATGTGCACCTTGAATATGATATACCCTTTTAGGGATGTATTTAAAATAGCTCTGATACAGCAGAAACCACTAAATTAGGAAATTGCTAAATTGGGAATTGTATTTCAACCCAGAACAAAAAATGTGCTTTGACGGACACTAAATAACTTGCCCAGCCACAACAGTACAGCAGTAACGACAGATTTAGCGGGATATAAATTTGAGGCCTAGTATTTAGGCGCTGGGTGACAGGTATAGATTTACTGACAGAATTAGACTTGGAAATGCACAGCGTGTGTGTGAAGTTATTCAGAATGACCCTATGTGCACCTTGAATCTGATATACCCTTTTAGGGAATACATTTAAAGTAGGCCTGATATAGCAGAAACCACTAAATTAGGAAATTGCTAAATTGGGAATTGTATTTCAACCCAGAACAAAAAATGTGCTTTGATGGACACTAAATAACTTGCCCAGCCACAACTTTACAGCAGTAACGACAGATTTAGCTGAATATAAATTTGAGGCCTAGTATTTAGGCGCTGGGTGACAGGTATAGATTTACTGACAGAATTAGACTTGGAAATGCACAGTAGCGTGTGTGTGTGAAGTTAATTAGAATGACCCTATGTGCACCTTGAATCTGATATACCCTTTTAGGGATAGATTTAAAATAGCTCTGATACAGCAGAAACCACTAAATTATGAAATTGCTAAATTGGGAATTGTATTTCAACCCAGAACAAAAAATGTGCTTTGACGGACACTAAATAACTTGACCAGCCACAACAGTACAGCAGTAACGACAGATTTAGCTGGATATAAATTTGAGGCCTAGTATTTAGGCGCTGGGTGACAGGTATAGATTTACTGACAGAATAGACTTGGAAATGCACAGTAGCGTGTGTGTGAAGTTATTCAGAATGACCCTATGTGCACCTTGAATCTGATATACCCTTTTAGGGATGTATTTAAAGTAGGCCTGATACAGCAGAAACCACTAAATTAGGAAATTGCTAAATTGGGAATTGTATTTCAACCCAGAACAAAAAATGTGCTTTGACTGACACTAAATAACTTGACCAGCCACAACAGTACAGCAGTAACGACAGATTTAGCTGGATATAAATTTGAGGCCTAGTATTTAGGCGCTGGGTGACAGGTATAGGTTTACTGACAGAATTAGACTTGGAAATGCACAGTAGCGTGTGTGTGTGAAGTTAATTAGAATGACCCTATGTGCACCTTGAATCTGATATACCCTTTTAGGGACAGATTTAAAATAGCTCTGATACAGCAGAAACCACTAAATTAGGAAATTGCTAAATTGGAAATTGTATTTCAACCCAGAACAAAAAATGTGCTTTGACGGACACTAAATAACTTGACCAGCCACAACAGTACAGCAGTAACGACAGATTTAGCTGGATATAAATTTGAGGCCTAGTATTTAGGCGCTGGGTGACAGGTATAGATTTACTGACAGAATTAGACTTGGAAATGCGTGTGTGTGAAGTTATTCAGAATAACCCTATGTGCACCTTGAATCTGATATACCCTTTTAGGAATACATTTAAAGTAGGCCTGATATAGCAGAAACCACTAAATTAGGAAATTGCTAAATTGGGAATTGTATTTCAACCCAGAACAAAAAATGTGCTTTGATGGACACTAAATAACTTGCCCAGCCACAACTTTACAGCAGTAACGACAGATTTAGCTGAATATAAATTTGAGGCCTAGTATTTAGGCGCTGGGTGACAGGTATAGATTTACTGACAGAATTAGACTTGGAAATGCACAGTAGCGTGTGTGTGTGAAGTTAATTAGAATGACCCTATGTGCACCTTGAATCTGATATACCCTTTTAGGGATAGATTTAAAATAGCTCTGATACAGCAGAAACCACTAAATTATGAAATTGCTAAATTGGGAATTGTATTTCAACCCAGAACAAAAAATGTGCTTTGACGGACACTAAATAACTTGACCAGCCACAACAGTACAGCAGTAACGACAGATTTAGCTGGATATAAATTTGAGGCCTAGTATTTAGGCGCTGGGTGACAGGTATAGATTTACTGACAGAAATAGACTTGGAAATGCACAGTAGCGTGTGTGTGAAGTTATTCAGAATGACCCTATGTGCACCTTGAATCTGATATACCCTTTTAGGGATAAATTTAAAGTAGGCCTGATACAGCAGAAACCACTAAATTAGGAAATTGCTAAATTGGGAATTGTATTTCAACCCAGAACAAAAAATGTGCTTTGACGGACACTAAATAACTTGCCCAGCCACAACAGTACAGCAGTAACGACAGATTTAGCTGAATATAAATTTGAGGCCTAGTATTTAGGCGCTGGGTGACAGGTATAGGTTTACTGACAGAATTAGACTTGGAAATGCACAGTAGCGTGTGTGTGAAGTTAATTAGAATGACCCTATGTGCACCTTGAATCTGATATACCCTTTTAGGGATAGATTTAAAATAGCTCTGATACAGCAGAAACCACTAAATTAGGAAATTGCTAAATTGGGAATTGTATTTCAACCCAGAACAAAAAATGTGCTTTGACGGACACTAAATGACTTGCCCAGCCACAACTTTACAGCAGTAACGACAGATTTAGCTGAATATAAATTTGAGGCCTAGTATTTAGGCGCTGGGTGACAGGTATAGATTTACTGACAGAATTAGACTTGGAAATGCACAGTAGCGTGTGTGTGAAGTTATTCAGAATGACCCCATGTCCACCTTGAATCTGATATACCCTTTTAGGGATAAATTTAAAGTAGCCCTGATACAGCAGAAACCACTAAATTAGGAAATTGCTAAATTCGGAATTGTATTTCAACCCAGAACAAAAAATGTGCTTTGACGGACACTAAATAACTTGCTCAGCCACAACAGTACAGCAGTAACGACAGATTTAGCTGAATATAAATTTGAGGCCTAGTATTTAGGCCTTGGGTGACAGCTATAGATTTACTGACAGAATTAGACTTGGAAATGCACAGTAGTGTGTGTGTGAAGTTATTCAGAATGACCCTATGTGCACCTTGAATCTGATATACCCTTTTAGGGAAAAATTTAAAGTAGGCCTGATACAGCAGAAACCACTAAATTAGGAAATTGCTAAATTGGGAATTGTATTTCAACCCAGAACAAAAAATGTGCTTTGACGGACACTAAATAACTTGCCCAGCCACAACAGTACAGCAGTAACGACAGATTTAGCTGGATATAAATTTGAGGCCTAGTATTTAGGCGCTGGGTGACAGGTATAGATTTACTGACAGAATTAGACTTGGAAATGCACAGTAACGTGCGTGTGAAGATATTCAGAATGACCCTATGTGCACCTTGAATCTGATATACCCTTTTAGGGATGTATTTAAAGTAGGCCTGATACAGCAGAAACCACTAAATTAGGAAATTGCTAAATTGGGAATTGTATTTTAACCCAGAACAAAAAATGTGCTTTGACGGACACTAAATAACTTGCCCAGCCATAACAGTTCAGCAGTAACGACAGATTTAGCTGGATATAAATTTGAGGCCTAGTATTTAGGCGCTGGGTGACAGGTATAGGTTTACTGACAGAATTAGACTTGGAAATGCACAGTAGCGTGTGTGTGAAGTTATTCAGAATGACCCTATGTGCACCTTGAATCTGATATACCCTTTTAGTGATGTATTTAAAATAGCTCTGATACAGCAGAAACCACTAAATTAGGAAATTGCTAAATTGGGAATTGTATTTCAACCCAGAACAAAAAATGTGCTTTGACGGACACTAAATAACTTGCCCAGCCACAACAGTACAGCAGTAACGACAGATTTAGCTGGATATAAATTTGAGGCCTAGTATTTAGGCGCTGGGTGACAGGTATAGATTTACTGACAGAATTTGACTTGGAAATGCACAGTAACGTGCGTGTGAAGATATTCAGAATGACCCTATGTGCACCTTGAATCTGATATACCCTTTTAGGGATGTATTTAAAGTAGGCCTGATACAGCAGAAACCACTAAATTAGGAAATTGCTAAATTGGGAATTGTATTTTAACCCAGAACAAAAAATGTGCTTTGACGGACACTAAATAACTTGCCCAGCCACAACAGTAATGACAGATTTAGCTGGATATAAACTTGAGGGCTAGTATTTAGGCGCTGGGTGACAGGTATACGTTTACTGACAGAATTAGACTGGGATATGGCCAAAAAATAACCACACTATTGATGGTTAAATGCACTTAGTGTGACAGCTTGACCAACCACACTACTGAGGGTTAAATGCACTTGGTGTCAGGCGCTGCTTGCCCCTGATGTAGTATATGGCCAAAAAATAAACAGACTTTTGCTGGTTAAATGCACTTGGTGTGACAGCTTGACCAACCACACTACTGAGGGTTAAATGCACTTGGTGACAGGCGCAGCTTGCCCCTGATGTAGTATATGGCCAAAAAATAAACAGACTATTGCTGGTTAAATGCACTTGGTGTGACAGCTTCACCCTGATGTATGCTTTAGCCAAAAAACAACCACACCATTGAGGGTTAAATGCACTTGGTGACAGGCGCAGCTTGCCCCTGATGTAGTATATGGCCAAAAAATAAACAGACTATTGCTGGTTAAATGCACTTGGTGTGACAGCTTCACCCTGATGTAGGCTTTAGCCAAAAAACAACCACACCATTGAGAGTTAAATGCACTTGGTGGAAGCTTGTGCTGGCGCAACACAAGACACAAAATGGCCGCCGATCACCCCAGAAAAAAGTGACTGAAAAACGCTCTGGGCAGCCTAAAAACAGTGAGCAATTCAATAGCAGCAGTTCAATCATCCACAGCTGCAGATCGATCAATGGATGGAGTCTTTTGGAGGAGTTAATCAGCCTAATCTCGCCCTACTGTCGCAGCTGCAACCTCTCCCTACGCTAATCAGAGCAGAGTGACGGGCGGCGCTATGTGACTCCAGCTTAAATAGAGGCTGGGTCACATGGTGCTCTGGCCAATCACAGCCATGCCAATAGTAGGCATGGCTGTGACGGCCTCTTGGGGCAAGTAGTATGACGCTTGTTGATTGGCTGCTTTGCAGCCTTTCAAAAAGCGCCAAGAAAGCGACGAACACCGAACCCGAACCCGGACTTTTACGAAAATGTCCAGGTTCGGGTCCGTGTCACGGATACCCCAAAATTCGGTCTTGATTAAATGATACATATTTTTTCAGTGAAACTAATTTATTTCAGTGCATTAAACATCATATGGGAGGATTTTAGCTATTTCTAACACCAATTGATTAATTAAAAGTCATGTTAATAGCAGGAGTTTCTACAAAATAGAGAAGCGACAAGACTTTTGTCAGGGACTGTACTGTCTAGAAATGGAAAAAGGTATAGAACAGGGGTAGGCAACCTCCGGCACTCCACCTGTTGTGAAACTGCAATTCCCAGCATGCATACTTGCTCTGCTCTTGTAAGAACTCACATAAAAATTAATTAAGAATGCTGGGAATTGTATTTTCACAACAGCTGGAGTGCCGAAGGTTGCTGATCCATGATATAGAACTACGAATATAGGTGATATTCTCCATATCGTGAGTAAACTCTTTAGCCCTGTTGAGCATCTAATATATACAAATTTGACCATATATCCGTGATTTAGTTGGGTGTTTGTAATGTATAGTAAGAAAAAGTTATATTTCATGTAAGATTTAGGAGATTGCTGCGACATATAATGATGACATATCCATCTCCTATCCTCCTTTGGGACCCCTGTTCAGTTATGTCACCAGCTACAAGGACTGGGAAGTGGCAGTCACACCCAGTTCTCCAGATAGATGGTGGCAACAGAGATGTGAACCTGAGCCTATTGGATATTTATAGCTTATCCTGTGGTTGTCTCCAATCAGAATATTCATTTATTGCACTTAATTAAAGGAATATACACTATTACTTTGCTGTTTACATATCATTTTACATAATAATATTGCAGATATTGCAGAAAACCCTTTGAAGTACATTTCAACATTATCAGCCTCATAAAATAAACAGTAAAGGTGCAAACCCAAGCAAACACGGGGAGAATATACAAACTCCATGTAGATGTTGTCCTTGGTCAGATTCAAAACTAGGACCCAGCGCTGTAAGGCACCAGTGCTAACAAATGAGCCACTGTGGACATAGATATATATGTATATACACATATATACAGTTATGAGAAAAACAAAGTATACCCATGTTGAATTCTATAGTTTTACATACCTGGACATATACAAAAAATGGTCCTTAGAAGGTCTTAAAATTTTGTAACTTCAACCTCAAAAGAACAACAAACAACAGATTTCAGTGTTTCATTATACACCATATGAATCAATAGTTTTTAGAACCACATTGGCCACCATGACTTGAAGTAATTGTTTAAAGTAAGACTTTATAAGGCTTTCAAATCATTCTGTAGGAATTTTGACCCACTGTTCATGTTGCTTCAGTTCATTGATGCTTGTGGTCTAGCTTGTGGTCAGTTCATTTGGGTTGAGGTCTAGGCTTTGGACCATTGTAGCACCTTGATTTTTTTCTTTATCAGTCATTCTGTTTTAGATTTGCTGATGTGGTAGAGATCATTGTGCATGACCCTGTTTCAGCTAAGCTTTAGCTGTTGGATAAATTGACTCACATTTGACTCTAGAATCTCTTTGGAATATAGAGAAGTTCAAAGTCGAATCAATGACTCCAAGGTGGTCAGGTCCTGTGGCTGTAAAACAAACCCAACTCACCGCCCCTCTGTTATCGTGCTTGACAGTTGATGTGAAGTGTTAGTACTTATATGCCGTGGTTGGTTTTTGCCAAACATGGTGCAGTGCATTATGGCCAAACATCTCCACTTTGGTCTCGTCTGTTCGAAGAGCATTTCAGGGGATTTATTAAAAAAATGGCATTTTACGCCAGGCTTTGATATCCCCTGCACTGCTGGAGGATGTGCTTAATAAATTACGAGGTGCATACCTTTTCATAAATTAGATGCATCCTCCAGCAGTCTGTGCGCCAGAATTAAATCTATAGCAGCTCAGAGCTGCTGTAGACTTTTGTATTTATTTGCCCCAAAAAACTGGCAAAAATGAAGATAAATGTGTTGGGACAGCTGGCCCTCTCTGCCATAACCAGGCCCCTTTTCAAGAAAGTGGCAAAGGCTGTGTAAAAACTCCACTTACCACAAAATTTGTGGCAAGTGGTGTTTAAAAAGTTGCAAACACAGTGTGTGTGTGTGTGTGTGTGTGTGTGTGTGTGTGTGTGTGGGGGGGGGGGGGATAAGTTCTCACCATTTTAAAAAAAAAGTCTTTTTGGTTTGTTGCACATGCAACTTTGCAAACTTAAGCCGTGCCGACACCATGTTCTTTTAAAGGGAAGTGTCATCAGAAAATGCTTATTTCACGTTTGTGTATGTTAAACAATTTTTTTTTTTTTTTTTTTTATATATGTAATCCTGTAATCTTGTAATTTTCATACTGGCCACTAGGCTTAGTAATGGCCTCTGTATAGATAACACAGGATCCACCATTAACAGTAGGCTTAGCAGCTCCCTCCTGACCTCTTGCACAGGTCACAGAGCAAGCCTAGAAAACTCTCCCATAGAAGTCAATGAGTTCCCAACTGCCCATAGTTTTTATTAAATAAATAATGACACTGTGTAATTTGTTCATTGAGGCTCTATTTACCTCATTTTAAGACCTTCTAAGGACCAGATTTTTTTTTTATTACGTCTTGATACTTAAAACCATAGAATTCCATAAAACCATAGAATTTAAAGAGCAGGTACTTTGTTTTTCTCATGACTGCATGAATTGGATCTTAAGTACAAGACTTCCTGCCAGGGGTCAGCGAGAAAAAAGCTACCCCTAGCAGGAAGTTTTGTACTTAAGATCCAATTACATATCCATGTATTTCTATTAGTGATAATCAGACCATTGTAAGCGATAGTGTTACTAGTTGTAAATAGTGATTCTAGACGAGTATTCACACACAATGTTTTTGTCTCCACATTCATTAATAAAAGATTTGATTTTTGGTTACTATTTAACCATTTCAGATGTTGACTAGTAATCAAATGAGTCTTGTTTACATTTTTTTTAGTGATCAGACGAAAGTACCTGTGTATGGTATGATTGGTTAAATTTTAAGCTTCGTGTAATTGATACCTTAATTGATAAGCTTAGGTTGCATTTACATCTCTGTTTCGGAGATCTGGCAGCCTGATCCGGCCAGACAAAAAAGCATTGCATGCAAAGATTTTTGTCCAGTCGAAGTCCAGTATTTTTACCGGAAATTGGCCAGGTCACTGCCGGACCCCATTGCAGTTAATGGGGATCGTACAGTGAAGTAGAGGATCTGGCAATGAACATTCCCACAGAAAACTGATCAGCTGCAAACTGATGGGGACTGAATAATCTCAATTATTCTCGTAACTTTTGCATCAGGCAATGTCTAAAGCTCTTCACCCGAGTGTTGATCTACTTGTTATTTAGTTGATCATTGCTTGTTCTAGGCTGAAATTGTCTCATGGAAATAGACTCTTAGGGGGTCATTTACTAACTGATATATGCCAGTTTTCTGGCGTATATCTGTCGCAGGTTGTGGCGAAACGTTATTTGTGATGCAATCTGAGACTTTTTCCAACTCATGTCATGTATCATTTTTTACACCTGTTTTAGACGTAGAAAATTTTCTAAATCTATATCAGCAATTAAGCTGGAGTAGATTTAGGCTAGTTTCAAACTTAGCGGCAGGGGACTCCGGCAAACTGTTCCGGCGGGTGAACAGAGTGTCGGATCCGTCCTGCCTCTCACAGTGTGCTGCCGTGCCACCACCGGAACACCGCCCCGCCTCCATTATAGTCAATAGGGACGGAACGGCAGTCCGGGGGCACACGTGAACTAGCGGCAGGACGGATCTGACAGGCTGTTCACCTGCCGGAGTCTCTGCCGCTAATGTGAAAGTACCCTTAGACCAGTGCTGGATTTGCCAAAGTTATGTAGAGGCTGGCCCTTCTACATAGCTTCGGCAGATCCAGCACAGGAGTTAATAAGACTGGTGTCTTAGTTTTAATGTATGTGAAGATTTTTCTCTGTTCACAAATTCTCTTTAAGAAAGTCTGATAATTTTTCTTTAACTGGCAAATACATGTATATGATTTAAATATAGTGTAAAGCATCTACTTAAACATGTTTTTAGAATGCATCATCTACATTCAGCATTTGTCCAGTACAGTAATGAGCAAATCCTTCAATTACAGATAAGTGCTTGGCGGACCACTTTTGGCTATCTGTAGGTATTCCAGTGTACCACTTCTATAACTTGCCACACGAGTCAGTGGTCTTATTTCGTAGCCCTCTTCTTCTCTCTTTTTCAATGACTCCTTAATCATTTCTGCAAAATCTGATTGTAGACGCTGCTGATTTTCCCTATTTAACACAACAACATAAATGTTAAATTTTAACACAACTAAATCAAAAGCTACATTTCTTAAAACTTAAATCATGAATACCTTTGGCGCACTACCATAACATATATATATATATATATATATATATATATATATATATATAACAACTATCTACACAAAAAAAAAATATTATAAGGCTTTTTTTTCAAAGTGAAACACCTTACTATGGGATGATAGTAATTGCCCATTATATATCAAGCCTGCTATATAAATATCTTTAACTACTTGCAGACTTATCTGAATGTCTTTGATGAGCCTGCACCTTCTCAGAACTCGTACAACTGTAGGAGTGGGGGAGCCAGTTGTTAGTAGCAGCTGGACTTCCCGTATAGAATTTGAAGGGTAGTTATTGCCATCAATGTGCGCCATCTATACACTTTAGGCCATGATGCTTCCTGCTTCTGTCCCAGCATACACATGATTGCAAGGTGCAAAGTAACTGCAGTTGCTTCTGGGTCTTAGCAGACTCAGATCAGCTCTGGAGTGAGGACATTGAAACTGTTACCTTGTTACTAGGCCAGTCCAATTTACAGGAGAAAACTGTTACAATGCCCCTAACGGTCATCTTGTATGACCATATGAGATGCAAAATTAAAATAAAACAAAAAACATAGACAAAAAATAAATAAAAATTGGCTGACATGAGAAAATATTAGCATTGTTTTCTGTTTTGTAAGAAAAGCTAATTTGAATACCTTTCCCAGAATGCTAAAGGTATGCAAATTAGCTTGCCTGCCAAAAAGAAGAAGGGATATGCTAGTTAATGCCAGAAGAATTAAGAAATATACCCTTCCTAGAAACCAAGAGTAGTGTCATCTGGCATACAATATTCATGCATATTTGTTTGGTCTCCATAATGATAAAGAGACCCCCAAAGATTATTCCACAAGGCCAGTCAACCCAGCTTCTTTTGAAATAGTCTAGGTTTTCTTGTCCTTCAAGTAAGAGAACTTGCTAGCATGTTTCATTGAGAGAAATATAAGCTTTGTGGTGTGTTGTAATTGTCTTGTTTTACTTTCAGTTTAATGTTACTTTAGTGGTCTCTCTGGTTCAATTGAAGCTGATCCAAAAAAGTGAAATTGAATTACTAAAGGTATTGTCTATTTTTGGTACAGTATACTGATGATGTATCCTAAGGTGAATAACATGAGCTATAAGTATAACTATTTGAAACTGCACAGCAATTACATGTTACAGTAAACAGTAAGATAAGTACAGCATCCATATGACTGCTATTTTTTTCACAGAATTTGCATACAGCAAATTAGCAGAGAAGCTTTACAGCCTTTTAAACAGGTCTTTGTAACAAAGCTAGGAAAATAGCTCTTTCAGGACAAAAGCCCTTTATCAGAGCAAAGTGGATGAGAGCATTTTTCTAGTTGGCCTAAAGGGGAACCTCTGGCTGGGTACCATTTCTTTTATGGATGACTATTGAAGGCTAGACAATGCTCCTCTTGATTTCTGGGGAAGATATATGCAAATTATCATGTCTAACATCTGGCATCAGATAGGTTTAGGAAAGTTAATTTGAATATGTTTCCCAGAAACCCATAGGGGCATCGCCTGGACTACAATAGTGCGCACATGTACTTGGTATACTAGCTGCTCTCCATAATGAGAAAGCGTACCCCTTCGACAATGCATTTCTAGTTGTAGAACACACATTTGTATTCCAGTCTCTCTCTGTCTCTCTTGTGTGAATCTGAACTTAAAAAAAATAAATAAAAATATATATATATATATAAAAGATTTGGACCGAATCATGAACCAGTTCACTTATCTTTACCCTATATCAAAATAATCTTAATGACAATTGGGCAAAATTTGTAAAATATTTATTTTAGCTGTGCTTTTATTTGTTTTCTTAGGTAAAAAAAAACAAAAAATCCTAAAATAAAAATTTGAAAAACATAAAGCCCTACATAGGTGCTAAAAAAATATCTGGTCATAAAGGTAGTCAAATGTCTCAAGTATAACGCTGCTGAGTCAACTCCTGGTGCAACTCGGTGGTACTGGGATGGCTCGGATCAGTGGGGTCCATGGCATGAGCAAACTGTTATGCAAGTGGGTGTGGACTCACTGCGCCACTGACTGGGTATACTCTGGAGGGGCGTAACTAAGCCACTACCTGGTCTTCACTAGAGCCTCTGATGGTGAGGATAGGCTTGGGCCATTAGGGTGTTTTGCCAGGGGCTACGAAAGAGCAGTACATGTCCCCATTCATTTTAATGTGTGTATTCAGACCAGTGGCGTGCCTAGGGTCTTTGGCACTCGGGTCAGGTCCTTTCTCTGGCACCCCCTCCCAATACTTGAATACATACCTCTTACATCCAGGGACATCTCCTGTCATGTAGACCTTCTCTTTGCTCTTCTCCTCCGTTAGACCGCCATGACAATTTTTTTCAGCCACATCTTGTCTCTACAGAGTTTGTAACACAGACACGTTAGATTTCTAAATTTTTCCATCAACCTCCCCATCCTGGTGTCCCCACAGTGTCATCCTGCTGCCACCCCCAATACTGTGCCGTTGTGCCCCCCAATGCCCCAGGTACTATACTGCTGAAAAAATAGTGACCCCAGTAGACATAATTGGGGTCATTTATCAAACTGGTGTAAAGTAGAACTGGATTTCCAAAAGAGCTGTCAGAAATGAAAGGTGGAATCTGATTGGCTGCTATAGGCAATTAAGCCAGTTCTAGTTTACACCAGTTTGATAAATTACCCCAAATGTCCCTATAGTGTCCACATCAGCTATAATGTCCCCTAGAGTGCCCCCAGTAATAATAACACTCTATATTGTGCTCCAGGCATTAATCCCTGTATAGTGTCCCCAGAAATAATAGAATTACCCCTACAGTGCCTCCCCAAAAGCAATGCCCCACACGCTGCCCCATACAGTAATTTCCCCTACACTGCCCCATACAGTAATTTGCCTCACACTGCCCCCATACAGTATTTCCCCCACTCTGCCCCCACACAGTAATATCCCCCACACTGACCCCATATAGTAATTTCCCCCATACTGCCCCATATAGTAATTTCCCCTCACATTGCCACATATAGTAATATCCCCCAAACTGCCCCCATATAGTAATTTCCCCCACACTGCCCCATATAGTAATTTCCCCCACACTGCCCCATATAGTAATTTCCCCCACACTGCCCCATATAGTAATTTCCCCCACACTGCCCCATATAGTAATTTCCCCCACACTGCCCCATATAGTAATTTCCCCCACACTGCCCCATATAGTAATTTCCCCCACACTGCCCCATATAGTAATTTCCCCCACACTGCCCCATATAGTAATTTCCCCCACACTGCCCCATATAGTAATTTGTCCCACACTGCCCCATACAGTAATTTGCTTCACACTGCCCTCATACAGTATTTTCCCCCACACTGCCCCCACACAGTAATTTCCCCCACACTGTCACACACAGTAATATCCCCCACACTGCCCCATATAGTAATTTCCACCATACTGCCCCATATAGTAATTTCCACCATACTGCCCCAATATAGTAATTTCCACCACACTGCCCCATATAGTAATTTTCCCCACACTGCCCCATATAGTAATTTTCCCCACACTGCCCCATATAGTAATTTTCCCCACACTGCCCCATATAGTAATTTTCCCCACACTGCCCCATATAGTAATTTTCCCCACACTGCCCCATATAGTAATTTTCCCCACACTGCCCCATAAAGTAATTTTCCCCACACTGCCCCATATAGTAATTTTCCCCACACTTCCCCCATATAGTAATTTTCCCCACACTGCCCCAACACAGTAATTTCCCCTACACTGCCCCAACACAGTAATTTCCCCTACACTGCCCCAACACAGTAATTTCCCCCACACTGCCCCAACACAGTAATTTCCCCCACACTGCCCCAACACAGTAATTTCCCCCACACTGCCCCAACACAGTAATTTCCCCTACACTGCCCCCACACAGTAATTTGCCCCACACTGCCCCATATAGTAATTTGCCCCACACTGCCCCATATAGTAATTTGCCCCACACTGCCCCATTCAGTAATTTTCCCCACACTACCCCATATAGTAATTTCTACCACACTGCCCCCACACAATAATTTCCCCCACACTGCCACCATATAGTAATTTCCCCCACACTGCCACCATATAGTAATTTCCCCCACACTGCCGCCATATAGTAATTTCCCCCACACCTCCACCATATAGTAATTTCCCCCACACTGCCACTATATAGTAATTTCCCCCACACTGCCCCATATAGTAATTTCCCCCACACTGCCCCATATAGTCATTTACCCCACACTGCCCCCATACAGTAGTTTCCCTCACACTGCCCCCATACAGTAGTTTCCCTCACACTGCCCCCATACAGTAGTTTCCCTCACACTGCCCCCATACAGTAGTTTCCCTCACACTGCCCCCATACAGTAGTTTCCCTCACACTGCCCCCATACAGTAGTTTCCCTCACACTGCCCCCATTCAGTAGTTTCCCTCACACTGCCCCCATACAGTAGTTTCCCTCACACTGCCCCCATACAGTAGTTTCCCTCACACTGCCCCCATACAGTAGTTTCCCCCACACTGCCCTATACAGTAGTTTCCCCCACACTGCCCTATACAGTAGTTTCCCCCACACTGCCCCCATACAGTAGTTTCCCTCACACTGCCCCATACAGTAATTTCCCCCACACTGCCCCACACAGTAATTTTCCCCACACTGCCCCCACACAGTAATTTGCCCCCACACTGCCCCCACTACCCCCCTATAGTTACTTTCCCCACACAGTAGTTTTGCCCACATTGTCCCATATTGTAATTTTCGCCCACATAGTATTCCCTCTCATAATTATTTCCCTCACATCATAATCCCTCCCATAATTTGCCCAAATCCCTCCCATAATTTGACACATGTATCCTCCAAAGATGGCACATAAAATAAAATAAGAAAAACCAAAAAATAAAAATAAAAGCTAAATACTCACCTATGTCCAGGCGCTTGCTCGCAGAGGAAGACGCGCACACTTTTCATTGTGCTGCTGCATCCCAGCACAGGCGCATGCAATGACATGCGATGACTTCATCGCGCACGCCTGCGCCGGGATGTCACTACCACATAGGCCTCAGGCCTACTAGGCCAGAAGCATATGGCGGTGATCAGCGGCGGGCAGGCAGGGAACTATGTGGTCCCGTGCCCCGCCGCAGTATGTGGGTGTGAACGATCCAGCAATGAGCGCTTCCATCTGTATTGATGGAAGCGCTCATTGCTTCTGGGCCTGGCACCCCAGAGTGAACCCCCCCCCCAACTCCCCCTGGGCACGCCACTGATTCAGACATCAGTGTTTTAGCACGATCCGTGGGTCCGTGTGGATGCATGCTCTATTTTGTCCGTGTTCACAGATCCATCATGTCCATTATAGTCTATGGGTCCATGAAAACCACAGATTATTAGGAAGAGATGCTTTGAAAATTATTTTTCAACTGTTTAGTGTCAGCAACACGGACACCAAAAAACTGACACACGGACCCAACACGGATCCTACACAGACAGCTTCACGGATGCATCACTGACCACCTGCTCACGGATTTGAGCACGGACATGGACGTGTGAATGAGCATTTCCTATGCAATCCTATGCAGTAAAACTGACTTTACTTTCATTCTCTGGGTCAGTATGATTATGTCAATTCTACATATGCATAGTTTAGTGCGATTTAATACTGGGGAAAAAAATGTGTGGATGACTTTTTATAATTTTTGTCAAATCATCAAGTTTTTTTTCATTATGACATTCACCATATGTGATAAGTATTTTTATATCTTAATAGTGCGGGCTTTTTTACACTTTTTTTGGGAACTTGAACAATAAATTATTAATTCTGTCATAGACTCCAATTCATTAGCATTGGAGTCTATCAGAATATTGAGTCAGGGTCTTCATGGGAACATAGCTGCTGCATCCTTGGATGATTGAAGAGCACCAAGCAACATTTAGGTCCCGACTAGAAGGAGCTTTTGCACGTCCGGGACTGAGTACTGATTGACGCTATTGTCGATTGCATACATTGGCCTGGGTGTCTGCTGTTTAAAACAGCAGGCACCCACAGATGAGCTGTTTGGTAAGCCATCACGGTCCTGTGAGCACTGTGGCCTTCTCTCTGCTTTTCCTATGCCAAGTGACGACACGTTCATCGGTCACGTGGCCTTGGTGCAGCTCAGACCCTTAGAAGTGAATGGAGCTGAGCTCCCATACCGGGCCTAGCTTCTATCCAGAGAATATCTAATCAGTAGTAGAATGTCGGAAAACCCTTTTTAAGTTTATTGGAGTGAGAAAGACCCTATATGGGTAGATACCTGGTGGTGTATGGCATACTTATTTCAATTAACCTGAAGATGTTGGCAAACCAGTGGCGTAACTACAGGGGAAGCTGCTTCGGGGCCTGAGTGGAGAAGGGGCCTAGGAGCAGTGGCTTTTCCAGGACAATTCAATGAACAGATGAAATGTACTAGAAAAGCTGTACATACCAGTATGAAGGATCTTTGATGATGTCATCATGTCACATCATCGAAGGTCCTTTAAAGGGATTCTGTCACTCCACTAAACTCATTTTAGTGGAGTGACTTATGCTGCGATTTCTCAATATATATGGCTATTACACTGTTTGGTTCAGTAGTTCTATAAAAAAACTAAATTTTATATTATGCAAATTACCTCTCTAGCAGCAGGTAGGGCGGCTACCTGCTGCTAGCAGCCGCATCCTCCATTCATAATGACGCCCCCTCCTCATGTTGATTGACAGGGCCAGCGGACGCGCTCGTCCTCTGACTGGCCCTGTCTGCGTTTTAAATCTCACGCCGGTCTTCAGTTGTCGCAGGCGCACTCAGAGGAGGACGCGCCGGGTGTACATGTGACGTCATCGGCGCAGGCGCACTGAGGATGGAGCGGCCGAGCGAGCGTCCTCCTCTGAGTGCGCCTGCGCCAACTGAAGACCGGCGTGAGATTTAAAACGCAGACAGGGCCAGTCAGAGGATGAGCGCGTCCGCTGGCCCTGTCAATCAACATGAGGAGAGGGCGTCATTATGAATGGAGGATGCGGCTGCTAGCAGCAGGTAGCCGCCCTACCTGCTGCTAGAGAGGTAATTTGCATAATATAAAAGTCAGTTTTTTATAGAACTACTGAACCAAACTGTGTAATAGCCATATATATTGAGAAATCGCAGCATAAGGATTGTAGGGAGACCAAAAAAAAAAAAAAATGAGTTTAGTGGAGTGACAGAAGCCCTTTAATCTACCATTACTGCATTCCAAAGGTCCTTTAGCCTCCAATATACATCAGAGGAGAACAGAGAGCCTGCAGCCTGTAAGTACATTTTGTGTGTGTATATACAGTTAGGTCCATATATATTTGGACAGAGACAACATTTTTCAAATTTTTGTTCTGTACATTGCCACAATGGATTTTGAACAAAACAATTCAGATGCAGTTAAAGTTCAGACTTTCAGCTTTAATTCAGTGGGTTGAACAAAATGATTGCATAAAAATGTGGGGAACTAAAGGATTTTTAAACTCAATCCCTTCACTTCAGGGGCTCAAAAGTAACTGGACAAATTAAATACTTGTAAATAAAATGTTAATTTCTAATACTTGGTTGAAAACCTTTTTGTTGGCAATGACTGTCTGAAGTCTTGAACCGATGGACATCACCAGACGCTGTTTCCTCTTTTTTAATGCTCTGCCAGGCCTTTACTGCAGCAGTTTTCAGTTGCTGTTTGTTTGTAGGCCTTTCTGTCTGAAGTTTAGTCTTTAACAAGTGAAATGCATGCTCTATTGGGTTTAGATAAGGTGCTTGACTTGGGCAGTCAAGAATATTCCACTTCTTTTCTTTAATAAACTTCTGGGTTGCTTTGGCTTTTGCTCTGGCATCTCTATTATGAAACGCTGACCAATCAGATTGGCTGCATTTGGCTGGATTTGAGCACATAGTATGTCTCTGAAAACCCCAGAATTCATCCGGCTGCTTCTGTCCTGCGTCACATCATCAAACACTAGGGACCTAGTGGCACTGGCAGCCATGCATGTCCAATCCATCACACTGCCTCCGCCATATTTTTCAGATTATGTGGTATGCTTTGGATCATGAGCTATACCATGCCTTAGCCATACTTTTTTCTTTCCATCATTCTGGTAGAGGTTGATCCTGGTTTAATCCATCCAAAGAATGTTCTTCCTGAAGTGTGCTGCTTTTTTAAGATTTTTTTTTAGCAAAGTTCCATCTAGCCTTTTTATTCTTGAGGCTTATGAGTGGCTTGCATCGTGCAGTGAACCCTCTGTATTTACTTTCATGCAGTCTTTTTATGGTAGATTTGGATATTGATACGCCTATATCCTGGAGAGTGTTGTTCACTTGGTTGGCTGTTATGAAGGGGTTTCTCTTCACCATGGTAATTATTGTGCGCTCATCCATCACTGTTGTCTTCCGTGGGGATCCAGGTCTTTTTGCATTGTTGAGGCCACCAGTGCTTTCTTTTTTTCTCAGTTTGTACCAAACTGTAGATTTTGCCACTCCTAATAGTGTAGCAATTCCTCAGATGTTTTTTTTTCTGTTTTTGCAGATGAAGGATGGCTTGTTTCACCTGCATGGAGAGCTCATTCGACCGCATGTTTACTTCACAGCAAAATCTTTAAAATGCAAGGACCACACCTCAAATCAACTCCAGGCCTTGTATGTGCTTAATTGAGAATGAAATAATGAAGGAATTGCCCACACCTGCCCAGAAAACAATTGAGTAAATTGTCCAATTACTTTTGGTCCCTTTAAAAACAGGGTGCCACATGTAAAGGAGCTGAAACGCCTAAACCCTTCATCCAATTTTAATGAAATTGAATGCTAAAAGTCTGGACATTATGTTCATGTCCATTATATAACTATAATATGTTTTAGTAAACAGGTAAAGGTACTTTCACACTAGCGGCAGGGGAGTCTGGCAGGCTGTTCCGACAGGTGAACAGCCTGTCAGATCTGTCCTGCCGCAAGTTCACGTGTGCCCCTGGACTGCTGCTCCATCCCCATTGACTAAAATGGGGGCGGAGTTGCGGCGGCAGCACGGCAGCGCACGGCTAGAGGCAGTACTTTTAGTCCGGCTTCCTCTAGCCGTGTGTGAAACTAGCCTAAAAAAAAAAAAATAATTGTGTCAGTGTCCAAATATATATGGAACTAACTGTGTATTTGTGTATATATACAGTACAGACCAAAAGTTTGGACACACCTTCTCATTCAAAGAGTTTTCTTTATTTTTCGTGACTATGAAAATTGTAGATTCACACTGAAGGCATCAAAACTATGAATTAAAACATGTGGAATTATATACATAACAAAAAAAGTGTGAAAAAACTGAAAATATGTCATATTCTAGGTTCTTCAAAGTAGCCACCTTTTGCTTTGATTACTGCTTTGCACACTCTTGGCATTCTCTTGTTGAGCTTCAAGAGTTAGTCACCTGAAATGGTTTTCACTGCACAGGTGTGCCCTGTCAGGTTTAATAAGTGGGATTTCTTGCCTTATAAATGAAGTTGGGACCATCAGTTGCCTTGTGGAGAAGTCAGGTGGATACACAGCTGATAGTCCTACTGAATAGACTGTTAGAATTTGTATTATGGCAAGAAAAAAGCAGCTAAGTAAAGAAAAACGAGTGGCCATCATTACTTTAAGAAATTAAGGTCAGTCAGTCCGGAAAATTGGGAAAACTTTGAAAGTGTCCCCAAGTGGAGTCACAAAAACCATCAAGCGCAAAGAAACTGGCTCACATGCTGACCGCCCCAGGAAAGGAAGACCAAGAGTCACCTCTGCTGTGGAGGATAAGTTCATACGAGTCACCAGCCTCAGAAATCGCAGGTTAACAACAGCTCAGATTAGAGACCAGGTCAATGCCACACAGAGTTCTAGCAGCAGACACATCTCTAGAACAACTGTTAAGAGGAGACTGTGTGAATCAGGCCTTCATGGTAGAATATCTGATAGGAAACTACTGCTAAGGACAGGCAACAAGCAGAAGAGACTTGTTTGTGTCTTTGTGCAACGCAGAAAAGTTGAACAGATCGACTCTACATGCCTGGTTTCCACCGTGAAGCATGGAGGAGGAGGTGTGATGGTGTGGGGGTGCTTTGCTGGTGACACTGTTGGGCATTTATTCAAAATTGAAGGCATACTGAACCAGCATGGCTACCACAGCATCTTGCAGCGGCATGCTATTCCATCCGGTTTGTGTTTAGTTGGACCATCATTAATTTTTCAACAGGACAATGACCCCAAACACACCTCCAGGCTGTGTAAGGGCTATTTGACCATGAAGGAGAGTGATAGGGTGCTGCGCCAGATGACCTGGCCTCCACAGTCACCGGACCTGAACCCAATCGAGATGGTTTGGGGTGAGCTGGACCGCAGAGTGAAGGCAATAGGGCCAACAAGTGCTAAGCATCTCTGGGAACTCCTTCAAGACTGTTGGAAGACCATTTCAGGTGACTACCTCTTGAAGCTTATCAAGAGAATGCCAAGAGTGTGCAAAGCAGTAATCAAAGCAAAAGGTGGCTACTTTGAAGAACCTAGAATTTGACATATTTTCAGTTGTTTCACACTTTTTTGTTATGTATATAATTCCACATGTGTTAAGTCATAGTTTTGATGCCTTCAGTTTGAATCTACAATTTTCATAGTCATGAAGATAAAGAAAACTCTTTGAATGAGAAGGTGTGTTTAAACTTTTGGTCTGTACTGTATATATAGTCCAGAAAATGAATGACACTACTTTAGATAGTAGAAAAAATAACTCCTTTATTCACCCATGTGGTGCAATGTTTCGGCTCAGCACTAGAGCCTTTTTCAAGCAAAGAACACATACATGTAGTGAGTATATATAGGTAAAAAGATACACATCAGGGTCATGTGATCCAATCAAATTAGTGGGTGTTGACATAATTAGCATACACAGCAAAATAAAGAACAAATGTGTAAAAAATACAATACATATTGCATGGTAAAAACACGGTCATATACAGTAATCGTGATATATATTTTGTAATAATATTCTTATAATAAAACCTGTGAAACCATGATGATCGACATCATCATCATCTAGTGCTGACCATGTTAAATGTTAAAACAAAAACAAGTGTAAGGGAAGGAGTCAAAGGACAAGTAATGCTGACATACCCATCGGGTGAGGCACACTATTAATCCACCATCACGGCGTTGATATATATATTTGTTTGTGTGTATATGTGTTTATCTGTGTGTGTATGTGTGTGCGTATATATACACTGCCTGTCCAAAAAAAAAGTCGCCACCTGGATTTAACTAAGCGAATAGTGAGCCTCCTATTGGATAATTACTGCATGGGCGATTATCTCTCAGATGGAAATAAGTTGTTTAACCCCAACTGGTGCAATTAGTTACTTCTCATTTCTTAATCAACCATGTCGAAAGACACATCTTGTGGTCGTGGAAAAGATGTTAGTCTGTTTGAGAAGGGTCAAATTAATGGTATGCATCAAGCAGAGACTGCAGAAACTATTAAAATTGGGTTAAGAACTGTCCAACGCAGTATTAAAAACTGAAACTATAGTGGGGACCCATTGTATTCGAGGAAGAAATGTGGCAGGGAAAAAATCCTGCATGATCGTGATCGAAAATCACTTGAACGTTTGGTGAAATTAAATTGAAGAAAAACAACAGTAGAACTCAGGGCTATGTTTAATAGTGAAAGTAAGAGCATTTACACACGCACAATGCAAAGGGAACTCAAGGGATTGGAACTGAACAGCTGTGTAGCCATAAGAAAACCACTAGTCAGTGAGGCAAACCAGAAAAAAAGGCTTCAATTTGCTAGGGAGCACAAAGATTGGAATCTGGAGCAATGGAAGAAGGTCATGTGGTCTGATGAGTCAAGATTTACCCTGTTCCAGAGTGATGGTGTCACGGCCCTTGTGTCATGGCCTGCAGCAACATGTTGTTGCATGAGTGTGCACTTTCCCTTTAAGGCTTTTCCTTCCTTCCTGGTATATGCTTGGGTGAGCTGGGTGTGGTCTCTTGTCTCTTTATATTTTGTTGCTGTGAGACTGAGATCAATTGTATGCCTGCTTTTGTTGGAGTAGGACCTTGCTCCTAGCTCTTTGTCATCTGATGGCCAGCTTAGTTGTCATCCCAGTGTCTCTTTCCCTTCCTATCCCTATTTGTCTGGAGTGGATTATGTTCTGGGTGTTTGTATGTCTAGTTTGGTGTTACATGTCTGTTGGTGTTTGGTGTCCACCATGTCTGCTATACATTTCCCGTTGTATCCTCTGGAAGGGGGTCTCTGGTTCCCCGGAGGGGGGACCAATTGTCCGTGCGCAGATAAGTGTGTCCTGGATACCTGTGTAGTTGTTGTATGTGCTGTGTCCTTAATGTGTGTGAACATCAGCACTTGTGCACCAGTTCTAGTCGGCGTGCCTGTGGCAGGTAAGTGTGTTGTATTCGTCGCTTACCTGCCAATTCCATATGCTGTATTCGGTCCCCTTTCTTTGCAGTTTGGCCGGTAAAGACTCCTGTTTGTCCGTGTATTGGAGTAACAGGTCGTCTTTACCTTGCTCCTAGTCCAGGGTTTTCTTGAGGGTTAGTAGGGCCCCGAGGTTTCGCAGTATGAGCCCTCCTACCATCTGGGTTGGCTCATGTGGTTAGGAGTCAGGGTCAGAATTAGGGACGCTGTAGGAGGTGACCTACTCCCTTATTCCTCCTCCTTGCCTTGTTGCTTCCCTGTTGCCTTCGTATTGTATGGTGGGGAGTTTCCCCCACTCCCCACCATGACAGTATGACGACTATGGCTCCTCGGTTTTCTTGCCTTCGGAAGAAGGCTCAGCATGTGTCGCCTGCTGTTTTCTGGTACACATGCTTATCCTCCGGTGCAGTTCTCTGTGACAGTGGTTGCAGTAGGTGTGAACAGTCACTTGTGTTTGTGTCTCCACTCGTCCATGTCTCAGTGGTTCAGTCGCTTGTGTTGTGATGGCTGGCTGCAATCCTTGTACTGGTGTTTGCTGCTTGTGGATGCATGCTGGCAGCGACCTGGTGTGAACTGTGTCTGAGTGTGGATGCAGTGGTCAGTGCAGTCTCTCCTGGCTGTTGGTTGGCTGGCTGCCTGTTTCCTAGTTGGTGGTTCCGGGATGCTGGCGGCAGTCTTGGGGAGACTCCCTGGCACTGACACTGATTCTACCATTCCCCCCGCCATGTTGTTTGTGGGTTTCCCACTAGCTTTCCCTTTTCTGTTGGGAGGGCTTTGAGGGGTGGGAGTGTCACGGCCCTTGTGTCACGGCTTATGTTGTGTACGCCGTGACACGGTTGCCATGCATGTTCCTGTCTGCGGCAACGATTTGTTGTTGTAGCATGCGGGGGCAGTGTCACAGCCTATGTTGTGTGCGCTGTGACATGGTTGCCATGCATGCTGTTGCTTCCATATTGTACGTTAGGGAGATGCCCCCACTCCCCACCGTGACAGATGAGTGCATCAGGGTAAGAAGAGAGGCAGATGAAGTGATGCACCCATCATGCTTAGTGCCTACTGTACAAGCCTGTAGGGGCAGTGCTATGATCTGGGGTTGCTACAGTTGGTCAGGTCTAGGTTCAGCACCAGTATGTGCTCCAAGAATGAGGTCAGCTGACTACCTGAACATACTCAATGACCAAGTTATTCCATCAAGGGATTTGTTCTTCCCTGATGGTACGGGCATATTTCAAGATGACAATGCCAGGATTCATCAGGCTCAAATTGTGAAAGAATGGTTCAGGGAGCATGAGACATCATTTTCACACATGGATTGGTCACCACAGAGTCCAGACCTTAACCCCATTGAGAATCTTTGGGATGTGCTGGAGAAGGTTTTGCGCAGCAGTCAGACTTTACCATCATCAAAAATTAATGCAACACTGGATGGAAATAAATCTTGTGACATTGCAGAAGCTTATCGAAACAATGCCACAGCGAATGCGTGCCGTAATCAAAGCTAAAGGCTATTTTTTGGTGGCAACTTTTTTGGGACAGGTAGTGTATATATGCGTGTATATGTTCATGTGTGTGTGTGTGTATATATATATATATATATATATATATATATGTGTGTGTGTGTTAGTATGTGACTGTATTGTGTATACAGGTCCTTCTAAAAAAATTAGCATATTGTGATAAAGTTCATTATTTTCTGTAATGTACTGATAAACATTAGACTTTCATATATTTTAGATTCATTACACACCAACTGAAGTAGTTCAAGCTTTTTATTGTTTTAATATTGATGATTTTGGCATACAGCTCATGAAAACCCAAATTTCCTATCTCAAAAAATTAGCATATTTCATCCGACCAATAAAAGAAAAGTGTTTTTAATACAAAAAAAGTCAACCTTCAAATAATGATGTTCAGTTATGCACTCAATACTTGGTCGGGAATCCTTTTGCAGAAATGACTGCTTCAATGCGGCGTGGCATGGAGGCAATCAGCCTGTGGCACTGCTGAGGTGTTATGGAGGCCCAGGAGGTTTCGATAGCAGCCTTAAGCTCATCCAGAGTGTTGGGTCTTGCGTCTCTCAACTTTCTCTTCCCAATATCCCACAGATTCTCTATGGGGTTCAGGTCAGGAGAGTTGGCAGGCCAATTGAGCACAGTAATACCATGGTCAGTAAACCATTTACCAGTGGTTTTGGCACTGTGAGCAGGTGCCAGGTCGTGCTGAAAAATGAAATCTTCATCTCCATAAAGCTTTTCAGCAGATAAAAGCATGAAGTGCTCCAAAATCTCCTGATAGCTAGCTGCATTGACCTTGCCCTTGATAAAACACAGTGGACCAACACCAGCAGCTGACATGGCACCCCAGACCATCACTGACTGTGGGTACTTGACACTGGACTTCAGGCATTTTGGCATTTCCCTCTCCCCAGTCTTCCTCCAGACTCTGGCACCTTGATTTCCGAATGACATGCAACAATCCAGTGCTGCTTCTCTGTAGCCCAGGTCAGGCGTTTCTGCCGCTGTTTCTGGTTCAAAAGTGGCTTGACCTGGGGAATGCGGCACCTGTAGCCCATTTCCTGCACACGCCTGTACACGGTGGCTCTGGATGTTTCTACTCCAGACTCAGTCCACTGCTTCCGCAGGTCCCCCAAGGTCTGGAATCGGTCCTTCTCCACAATCTTCCTCAGGGTCCGGTCACCTCTTCTCGTTGTGCAGTGTTTTCTGCCACACTTTTTCCTTCCCACAGACTTCCCACTGAGGTGCCTTGATACAGCACTCTTGGAACAGCCTATTCGTTCAGAAATTTCTTTCTGTGTCTTACCCTCTTGCTTGAGGGTGTCAATGATGGCCTTCTGGACAGCAGTCAGGTTGGCAGTCTTACCCTTGATTGCAGTTTTGAGTAATGAACCAGGCTGGGAGTTTTTAAAAGCCTCAGGAATCTTTTGCAGGTGTTTAGAGTTAATTAGTTGATTCAGATGATTAGGTTAATAGCTCGTTTAGAGAACCTATTCATGATATGCTAATTTTTTTAGATAGGAATTTTGGGTTTTCATGAGCTGTATGCCAAAATCATCAATATTAAAACAATAAAAGGCTTAAACTACTTCAGTTGGTGTGTAACGAATCTAAAATATATGAAAGTCTAATGTTTATCAGTACATTACAGAAAATAATGAACTTTATCACAATATCCTTTTTTGAGAAGGACCTGTATAGGGGATATCTGTATATGGGTAGTAGTTTGTATGTATATATATATATATATATATATATATATATATATTGTGGGGATGTGCTCGTGGTAGGCTACGGTAGCGGCGGCAGTATTGAGGCAATCACAGACAGTCTTTGTGATACACTGTGACTTTATTTACACCAAAGGCATAACAGGCAATGTGCAGACCACACAGGTGCATATCCACATAGTGCATAAAACAAAAGTCCTTCCATAGAAAATAAACAGCAGGTTTGAGTCACCTTGTTTTGGACAGACCACAGCAGTTCTGCAGGCTTGTAAGCTACCTGCCTTTGTCTCCCTCAGGCCAGAGCCCCTTCGGCTCGTAGCACCACGGTCCCAGGGCTATCCTTCAATGTGTGCTGCGCCCAGACTCTCCTTCACCAGCACTGACTCTGTCTGTGGAAATCTCCAGCACAGCAAGACACACCCCAACCCCATCATCAGCAGGCTGGGTTCTTTAAAGGCCCAGCTCCACCAAAAACCTGGGCTGGCCGTGGGGAACAGGCACCCCCCCAGCTCTTTACCTGTTCCCAATAAGAACCGGCCCGGACTCGCTGCGCCAGCAGCATTCGCCGCTGTAACTGCAATGATCCGGTTCTTACTCCACCAAGGCCAGGACCTCTGGTGGCACGTATCGTCCGTCCATTATTATTCCGGGGACTCTCCTACAATATATATATATATATATATATATATATATAAAGAATTAGAACACTACTACTCCTATCCAGATATTTAGGACACTGATACTGCGATAGATAAAAAATAAAAAAAAACATTTTACTATTGGTGACCAGTCCTCAAGATATGTCATCAATTTGAGAGGGGGGGCCCTGTAGAAAATTTGCTGTGGGGCCCTGTGGCAAACATTTCCATCACTTTGGATATTGTTTAGGCTGGCCGAAAGACTGGGTTGTTCATCTAGGACATGCATTGTCAATGTGCGAGTGCTGTCCAAACTACTGACTGAGAATAACAAAGTTATTAATTAAATGAATTGCTTAATGGTAAACAATTTGATATAGTGCAGTGCACAATAAGATTCTGTTTAGCAGACCGTAATGTGTGCTAAAATGCATACATTCATGTGCATAATGCCGAGAAATGAACAAATAATATCTCCATTTATGGTAGCTTAAGGGTGGGCCCCCAAAATCAATTCCACTGGTGGGCCCTACGCTCCCCAGTCCGACACTGGCTGAATTACATTTGTCTGAAAATGGCCTTAGTTTGTATCATACCTTGAAACATTATGCTATCAATAACACTTTCATAAAAGACTTGTAGTTTATGTCTAATTGATCACAATAAAAAACATGATAAAGTAATCCTTAATCCTTACAGATACACCTGGCAGCCCCACCGATCAGCCCTTTTGGCTTCCCGCCATCCTACTGAAGCTCAGCTCCTATTCAACTGAATGGGAACTGAGCTGCAGTTTCTCGGCACTGCCACTACATGATGTACAGAGCTTTCTGCCTTCAGCTCTGTACACAGTATAGTTTCTGGCCCCATGACTGCATAAAACAGCTGATTGGTGTGAGTGCCGGGTGTCAGACCCCTACCAATGTGACATTGGTGACCTATCAGGAAGATAAATTTGCAATATCTGTATCCCGGAGAGCCCCTTTAAAGGTCTATTCCGCTCTCATTAAGTAATGAGACATTATCAGGTTATGCATCCTCTTTTCCTTGCACTTCGGCACCCGCCCAGCCACCTACTGTAGGGCCCTGCTGTTCCCTGTCTAGATGGTAGCCAGGAGCAATGCAGGCAAAGCTAGACAAGCAAATCAATCCCTTTATGCTCATGATTGGTGGGGGTCACAGAGGCCATCACATTAACATATTTGAATAACCCTTTAAGTTTAATTGTATCTGTAA